>NC_082675.1:89867368-90532075 GCF_025265405.1 Mesoplodon densirostris | reverse complement strand
GCCCCGACACTGCTGACGGGGCAGAGAATATGGAGTCAGGCACAGCTTCAGGGGCTATTGCTGCCTGGAGCGCTGTTTATATTGACCTCAACCCAGGCACACCTGGGGAGGGCCGGCAGGCAGTGTCAGGCTGCCCAAATCAGCCAATCCTCACCCCTCAGGGGCTCTCAGTTGCAGAAAATGAACCTTGTTAAACGGGCCAGGCCCAAGGAACACGTGTGGGCTCTTGAGAGTCAGGATAGACAAGGGGCTGCAGCTGTGGCTTGTTTTCTTATCATTTTATCTGGTCCATGAGTGGAAAACAAATTCAAGAAGACCCTATCCTAATGAGAGGAACCCAGGAGTCAGGGAGAGGAGTGATGGTGGGTGGAGACAGATGCCTGGTGCCCTGGCTGCAGTGGAAGTGTCTGGAAGACCAGGCAGAGAGAGGCTGCACAGAGTGATAGCCAGGGTCACAGACCTGTCAGAGCTGCTGTTTGTTAGTTCAAGTCTTGCTCTGAGGTGTTCTGTGTCAGCTGTGAGCAACAGGTGAGCTGGGGGTTCTCTGCAAGTTGGGCTATGTGCACGGTTCCTGTGTGTCCAGCCCTGCCTGGTTACCTGCCCAGGGGAGCTCCGTATCCTGGGAAGGGCCTGACTATGTGAGCCCCATGGGCTGCTGGGTAACTGCACAGGTGAGCTCCATACACTGGGAGGGACTTGACCACGAGAGCCCCGTGGGCTGTGGGGTGGGGGGTGCAGCCCAGGTGAGCTCCATATCCTGGGATTGGCCTGACCACGAGAGCCCCATGGGCTGCTGGAGACCCGGTAAAGGATATCAGGACAGTCAGTGAAGCCACCAAGGATATACAGCCAGTACCTACACACTGCTGGTCATTCTACCATCCACCAGGCCATGGCATTCTGTATTAGACTTCAATGATGCCTTCTTATGTATTCCATTCATCTCAGAGTCACAAGAATTTTTGGCTTGTGACTGGCAGGCCACAACATGCAACAAAAGCAATAATGCTGGGCCGTCCTGCCCCAATGGTTCAAAAATCCCCACACCATCATTGGGGAAATGTTCTCTAAAGACCTAAAAGTTCTACCTCTGTAAAAGGGAACCCTCCTTCAATATGCAGATGACATTCTGATCGCCAGGCCTACTAAAGACGCCTCTGAACTACCTAGCCAAGAAAGGATAGAAGGTGTCCAAGAAAAAGGCTCAAATATCCCAGGCTAAGGTGACATGCCTGGGCTTCATTCTCACAGATATTCAGAGAAACACATCCCAGGATAGGGAAGAAGCCATTTGCAGCCTTACCTCTTCTAAAACTAGAAGACAGTTTAGGGGTTCCTGGGGAGGCCAAGGTTTTCTGCATCTGGATCCCTAACTACAGTCTAATAGCTGGGCCTCTACATGAAACACTGACACGAAAAGATGATGATCCTTTTGAATAGAATCCAGAAGCAGCCTTTCAAGAATGGAAAGAGCAGTCAATTCAGACCCTTGCCCAGGAACTCCCTAATTTAACTAAACCCTTTGACCTTTACATACCCGGTCAAAGGTTAATCGCCCTGGGAGCCTTAGTGCAAAACCTGGAACCACTTGAAATGGAGCAACACAAGAATGCCCTTCAGGTATGATAAACTATGGTCACCAAGGGCTTTGCCCACCGCCCCATCAGGCCAGGATACTGGGGTATCTAAAAAGCTGGAAATCAGCAGCCCGCAAGGCCAGCTCCCTCCTAAGGGAAAAGGACCCCACGTGGTGATCCTAACCACCCATCATGCCCTGACATTGCAGGGGTCACTCTGTGGACACACTGACCTCGAGTGAGGAGGCCCTCCAACTCCAACCTCCAGGGACACAAACGGGGGCAATGGGCCCCCAAGATGACTCGTGTGACCATCACTTGACCTGGAGTTTCTCTCAGAAAACAACAAGACTGTGCCCCGAAAGAGCAGACTACTTACTGCTTGCAGGACTTACTGCACGCAGAGGGGAGCTAATAAGCTTGGCGGGGGAAATGTATATCACGCTTTCTCCATAGAAAACCCTACAGACACCGCGGTGATGGTGGCCAATATGACCGGCTGGACTGCTGGCTACTTCTAAAGGGCGTTGACTCAGTGGACATCATGGTCCTGGATCACCACTGACCCTGGACTGTCTGGGAGTTGAGCGGAAAGGGCTCTGACACATGGTGCTGTTTGTACATTAATTCAGGGACCTAATTAAAGAAAGCACAGACTACTGGTCAGAGCATCTAGGCTGGCAAAAAACGTCAGCCTAAGGTCGCCGAACAAATGTGGGGTGGGGTGAAACCTGCCACTGCAGCATCTCTGTGCATCTCTTTCCTGGACCCTTAAAGGTCACTAGAATCTATAACTCTTCCAATGCTGGTGCTCAGGCGGACGAGCAGTGAGGCAGGAGGCCTTGGGACAATCAACCGCACCTGGAGGGTGCTCGGGAGAAATTTTGCCCCTCCCCCCAGGTATGAGGGCTCCCAACTCAGCATGAAGCAGTTACAAAAGAGGGGTCTGCACTCTCAGCACCCCAAGAATGAGGTACAGGACAAAAGGCAGAGGAGGTGTTCGTCTCCGGCAACGTTCATTAAAAATTCCTGGGAGATAAAAAGAGAATCTGGGCAATAAAATAAAGTCTAACCTGTTTTTCCTTTGTGCTTGGTCTAATATCACGTGCTCCTGGGGTTCCGCATGCAGAGGTCCCACACCCGGCCCTTCAGACCCGATTTCCTAGTGCAGAATGGCTGGGTCGACACCTCAGCTAGCGGGGTCCCATGTAGACTCCGTGACATAGAGCCTGAGCTGCAGCCAACCCAGCCTTTGACAGCTCCATCCCCTCCCTCCCACTGACGCTGCCGGGATCCCTACACAGCAGCCCAGCCCACAGCCCACGGGGGAGTGCACGCTCTCACCTCTCCATTCTATTTTCAAAATATAAAGTTTCCTTTGCTTCTGAACCAAACTCAGTCTTGATCTGTTGGCTCCAATGACACTGGGCGCGGGGACTCCTGTTGGGGTCCACTCTGGAGGATCAGTAACAGAAATTGAGAACATTGTAACTTCAATGAACAGGTGTGTGAGCCAAACTGTAGTTAACATAGAGCAGTGTATAAGGCTCGGGTAAAGTAAGATGTTTCTAAGACTTACGTTTGATATTTCCATCACTTTATTGTAAGCAAGTTCAGTGAAGAAGTCTGTCTTATTTGTCAGGCCAACATTAGAGCAATGAAGGGATTTATTTCCAAGGATGTAGATAGAATACTCTTGGCTGAAGCTTCAATCTTGTTTTGAATGCTTTTCCATTGAAAAGGATACCTCTCTTTCAGCTCCCCCATTTCTGAGAAGTATAAAATCTTATAATTTATTATTACCAAAAGGGATAGGTAGGAGAAGGGATAAATTAACAGTCTGGGATTAACACATACACACTGCTATGTATGAAATAGATCATAAACAAGGAACTACTGTATAGCACAGGGAACTACACTGAATATTTTGCAAAAACCTATAAGGGGAAATAATCTGGAAAAGAATAGATATTTTATCGACATCACCTATCAATGACAGATAAAATGTAACCTAAGCAAGGCCGATGGTGAGCGCTTCTGACCCTGAAGATTTCAACCATCTAAAGTTTGGACTCTGCCCATTTCCCAAGGCCCTTAATGGACATATGTGTAGCCGTAGCTTAAAAATTCCCCAGTTTGGGGTTCGGGGAGGCACTGATTTGGAAAAATCCCTGGTGTTCTCCTTACATGCACCGGACCCTTCCTACTGCTAAAACATGCCTGTCACACCTAGAGGATGGTACACCGTTTGATCAGAAAGAGTTTGGAAAAGGCACCTCATCTCCTCATCGCCTGGTGCTCAGGTTCAACCCTCCAGCATCTTTCCTAACAATCTCCTCACTTGGGGATATCAGCACCGTCAACATTCTGTTGCACACAGTTTGGAATTTGTCCAGAGGATGAAGCGGAAGGATTTGAAAAAGTTAGAGACAAGTCCTAGGTGTTCGGACAGGCACATGCCACTCTAATTTACAATCCGGAAGACAAATTCATCAAAGGCTAGAATTGCCCACAGAAACAGAATAGGGCTAGAGGAAATCCCGCTGTTTTGTGTCCAGTTTCCAAAAACACAAGTTGAAAAATGGAACTCAGGGGCACTAAAATTCATGAAACTGCAGAGTTGAAAATATCTATCGTCAAAAAATGTCTTGAGGTAAGTCACAGAAAAGGACTTGTAAGCAAGGGAGTGTGGCAGGAAACAGATTTGAAGAGGTAGAAAAGACTCCCCATTAAAGCACAAGAAAAGGGGCTGAACATCGCCAATGATGCAGTTGGCCAAAAAGGGCGTATACATTTTTTCTGAATATATTCAAGTAAAGGCCATACACACTTTTTATCCAACCAAACAGGTGGGCACTGGAAATCAATACTACAAAATGTATCACTTCACATCAGTCAGAAGGGCCATCCACATAAAGTGTAAACACCAGAAATGCAGGACAGGGCGAGGAGAAAAGGGAGCCCTGTGAGGCTGATAGTGGAAATGTAATTTGCCAACGGCCACTCTGGAGAAGTGTATTGTGTTTGCTAAAACATCTAAAAAATGAGCTACAGAGCATAGGGCACTTGCACTCATGGGCGTATACCTTGGGAAAAACAAAAATCGACAGAAAACAGGCACCCCAACGTTTACCACCTCTCTGTTAAAAAGAGCCTCCACTTGGATATAACCTAAATGTCCCTGGAAGGATAAAATGGATGAAAGAGATGGGGTACTTATGTAGAGTGGAATATTACTCATCCAGAAATCAATGAAATAAGGCCAGTTGTAACAACTCTGGAGGAGTTACATACGATCATTCTAAGTGACATATGTCAGAAAGAAAAAGACACATATCATAAGATGTCACTTAAAGGTGGAATCAAAAATGGCTACACATGAAATAAATTACAAAACAGAAACATAGTCAAATATGTAGAAAACAGACATAAGGCTGCTAAATGGGAAAGGTGGGGAAGGGTGAGGTATTATCCAGGAGGTTGAAATTAGCCAAGATACCATTCCAAGTACCAAATTGAATAATTGACAAGGCCTACACGGTACCTCAAAGAACTGCACTCAGTACACTCAAGTCACTGGAAAATAATACATATGACTGGTAAGAATCTGTAAAAGAATTTATTGATGTCTCACAGTACATGAATCAAGTGGATGTACAGCAGCAAAAAACAGAGCTTTGAAAATCAGCTGTAAGCAATATAATAATAAATTTAAAAATATTTAGAAAATAAGTGAGACAGACAAAAATTCTTACAACTTTTGTTGAAGGGCTACGATGTAACATGGATTGAACACATCTAGACCCACAGCAGGATGATATATAAGGCTGGAAGCTATGCACGCTAAGAGATGTTAGAGAGGCTGGGTGAGGAAATGCAGACCTTTTAAAGTAATACTGCCTGGTACCCATTCCATGGGTCCCAAATCTGCAGGTTCAAGGGAATCTTCCTACAGCAAAAACATGCTTGGGAAACCGAGATGAATGTACACCGTGTGCTCAGGAAAGGTGTCTAAAATGCACCTCATTTTTGATCTCCTGGTGCTGGGGTTCGCCATTCCAGCCACATTACTAACAATCTCCCCACTTGGAGAATCAGCACCTTTAACCTCCTGTTTCACACAGTTTGCAATTTGTGCAGAGGATAAACGGGAAGAGGGGGAACCAATGAGAGACTAGCTGTAGGAGTTTTGACAGGCACAGGTCACTCTAATTTCCCATTAGGAAGAAGAGTTAACCAAAGGCTCAGCCTGCCTCCCCAGAACCAGAATAGGGCCAGAAGCAATCCAATGGTTTGGCGGCCAGCTCACAAAAAAAAAGCGAGTTGAAAAATGGAGCTCAGGAGCAGACAATTCAAAGACCTGCAAAGATATAATGATAACCAACGTCCAAAAATATATTCAGGTAAGGCAACGAAGAGGATCTGAATGAGAGGCAGAATTGCAGGAAACAGATTTCAAAAGGTAGATTGGACTCACATTTAAAGCATATGAAAAGCAGCAGAATATCTAAAATGATGCAGTTGGGCAAAAGGGTGTATGCGTTTTTTTCCTGAATATCTTCAGGAATAAAACACATACAGAGTTTTTGGCCAACCAAGCAAGCGGGAAATGCAAATCCGCACAACAAAGAAGTCTCAATTTCCACTGCTCAGAAGCGGCATCCAAAAATAGTGTACAAAGCAGAAATGCAGGAGAGGCCATGGAGAACAGGGAGCCTAGTCACGCTGATGGGTGGGGTATAAATATCCAAGAGCCACTCTGAAGAAGTGTATGCTGTTTCCTAAAACATCTAAAATACAAAGCTACCGAGCATAGGGAACTTCCACTCACGGGCATATAACTTGGGAAGACTAAATATCAACAAGACACAGGCACCCCAAAGTTTAGGGCTGCTCTGCATACAAGAACCTCAACTTCGGTACACCTTAAATATTCCAGGAAAGAGAAAATTGCGTAAAGAACTTGTGGTAATTTTGTACAACGGAATATCACTCAGACATGAAATCAATGTCATAAGGCCAGTAGCAGCATAATAAGTGGATTTAGGTATGATGATTCTAAGTGAAATAAGTCACACAGAAAAAGACACTTAACATAAGATATCACTTAGAGAGGGAATGTAAACATCGCTACACATGAACTGAATTACAAAACAGAACAGAGTCACACATTTAGAAAACACACTTATGCCTGCTTAAGGGGAAAGGTGAGGTGGGGTGATGCATAAAACAAGACTTTGAAGTTAGCACAGATACCGTTCTATAAACCAAATATATAATAGAAAATACCTACTCCTTGCTCAGTGAACTGGACACAACAGTCACTATTCACCACAGAAAAATATATCTGACTAGTAAGAATTTTAAATCCTATGTATTGATATATCGCTGTAGGTGAATCAAGTCTGTGTACTGTGGCATAAACACAGCAGTGAAATTCAGGTAAATGCCACTATAAAAATAAATTTCAAACACAAAACACAGAGACAGTGAAAGAGAGAGAGTTTTTTACAAAATTCGTTCAGAAGTTGTGATGCAACCCAGACTGACCACATCTACATCCACAGCTGGATGAGACATAAGGCTGGAAACTCTTGGGGCACAGATGATTGGTGTGGTTGGGTGAGCAAAGGAAGACCCTTTAAAGTAATTCAGCATGTTACCCATTCCCTGGGTCCCAACTCTCCAGGTTGAAGGGAATCTTCCTACAGGTAAAAGATGCATGGGAATCCCAGAGGTTTTTATACTGTGTGATCTGGACAGGTTTCTAAAACACAAGTAATTTTTCAAAAAGTGGTGCTCCAGTTTGCCATTTCACCCGCTTTAGTAACAACCTCCTCACAGGGAGAATTAGCACCTTTAACATCCTGTTTCGCACAGTTACCAAATTGTGCATAGGATGAATGGGAAGAGGGGGAAGCAATGAGAGACTAGCTGTAGGTGTTTGAAGGGGTACATGTCACTTTATTTTGCCATCAAAAGAAGACATAACCAAAGGCTCAGCCTGCCTCTCCGGATCAAAATAGGTCCTAGAGCAGTCCTGCAAATTGTGGGCAGATCACATAAAAGTGAGGTGAAAACTGAGGTTTAGGAGCTCACCAATTCAAAAAGTTGCAGAGTTATAAATACAACTACCGTCCAAAAATATATTTAGGTAAGGCAACGAAGAGGATATGAAAGCAAGGCAGAATTGCAAGAAAAAAGTTTCAAGAGGGAGAATAAGTCGCCTTAAACCACATGTAAACAAGAAGAACTTCGACAATGATGCACTTGGCCAAAAAGGGCGTATGCATTTCTTCCTGAATATATTCAGGAAAAAACGCATACACACTTTTTGGCTAACCAAGCAAGGGGGCAATGCAAATCTACACGACAAAGAAGTATCACATCCCACCTGTCAAAAGAGACATGCAAAAAAAGCATAAAAACACAAAAGGCAGGACAGGCCATGGGGAACAGGGAGCCTTTTTATGCTGATGGGCGGGATGTAAATTGCCAACAGCCACTCAGAAGGAGTGCATTATGTTCCCTAAAGGGAGTAAAAACAAAGCTACAGAGCCTAGGGCAGTTACAGTCATGGGAATATACCTTGGGAAAACTGAAAATGAATAAGTCACAGCCAACCCAAAATGTAGGGCTGCATGGCTTACAAGCACCTCAACTTCAGTACACCATAAATATCCCAGGAAAGAAAAAAATGGGTAAAGAAGGGATGGCACTTATGTACGATGGAACATCCCTCAGCCATGAAATCAAAGTCATAAGGCCAGTAACAGCATAATTAGTGGATTTAGGTATGATGATACTAAGTGAAATAAGTCACACAGAAAAAGAATCTTATCATAAGATATCAATTATGAAGGGAATGTAAACATGGCTACACATGAACTGAATTAGGAAACAGAACAGTGTCTCACCTTTAGACAACACAATTATGCCTGCTTAAGGGGAAAGGAGACGTGGGGTGATGCATAAAATCAGAGTTTGATATTAGCACAAGTACCATTCCATAAACCAAATATGTAGTAGACAAGACTTACTCCTTCCTCAGTGAACGGGACTCAACCCCCCATATTCCCAGCAGAGGAATATATCTGACAAGAAAAAATCTTAAAACCTATGTACTGATATGTCACTGTAATGGAATCAATTGTGTCTAGAATGCTATAAACACGGCTGTGAAATCAGCTAAATCCAATTATAAAAATGAATTTCAAAAAAAACCCAATAAAACAGGGAAATTCTTACACAATTACTTCAGGGGCTCTGATGATACCTGGAATGACCCTATCTACAACGACAGCTGGATGAGACATAAGTCTGGACACTTGGGACTGAGAGGATTGGTGAGATTGGGTGAGCAAATGCAGACCCTATAAAGCAATAATGTGAGACACACATTCCATGGGTCCCAACGCTCCAGGTTGAAGGGAATATTACTACAGCTATAACATGCACGGGAAACCTAGAGAATGGACACACTGTGATGGTGAAAGGTTTCTAAAACTCTCCTAATATTCCCTCACCTGGTGCTCCAGTTTGACTTTCCAACTGCATTACTATCAACCTCCCAAATTGCAGAGTCAGCCCCTTTAAAATCCTGGTTCACACAGGTTGCCAATTTTGCAGATGATGAAAGGGATGAGGGAGAAACAATGAGAGAGTAGCTGTAGGTATTTTGACCAGCACATGTCACTCTAATTTCCAGTCTGGAAGAAGAAATAACCAAAGTCTCAGCCTGCCCCCCCCCAGGAACAGTATAGGTCCTGAAGCAAAATGGTGGATTTGCCGTCAGCTCACATAAAAGCGAGTTGAAAAATGGAGCTCATGGGCACAGGAATTCACAAACTGGCAGATTTATAAAGGACAACTCTTGTCCAAAAATCTGTTGAGGGAAGGCAACGAGGCGGACTTGAAAGCGAGGCAGAATAGCAGGATAGAGATGTCAAGAGATATATTGGAATCGCATTCAAAGCACAGGAAGAGGGGCAGAACTTCGAAAATGATGCACTTGCCCAAAAGGGGAATATGTGTTTTCTCCTGAATATATTCAGGAGAAAACACATATGCCCTTTTTGGCCAAGCAAGAAAGCGAGCAATGCAAATCTGAACTACAAAGAAGTAGCACTTCCCACCGGTTAAAGGGGACATCTGCAAAATGTGTAAAAACCAGAAAGGCAAGACCCGCCCTGGAGAACAGGGAGCCTTGTTATGCTGATGGGCGGGATGTAAATTGCCAACTGCCTCTCTGGAGGAGTGCATTGTGTTCCCTAAATCAAGTAAATAACAGAGCAGCAGAGACAAGGTCACGTCAACTCTAGGGAATATACCTTGGCAAAACTGAAAATAAATAAGACACAGCCACCACAAAATGTAGGGCTGCCCTGCTTACAAGAACGTCAACTTCGGTAGGCCTTAAATATCCTAGGAAAGACAAAAATGGTTCAAGAAATTGTGGTAGTTACGTTCGATGGAATATCCCTCAGCCATGAAATCAATGTCATAAGGCCAGTAGCAGCATAATGAGTGGATTCAGGTACGATGATTCTAAGTGAAATAAGTCACACAGAAAAAGAAACTTATCATAAGATATCACTTATGAAGGTCCTATAAACATGGTTACACATGAACTGAGTTAGGAAAGAGAACAGAGTCTCACATTTAGAAAACACTCTTATGCCTGCTTAAGAGGGAAGGAGATGTGGGGTGATGCATAAAACCAGAGTTCGATATTAGCACAAGTACCATTCCAAAAACCAAATACGGAATAGACAAGACCAACACCTTCCTCAGTGAACGGGACTCAACACACCTTATTCCCTGCAGAGGAATATATCTGACTAGTAAGAATCTTAAAACCTATGTATTGATATGTCCGTAAGGGAATCAAGTGTGTCTAGACCGGCATAAACACGGCAGTGAGAATCAGCTCAAACCCACTATAAAAATAAATTTCAAAAACAAAACGAAAACACAGGGAACTTCTTTACAATTCCTTCAGGGGCTCTGATGAAACCTGGAATGACCATATCTACAACGACAGCTGGATGTGGCATAAGGCTGGACACTTGGGACTGAGAAGATTGGTGAGATTGGGTGAGCAAATGCAGACCATTTAAAGCAATACTGCATGGCACACATTCCATGGGTCCCAACTCTCCAGGTTGAAGGGAATATTACGACAGCTATAACATGTATGGGGAACCTAGAGAATGGGCACACTGTGATGGCTAAAGGTTTCTAAGACTCTCCTAATAGTCCCTCTCCTGGTGCTCCTGTTTGACTTCCCAACTGCTTTACTACCAACCTCCCAACATGGAGAGACAGCCCCTTTAACCTCCTGGTTCGCACAGGTTGCCAATTTTTCAAAGGAAGAAAGCGAAGTGGGTGAACCAAAGAGAGAGTAGTTGTTAAGCATTTGGACGGGCACATGTCACTCTAATTTCACGTCAGGAAGAAGAATTAACCAAAGTCTCAGCCGGACCACCAGGAACCAGTATATGACCTCAAACAAAATTGTGGATTTTCGGTCAGCTAACAAAAAAGTGAGTTGAAAAATGGAGCTCAGGGGCACAGCAATTCACAAACTGGCAGAGTAATAAAGGACAACTATCATCCAAAAATCTGTTGAGGGAAGGCAACGAGGCTGACTTGAATGCGATGCAGAATAGCAGGAAATAGATTTCAAGAGGTACATTGGAATCGCTTTAAATCGCAGGAAGAGGGGCACAACTTCGACAATGATGCACTTGGCCAAAAAGGGCGTATATTCAGGAGAAAATGCATACGCCCTTTTTGGCCAAGCAAGCAAGTGGGCAATGCAAATCTGCACTACAAAGAAGTATCACTTCCCACCGGTCAAAAGGGACATCCGAAATATGTGTAAAAACCAGAAAGGCAAGACAGGCCTTGGAGAAGAGGGAGCCTTGTTATGCTGATGGGTGGGATGTAAATTTCCAACTGCCTCTCTGGAGGACTGTATTGTGTTCCATAAAACAAGTAATCAACAGAGCAACAGAGCCAAGGGCACTTCCAGTCTAGGGAATATACCCTGGGAAAACTGAAAATCAATAATACATAGCCACCACAAAATGTAGAGCTGCACTTCTTACAAGAACCTCGACTTGGGGACACCTTAAATATCACAGGAAAGACAAAATTGGTAAAGAAATTGTGGTACTTACGTACGATGGAATATCCCTCAGCCATGAAATCAATGTCATAAGGCCAGTAGCAGCATAATGAGTGGATTCAGGTACGATGATTCTAAGTGAAATAAGTCACACAGAAAAAGAAACTTATCATAAGATATCACTTATGAAGGTCCTGTAAACATGGCTGCACATGAACTGAGTTAGGAAAGAAAACAGAGACTCACATTTAGAAAACACTCGTACGCCTGCTTAAGGGGGAAGGACAAGTTGGGTGATGCTTAAAACCAGAGTTTGATATTAGCACAGGTACCGTTCCAAAAACCAAATAAGGAATAGACAAGACCTATTCCTTCCTCAGGGAACGGACTCAACACCCAATATCTCCCATACAGGAATATATCTGACTAGTAAGAATCTTAAAACCTATATATTGATATGTCTCCATAAGGGAATCAAGTGTGTCTAGACCGGCATAAACACAGCAGTGAGAATCAGCTCAATCTCACTATAAAAATGAATTTCAAAAACAAAACAGAAAAACAGGGAAATTCAGTACAATTCCTTCTGGGCCTCTGATAAAACATGGAAAGCCTTACCCTACGCCGTAAAGTAATCCTAGTCCATACGTCACCACGTACCCTGACCATAAAACGTTTCAGTACCCTCACCTGTGTCCTAAACCTTGTCGTTCCCTAACCCTAATCCTAACCCAGTATGGAAACCTACCACCAAACCTACACCTTACCCTAAGCCGTACACTAATCCTAATCCATATGTCAACATGTACCCTGACCATAACACGTTTCAGTACCCACACCTGTGCCCTAAACCTTGCCGTTCCCTTAAACTAACCCTAGCCCGGAACGGAAACCTACCACCAACCCTACACCATACCCTATGAAGGATCATAATCCTAATCCGTACGCTGACACTAACCCGTGCGTCAACGCGTACCCCTGGTCTTAACACGTTTCCGTACCCTCACCTTTGCCATAAACCTTGCCGTTCCCTAACCCTAACCCTAGCGAGGAACGGAAACCTACCACCCACCGTACACCTTACCCTACGCCGTACCCTAATACTAATCAGTACGCTGACACTAACCTGTGCGTCAACACGTACACTCACCCTAACACATTTCCGTACCCTAACCTGTGCCCTAAACCTTGCCGTTCCCTAACCCTAACCTTAGCCCAGAACGGAAACCTAACACCAACCCTACACCTGAACCTAAGCCGTTCCCTAAGCCTTATCCGTAGGTCAACACGTACCCTGACCATAACACGTTTCCATACACTCACCTGTGCCCTAAACCTTGCCGTTCTCTAACCCTAACCCTAGGCCGGAACGGAAACCTACTACCAACCCTACACCTTACTCTACGCCGTACCCCAATCCTAACCCGTGCGTCAGCATGTACCTTGACCCTAACACGTTTCTGTACACTCACCTGTGCCCTAAACCTTGCACTTCCCTAACCCTAAGCCTAGCCTGGAACAGAAACCTACCACCAACCCTACACCTTACCCTACACCGTACCCTAATCCTAATCCGTACACTGACACTGACCCATGCGTCAGCAAGTACCCTGACCCTAACACGTTTCCGTAACCTCACCTGGGTCCTAGACCTTGCGGTTCCCTAACCCTAACCCTAGCGCGGAATGGAAAACTACCACAATACCTACATCTTACCCTACGCTGTACCCTAATCCTAATACGTACACTGACACTGACCCGTGCGTCAGCACGTACCCTGACCCTCCCACGTTTCCGTACCCTCACCTGTACCTTAATCCTTGCCGTTCCCTAACCCTAACCCCAGCCCGGAACGTAAATCCGCGACCAGCCCTACGCCTTACCCTATGCTGTACCCTACTCCTGGCCCGTACGCCGGTGCTAACCCGTGCGTCAGCACCTAGCCTGACCCTCCCACGTTTCCGTACCCTCACCTGTGCCCTAAGCCTTGCCGTTCCCTAACCCTAACCCTAACCCAGAACGGAAACCCGCCAACAGCCCTACACCTTACCCTACGCCGTACCCTACTCCTGGCCCGTACGCTGGCAATGACCCGTGCATCATCACGTAGCCTGACCCTCCAACATTTCCGTACCCTCACCTGTGCCCTAAGCCTTGCTGTTCCCTAACCCTAACCCTAGCCCGGAAAGGAAAAACGCCACCAGCCCTACGCCTTACCCTACGCCGTAACCTACTCCTGGCCCGTACGCTGGCACTGACCCGTGCGTCAGCACGTAGCCTGACCCTCCGACGTTTCCGTACCCTCACCTGTGCCCTAATCCTTGCCGTTCCCTAAGTGTAACCCTAGGCCGGAACGGAAACCTACCACCAAACCTACACCTTACCCTATGCCGTACCCTAATCCTAACCCGTGCGTCAGCATGTAACCTGACCCTAACACGTTTCTCTACCTTCACCTGTGCCCTAAACCTTGCCGTTCCCTAACCCTAACCCTAGCCCGGAACGGAAACCTACCACCAACCCTCCACCTTACCCTATGCCGTACCCTAATCCTAACCCATAAGCTGACACTGGCCCCTGCGTCAGAACGTAACCTGACCCTAACACGTTTCCGTACCCTCACCTGTGCCCTAAACCTTGCCATTCCCTAAACGTTACCCTAGCCCGGAACGAAAACCTACCACCAACCCTACACCTTACCCTACGTCGAACCCTCATACTAACCTGTGCGTCAGCACATACACTGACCCTAACACGTTTCCGTACACTCACCTGTGCCCTAAGCCTTGCCGTTCCCTAACCCTAACCCTAGCAGGGAAAAGAAACCCACCACAAGCACTATGCCTTACCCTACACCGTTGCCTACTGCTGGCCCGTACGCCGGCACTGACCCGTGCTTCAGCACGTAGCCTGGCCCTCCCACGTTTCCGTACCCTCACCTGTGCCCTAAGCCTTGCCGTTCCCTAACCCTAACCCTAGCCCGGAACGGAAACCCACCACCAGCTCTACACCTAACCTTACGCCGTACCCTATTCCTCATCCGTAAGCTGGCACTGACCCGTGCGTCAGCACGTAGCCTGACCCTCCCACGTTTCCGTACCCTCACCTGTGCCCTAAGCCTTGCCGTTCCCTCACCCTAACGCTAGCCCGGAACGGAAAGCCATCACCAGCCCTACACATTACCCTAGACCGTACCATACTCCTGGCCCGTACGCCGGCACTGACCCGTGCGTCAGCACATAGCCTGGCCCTCCCACGTTTCCGTACCCTCACCTGTGCCCTAAGCCTTGCCGTTCCCTAACCCTAACCCTAGCCCGGAATGGAAACGTATCACCAACCCTACACCTTACCCTACGCCGTACCCTAATCCTAATCCGTACGCTGACAATGACCCGTGCGTCAGCACATACCCTGACCCTAACATGTTTCCGTACCCTCACCTGTGCCCTAATCCTTGCCGTTCCCTAAGCCTAACCCTAGGACGGCACGGAAACCTACCACCAACCCTACACGTTACTCTACGCCGTACCCTAATCCTAACCCGTGCGTCAGCATGTACCCTGACCCTAACACGTTTCTGTACCCTCACCTGTGCCCTAAACCTTGCTGTTCCCTAACCCTAACCCTAGACTGAAACGGAAACCTACCACCAACCTTACACCTTATCCTATGCCGTACCCTAATCCTAATCCGTACGCTGACACTGACCCGAGCGTCAGCACGTACCCTGACGCTAACACGTTTCCGTACCCTCACCTGTGCCCTAAACCTTGCAGTTCCCAACCCCTAACCCTAGCCTGGAACGGAAACCTACCACCATCTCTATAACTTACCCTACGCCATACCCTAATCCTAATCTGTACGCTGACAATGACCTGTGCGTCAGCACATACCCTGACCCTAACACGTTTCCGAACTCTCACCTGTGCCCTAATCCTTGCCGTTCCCTAAGCGTAACCCAAGGCCGGAACGGAAACCTGCCACCAACCCTACACCTTACCCTACGCCGTACCTAATCCTAACCCGTGCGTCAGCATGTACCCTGACCCTAACACGTTTCTGTACCCTCACCTGTGCCCTAAACCTTGCCGTTCCCTAACCCTAACCCTAGCCCGGAATGGAAACCTACCACCAACCCTCCACCTTAACCTACGCCGTACCCTAATCCTAATCCGTAAGCTGACACTGACCTGTGCGTCAGAACGTACCCTGACCCTAACACGTTTCCGTACCCTCACCTGTGCCCTAAACCTTGCCGTTTCCTAAACATTACCCTATCCCGGAACGAAAACCTACCACCAACCCTACACCTTACCCTACGCCGAAACCTCATACTAACCCATGCGTCAGCACATACACTGACCCTAACACGTTTCCGTACACTCACCTGTGCCCTAAACCTTGCTGTTCCCTAACCCTAACCCTATCCCTGAATGGAAACCCACCACCAGCCCTACACCTTACCCTACACCGTAGCTTACTCCTGGTCTGTAAGCTGGCACTGACCCCAGCGTCAGCACGTAGCCTGACCCTCCCACGTTTCCGTACCCTCACCTGTGCCCTAAGCCTTGCCTTTCCCTAACCCTAACCCTAGCCCGGAACGGAAACCCACAACCAGCCCTACACTTTACCCTATGCCGTACCCTACTCCTGGCCCGTACGCTGGCACTGACCCGTGCGTCAGCACGTAGCCTGCACCTCCCACGTTTCCGTACCCTCACCTGTGCCCTAAGCCTTGCCGTTCCCTAACCCTAACCCGAGACCGGAACGGAAACCCACCACCAGCTCTACACCTAACCTTACGCCGTACCCTATTCCTCATCCGTAAGCTGGCACTGACCTGTGCGTCAGCACGTAGCCTGACCCTCCCACGTTTCCGTATTCTCACCTGTGCCCTAAGCCTTGCCGTTCCCTAACCCTAACCCTAGCCCGGAAAGGAAACCCGCCACCAGCCCTACGCCTTACCCTACGCCGTACCCTACTCCTGGCCCGTACGCCAGCACTGACCTGTGCGTCAGCACGTAGCCTGGCCCTCCCACGTTTCCGTACCCTCACCTGTGCCCTAAGCCTTCCCGTTCCCTAACCCTAACACTAGCCCGGAACGAAAACCCGCCACCAGCCCTACGCCTTACCCTACGCTGTACCCTACTCCTGGACCGTACGCCAGCACTGACCCGTGCGTCAGCACGTAGCCTGGCCCTCCCACGTTTCCGTACCCTCACCTGTGCCCTAAGACTTGCCGTTCCCTAGCCCTAACCCTAGCCCGGAACGGAAACCGGCCACCAGCCCTACGCCTTACCATACGCCGTACCCTACTCCTGGCCCGTACGCTGGCACTGACCCGTGCGTCAGCACGTAGCCTGACCCGCCGACGTTTCCGTACCGTCACCTGTGCCCTAAGCCTTACCGCTCCGTAACCTTAACCCTAGCCAGGAATGGAAACCCGCCAACAGCCCTACCCCATACCCTACGCTGTACCCTACTCCTGGCCCGTACGCTGGCAATGACCCGTGCGTCATCACGTAGCCTGACCCTCCAACATTTCCGTACCCTCACCTGTGCCCTAAGCCTTGCCGTTCCCTAACCCTAACCCTAGCCCGGAAAGGAAAAACGCCACCAGCCCTACGCCTTACCCTACGCCGTAACCTACTCCTGGCCCGTACGCTCGCACTGACCCGTGCGTCAGCACATAGCCTGACCCTCCGACGTTTCCATACCCTCACCTGTGCCCTAATCCTTGCCGTTCCCTAAGTGTAACCCTAGGCCGGAACGGAATCCTACCACCAAACCTACACCTTACCCTACGCCGTACCCTAATCCTTCTCCATACGCTGACACTGACCCGTGCGTCAGCACGTACCCTGATCCTAACACGTTTCCGTACACTCACCTGTGCCCTAAACCTTGCAGTTCCCTAACCCTAACCCTAGCCCAGAAAGGAAAACTACCACCATCACTATACCTTAACCTACGCCATACCCTAATCCTAATCTGTACGCTGACAATGACCCGTGCGTCAGCACATACCCTGACCCTAACACGTTTCCGTATCCTCACCTGTGCACTAATCCTTGCCGTTCCCTAAGCGTAACCCTAGGGCGGAACGGAAACCTACCACCAACCCTACACCTTACCCTACGCCGTACCCTAATCCTAATGCGTATGCTGACACTGACCCATGCGTCAGCAAGTACCCTGACCCTAACACATTTCCGTATGCTCACCTGTGTCCTAAACCTTACGGTTCACTAACCCTAACCGTAGCGCGGAAAGGAAACCTACCACAAAACCTACACCTTACCCTACGCCGTACCCTAATCGTAATCCGTACGCTGACACTGACCCGTGCATCAGCACGTACCATGACCCTAACACGTTTCTGTACCCTCACCTGTGCCCTAAACCTTGCCGTTCCCTAAACGTTACCCTAGACCGGAACGAAAACCTACCACCAACCCTACACCTTACAATACTCCGAACTCTCATACTAACCCGTGAGTCAGCACATACACTGACCCTAACACGTTTCCATACACTCACCTGTGCCCTAAACCTTGCCGTTCCCTAACACTAACCCTAGCCCAGAATGGAAACCCACCACCAGCCCTACACCTTACCCTACGCCGTAGCTTACTCCTGGTCCGTAAGCTGGCACTGAACCCGGCGTCAGCACATAGCCTGACCCTCCCAAGTTTCCGTACCCTCACCTGTGCCGTAAGCCTTGCCGTTCCCTAACCCTAACCCTAACACGGAACGGAAACCCACCACCAGCCCTACACTTTGCCCTATGCCGTACCCTACTCCTGGCCCGTACGCTGGCACTGACCCGTGCGTCAGCACGTAGCCTGACCTGCCGACGTTTCCGTACCGTCACCTGTGCCCTAAGCCTTACCGTTCCGTAACCTTAACCCTAGCCAGGAATGGAAACCCGCCAACAGCCCTACCCCATACCCTACGCTGTACCCTACGCCTGGCCCGTACGCTGGCAATGACCCGTGCGTCATCACGTAGCCTGACCCTCCAACATTTCCGTACCCTCACCTGTGCCCTAAGCCTTGCCGTTCCCTAACCCTAACCCTAGCCCGGAAAGGAAAAACGCCACCAGCCCTACGCCTTACCCTACGCCGTAACCTACTCCTGGCCCGTACGCTCGCACTGACCCGTGCGTCAGCACATAGCCTGACCCTCCGACGTTTCCATACCCTCACCTGTGCCCTAATCCTTGCCGTTCCCTAAGTGTAACCCTAGGCCGGAACGGAATCCTACCACCAAACCTACACCTTACCCTATGCCGTACCCTAATCCTAACCCGTGCGTCAGCATGTACCCTGACCCTAACACGTTTCTGTACCCTCACCTGTGCCCTAAACCTTGCCGTTCCCTAACCCTAACCCTAGCCCGGAATGGAAACCTACCAACAACCCTCCACCTTACCCTATGCCGTACCCTAATCCTAACCCATAAGCTGACACTGACCCCTGCGTCAGAACGTACCCTGACCCTAACACGTTTCCGTACCCTCACCTGTGCCCTAAACCTTGCCGTTCCCTAAACGTTACCCTAGCCCAGAACGAAAACCTACCACCAACCCTACACCTTACCCTACGTCGAACACTCATACTAACCTGTGCGTCAGCACATACACTGACCCTAACACGTTTCCGTACCCTCACCTGTGCCCTAAGCCTTGCCGTTCCCTAACCCTAACCCTAGCCCGGAATGGAAACGTATCACCAACCCTACACCTTACCCTAAGCCGTACACTAATCCTAATCCATATGTCAACATGTACCCTGACCCTAACACGTTTCTGTACCCTCACCTGTGCCCTAAACCTTGCCGCTCCCTAACCCTAACCCTAGCCCGGAATGGAAACCTACTACCAACCCTCCACCTTACCCTACACCGTACCCTAATCCTAATCCGTAAGCTGACACTGACACGTGCGTCAGAACATACCCTGACCCTAATACGTTTCCGTACCCTCACCTGTGCCCTAAACCTTGCCATTCCCTAAACGTTACCCTAGACCGGAACGAAAACCTACCACCAACCCTACACCTTACCCTATGCCGAACCCTCATACTAACCCGTGCGTCAGCACATACACTGACCCTAACACGTTTCCGTACACACCTTTGCCCTAAACCTTGCTGTTCCCTAACCCTAACCCTAGCCCAGAATGGAAACCCACCACGAGCCCTACACCTTACCCTACTCCGTAGCTTACTCCTGGTCTGTAAGCTGGCACTGACCCCGGCGTCAGCACGTAGCCTGACCCTCCCACGTTTCCGTACCCTCACCTGTGCCCTAAGACTTGCCATTCCCTAACCCTAACCCTAGCCCGGAACGGAAACCCGCCACCAGCCCTACGCCTTACCCTACGCCGTACCCTACTCCTGGCCCGTATGCCGGCACTGACCCGTGCATCAGCACATAGCCTGACCCTCCCACGTTTCTGTGCCTTCACCTGTGCCCTAAGCCTTGCCATTCCCTAACCCTAACCCTAGCCTGGAACGGAAACCCACCACCAGCCCTACGCCTTACCCTATGCCGTACACTACTCCTGGCCCGTAGGGCGGCACTGACCCGTGCATCAGCACATAGCCTGACCCTCCCACGTTTCTGTGCCCTCACCTGTGCCCTAAGCCTTGCCGTTCCCTAACACTAACCCTAGCCCGGAACGGAAAACCGCCACCAGCTCTACGCCTTACCCTACGGCGTACCCTACTCTTGGACCGTACGCTGGCACTGACCCGTGCGTCAGCACGTAGCCTGACCCTCGCATGTTTCCGTATCCTCACCTGTGCCCTAAGCTTTGCCGTTCCCTTACCCTAACCCTAGCCCAGAATGGAAACCCGCCACCAGCCCTAAACCTTACCCTACACTGTACCCTACTCCTGGCCCATATGCCAGCACTGACCCATGCGTCAGCACATAGCCTGACCGTCCCACGTTTCCGTACCCTCACCTGTGCCCTAAGCCTTGCCGTTCCCTAACCCTAACCCTAGCCCGGAACTGAAACATGCCACCAGCCCTACGCCTTACCCTACGCCGTAACCTACTCCTGGCCCGTACGCTGGCACTGACCCGTGCGTCAGCACGTAGCCTGACCCTCCGACGTTTCCGTACCCTCACCTGTGCCCTAATTCTTGCCGTTCCCTAAGTGTAACCCTAGGCCGGAATGGAAACCTACCACCAAACCTACACCTTACCCTATGCCGTACCCTAATCCTAACCCGTGCGTCAGCATGTACCCTGACCCTAACACGTTTCTGTACCCTCACCTGTGCCCTACACCTTGGCGTTCCCTAACCCTAACCCTAGCCCGGAATGGAAACCTACCACCAACCCTCCACCTTACCCTATGCCGTACCCTAATCCTAATCCATAAGCTGACACTGACCCCTGCGTCAGAACATACCCTGACGCTAACACGTTTCCGTACCCTCACCTGTGCCCTAAACCTTGCCGTTCCCTAAACGTTACCCTAGCCCGGAACGAAAACCTACCACCAACCCTACACCTTACCCTACGTCGAACACTCATACTAACCTGTGCGTCAGCACATACACTGACCCTAACACGTTTCCGTACACTCACCTGTGCCCTAAGCCTTGCCGTTCCCTAACCCTAACCCTAGCCGGGAACAGAAACCCACCACAAGCACTACGCCTTACCCTACACCGTTGCCTACTGCTGGCTCCTACGCCGGCACTGACCCGTGGGTCAGCACGTAGCCTGGCCCTCCCACGTTTCCGTACCCTCACCTGTGCCCTAAGCCTTGCCGTTCCCTAACCCTAACCCTAGCCCGGAACGGAAACCCACCACCAGCTCTACACCTAACCTTACGCCGTACCCGATTCCTCATCCGTAAGCAGGCACTGACCCATGCGTCAGCACGTAGCCTGACCCTCCCACGTTTCCGTACCCTCACCTGTGCCCTAAGCCTTGCCGTTCCCTCACCCTAACGCTAGCCCGGAACGGAAACCCATCACCAGCCCTACACATTACGCTATGCCGTACCCTACTCCTGGCCCGTACGCCGGCACTGACCCGTGCGTCAGCACATAGCCTGGCCCTCCCACGTTTCCGTACCCTCACCTGTGCCCTAAGCCTTGCCGTTCCCTAACCCTAACCCTAGCCCGGAACTGAAACATGCCACCAGCCCTACGCCTTACCCTACGCCGTAACCTACTCCTGGCCCGTACGCTGGCACTGACCCGTGCGTCAGCACGTAGCCTGACCCTCCGACGTTTCCGTACCCTCACCTGTGCCCTAATTCTTGCCGTTCCCTAAGTGTAACCCTAGGCCGGAATGGAAACCTACCACCAAACCTACACCTTACCCTATGCCGTACCCTAATCCTAACCCGTGCGTCAGCATGTACCCTGACCCTAACACGTTTCTGTACCCTCACCTGTGCCCTACACCTTGGCGTTCCCTAACCCTAACCCTAGCCCGGAATGGAAACCTACCACCAACCCTCCACCTTACCCTATGCCGTACCCTAATCCTAATCCATAAGCTGACACTGACCCCTGCGTCAGAACATACCCTGACGCTAACACGTTTCCGTACCCTCACCTGTGCCCTAAACCTTGCCGTTCCCTAAACGTTACCCTAGCCCGGAACGAAAACCTACCACCAACCCTACACCTTACCCTACGTCGAACACTCATACTAACCTGTGCGTCAGCACATACACTGACCCTAACACGTTTCCGTGCACTCACCTGTGCCCTAAGCCTTGCCGTTCCCTAACCCTAACCCTAGCCGGGAACAGAAACCCACCACAAGCACTACGCCTTACCCTACGCCGTACCCTACTCCTGGCCCGTATGCCGGCACTGACCCGTGCATCAGCACATAGCCTGGCCCTCCCACGTTTCCGTACCCTCACCTGTGCCCTAAGCCTTGCCGTTCCCTAACCCTAACCCTAGCCCGGAACGGAAACCCGCCACCAGCCCTACGCCTTACCCTACGCCGTACCCTACTCCTGGCCCGTATGCCGGCACTGACCCGTGCATCAGCACATAGCCTGACCCTCCCACGTTTCTGTGCCCTCACCTGTGCCCTAAGCCTTGCCGTTCCCTAACCCTAACCCTAGCCCGGAACGGAAACCCGCCACCAGCCCTATGCCTTACCCTACGCCGTACCCTACTCCTGGCCCGTACGTCGGCACTGACCCGTGCATCAGCACATAGCCTGACCCTCCCACGTTTCTGTGCCCTCACCTGTGCCCTAAGCCTTGCCGTTCCCTAACACTAACCCTAGCCCGGAACGGAAAACGGCCACCAGCTCTACGCCTTACCCTACGCCGTACCCTACTCTTGGACCGTACGCTGGCACTGACCCGTGCGTCAGCACGTAGCCTGACCCTCGCATGTTTCCGTATCCTCACCTGTGCCCTAAGCTTTGCCGTTCCCTAACCCTAACCCTAGCCCAGAATGGAAACCCGCCACCAGCCCTAAACCTTACCCTACGCTGTACCCTACTCCTGGCCCATATGCCAGCACTGACCCATGCGTCAGCACATAGCCTGACCCTCCCACGTTTCCGTACCCTCACCTGTGCCCTAAGCCTTGCCGTTCCCTAACCCTAACCCTAGCCCGGAACGGAAAAACACCACCAGCCCTACGCCTTACCCTACGCCGTAACCTACTCCTGGCCCGTACGCTGGCACTGACCCGTGCGTCAGCACGTAGCCTGACCCTCCGACGTTTCCGTACCCTCACCTGTGCCCTAATTCTTGCCGTTCCCTAAGTGTAACACTAGGCTGGAACGGAAACCTACCACCAAACCTGCACCTTACCCTATGCCATACCCTAATCCTAACACGTGTGTCAGCATGTACCCTGACCCTAACACGTTTCTGTACCCTCACCTGTGCCCTACACCTTGGCGTTCCCTAACCCTAACCCTAGCCCGGAATGGAAACCTACCACCAACCCTCCACCTTACCCTATGCCGTACCCTAATCCTAATCCATAAGCTGACACTGACCCCTGCGTCAGAACGTACCCTGACGCTAACACGATTCCGTACCCTCATCTGTGCCCTAAACCTTGCCGTTCCCTAAACGTTACCCTAGCCCGGAACGAAAACCTACCACCAACCCTACACCTTACCCTACGTCGAACACTCATACTAACCTGTGCGTCAGCATATACACTGACCCTAACACGTTTCCGTACACTCACCTGTGCCCTAAGCATTGCCGTTCCCTAACCCTAACCCTAGCCGGGAACAGAAACCCACCACAAGCACTACGCCTTACCCTACGCCGTAACCTACTCCTGGCCCGTACGCTGGCACTGACCCGTGCGTCAGCACGTAGCCTGACCCTCCGACGTTTCCGTACCCTCACCTGTGCCCTAATTCTTGCCGTTCCCTAAGTGTAACCCTAGGCTGGAACGGAAACCTACCACCAAACCTACACCTTACCCTATGCCGTACCCTAATCCTAACCCGTGCGTCAGCATGTACCCTGACGCTAACACGTTTCTGTACCCTCACCTGTGCTCTACACCTTGGCGTTCCCTAACCCTAACCCTAGCCCGGAACGGAAACCCAGCACCAGCTCTACACCTAACCTTACGCCATACCCTATTCCTCATCCGTAACCTGGCACTGACCCATGCGTCAGCACATAGCCTGACCCTCCCACGTTTCCGTACCCTCACCTGTGCCCTAAGCCTTGCCGTTCCCTCACCCTAACGCTAGCCCGGAACGGAAACCCATCACCAGTCCTACACATTACCCTATGCCGTACCCTACTCCTGGCCCGTACGCCGGCACTGAGCCGTGCCTCAGCACGTAGCCTGGCCCTCCCACGTTTCCGTACCCTCACCTGTGCCCTAAGCCTTGCCGTTCCCTAACCCTAACCCTAGCCCGGAATGGAAACGTATCACCAACCCTACACCTTACCCTACGCCGTACCCTAATCCTAATCCGTACGCTGACAATGACCCGTGCGTCAGCACATACCCTGACCCTAACATGTTTCCGTACCCTCACCTGTGCCCTAATCCTTGCCGTTCCCTAAGCCTAACCCTAGGCCGGCACGGAAACCTACCACCAACCCTACACCTTACTCTACGCTGTACCCTAATCCTAACCCGTGCGTCAGGATGTACCCTGACCCTAACACGTTTCTGTACCCTCACCTGTGCCCTAAACCTTGCTGTTCCTTAACCCTAACCCTAGACTGAAACGGAAACCTACCACCAACCCTACACCTTATCCTATGCCGTACCCTAAACCTAATCCGTACGCTGACACTGACCCGTGAGTCAGCACGTACCCTGACGCTAACACGTTTCCGTACCCTCACCTGTGCCCTAAACCTTGCAGTTCCCTAACCCTAACCCTAGCCTGGAAAGGAAACCTACCACCCACCCTACACCTTACCCTACGCCGTAACCTAATCCTAATCTGTACACTGACACTGACCCGTGCGTCAGCAAGTACCCTGACCCTAACACGTTTCCGTAACCTCACCTGTGTCCTAAACCTTGCGGTTCCCTAACCCTAACCCTAGCCTGGAACGGAAACCTACCACCAACCCTACACCTTACCCTACGCCGTACCCTAATCCTAATCCGTACACTGACACTGACCCGTGCGTCAGCAAGTACCCTGACCCTAACACGTTTCTCTAACCTCACCTGTGTCCTAAACCTTGTGGTTCCCTAACCCTAAGCCTAGAGCGGAATGGAAAACTACCACAATACCTACACCTTACCCTACGCGGTACCCTAATCCTAATCCGTACGCTGACACTGACCCATGCGTCAGCACGTACCGTGACCCTAACACGTTTCCGTACACTCACCTGTGCCCTAAACCTTGCAGTTCCCTAACCCTAACCCTAGCCCAGAACGGAAAACTACCACCATCACTATACCTTACCCTACGCCATACCATAATCCTAATCTGTAAGCTGACAATGACACGTGTGTCAGCACATACCCTGACCCTAACACGTTTCCGTACCCTCACCTGTGCCCTAATCCTTGCCGTTCCCTAAGCGTAACCCTAGGCCGGAACGGAAACGTGCCACCAACCCTACACCTTACCCTATGCCGTACCTAATCCTAACCCTTGCGTCAGCATGTACCCTGACCCTAACTCGTTTCTGTACCCTCACCTGTGCCCTAAACCTTGCCGCTCCCTAACCCTAACCCTAGCCCGGAATGGAAACCTACTACCAACCCTCCACCTTACCCTACACCGTACCCTAATCCTAATCCGTAAGGTGACACTGACCCGTGCGTCAGAACATACCCTGACCCTAATACGTTTCCGTACCCTCACCTGTGCCCTAAACCTTGCCATTCCCTAAACGTTACCCTAGACCGGAACGAAAACCTACCACCAACCCTACACCTTACCCTATGCCGAACCCTCATACTAACCCGTGCGTCAGCACATACACTGACCCTAACACGTTTCCGTACACTCACCTGTGCCCTAAACCTTGCTGTTCCCTAACCCTAACCCTAGCCCAGAATGGAAACCCACCACGAGCCCTACACCTTACCCTACTCCGTAGCTTACTCCTGGTCTGTAAGCTGGCACTGACCCCGGCGTCAGCACGTAGCCTGACCCTCCCACGTTTCCGTACCCTCACCTGTGCCCTAAGCCTTGCCATTCCCTAACCCTAACCCTAGCCCGGAACGGAAACCCGCCACCAGCCCTACGCCTTACCCTACGCCGTACCCTACTCCTGGCCCGTATGCCGGCACTGACCCGTGCATCAGCACATAGCCTGACCCTCCCACGTTTCTGTGCCCTCACCTGTGCCCTAAGCCTTGCCGTTCCCTAACCCTAACCCTAGCCTGGAACGGAAACCCACCACCAGCCCTACGCCTTACCCTACGCCGTACCCTACTCCTGGCCCGTACGGCGGCACTGACCCGTGCATCAGCACATAGCCTGACCCTCCCACGTTTCTGTGCCCTCACCTGTGCCCTAAGCCTTGCCGTTCCCTAACACTAACCCTAGCCCGGAACGGAAAACCGCCACCAGCTCTACGCCTTACCCTACGCCGTACCCTACTCTTGGACCGTACGCTGGCACTGACCCGTGCGTCAGCACGTAGCCTGACCCTCGCATGTTTCCGTATCCTCACCTGTGCCCTAAGCTTTGCCGTTCCCTAACCCTAACCCTAGCCCAGAATGGAAACCCGCCACCAGCCCTAAACCTTACCCTACGCTGTACCCTACTCCTGGCCCATATGCCAGCACTGACCCATGCGTCAGCACATAGCCTGACCGTCCCACGTTTCCGTACCCTCACCTGTGCCCTAAGCCTTGCCGTTCCCTAACCCTAACCCTAGCCCGGATCGGAAAAACGCCACCAGCCCTACGCCTTACCCTACGCCGTAACCTACTCCTGGCCCGTACGCTGGCACTGACCCGTGCGTCAGCACGTAGCCTGACCCTCCGACGTTTCCGTACCCTCACCTGTGCCCTAATTCTTGCCGTTCCCTAAGTGTAACCCTAGGCCGGAATGGAAACCTACCACCAAACCTACACCTTACCCTATGCCGTACCCTAATCCTAACCCGTGCGTCAGCATGTACCCTGACCCTAACACGTTTCTGTACCCTCACCTGTGCCCTACACCTTGCCGTTCCCTAACCCTAACCCTAGCCCGGAATGGAAACCTACCACCAACCCTCCACCTTACCCTAAGCCGTACCCTAATCCTAATCCATAAGCTGACACTGACCCCTGCATCAGAACGTACCCTGACGCTAACACGTTTCCGTACCCTCACCTGTGCCCTAAACCTTGCCGTTCCCTAAACGTTACCCTAGCCCGGAACGAAAACCTACCACCAACCCTACACCTTACCCTACGTCGAACACTCATACTAACCTGTGCGTCAGCACATACACTGACCCTAACACGTTTCGTGCACTCACCTGTGCCCTAAGCCTTGCCGTTCCCTAACCCTAACCCTAGCCGGGAACAGAAACCCACCACAAGCACTACGCCTTACCCTACACCGTTGCCTACTGCTGGCTCCTACGCCGGCACTGACCCGTGCGTCAGCACGTAGCCTGGCCCTCCCACGTTTCCGTACCCTCACCTGTGCCCTAAGCCTTGCCGTTCCCTAACCCTAACCCTAGCCCGGAACGGAAACCCACCACCAGCTCTACACCTAACCTTACGCCGTACCCTAATCCTCATCCGTAAGCAGGCACTGACCCATGCGTCAGCACGTAGCCTGACCCTCCCACGTTTCCGTACCCTCACCTGTGCCCTAAGCCTTGCCGTTCCCTAACCCTAACCCTAGCCTGGAACGGAAACCCACCACCAGCCCTACGCCTTACCCTACGCCGTACCCTACTCCTGGCCCGTACGGCGGCACTGACCCGTGCATCAGCACATAGCCTGACCCTCCCACGTTTCTGTGCCCTCACCTGTGCCCTAAGCCTTGCCGTTCCCTAACACTAACCCTAGCCCGGAACGGAAAACCGCCACCAACTCTACGCCTTACCCTACGCCGTACCCTACTCTTGGACCGTACGCTGGCATTGACCCGTGCGTCAGCACGTAGCCTGACCCTCGCATGTTTCCGTATCCTCACCTGTGCCCTAAGCTTTGCCGTTCCCTAACCCTAACCCTAGCCCAGAACGGAAACCCGCCACCAGCCCTAAACCTTACCCTACGCTGTACCCTACTCCTGGCCCATATGCCAGCACTGACCCATGCGTCAGCACATAGCCTGACCGTCCCACGTTTCCGTACCCTCACCTGTGCCCTAAGCCTTGCCGTTCCCTAACCCTAACCCTAGCCCGGAACGGAAAAACGCCACCAGCCCTACGCCTTACCCTACGCCGTAACCTACTCCTGGCCCGTACGCTGGCACTGACCCGTGCGTCAGCACGTAGCCTGACCCTCCGACGTTTCCGTACCCTCACCTGTGCCCTAATTCTTGCCGTTCCCTAAGTGTAACCCTAGGCCGGAATGGAAACCTACCACCAAACCTACACCTTACCCTATGCCGTACCCTAATCCTAACCCGTGCTTCAGCATGTACCCTGACCCTAACACGTTTCTGTACCCTCACCTGTGCCCTACACCTTGCCGTTCCCTAACCCTAACCCTAGCCCGGAATGGAAACCTACCACCAACCCTCCACCTTACCCTAAGCCGTACCCTAATCCTAATCCATAAGCTGACACTGACCCCTGCATCAGAACGTACCCTGATGCTAACACGTTTCCGTACCCTCACCTGTGCCCTAAACCTTGCCGTTCCCTAAACGTTACCCTAGCCCAGAACGAAAACCTACCACCAACCCTACACCTTACCCTACGTCGAACACTCATACTAACCTGTGCGTCAGCACATACACTGACCCTAACACGTTTCCGTGCACTCACCTGTGCCCTAAGCCTTGCCGTTCCCTAACCCTAACCCTAGCCGGGAACAGAAACCCACCACAAGAACTACGCCTTACCCTACACCGTTGCCTACTGCTGGCTCCTACGCCGGCACTGACCCGTGCGTCAGCACGTAGCCTGGCCCTCCCACGTTTCCGTACCCTCACCTGTGCCCTAAGCCTTGCCGTTCCCTAACCCTAACCCTAGCCCGGAACGGAAACCCACCACCAGCTCTACACCTAACCTTACGCCGTACCCTAATCCTCATCCGTAAGCAGGCACTGACCCATGCGTCAGCACGTAGCCTGACCCTCCCACGTTTCCGTACCCTCACCTGTGCCCTAAGCCTTGCCGTTCCCTCACCCTAACGCTAGCCCGGAACGGAAACCCATCACCAGCCCTACACATTACCCTATGCCGTACCCTACTCCTGGCCCGTACGCCGGCACTGACCCGTGCGTCAGCACGTAGCCTGGCCCTCCCACGTTTCCGTACCCTCACCTGTGCCCTAAGCCTTGCCGTTCCCTAACCCTAACCCTAGCCCGGAATGGAAACGTATCACCAATCCTACACCTTACCCTACGCCGTACCCTAATCCTAATCCGTACGCTGACAATGACCCGTGCGTTAGCACATACCCTGACCCTAACATGTTTCCGTACCCTCACCTGTGCCCTAATCCTTGCCGTTCCCTAAGCCTAACCCTAGGACGGCACGGAAACCTACCACCAACCCTACACGTTACTCTACGCCGTACCCTAATCCTAACCCGTGCGTCAGGATGTACCCTGACACTAACACGTTTCTGTACCCTCACCTGTGCCCTAAACCTTGCAGTTCCCTAACCCTAACCCTAGCCTGGAACGGAAACCTACCACCCACCCTACACCTTACCCTACGCCGTAACCTAATCCTAATCTGTACACTGACACTGACCCGTGCGTCAGCAAGTACCCTGACCCTAACACGTTTCCGTACACTCACCTGTGCCCTAAACCTTGCAGTTCCCTAACCCTAACCCTAGCCCAGAACGGAAAACAACCTCCATCACTATACCTTACCCTACGCCATACCCTAATCCTAATCTGTACGCTGACAATGACCCGTGCGTCAACACATACCCTGACCCTAACACGTTTCCGTACCCTCACCTGTGCCCTAATCCTTGCCGTTCCCTAAGCGTAACCCTAGGCCGGAACGGAAACGTACCACCAACCCTACACCTTACTCTACACCGTACCCTAATCCTAACCCGTGCGTCAGCATGTACCCTGACCCTAACACGTTTCTGTACCCTCACCTGTGCCCTAAACCTTGCTGTTCCCTAACCCTAACCCTAGCCTGAAACGGAAAACTACCACCAACCCTACACCTTATCCTATGCCGTACCCTAATCCTAATCCGTAGGCTGACAGTGATCCGTGCGTCAGCACGTACCCTGACGCTAACACGTTTCCGTACCCTCACCTGTGCCCTAAGCATTGCCGTTCCCTAACCCTAACCATAGCCCAGAATGGAAACCCGCCACCAGCCCTACGCCTTACCCTACCCCGTTGCCTACTCCTGGCCCGTATGCCGGCACTGACCCATGTATCAGCACGTAGCCTGACACTCCCACGTTTCCATACCCTCACCTGTGCCCTAAACCTTGCCGTTCCCTAACCCTAACCCTAGCCCGGAACGGAAACCCCCCACCAGCCCTACGCCTTACCCTACGCCGTACCCTACTCCTGGCCCGTACGCTGGCACTGACCCGTGCGTCAGCACTTAGCCTGACCCTCCCACGTTTCCATACCCTCTCCTGTGTCCTAAGCCTTGCCGTTCCCTATCCCTAACCCTAGCCCGGAACGGAAACCTACCACCAACCCTTCACCTTACCCTACGCCGTACCCTAATCCTAACCCGTGCGTCAGCATGTACCCTGACACTAACACGTTTCTGTACCCTCACCCGTGCCCTAAACCTTACCGTTCCCTAACCCTAACCCTAGCCCAGAACAGAAACCTACCACCAACCCTACACCTTACCCTACGCCGTACCCTAATCCTAATCCAGTTCGCTGACGCTGACCCATGCGTCAGCAAGTTCCCTCACCCTAACACGTTTCCGTACCCTCACGTCTGTCCTAAACCTTGCCGTTCCCTAACCCTAACCCTAGCGCGGAATGGAAACCTACCACAAAACCTACACCTTACCCTACACCGTACCCAAATTCTAATCCGTACGCTTACACTGACACGTGTGTCAGCACGTACGCTGACCCTAACACGTTTCCGTACACTCACCTGTGCCCTAAACCTTGGCGTTCCCTAACCCTAACCCTAGCCAGGAATGGAAACCTACCACCATCCCTACATCTTCCCCTACGCCGTAACCTAATCCTAATCTGTACGCTGACAATGACCCTTGCGTCAGCACATACCCTGACCCTAACACGTTTCCGTACCCTCACCTGTGCCCTAATCCTTGCCGTTCCCTAAGCATAACCCTAGGCCGGAACGGAAACCTACCACCAACCCTACACCTTACCCTACGCTGTACCCTAATCCTAAGCCGTGCGTCAGCATGTACCCTGACCCTAACACGTTCCCGTACCCTCACCTGTGCCCTAAACTTGCCGTTCCCTAACCCTAACCCTAGCCCGGAATGGAAACCTACGACCAACCCTCCACCTTACCCTACGCCGTACCCTAATCCTAATCCGTAAGCTGACACTGACCCATGCGTCAGAACGTACCCTGACCCTAACACGTTTCCGTACCCTCACCTGTGCCCTAAACCTTGCCGTTCCCTAAACGTTACCCTAGCCCGGAACGGAAACCCACCACCAACCCTACACTTTGCTCTATGCCGTACCCAACTCCTGGCCCATACGCTGGCACTGACCCGTGTGTCAGCACGTAGCCTGAACCTCCCACGTTTCCGTACCCTCACCTGTGCCCTAAGCCTTGCCGTTCCCTAACCCTAACCCTTGCCCGGAATGGAAACGCACCACCAGCTCTACACTTAACCTTATGCCGTACCCTATTCCTCATCCGTAAGCTGGCACTAACCCATTCGTCAGCACGTAGCCTGACCCTCCCACGTTTCCGTACCCTCACCTGTGCCCTAAGCCTTCCCGTTCCCTAACGCTAACCTTAGCACAGAACGGAAACCCACCACCAGCCCTACACCTTACCCTACGCCGTACCCTACTCCTGGCCTGTACGCTGGCACTGACCCGTGCGTCAGCACGTAGCCTGACCTTCCCACGTTTCCGTAACCTCACCTGTGCCCTAAACCTTGCCGTTCCCTAACCCTAACGGTAGCCGGGAATGGAAACGTAACACCCACCCTACACCTTACCCTACGCCGTAACCTAATCCTAATCCATACGCTGACAATGACCCGTGCATCAGCACATACCCTGAACGTAACATGTTTCCATACTCTCACCTGTGCCCTAATCCTTGCCGTTCCCTAAGCCTAACCCTAGGCCGGCACGGAAACCTACCACCAACCCTAAACCTTACTCTACGCCGTACCCTAATCCTAACCCATGCGTCAGCATGTACCCTGACCCTAACACGTTTCTGTACCCTCACCTGTGCCCTAAACCTTGCCGTTCCCTAACCCTAACCCTAGCCCGAAACGGAAACCTACCACCAACCCTACACCTTATCCTATGCTGTACCCTAATCCTAATCCGTACGCTGACACTGACCCGTGCGTCAGCACGTACCCTGACGCTAACACGTTTCCGTACCCTCACCTGTGCCCTAAACCTTGCAGTTCCCTAACCCTAACCCTAGCCTGGAACGGAAAACTATCACCAACCCTACACCTTACCCTACGCCGTACCCTAATCCTAATCCGTACACTGACACTGACCCGTGTGTCAGCCAGTACCCTGACCCTAACACGTTTCCGTAACCTCACCTGTGTCCTAAACCTTGCGGTTCCCTAAACCTAACCCTAGCGCGGAATGGAAAACTACCACAATACCTACACCTTACCCTACGCCGTACCCTAATCCTAATCCATACGCTGACACTGACCCATGCGTCAGCACGTACCCTGACCCTAACACGTTTCCGTACACTCACCTGTGCCCTAAACCTTTCAGTTCCCTAACCCTAACCCTAACCCAGAACGGAAAACTACCACCAACACTATACCTTACCCTATGCCATACCATAATCCTAATCTGTACGCTGACAATGACCCGTGCGTCAGCACATACCCTGACCCTAACACGTCTCCGAACCCTCACCTGTGCCCTAATCCTTGCCGTTCCCTAACCGTAACCCTAGGCCGGAACGGAAACCTACCACCAACCCTACACCTTACCCTACGCCGTACCCTAATACTAACCCGTGCGTCAGCATGTACCCTAACCCTAACACGTTTCTGTACCCTCACCTGTGCCCTAAACCTTGCCGTTCCCTAACCCTAACCCTAGCCCGGAATGGAAACCTACCACCAACCCTCCACCTTACCCTACGCCGTACCCTAATCCTAATCCGTAAGCTGACACTGACCCATGCGTCAGAACTTACCCTGACCCTAACACGTTTCCGTAACCTCACCTGTGCCCTAAACCTTGCCGTTCCCTAACCCTAACCCTAGCACGGAATGGAAACGTATCAGCAACCCTACACCTTACCCTACGCCGTACCCTAATCCTAATCCGTACGCTGACAATGACCCGTGCGTCAGCACATACCCTGACCCTAACATGTTTCCGTACCCTCACCTGTGCCCTAATCCTTGCCGTTCCCTAAGCCTAACCCTAGGCCGGAACGGAAACCTACCACCAACCCTACACCTTACTCTACGCCGTATGCTAATCCTAACCCGTGCGTCAGCATGTACCCTGACCCTAACACGTTTCTGTACCCTCATCTGTGCCCTAAACCTTGCTGTTCCCTAACTCTAACCCTAGACTGAAACGGAAACCTACCACCAACCCTACACCTTATCCTATGCCGTACCCTAATCCTAATCCGTACGCTGAAACTGACCCGTGCGTCAGCACGTACCCTGACGCTAACGTTTCCGTACCCTCACCTGTGCCCTAAACCTTGTAGTTCCCTAACCCTAACCCTAGCCTGGAACGGAAACCTACCACCAACCCTACACCTTACCCTGCGCCGTACCCTAATCCTAATCCGTACACTGACACTGACCTGTGCGTCAGCAAGTACCCTGACCCTAACACGTTTCCGTAACCTCACCTGTGTCCTAAACCTTGCGGTTCCCTAACCCTAACCCTAGCGCGGAATGGAAAACTACCACAATACCTACACCTTACCCTACGCCGTACCCTAATCCTAATCCATACGCTGACACTGACCCGTGGGTCAGCACGTGCCCTGACCCTAACACGTTTCCGTACACTCACCTGTGCCCTAAACCTTGCAGTTCCCTAACCCTAACCCTAGCCGAGAACGGAAAACTACCTCCATCACTATACCTTACCCTACGCCATACCCTAATCCTAATCTGTACGCTGACAATGACCCGTGCGTCAGCACATACCCTGACCCTAACCCGTTTCCGTACCCTCACCTGTGCCCTAATCCTTGCCATTCCCTAAGCGTAAGCCTAGGGCGGAACGGAAACCTACCACCAACCCTACACCTTACCCTACGCCGTACCCTAATACTAACCCGTGCGTCAGCATGTACCCTGACCCTAACACCTTTCTGTACCCTCACCTGTGCCCTAAACCTTGCCGTTCCCTAACCCTAACCCTAGCCCGGAATGGAAACCTACCACCAACCCTCCACCTTACCCTACGCCGTACCCTAATCCTAATCTGTACGCTGACAATGACCCGTGCGTCAACACATACCCTGACCCTAACACGTTTCCGTACCCTCACCTGTGCCCTAATCCTTGCCGTTCCCTAAGCGTAACCCTAGGCCGGAACGGAAACGTACCACCAACCCTACACCTTACTCTACACCGTACCCTAATCCTAACCCGTGCGTCAGCATGTACCCTGACCCTAACACGTTTCTGTACCCTCACCTGTGCCCTAAACCTTGCTGTTCCCTAACCCTAACCCTAGCCTGAAACGGAAAACTACCACCAACCCTACACCTTATCCTATGCCGTACCCTAATCCTAATCCGTAGGCTGACAGTGACCCGTGCGTCAGCACGTACCCTGACACTAACACGTTTCCGTACCCTCACCTGTGTCCTAAACCTTGCAGTTCCCTAACCCTAAACCTAGCCTGGAACGGAAACCTACCACCAACCCTACACCTTACCCTACGCCGTACCCTACTCCTGGCCTGTACGCTGGCACTGACCCGTGCGTCAGCACGTAGCCTGGCCCTCCCACGTTTCCCTACCCTCCCCTGTGCCCTAAGCCTTGCCGTTCCCTAACCCTTACTTTAGCCCAGAACAGAAACACACCACCAGCCTTTCGCCTTACCCTACGCCGTTGCCTACTCCTGGCCCGTAGGCCGGCACTGACCCGTGCGTCAGCACGTAGCCTGGCCCTCCCACGTTTCCGTACCCTCACCTGTGCCCTAAGCATTGCCGTTCCCTAACCCTAACCATAGCACAGAATGGAAACCCGCCACCAGCCCTACGCCTTACCCTACCCCGTTGCCTACTCCTGGCCCGTATGCCGGCACTGACCCATGTATCAGCACGTAGCCTGACACTCCCACGTTTCCATACCCTCAGCTGTGCCCTAAACCTTGCCGTTCCCTAACCCTAACCCTAGCCCGGAACGGAAACCCCCCACCAGCCCTACGCCTTACCCTACGCCGTACCCTACTCCTGGCCCGTACGCTGGCACTGACCCGTGCGTCAGCACTTAGCCTGACCCTCCCACGTTTCCATACCCTCTCCTGTGTCCTAAGCCTTGCCGTTCCCTAACCCTAACCCTAGCCTGGAACGGAAACCTACCACCAACCCTTCACCTTACCCTACGCCGTACCCTAATCCTAACCCGTGCGTCAGCATGTACCCTGACACTAACACGTTTCTGTACCCTCACCCGTGCCCTAAACCTTACCGTTCCCTAACCCTAACCCTAGCCCAGAACAGAAACCTACCACCAACCCTACACCTTACCCTACGCCGTACCCTAATCCTAATCCAGTTCGCTGACGCTGACCCATGCGTCAGCAAGTTCCCTCACCCTAACACGTTTCCGTACCCTCACGTCTGTCCTAAACCTTGCCGTTCCCTAACCCTAACCCTAGCGCGGAATGGAAACCTACCACAAAACCTACACCTTACCCTACACCGTACCCAAATACTAATCCGTACGCTTACACTGACACGTGTGTCAGCACGTACGCTGACCCTAACACGTTTCCGTACACTCACCTGTGCCCTAAACCTTGGCGTTCCCTAACCCTAACCCTAGCCAGGAATGGAAACCTACCACCATCCCTACATCTTCCCCTACGCCGTAACCTAATCCTAATCTGTACGCTGACAATGACCCTTGCGTCAGCACATACCCTGACCCTAACACGTTTCCGTACCCTCACCTGTGCCCTAATCCTTGCCGTTCCCTAAGCATATCCCTAGGCCGGAACGGAAACCTACCACCAACCCTACACCTTACCCTACGCTGTACCCTAATCCTAAGCCGTGCGTCAGCATGTACCCTGACCCTAACATGTTTCCGTACCCTCACCTGTGCCCTAAACTTGCCGTTCCCTAACCCTAACCCTAGCCCGGAATGGAAACCTACGACCAACCCTCCACCTTACCCTACGCCGTACCCTAATCCTAATCCGTAAGCTGACACTGACCCATGCGTCAGAACGTACCCTGACCCTAACACGTTTCCGTACCCTCACCTGTGCCCTAAACCTTGCCGTTCCCTAAACGTTACCCTAGCCCGGAAAGGAAACCCACCACCAACCCTACACTTTGCTCTATGCCGTACCCAACTCCTGGCCCATACGCTGGCACTGACCCGTGCGTCAGCACGTAGCCTGAACCTCCCACGTTTCCGTACCCTCACCTGTGCCCTAAGCCTTGCCGTTCCCTAACCCTAACCCTTGCCCGGAATGGAAACCCACCACCAGCTCTACACTTAACCTTACGCCGTACCCTATTCCTCATCCGTAAGCTGGCACTAACCCATTCGTCAGCACGTAGCCTGACCCTCCCACGTTTCCGTACCCTCACCTGTGCCCTAAGCCTTCCCGTTCCCTAACGCTAACCTTAGCACAGAACGGAAACCCACCACCAGCCCTACACCTTACCCTACGCCGTACCCTACTCCTGGCCTGTACGCTGGCACTGACCCGTGCGTCAGCACGTAGCCTGACCTTCCCACGTTTCCGTAACCTCACCTGTGCCCTAAACCTTGCCGTTCCCTAACCCTAACGGTAGCCGGGAATGGAAACGTATCACCCACCCTACACCTTACCCTACGCCGTACCCTAATCCTAATCCATACGCTGACAATGACCGGTGCATCAGCACATACCCTGAACGTAACATGTTTCCGTACTCTCACCTGTGCCCTAATCCTTGCCGTTCCCTAAGCCTAACCCTAGGCCGGCACGGAAACCTACCACCAACCCTAAACCTTACTCTACGCCGTACCCTAATCCTAACCCATGCGTCAGCATGTACCCTGACCCTAACACGTTTCTGTACCCTCACCTGTGCCCTAAACCTTGCCGTTCCCTAACCCTAACCCTAGCCCGAAACGGAAACCTACCACCAACCCTAAAACTTATCCTATGCTGTACCCTAATCCTAATCCGTACGCTGACACTGACCCGTGCGTCAGCACGTACCCTGACGCTAACACGTTTCCGTACCCTCACCTGTGCCCTAAACCTTGCAGTTCCCTAACCCTAACCCTAGCCTGGAACGGAAAACTATCACCAACCCTACACCTTACCCTACGCCGTACCCTCATCCTAATCCGTACACTGACACTGACCCGTGTGTCAGCCAGTACCCTGACCCTAACACGTTTCCGTAACCTCACCTGTGTCCTAAACCTTGCGGTTCCCTAAACCTAACCCTAGCGCGGAATGGAAAACTACCACAATACCTACACCTTACCGTACGCCGTACCCTAATCCTAATCAATACGCTGACACTGACCCATGCGTCAGCACGTACCCTGACCCTAACACGTTTCCGTACACTCACCTGTGCCCTAAACCTTTCAGTTCCCTAACCCTAACCCTAACCCAGAACGGAAAACTACCACCAACACTATACCTTACCCTACGCCATACCATAATCCTAATCTGTACGCTGACAATGACCCGTGCGTCAGCACATACCCTGACCCTAACACGTCTCCGAACCCTCACCTGTGCCCTAATCCTTGCCGTTCCCTAACCGTAACCCTAGGCCGGAACGGAAACCTACCACCAACCCTACACCTTACCCTACGCCGTACCCTAATACTAACCCGTGCGTCAGCATGTACCCTAACCCTAACACGTTTCTGTACCCTCACCTGTGCCCTAAACCTTGCCGTTCCCTAACCCTAACCCTAGCCCGGAATGGAAACCTACCACCAACCCTCCACCTTACCCTACGCCGTACCCTAATCCTAATCCGTAAGCTGACACTGACCCATGCGTCAGAACGTACCCTGACCCTAACACGTTTCCGTAACCTCACCTGTGCCCTAAACCTTGCCGTTCCCTAACCCTAACCCTAGCACGAAATGGAAACGTATCACCAACCCTACACCTTACCCTATGCCGTACCCTAATCCTAATCCGTACGCTGACAATGACCCGTGCGTCAGCACATACCCTGACCCTAACATGTTTCCGTACCCTCACCTGTGCCCTAATCCTTGCCGTTCCCTAAGCCTAACCCTAGGCCGGCACGGAAACCTACCACCAACCCTACACCTTACTCTACGCCGTATGCTAATCCTAACCCGTGCGTCAGCATGTACCCTGACCCTAACACGTTTCTGTACCCTCACCTGTGCCCTAAACCTTGCTGTTCCCTAACCCTAACCCTAGACTGAAACGGAAACCTACCACCAACCCTACACCTTATCCTATGCCGTACCCTAATCCTAATCCGTACGCTGAAACTGACCCGTGCGTCAGCACGTACCCTGACGCTAACGTTTCCGTACCCTCACCTGTGCCCTAAACCTTGTAGTTCCCTAACCCTAACCCTAGCCTGGAACGGAAACCTACCACCAACCCTACACCTTACCCTGCGCCGTACCCTAATCCTAATCCGTACACTGACACTGACCTGTGCGTCAGCAAGTACCCTGACCCTAACACGTTTCCGTAACCTCACCTGTGTCCTAAACCTTGCGGTTCCCTAACCCTAACCCTAGCGCGGAATGGAAAACTACCACAATACCTACACCTTACCCTACGCCGTACCCTAATCCTAATCCATACGCTGACACTGACCCGTGGGTCAGCACGTGCCCTGACCCTAACACGTTTCCGTACACTCACCTGTGCCCTAAACCTTGCAGTTCCCTAACCCTAACCCTAGCCCAGAACGGAAAACTACCTCCATCACTATACCTTAACCTACGCCATACCCTAATCCTAATCTGTACGCTGACAATGACCCGTGCGTCAGCACATACCCTGACCCTAACCCGTTTCCGTACCCTCACCTGTGCCCTAATCCTTGCCATTCCCTAAGCGTAAGCCTAGGGCGGAACGGAAACCTACCACCAACCCTACACCTTACCCTACGCCGTACCCTAATCCTAACCCGTGCGTCAGCATGTACCCTGACCCTAACACCTTTCTGTACCCTCACCTGTGCCCTAAACCTTGCCGTTCCCTAACCCTAACCCTAGCCCGGAATGGAAACCTACTACCAACCCTCCACCTTACCCTACGCCGTACCCTAATACTAATCCGTAAGCTGACACTGACCCGTGCGTCAGAACGTACCCTGACCCTAACACGTTTCCATACCCTCACCTGTGCCCTAAACCTTGCCGTTCCCTAAACGTTACCCTAGCCCGGAACGAAAACCTACCACCAACCCTACACCTTACCCTACGTCGAACACTCATACTAACCTGTGCGTCAGCACATACACTGACCCTAACACGTTTCCGTACACTCACCTGTGCCCTAAGCCTTGCCGTTCCCTAACCCTAAACCTAGCCGGGAACAGAAACCCACCACAAGCACTACGCCTTACCCTACACCGTTGCCTACTGCTGGCTCCTACGCTGGCACTGACCCGTGCGTCAGCACGTAGCCTGGCCCTCCCACGTTTCCGTACCCTCACCTGTGCCCTAAGCCTTGCCGTTCCCTAACCCTAACCCTAGCCCGGAACGGAAACCCACCACCAGCTCTACACCTAACCTTACGCCGTACCCTATTCCTCATCCGTAAGCAGGCACTGACCCATGCGTCAGCACGTAGCCTGACCCTCCCACGTTTCCGTACCCTCACCTGTGCCCTAAGCCTTGCCGTTCCCTCACCCTAACGCTAGCCCGGAACGGAAACCCATCACCAGCCCTACACATTACCCTATGCCGTACCCTACTCCTGGCCCGTACGCCGGCACTGACCCGTGCGTCAGCACGTAGCCTGGCCCTCCCACGTTTCCGTACCCTCACCTGTGCCCTAAGCCTTGCCGTTCCCTAACCCTAACCCTAGCCCAGAATGGAAACGTATCACCAACCCTACACCTTACCCTACGCCGTACCCTAATCCTAATCCGTACGCTGACAATGACCCGTGCATCAGCACATACCCTGACCCTAACATGTTTCCATACCCTCACCTGTGCCCCAATCCTTGCCGTTCCCTAAGCCTAACCCTAGGCTGGCATGGAAACCTACCACCAACCCTACACCTTACTCTACGCCGTACCCTAATCCTAACCCGTGCATCAGGATGTACCCTGACACTAACACGTTTCTGTACCCTCACCTGTGCCCTAAACCTTGCAGTTCCCTAACCCTAACCCTAGCCTGGAACGGAAACCTACCACCCACCCTACACCTTACCCTACGCCGTAACCTAATCCTAATCTGTACACTGACACTGACCCGTGCGTCAGCAAGTACCCTGACCCTAACACGTTTCCGTAACCTCACCTGTGTCCTAAACCTTGCGGTTCCCTAACCCTAACCCTAGTGTGGAATGGAAAACTACCACAATACCTACACCTTACCCTACCCCCTACCCTAATCCTAATCCATACGCTGACACTGACCCGTGCGTCAACACGTACCCTGACCCTAACACGTTTCCGTACACTCACCTGTGCCCTAAACCTTGCAGTTCCCTAACCCTAACCCTAGCCCAGAACGGAAAACAACCTCCATCACTATACCTTACCCTACGCCATACCCTAATCCTAATCTGTACGCTGACAATGACCCGTGCGTCAACACATACCCTGACCCTAACACGTTTCCGTACCCTCACCTGTGCCCTAATCCTTGCCGTTCCCTAAGCGTAACCCTAGGCCGGAACGGAAACGTACCACCAACCCTACACCTTACTCTACACCGTACCCTAATCCTAACCCGTGCGTCAGCATGTACCCTGACCCTAACACGTTTCTGTACCCTCACCTGTGCCCTAAACCTTGCTGTTCCCTAACCCTAACCCTAGCCTGAAACGGAAAACTACCACCAACCCTACACCTTATCCTATGCCGTACCCTAATCCTAATCCGTAGGCTGACAGTGACCCGTGCGTCAGCACGTACCCTGACGCTAACACGTTTCCGTACCCTCACCTGTGTCCTAAACCTTGCAGTTCCCTAACCCTAACCCTAGCCTGGAACGGAAACCTACCACCAACCCTACACCTTACCCTACGCCGTACCCTACTCCTGGCCTGTACGCTGGCACTGACCCGTGCGTCAGCACGTAGCCTGGCCCTCCCACGTTTCCGTACCCTCCCCTGTGCCCTAAGCCTTGCCGTTCCCTAACCCTTACTTTAGCCCGGAACAGAAACACACCACCAGCCTTTCGCCTTACCCTACGCCGTTGCCTACTCCTGGCCCGTAGGCCGGCACTGACCCGTGCGTCAGCACGTAGCCTGGCCCTCCCACGTTTCCGTACCCTCACCTGTGCCCTAAGCATTGCCGTTCCCTAACCCTAATCATAGCCCAGAATGGAAACCCGCCACCAGCCCTACGCCTTACCCTACCCCGTTGCCTACTCCTGGCCCGTATGCCGGCACTGACCCATGTATCAGCACGTAGCCTGACACTCCCACGTTTCCATACCCTCACCTGTGCCCTAAACCTTGCCGTTCCCTAACCCTAACCCTAGCCCGGAACGGAAACCCCCCACCAGCCCTACGCCTTACCCTACGCCGTACCCTACTCCTGGCCCGTACGCTGGCACTGACCCGTGCGTCAGCACTTAGCCTGACCCTCCCACGTTTCCATACCCTCTCCTGTGTCCTAAGCCTTGCCGTTCCCTAACCCTAACCCTAGCCCGGAACGGAAACCTACCACCAACCCTTCACCTTACCCTACGCTGTACCCTAATCCTAACCCGTGCGTCAGCATGTACCCTGACACTAACACGTTTCTGTACCCTCACCCGTGCCCTAAACCTTACCGTTCCCTAACCCTAACCCTAGCCCAGAACAGAAATCTACCACCAACCCTACACCTTACCCTACGCCGTACCCTAATCCTAATCCAGTTCGCTGACGCTGACCCATGCGTCAGCAAGTTCCCTCACCCTAACACGTTTCCGTACCCTCACGTCTGTCCTAAACCTTGCCGTTCCCTAACCCTAACCCTAGCGCGGAATGGAAACCTACCACAAAACCTACACCTTACCCTACACCGTACCCAAATACTAATCCGTACGCTTACACTGACACGTGTGTCAGCACGTACGCTGACCCTAACACGTTTCCGTACACTCACCTGTGCCCTAAACCTTGGCGTTCCCTAACCCTAACCCTAGCCAGGAATGGAAACCTACCACCATCCGTACATCTTCCCCTACGCCGTAACCTAATCCTAATCTGTACGCTGACAATGACCCTTGCGTCAGCACATACCCTGACCCTAACACGTTTCCGTACCCTCACCTGTGCCCTAATCCTTGCCGTTCCCTAAGCATAACCCTAGGCCGGAACGGAAACCTACCACCAACCCTACACCTTACCCTACGCTGTACCCTAATCCTAAGCCGTGCGTCAGCATGTACCCTGACCCTAACACGTTTCCGTACCCTCACCTGTGCCCTAAACTTGCCGTTCCCTAACCCTAACCCTAGCCCGGAATGGAAACCTACGACCAACCCTCCACCTTACCCTACGCCGTACCCTAATCCTAATCCGTAAGCTGACACTGACCCATGCGTCAGAACGTACCCTGACCCTAACACGTTTCCGTACCCTCACCTGTGCCCTAAACCTTGCCGTTCCCTAAACGTTACCCTAGCCCGGAACGGAAACCCACCACCAACCCTACACTTTGCTCTATGCCGTACCCAACTCCTGGCCCATACGCTGGCACTGACCCGTGCGTCAGCACGTAGCCTGAACCTCCCACGTTTCCGTACCCTCACCTGTGCCCTAAGCCTTGCCGTTCCCTAACCCTAACCCTTGCCCGGAATGGAAACCCACCACCAGCTCTACACTTAACCTTACGCCGTACCCTATTCCTCATCCGTAAGCTGGCACTAACCCATTCGTCAGCACGTAGCCTGACCCTCCCACGTTTCCGTACCCTCACCTGTGCCCTAAGCCTTCCCGTTCCCTAACGCTAACCTTAGCACAGAACGGAAACCCACCACCAGCCCTACACCTTACCCTACGCCGTACCCTACTCCTGGCCTGTACGCTGGCACTGACCCGTGCGTCAGCACGTAGCCTGACCTTCCCACGTTTCCGTAACCTCATCTGTGCCCTAAACCTTGCCGTTCCCTAACCCTAACGGTAGCCGGGAATGGAAACGTATCACCCACCCTACACCTTACCCTACGCCGTACCCTAATCCTAATCCATACGCTGACAATGACCCGTGCATCAGCACATACCCTGAACGTAACATGTTTCCGTACTCTCACCTGTGCCCTAATCCTTGCCGTTCCCTAAGCCTAACCCTAGGCCGGCACGGAAACCTACCACCAACCCTAAACCTTACTCTACGCCGTACCCTAATCCTAACCCATGCGTCAGCATGTACCCTGACCCTAACACGTTTCTGTACCCTCACCTGTGCCCTAAACCTTGCCGTTCCCTAACCCTAACCCTAGCCCGAAACGGAAACCTACCACCAACCCTACACCTTATCCTATGCTGTACCCTAATCCTAATCCGTACGCTGACACTGACCCGTGCGTCAGCACGTACCCTGACGCTAACACGTTTCCGTACCCTCACCTGTGCCCTAAACCTTGCAGTTCCCTAACCCTAACCCTAGCCTGGAACGGAAAACTATCACCAACCCTACACCTTACCCTACGCCGTACCCTAATCCTAATCCGTACACTGACACTGACCCGTGTGTCAGCCAGTACCCTGACCCTAACACGTTTCCGTAACCTCACCTGTGTCCTAAACCTTGCGGTTCCCTAAACCTAACCCTAGCGCGGAATGGAAAACTACCACAATACCTACACCTTACCCTACGCCGTACCCTAATCCTAATCCATACGCTGACACTGACCCATGCGTCAGCACGTACCCTGACCCTAACACGTTTCCGTACACTCACCTGTGCCCTAAACCTTTCAGTTCCCTAACCCTAACCCTAACCCAGAACGGAAAACTACCACCAACACTATACCTTACCCTACGCCATACCATAATCCTAATCTGTACGCTGACAATGACCCGTGCGTCAGCACATACCCTGACCCTAACACGTCTCCGAACCCTCACCTGTGCCCTAATCCTTGCCGTTCCCTAACCGTAACCCTAGGCCGGAACGGAAACCTACCACCAACCCTACACCTTACTCTACGCCGTATGCTAATCCTAACCCGTGCGTCAGCATGTACCCTGACCCTAACACGTTTCTGTACCCTCACCTGTGCCCTAAACCTTGCTGTTCCCTAACCCTAACCCTAGACTGAAACGGAAACCTACCACCAACCCTACACCTTACCCTACGCCGTACCCTAATCCTAACCCGTGCGTCAGCATGTACCCTGACCCTAACACCTTTCTGTACCCTCACCTGTGCCCTAAACCTTGCCGTTCCCTAACCCTAACCCTAGCCCGGAATGGAAACCTACCACCAACCCTCCACCTTACCCTACGCCGTACCCTAATACTAATCCGTAAGCTGACACTGACCCGTGCGTCAGAACGTACCCTGACCCTAACACGTTTCCATACCCTCACCTGTGCCCTAAACCTTGCCGTTCCCTAAACGTTACCCTAGACCGGAACGAAAACCTACCACCAACCCTACACCTTACCCTACGCCGAACCCTCATACTAACCCGTGCGTCAGCACATACACGGACCCTAACACATTTCCGTACACTCACCTGTGCCCTAAACCTTCCCGTTCCCTAACCCTAACCCTAGCCCGGAACGGAAACCCGCCACCAGCCCTATGCCTTACCCTACGCCGTCCCATACTCCTGGCCCGTACGCAGTCACTGACCTGTGCGTCAGCACGTATCCTGGCCCTCCCACGTTTCCGTACCCTCACCTGTGCCCTAAGCCTTGCCGTTCCCTAACCCTAACCCTAGCCCAGAACGGAAACCCGCCACCAGCCCTACGCCTTACCCTACGCCGTACCGTACTTCTGGTCCGTACGCAGGCTCTGACCTGTGAGTCAGCACGTACCCTGACACTCCCACGTTTCCGTACACTCACCTGTGCCCTAAGCCTTGCCGTTACCTAACCCTAACCCTAGCCCGGAACGGAAACCCGCCACCAGCCCTACACATTACCCTACACCGTACCCTACTCCTGGCCTGTACGCTGGCACTGACCCGTGCGTCAGCACTTAGCCTGATGCTCCCACGTTTCCGTACCCTCACCTGTGCCCTAAGCCTTGCCGTTTCCTAACCCTGACCCTAGCCCGGAACGGAAACATGCCACCAGCCCTCCGCCTTACCCTACACCGTACCCTACCCCTGGCCCGTACGCTGGCACTGACCCGTGCGTCAACACGTAGCCTGACCCTCCCACGTTTCCGTACCATCACCTGTGCCCTAAGCCTTGCCGTTCCCTAACCCTAACCCTAGCCCAGAACGGAAACCTGCCACCAGGCCTACGCCTTACCCTACGCCGTACCCTACTCCTGGCCCGTACGCCGGCACTGACCCATGTATCAGCACGTAGCCTGACACTCCCACGTTTCCATACCCTCACCTGTGCCCTAAACCTTGCCGTTCCCTAACCCTAACCCTAGCCCGGAACGGAAACCCCCCACCAGCCCTACGCCTTACCCTACGCCGTACCCTACTCCTGGCCCGTACGCCGGCACTGACCCGTGCGTCAGCACGTAGCCTGACCCTCCCAAATTTCCGTACCCTCTCCTGTGCCCTAAGCCTTGCCGTTCCCTAACCCTAACCCTAGCCCGGAACGGAAACCCGCCACCTGCCCTACGCCTTACCCTACGCTGTACCCTACTCCTGGCCCGTACCCCGGCACTGACCAGTGCGTCAGCACGTAGCCTGACACTCCCACGTTTATGTACGCTCACCTGTGCCCTAAGCCTTGCCATTCCCTAACCATAACCCTAGCCCGGAACGGAAACCCGACAGCAGCCCTACACCTTACTCTATGCCGTACGCTACTCCTGGACCATACGGTGGCACTGACCCGTGCGTCAGCACATAGCCTGACCCTCCCACGTTTCCGTACCCTCACCTGTGCCCTAAGCCTTGCCGTTCCCTAACCCTAACCCTAGCCCAGAACAGAAATCTGCCACCAGCCCTACGCCTTACCCTACGCCGTACCCTACTCCTGGCCCGTAGGTCGGGACAGACCCTTGCGTCAGCACGTAGCCAGACACTCCCATGTTTCCGTACCCACACCTGTGGCCTAAACCTTGCCTTTCCCAAACCCTAACCCTAGCCCGGAACGGAAACCCCCCACCAACCCTACGACTTACCCTATGCTGTACCATATTCCTGGCCATGACGCTGGCACTGACCCGTGCGTCAGCACGTAGCCTGACCCTCCTACGTTTCCGTACCCTCACCTGTGCCCTCAGCTTTGCCGTTCCCTTACCCTAAACCTAGCCCGGAACGGAAACCCACCACCAGCCCTACACCTTACCCTACGCTGTACCCTACTCCTGTCCCATACGCCGGCACTGACACGTGCGTCAGCACATAGCCTGACCCTCCTACGTTTCCGTACCCTCACCTGTGCCCTAAGCCTTGCCGTTCCCTAACCCTAACCCTAGCCCAGAACGGAAACCAGCCAACAACCGTACACCTTACCCTACGCCGTACCCTACTCCTGGCACGTACGCCGGCACTGACCCGTGCGTCAGCACGTAGCCTGACCCTCCCACGTTTCTGCACCCTCACCTGTGCCCTAAGCCTTGCCGTTCCCTATCCCTAACCCTAGCCCGGAACGGAAACCCCCCACCAGCCCTACGCCTTACCCTACGCTGTACCCTATTCCTGGCCCATACGCCGGCACTGACCCGTGCGTCAGCACGGAGCCCGACCCTCCCACGTTTCCGTATCCTCACCTGTGCCCTAAGCCTTGCCGTTCCTTAACGCTAACCCTAGCCCAGAACAGAAACCCGCCACCAGCCCTACACATTACCCTACGCCGTAACCTACTCCTGGCCCGTACGCTGGCACGGACCCCTGCGTCAGCACATAGCCTGACACTCCCATGTTTCCATACCCTCACCTGTGCCCTAAGCCTTGCCGTTCCCTAAACCTAACCCTAGCCCGGAACGAAAACCCGCCACAAGCCCTACACCTTACCCTACTCCGTACGCTACTCTTGGCCCGTACGCTGGCACTGACCCGTGCGTCAGCACGTAGCCTGACCCTCCCACGTTTCCGTACCCTCACCTGTGCCCTAAGACTTGCCTTTCCCTAACCCTAACCCTAGTCCGGAACAGAAACCCGCCACCAGCCCTGTGCCTTACCCTACGCCGTACACTACTCCTGGCCTGTACGCTGGCACTGACCCGTGCATCAGCACGTAGCCTGACCCTCCCACGTTTCCGTACCCTCACCTGTGCCCTAAGCCTTGCCGTTCCCTAACCCTAACCCTAGCCCGGAACGGAAACCCGCCACCAGCCCTACGCCTTACCCTACGCCGTACCCTAATCCTGGCCCATACGCCGGCACTGATTCCTGCGTCAGCACGTAGCCTGACTATCCAACGTTTCTGTACCCTCACCTGTGCCCTAAGCCTTGCCGTTCCCTAAATCTAACCCTAGCCCGTAACGGTAACCCGCCACCAGCCCTACACCTTACCGTAAGCGGTACCCTACTCCTGGCCCGTAGGCCGGCACTGACCCGTGCGTCAGCACATAGCCTGACTCTCCCACGTTTCCGTACCCTCACCTGAGCCCTAAGCCTTGCCGTTCCCTAACCCTAACCCTACCCCTGAACGGAAACCCGCCACCAGCTGTAATAAAAAATAAAAAAATTAAATGAAAAACACGAACAAGAAGTAGTGAGACAAACCTGAGGGGCTTTTTCCTGGCACATTCCATTCTAAATTCCAATCTAGAACACGACTTCCTTTGAGGCTCTGTTGCCCTAGTAACCAGATTTGGTAAGGGAGAACTGCTGCCACCTTGTGGCCATTTCACACAACAGCAGCTTTAATCCCAGCCCTAATGGTCCGTTGATATTCAAAATCATTGCAGGCCTGTAAATATCACCTGCCCTGAAAACAAATCCTGGGGTCACATATCGACCAAAAAATTCAAAGGACGTCCACATTTCAAAACGACCGTTTCAAAAGGCATATTTTACGCACATTAGTGTTCTGCTTCTTTTTCTTTCTTTCCTTTTTTGTTAAAAAAACGGGAATGGAAAAAGGCATCCCTCAGAATGGGCGAAAATCGTTGCAAACAAATCAATGGACAAAGGTTTAATCTCCAATATATATAAACAGCTCATGCAGCTTAATATTAAAAAAACAAACAACTCAATAGAAAAATGGGCAGAAGATCTAAAGAGACGTTTCTTCAAAGAAGACACAGAGATGGCCAAGACGCACATCAAAAGCTGCTCAACAGCACTAATTATTAGAGAAATGCAAATCAAAACTACATTGAGGTATCACCTCACACCTGTTAGAATCCGCATCCTCAGAAAATCTACAAACAACAAATTCTGGGGAAGGTGAGGACAAAAGGAGCCCTCTTCCACTATTGGTGGGAATGTAAATTGATACAGACACTATAGAGAACAGTATGGAGTTTCCTTAAAAAAACTAGAAATAGAATTACCATCTGATCCAGCAATCCCACTTCTGGGTATATACCCAGAGAAAACCGTAAATCAAAAAGGCACATTCACCACAATGCTCATTGCAGCACTATTTACAATAGCCAGGTAATGCAAGCAACCTAAATGCCCACAGACAGATGAATGGATAAAGATGTGGTACATATATAAAATGGAATATTACTCAGCCATAAAAAGGAATGAAACTGGGTCATTTGTAGAGACATCGATGGATCTAGAGACTGTCATACAGAATGAAGTAAGTCAGAAAGAGGAAAACAAATATTGTATATTAATGCATATATGTGGAACCTAAAAAATGGTACAGATGAACTGGTTTGCAGGGAAGAAATAGAGACACAGAGGAAGAGAACAAACGTATGGACACCAAGTGTGGGAAGCCATGGGGTGGTGGTGGTGGGATGAGTTGGGAGATGGGGATTGACCTGTATACATGTATATGCATAAAATACATAACTAATAATAACCTGCTCTATAAAAAAATAAATAAAATTAAATTTCAAAATTTTAAAAAATAAAATTTAAAAATAAAACAGAAAAAAGTTCTTCCCTTCACACAGATGTATTTATAGGAATGAATTATTTCCATGCTTATATCTATCAATACATAAAAGAGGAATAAAATCTAACGTGAACCATAAAAGAAAAAAAAAAGCTGAACCCACCAGGTATACAGAGGAAAACCCTATCAGTGCACTTGCTCCAGCGGTAAACAATTCTGAAATTGGTCAGAGGTGGGGAATCATCACCCATACAGCCAGCAACCCACCCCCCACGCAAGGATATTCCTCATTGCAAAGCTGGGGGACCGTGCCGAGGCATCTGTGAGTAAACGTGAGCTGAGCCCCAGGCCAGCTGCTGCTGAACTGTCCCCACCCTTCCCAGGTAAAACCCCTGAATATGTACAAGGGCTTGAAAGCCTAGAGGAAGGGCCGTGGAGCCACACCAGCGACAACACGCAGGCCAACTTGGTGCCTGCAGGCCAGTCAGGATGGTCCTGGCCCCGGGCGCTCTTCTGGAAGCTTTCTATTGCCCTGCCTGAGATACCCCTCCTCTCCCGGCCCCCACTGCTTTTTTCCTTCCTCAACTCTGTCCGAAGAGAAATTCCATCGGAAGTTATGGGTGACACATCCTCTTCTTTACAGGTGGCAGTCTGGCAACTACTACAGAAAGGCCAGCAGATGCCCTCTCACACCGGGCCACCAACAAACCCTTGGCCCCTCACTCCCTCCCAACAGCACAGCCCCGAGACTGCTGACGGGGCAGAGAATATGGAGTCAGGCACAACTTCAGGGGCTATTGCTGCCTGGAGCGCTGTTTATATTGACCTCAACCAGGCACACCTGGGGAGGGCCGGCCGGCAGTGTGAGGCTGCCCAGGTCAGCTAATCCACAACCCTCAGGGAATCACATGGTTGAAAATGGACCTCGCTAAGGCAGAATAGAAGCCAAGGAAAAAAAGGACACAATGCCATTTGCAGCCCCGTAGATGAGTCTAGAGGTAATCACGTGGCTTGGAGTAAGTCAGAAAGTGAAAGACACATATCGTATCATATCACTTATAGGTATTACCTAAAAATGGATACCAGGGCAGATATTTCCACGGAGAAGGGCAATCACAGATTCATTAAACAAACTTATGGTTCACCAATGGAAAGGTGTGAGGATTGGTTTCATTACGATATCGGGGTTAACAGACATAATCAAACACAGGTGACATATATATTCACCAAAGACCTACGGAATACCAAGAGAAGACGACTCAACATTCTGTCCTAACGTACATGGGAAAAGGATCCCAGGAAGAACAGACATCTGTATATGTGTAAAAGAACCACATCTTCCACACCTACAACAAGCCAAACATTGTAATCAAACTTGCTGTAATAGAAAATAAAAAAAAAAATTAAAAACACGAACAAGAAGTAGTGAGACAAACATGAGGGGCTTTCTCCTGGCACATTCCATTCTAAATTCCAATCTAGAACACGACTTCCATTGAGGCTCTGTTGCCCTAGTAACCAGATTTGGTAAGGGAGAACTGCTGCCACCTTGTGGCCGTTTCACGCAACAGCAGCTTTAATCCCAGCGCTAATGGTCAGTTGATATTCAAAATCATTGCAGGCCTGTAAATGACACCTGCCCTGAAAACAAATCCTGGGGTCACATATCGACCAAAAAATTCAAAGGACGTCCATATTTCAAAACGACCATTTCCAAAGGCATATTTTACGCACATTAGTGTTCTGCTTCTTTTTCTTTCTTTCCTTTTTTGTTAAAAAAACGGGAATGGAAAAAGGCATCCCTCAGAATGGGCGAAAATCGTTGCAAATGAATCAATGGACAAAGGTTTAAATTCCAATATATATATAAACAGCTCATGCAGCTTAATATTAAAAAAACAAACAACCCAATACAAAAATGGGTAGAAGATCTAAAGAGACGTTTCTTCAAAGAAGACACAGAGATGGCCAAGACCCACATGAAAAGCTGCTCAACAGCACTAATTATTAGAGAAATGCAAATCAAAACTACAATGAGGTATCACCTCACACCTGTTAGAATCGGCATCCTCAGAAAATCTACAAACAACAAATTCTGGGGAGGTTGTGGACAAAAGGAGCCCTCTTCCACTATTGGTGGGGATGTAAATTGATACAGTCACTATGGAGAAGAGTATGGAGTTTCCTTAAAAAAACTAGAAATAGAATTACCATCTGATCCAGCAATCCCACTTCTGGGCATATACCCAGAGAAAACCATAAATCAAAAAGGCACATTCACCACAATGTTCATTGCAGCACTATTTACAATAGCCAGGTAATGCAAGCAACCTAAATGCCCACAGACAGATGAATGGATAAAGATGTGGTACATATATAAAATGGAATATTACTCAGCCATAAAAAGGAATGAAACTGGGTCATTTGTAGAGACATCGATGGATCTAGAGACAGTCATACAGAATGAAGTAAGTCAGAAAGAGGAAAACAAATATTGTATATTAATGCATATATGTGGAACCTAAAAAATGGTACAGATGAACTGGTTTGCAGGGAAGAAATAGAGACACAGAGGTAGAGAACAAACGTATGGACACCAAGTGTGGGAAGCCATGGGGTGGTGGTGGTGGGATGAGTTGGGAGATTGGGATTGACCTGTATACATGTATATGCATAAAATACATAACTAATAATAACCTGCTGTATAAAAAAATAAATAAAATTAAATTTCAAAATTTAAAAAAATAAAATTTTAAAATAAAACAGAAAAAAGTTCTTCCCTTCACACAGATGTATTTATAGGAATGAATTATTTCCATGCTTATATCTATAAATACATAAAAGAGGAATCAAATCTAACTTGAACCATAAAAGAAAAAAAAACATGAACCCACCAGTTATACAGAGGGAAACCCTATCAGGGCACTTGCTCCAGCTGTAAAGAATTCTGAAATTGGTCAGAGGTGGGGAATCACCTCCCATACAGCCAGCAACCCACCCCCCATGCAAGCAGCGTCCTCATTGCAAAGCTGGGGGACCGTGCTGAGGCATCTGTGAGTAAACCTGAGCTGAGCCCCAGGCCAGCTGCTGCTGAACTGTTCCCACCCTTCCCAGGTAAAACACCTGAATATGTACAAGGGCTTGAAAGCCTAGAGGAAGGGCCGTGGAGCCACACCAGCGACAGCACGCAGGCCAACTTGGTGCCTGCAGGCCAGCCAGGATGGTCCTGGCCCCGGGCGCTCTTCTGGAAGCTTTCTATTGCCCTACCTGAGATACCCCTCCTGTCCCGGCCCCCACTGCTTTTTTCCTTCCTCACCACTGGCCGGAGAGATATTCTAGCGGAAGGTATGGGTGACACATCCTCTTCTTTACAGGTGGCAGCCTGGAAAATCCTGCAGAAAAGCCAGCAGAGCACCATTCACACTGGGCCCCCCACAAAACCGTGGCCCCTCACTCCCTCCCACCAGCACAGCCCCGACACTGCTGACGGGGCAGAGAATATGGAGTCAGGCACAGCTTCAGGGGCTATTGCTGCCTGGAGCGCTGTTTATATTGACCTCAACCCAGGCACACCTGGGGAGGGCCGGCAGGCAGTGTCAGGCTGCCCAAATCAGCCAATCCTCACCCCTCAGGGGCTCTCAGTTGCAGAAAATGAACCTTGTTAAACGGGCCAGGCCCAAGGAACACGTGTGGGCTCTTGAGAGTCAGGATAGACAAGGGGCTGCAGCTGTGGCTTGTTTTCTTATCATTTTATCTGGTCCATGAGTGGAAAACAAATTCAAGAAGACCCTATCCTAATGAGAGGAACCCAGGAGTCAGGGAGAGGAGTGATGGTGGGTGGAGACAGAGGCCTGGTGCCCTGGCTGCAGTGGAAGTGTCTGGAAGACCAGGCAGAGAGAGGCTGCACAGAGTGATAGCCAGGGTCACAGACCTGTCAGAGCTGCTGTTTGTTAGTTCAAGTCTTGCTCTGAGGTGTTCTGTGTCAGCTGTGAGCAACAGGTGAGCTGGGGGTTCTCTGCAAGTTGGGCTATGTGCACGGTTCCTGTGTGTCCAGCCCTGCCTGGTTACCTGCCCAGGGGAGCTCCGTATCCTGGGAAGGGCCTGACTATGTGAGCCCCATGGGCTGCTGGGTAACTGCACAGGTGAGCTCCATACACTGGGAGGGACTTGACCACGAGAGCCCCGTGGGCTGTGGGGTGGGGGGTGCAGCCCAGGTGAGCTCCATATCCTGGGATTGGCCTGACCACGAGAGCCCCATGGGCTGCTGGAGACCCGGTAAAGGATATCAGGACAGTCAGTGAAGCCACCAAGGATATACAGCCAGTACCTACACACTGCTGGTCATTCTACCATCCACCAGGCCATGGCATTCTGTATTAGACTTCAATGATGCCTTCTTATGTATTCCATTCATCTCAGAGTCACAAGAATTTTTGGCTTGTGACTGGCAGGCCACAACATGCAACAAAAGCAATAATGCTGGGCCGTCCTGCCCCAATGGTTCAAAAATCCCCACACCATCATTGGGGAAATGTTCTCTAAAGACCTAAAAGTTCTACCTCTGTAAAAGGGAACCCTCCTTCAATATGCAGATGACATTCTGATCGCCAGGCCTACTAAAGACGCCTCTGAACTACCTAGCCAAGAAAGGATAGAAGGTGTCCAAGAAAAAGGCTCAAATATCCCAGGCTAAGGTGACATGCCTGGGCTTCATTCTCACAGATATTCAGAGAAACACATCCCAGGATAGGGAAGAAGCCATTTGCAGCCTTACCTCTTCTAAAACTAGAAGACAGTTTAGGGGTTCCTGGGGAGGCCAAGGTTTTCTGCATCTGGATCCCTAACTACAGTCTAATAGCTGGGCCTCTACATGAAACACTGACACGAAAAGATGATGATCCTTTTGAATAGAATCCAGAAGCAGCCTTTCAAGAATGGAAAGAGCAGTCAATTCAGACCCTTGCCCAGGAACTCCCTAATTTAACTAAACCCTTTGACCTTTACATACCCGGTCAAAGGTTAATCGCCCTGGGAGCCTTAGTGCAAAACCTGGAACCACTTGAAATGGAGCAACACAAGAATGCCCTTCAGGTATGATAAACTATGGTCACCAAGGGCTTTGCCCACCGCCCCATCAGGCCAGGATACTGGGGTATCTAAAAAGCTGGAAATCAGCAGCCCGCAAGGCCAGCTCCCTCCTAAGGGAAAAGGACCCCACGTGGTGATCCTAACCACCCATCATGCCCTGACATTGCAGGGGTCACTCTGTGGACACACTGACCTCGAGTGAGGAGGCCCTCCAACTCCAACCTCCAGGGACACAAACGGGGGCAATGGGCCCCCAAGATGACTCGTGTGACCATCACTTGACCTGGAGTTTCTCTCAGAAAACAACAAGACTGTGCCCCGAAAGAGCAGACTACTTACTGCTTGCAGGACTTACTGCACGCAGAGGGGAGCTAATAAGCTTGGCGGGGGAAATGTATATCACGCTTTCTCCATAGAAAACCCTACAGACACCGCGGTGATGGTGGCCAATATGACCGGCTGGACTGCTGGCTACTTCTAAAGGGCGTTGACTCAGTGGACATCATGGTCCTGGATCACCACTGACCCTGGACTGTCTGGGAGTTGAGCGGAAAGGGCTCTGACACATGGTGCTGTTTGTACATTAATTCAGGGACCTAATTAAAGAAAGCACAGACTACTGGTCAGAGCATCTAGGCTGGCAAAAAACGTCAGCCTAAGGTCGCCGAACAAATGTGGGGTGGGGTGAAACCTGCCACTGCAGCATCTCTGTGCATCTCTTTCCTGGACCCTTAAAGGTCATTAGAATCTATAACTCTTCCAATGCTGGTGCTCAGGCGGACGAGCAGTGAGGCAGGAGGCCTTGGGACAATCAACCGCACCTGGAGGGTGCTCGGGAGAAATTTTGCCCCTCCCCCCGGGTATGAGGGCTCCCAACTCAGCATGAAGCAGTTACAAAAGAGGGGTCTGCACTCTCAGCACCCCAAGAATGAGGTACAGGACAAAAGGCAGAGGAGGTGTTCGTCTCCGGCAACGTTCATTAAAAATTCCTGGGAGATAAAAAGAGAATCTGGGCAATAAAATAAAGTCTAACCTGTTTTTCCTTTGTGCTTGGTCTAATATCACGTGCTCCTGGGGTTCCGCATGCAGAGGTCCCACACCCGGCCCTTCAGACCCGATTTCCTAGTGCAGAATGGCTGGGTCGACACCTCAGCTAGCGGGGTCCCATGTAGACTCCGTGACATAGAGCCTGAGCTGCAGCCAACCCAGCCTTTGACAGCTCCATCCCCTCCCTCCCACTGACGCTGCCGGGATCCCTACACAGCAGCCCAGCCCACAGCCCACGGGGGAGTGCACGCTCTCACCTCTCCATTCTATTTTCAAAATATAAAGTTTCCTTTGCTTCTGAACCAAACTCAGTCTTGATCTGTTGGCTCCAATGACACTGGGCGCGGGGACTCCTGTTGGGGTCCACTCTGGAGGATCAGTAACAGAAATTGAGAACATTGTAACTTCAATGAACAGGTGTGTGAGCCAAACTGTAGTTAACATAGAGCAGTGTATAAGGCTCGGGTAAAGTAAGATGTTTCTAAGACTTACGTTTGATATTTCCATCACTTTATTGTAAGCAAGTTCAGTGAAGAAGTCTGTCTTATTTGTCAGGCCAACATTAGAGCAATGAAGGGATTTATTTCCAAGGATGTAGATAGAATACTCTTGGCTGAAGCTTCAATCTTGTTTTGAATGCTTTTCCATTGAAAAGGATACCTCTCTTTCAGCTCCCCCACTTCTGAGAAGTATAAAATCTTATAATTTATTATTACCAAAAGGGATAGGTAGGAGAAGGGATAAATTAACAGTCTGGGATTAACACATACACACTGCTATGTATGAAATAGATCATAAACAAGGAACTACTGTATAGCACAGGGAACTACACTGAATATTTTGCAAAAACCTATAAGGGGAAATAATCTGGAAAAGAATAGATATTTTATCGACATCACCTATCAATGACAGATAAAATGTAACCTAAGCAAGGCCGATGGTGAGCGCTTCTGACCCTGAAGATTTCAACCATCTAAAGTTTGGACTCTGCCCATTTCCCAAGGCCCTTAATGGACATATGTGTAGCCGTAGCTTAAAAATTCCCCAGTTTGGGGTTCGGGGAGGCACTGATTTGGAAAAATCCCTGGTGTTCTCCTTACATGCACCGGACCCTTCCTACTGCTAAAACATGCCTGTCACACCTAGAGGATGGTACACCGTTTGATCAGAAAGAGTTTGGAAAAGGCACCTCATCTCCTCATCGCCTGGTGCTCAGGTTCAACCCTCCAGCATCTTTCCTAACAATCTCCTCACTTGGGGATATCAGCACCGTCAACATTCTGTTGCACACAGTTTGGAATTTGTCCAGAGGATGAAGCGGAAGGATTTGAAAAAGTTAGAGACAAGTCCTAGGTGTTCGGACAGGCACATGCCACTCTAATTTACAATCCGGAAGACAAATTCATCAAAGGCTAGAATTGCCCACAGAAACAGAATAGGGCTAGAGGAAATCCCGCTGTTTTGTGTCCAGTTTCCAAAAACACAAGTTGAAAAATGGAACTCAGGGGCACTAAAATTCATGAAACTGCAGAGTTGAAAATATCTATCGTCAAAAAATGTCTTGAGGTAAGTCACAGAAAAGGACTTGTAAGCAAGGGAGTGTGGCAGGAAACAGATTTGAAGAGGTAGAAAAGACTCCCCATTAAAGCACAAGAAAAGGGGCTGAACATCGCCAATGATGCAGTTGGCCAAAAAGGGCGTATACATTTTTTCTGAATATATTCAAGTAAAGGCCATACACACTTTTTATCCAACCAAACAGGTGGGCACTGGAAATCAATACTACAAAATGTATCACTTCACATCAGTCAGAAGGGCCATCCACATAAAGTGTAAACACCAGAAATGCAGGACAGGGCGAGGAGAAAAGGGAGCCCTGTGAGGCTGATAGTGGAAATGTAATTTGCCAACGGCCACTCTGGAGAAGTGTATTGTGTTTGCTAAAACATCTAAAAAATGAGCTACAGAGCATAGGGCACTTGCACTCATGGGCGTATACCTTGGGAAAAACAAAAATCGACAGAAAACAGGCACCCCAACGTTTACCACCTCTCTGTTAAAAAGAGCCTCCACTTGGATATAACCTAAATGTCCCTGGAAGGATAAAATGGATGAAAGAGATGGGGTACTTATGTAGAGTGGAATATTACTCATCCAGAAATCAATGAAATAAGGCCAGTTGGAACAACTCTGGAGGAGTTACATACGATCATTCTAAGTGACATATGTCAGAAAGAAAAAGACACATATCATAAGATGTCACTTAAAGGTGGAATCAAAAATGGCTACACATGAAATAAATTACAAAACAGAAACATAGTCAAATATGTAGAAAACAGACATAAGGCTGCTAAATGGGAAAGGTGGGGAAGGGTGAGGTATTATCCAGGAGGTTGAAATTAGCCAAGATACCATTCCAAGTACCAAATTGAATAATTGACAAGGCCTACACGGTACCTCAAAGAACTGCACTCAGTACACTCAAGTCACTGGAAAATAATACATATGACTGGTAAGAATCTGTAAAAGAATTTATTGATGTCTCACAGTACATGAATCAAGTGGATGTACAGCAGCAAAAAACAGAGCTTTGAAAATCAGCTGTAAGCAATATAATAATAAATTTAAAAATATTTAGAAAATAAGTGAGACAGACAAAAATTCTTACAACTTTTGTTGAAGGGCTACGATGTAACATGGATTGAACACATCTAGACCCACAGCAGGATGATATATAAGGCTGGAAGCTATGCACGCTAAGAGATGTTAGAGAGGCTGGGTGAGGAAATGCAGACCTTTTAAAGTAATACTGCCTGGTACCCATTCCATGGGTCCCAAATCTGCAGGTTCAAGGGAATCTTCCTACAGCAAAAACATGCTTGGGAAACCGAGATGAATGTACACCGTGTGCTCAGGAAAGGTGTCTAAAATGCACCTCATTTTTGATCTCCTGGTGCTGGGGTTCGCCATTCCAGCCACATTACTAACAATCTCCCCACTTGGAGAATCAGCACCTTTAACCTCCTGTTTCACACAGTTTGCAATTTGTGCAGAGGATAAACGGGAAGAGGGGGAACCAATGAGAGACTAGCTGTAGGAGTTTTGACAGGCACAGGTCACTCTAATTTCCCATTAGGAAGAAGAGTTAACCAAAGGCTCAGCCTGCCTCCCCAGAACCAGAATAGGGCCAGAAGCAATCCAATGGTTTGGCGGCCAGCTCACAAAAAAAAAGCGAGTTGAAAAATGGAGCTCAGGAGCAGACAATTCAAAGACCTGCAAAGATATAATGATAACCAACGTCCAAAAATATATTCAGGTAAGGCAACGAAGAGGATCTGAATGAGAGGCAGAATTGCAGGAAACAGATTTCAAAAGGTAGATTGGACTCACATTTAAAGCATATGAAAAGCAGCAGAATATCTAAAATGATGCAGTTGGGCAAAAGGGTGTATGCGTTTTTTTCCTGAATATCTTCAGGAATAAAACACATACAGAGTTTTTGGCCAACCAAGCAAGCGGGAAATGCAAATCCGCACAACAAAGAAGTCTCAATTTCCACTGCTCAGAAGCGGCATCCAAAAATAGTGTACAAAGCAGAAATGCAGGAGAGGCCATGGAGAACAGGGAGCCTAGTCACGCTGATGGGTGGGGTATAAATATCCAAGAGCCACTCTGAAGAAGTGTATGCTGTTTCCTAAAACATCTAAAATACAAAGCTACCGAGCATAGGGAACTTCCACTCACGGGCATATAACTTGGGAAGACTAAATATCAACAAGACACAGGCACCCCAAAGTTTAGGGCTGCTCTGCATACAAGAACCTCAACTTCGGTACACCTTAAATATTCCAGGAAAGAGAAAATTGCGTAAAGAACTTGTGGTAATTTTGTACAACGGAATATCACTCAGACATGAAATCAATGTCATAAGGCCAGTAGCAGCATAATAAGTGGATTTAGGTATGATGATTCTAAGTGAAATAAGTCACACAGAAAAAGACACTTAACATAAGATATCACTTAGAGAGGGAATGTAAACATCGCTACACATGAACTGAATTACAAAACAGAACAGAGTCACACATTTAGAAAACACACTTATGCCTGCTTAAGGGGAAAGGTGAGGTGGGGTGATGCATAAAACAAGACTTTGAAGTTAGCACAGATACCGTTCTATAAACCAAATATATAATAGAAAATACCTACTCCTTGCTCAGTGAACTGGACACAACAGTCACTATTCACCACAGAAAAATATATCTGACTAGTAAGAATTTTAAATCCTATGTATTGATATATCGCTGTAGGTGAATCAAGTCTGTGTACTGTGGCATAAACACAGCAGTGAAATTCAGGTAAATGCCACTATAAAAATAAATTTCAAACACAAAACACAGAGACAGTGAAAGAGAGAGAGTTTTTTACAAAATTCGTTCAGAAGTTGTGATGCAACCCAGACTGACCACATCTACATCCACAGCTGGATGAGACATAAGGCTGGAAACTCTTGGGGCACAGATGATTGGTGTGGTTGGGTGAGCAAAGGAAGACCCTTTAAAGTAATTCAGCATGTTACCCATTCCCTGGGTCCCAACTCTCCAGGTTGAAGGGAATCTTCCTACAGGTAAAAGATGCATGGGAATCCCAGAGGTTTTTATACTGTGTGATCTGGACAGGTTTCTAAAACACAAGTAATTTTTCAAAAAGTGGTGCTCCAGTTTGCCATTTCACCCGCTTTAGTAACAACCTCCTCACAGGGAGAATTAGCACCTTTAACATCCTGTTTCGCACAGTTACCAAATTGTGCATAGGATGAATGGGAAGAGGGGGAAGCAATGAGAGACTAGCTGTAGGTGTTTGAAGGGGTACATGTCACTTTATTTTGCCATCAAAAGAAGACATAACCAAAGGCTCAGCCTGCCTCTCCGGATCAAAATAGGTCCTAGAGCAGTCCTGCAAATTGTGGGCAGATCACATAAAAGTGAGGTGAAAACTGAGGTTTAGGAGCTCACCAATTCAAAAAGTTGCAGAGTTATAAATACAACTACCGTCCAAAAATATATTTAGGTAAGGCAACGAAGAGGATATGAAAGCAAGGCAGAATTGCAAGAAAAAAGTTTCAAGAGGGAGAATAAGTCGCCTTAAACCACATGTAAACAAGAAGAACTTCGACAATGATGCACTTGGCCAAAAAGGGCGTATGCATTTCTTCCTGAATATATTCAGGAAAAAACGCATACACACTTTTTGGCTAACCAAGCAAGGGGGCAATGCAAATCTACACGACAAAGAAGTATCACATCCCACCTGTCAAAAGAGACATGCAAAAAAAGCATAAAAACACAAAAGGCAGGACAGGCCATGGGGAACAGGGAGCCTTTTTATGCTGATGGGCGGGATGTAAATTGCCAACAGCCACTCAGAAGGAGTGCATTATGTTCCCTAAAGGGAGTAAAAACAAAGCTACAGAGCCTAGGGCAGTTACAGTCATGGGAATATACCTTGGGAAAACTGAAAATGAATAAGTCACAGCCAACCCAAAATGTAGGGCTGCATGGCTTACAAGCACCTCAACTTCAGTACACCATAAATATCCCAGGAAAGAAAAAAATGGGTAAAGAAGGGATGGCACTTATGTACGATGGAACATCCCTCAGCCATGAAATCAAAGTCATAAGGCCAGTAACAGCATAATTAGTGGATTTAGGTATGATGATACTAAGTGAAATAAGTCACACAGAAAAAGAATCTTATCATAAGATATCAATTATGAAGGGAATGTAAACATGGCTACACATGAACTGAATTAGGAAACAGAACAGTGTCTCACCTTTAGACAACACAATTATGCCTGCTTAAGGGGAAAGGAGACGTGGGGTGATGCATAAAATCAGAGTTTGATATTAGCACAAGTACCATTCCATAAACCAAATATGTAGTAGACAAGACTTACTCCTTCCTCAGTGAACGGGACTCAACCCCCCATATTCCCAGCAGAGGAATATATCTGACAAGAAAAAATCTTAAAACCTATGTACTGATATGTCACTGTAATGGAATCAATTGTGTCTAGAATGCTATAAACACGGCTGTGAAATCAGCTAAATCCAATTATAAAAATGAATTTCAAAAAAAACCCAATAAAACAGGGAAATTCTTACACAATTACTTCAGGGGCTCTGATGATACCTGGAATGACCCTATCTACAACGACAGCTGGATGAGACATAAGTCTGGACACTTGGGACTGAGAGGATTGGTGAGATTGGGTGAGCAAATGCAGACCCTATAAAGCAATAATGTGAGACACACATTCCATGGGTCCCAACGCTCCAGGTTGAAGGGAATATTACTACAGCTATAACATGCACGGGAAACCTAGAGAATGGACACACTGTGATGGTGAAAGGTTTCTAAAACTCTCCTAATATTCCCTCACCTGGTGCTCCAGTTTGACTTTCCAACTGCATTACTATCAACCTCCCAAATTGCAGAGTCAGCCCCTTTAAAATCCTGGTTCACACAGGTTGCCAATTTTGCAGATGATGAAAGGGATGAGGGAGAAACAATGAGAGAGTAGCTGTAGGTATTTTGACCAGCACATGTCACTCTAATTTCCAGTCTGGAAGAAGAAATAACCAAAGTCTCAGCCTGCCCCCCCCCAGGAACAGTATAGGTCCTGAAGCAAAATGGTGGATTTGCCGTCAGCTCACATAAAAGCGAGTTGAAAAATGGAGCTCATGGGCACAGGAATTCACAAACTGGCAGATTTATAAAGGACAACTCTTGTCCAAAAATCTGTTGAGGGAAGGCAACGAGGCGGACTTGAAAGCGAGGCAGAATAGCAGGATAGAGATGTCAAGAGATATATTGGAATCGCATTCAAAGCACAGGAAGAGGGGCAGAACTTCGAAAATGATGCACTTGCCCAAAAGGGGAATATGTGTTTTCTCCTGAATATATTCAGGAGAAAACACATATGCCCTTTTTGGCCAAGCAAGAAAGCGAGCAATGCAAATCTGAACTACAAAGAAGTAGCACTTCCCACCGGTTAAAGGGGACATCTGCAAAATGTGTAAAAACCAGAAAGGCAAGACCCGCCCTGGAGAACAGGGAGCCTTGTTATGCTGATGGGCGGGATGTAAATTGCCAACTGCCTCTCTGGAGGAGTGCATTGTGTTCCCTAAATCAAGTAAATAACAGAGCAGCAGAGACAAGGTCACGTCAACTCTAGGGAATATACCTTGGCAAAACTGAAAATAAATAAGACACAGCCACCACAAAATGTAGGGCTGCCCTGCTTACAAGAACGTCAACTTCGGTAGGCCTTAAATATCCTAGGAAAGACAAAAATGGTTCAAGAAATTGTGGTAGTTACGTTCGATGGAATATCCCTCAGCCATGAAATCAATGTCATAAGGCCAGTAGCAGCATAATGAGTGGATTCAGGTACGATGATTCTAAGTGAAATAAGTCACACAGAAAAAGAAACTTATCATAAGATATCACTTATGAAGGTCCTATAAACATGGTTACACATGAACTGAGTTAGGAAAGAGAACAGAGTCTCACATTTAGAAAACACTCTTATGCCTGCTTAAGAGGGAAGGAGATGTGGGGTGATGCATAAAACCAGAGTTCGATATTAGCACAAGTACCATTCCAAAAACCAAATACGGAATAGACAAGACCAACACCTTCCTCAGTGAACGGGACTCAACACACCTTATTCCCTGCAGAGGAATATATCTGACTAGTAAGAATCTTAAAACCTATGTATTGATATGTCCGTAAGGGAATCAAGTGTGTCTAGACCGGCATAAACACGGCAGTGAGAATCAGCTCAAACCCACTATAAAAATAAATTTCAAAAACAAAACGAAAACACAGGGAACTTCTTTACAATTCCTTCAGGGGCTCTGATGAAACCTGGAATGACCATATCTACAACGACAGCTGGATGTGGCATAAGGCTGGACACTTGGGACTGAGAAGATTGGTGAGATTGGGTGAGCAAATGCAGACCATTTAAAGCAATACTGCATGGCACACATTCCATGGGTCCCAACTCTCCAGGTTGAAGGGAATATTACGACAGCTATAACATGTATGGGAAACCTAGAGAATGGGCACACTGTGATGGCTAAAGGTTTCTAAGACTCTCCTAATAGTCCCTCTCCTGGTGCTCCTGTTTGACTTCCCAACTGCTTTACTACCAACCTCCCAACATGGAGAGACAGCCCCTTTAACCTCCTGGTTCGCACAGGTTGCCAATTTTTCAAAGGAAGAAAGCGAAGTGGGTGAACCAAAGAGAGAGTAGTTGTTAAGCATTTGGACGGGCACATGTCACTCTAATTTCACGTCAGGAAGAAGAATTAACCAAAGTCTCAGCCGGACCACCAGGAACCAGTATATGACCTCAAACAAAATTGTGGATTTTCGGTCAGCTAACAAAAAAGTGAGTTGAAAAATGGAGCTCAGGGGCACAGCAATTCACAAACTGGCAGAGTAATAAAGGACAACTATCATCCAAAAATCTGTTGAGGGAAGGCAACGAGGCTGACTTGAATGCGATGCAGAATAGCAGGAAATAGATTTCAAGAGGTACATTGGAATCGCTTTAAATCGCAGGAAGAGGGGCACAACTTCGACAATGATGCACTTGGCCAAAAAGGGCGTATATTCAGGAGAAAATGCATACGCCCTTTTTGGCCAAGCAAGCAAGTGGGCAATGCAAATCTGCACTACAAAGAAGTATCACTTCCCACCGGTCAAAAGGGACATCCGAAATATGTGTAAAAACCAGAAAGGCAAGACAGGCCTTGGAGAAGAGGGAGCCTTGTTATGCTGATGGGTGGGATGTAAATTTCCAACTGCCTCTCTGGAGGACTGTATTGTGTTCCATAAAACAAGTAATCAACAGAGCAACAGAGCCAAGGGCACTTCCAGTCTAGGGAATATACCCTGGGAAAACTGAAAATCAATAATACATAGCCACCACAAAATGTAGAGCTGCACTTCTTACAAGAACCTCGACTTGGGGACACCTTAAATATCACAGGAAAGACAAAATTGGTAAAGAAATTGTGGTACTTACGTACGATGGAATATCCCTCAGCCATGAAATCAATGTCATAAGGCCAGTAGCAGCATAATGAGTGGATTCAGGTACGATGATTCTAAGTGAAATAAGTCACACAGAAAAAGAAACTTATCATAAGATATCACTTATGAAGGTCCTGTAAACATGGCTGCACATGAACTGAGTTAGGAAAGAAAACAGAGACTCACATTTAGAAAACACTCGTACGCCTGCTTAAGGGGGAAGGACAAGTTGGGTGATGCTTAAAACCAGAGTTTGATATTAGCACAGGTACCGTTCCAAAAACCAAATAAGGAATAGACAAGACCTATTCCTTCCTCAGGGAACGGACTCAACACCCAATATCTCCCATACAGGAATATATCTGACTAGTAAGAATCTTAAAACCTATATATTGATATGTCTCCATAAGGGAATCAAGTGTGTCTAGACCGGCATAAACACAGCAGTGAGAATCAGCTCAATCTCACTATAAAAATGAATTTCAAAAACAAAACAGAAAAACAGGGAAATTCAGTACAATTCCTTCTGGGCCTCTGATAAAACATGGAAAGCCTTACCCTACGCCGTAAAGTAATCCTAGTCCATACGTCACCACGTACCCTGACCATAAAACGTTTCAGTACCCTCACCTGTGTCCTAAACCTTGTCGTTCCCTAACCCTAATCCTAACCCACTATGGAAACCTACCACCAAACCTACACCTTACCCTAAGCCGTACACTAATCCTAATCCATATGTCAACATGTACCCTGACCATAACACGTTTCAGTACCCACACCTGTGCCCTAAACCTTGCCGTTCCCTTAAACTAACCCTAGCCCGGAACGGAAACCTACCACCAACCCTACACCATACCCTATGAAGGATCATAATCCTAATCCGTACGCTGACACTAACCCGTGCGTCAACGCGTACCCCTGGTCTTAACACGTTTCCGTACCCTCACCTTTGCCATAAACCTTGCCGTTCCCTAACCCTAACCCTAGCGAGGAACGGAAACCTACCACCCACCGTACACCTTACCCTACGCCGTACCCTAATACTAATCAGTACGCTGACACTAACCTGTGCGTCAACACGTACACTCACCCTAACACATTTCCGTACCCTAACCTGTGCCCTAAACCTTGCCGTTCCCTAACCCTAACCTTAGCCCAGAACGGAAACCTAACACCAACCCTACACCTGAACCTAAGCCGTTCCCTAAGCCTTATCCGTAGGTCAACATGTACCCTGACCATAACACGTTTCCATACACTCACCTGTGCCCTAAACCTTGCCGTTCTCTAACCCTAACCCTAGGCCGGAACGGAAACCTACTACCAACCCTACACCTTACTCTACGCCGTACCCCAATCCTAACCCGTGCGTCAGCATGTACCTTGACCCTAACACGTTTCTGTACACTCACCTGTGCCCTAAACCTTGCACTTCCCTAACCCTAAGCCTAGCCTGGAACAGAAACCTACCACCAACCCTACACCTTACCCTACACCGTACCCTAATCCTAATCCGTACACTGACACTGACCCATGCGTCAGCAAGTACCCTGACCCTAACACGTTTCCGTAACCTCACCTGGGTCCTAGACCTTGCGGTTCCCTAACCCTAACCCTAGCGCGGAATGGAAAACTACCACAATACCTACATCTTACCCTACGCTGTACCCTAATCCTAATACGTACACTGACACTGACCCGTGCGTCAGCACGTACCCTGACCCTCCCACGTTTCCGTACCCTCACCTGTACCTTAATCCTTGCCGTTCCCTAACCCTAACCCCAGCCCGGAACGTAAATCCGCGACCAGCCCTACGCCTTACCCTATGCTGTACCCTACTCCTGGCCCGTACGCCGGTGCTAACCCGTGCGTCAGCACCTAGCCTGACCCTCCCACGTTTCCGTACCCTCACCTGTGCCCTAAGCCTTGCCGTTCCCTAACCCTAACCCTAACCCAGAACGGAAACCCGCCAACAGCCCTACACCTTACCCTACGCCGTACCCTACTCCTGGCCCGTACGCTGGCAATGACCCGTGCATCATCACGTAGCCTGACCCTCCAACATTTCCGTACCCTCACCTGTGCCCTAAGCCTTGCTGTTCCCTAACCCTAACCCTAGCCCGGAAAGGAAAAACGCCACCAGCCCTACGCCTTACCCTACGCCGTAACCTACTCCTGGCCCGTACGCTGGCACTGACCTGTGCGTCAGCACGTAGCCTGACCCTCCGACGTTTCCGTACCCTCACCTGTGCCCTAATCCTTGCCGTTCCCTAAGTGTAACCCTAGGCCGGAACGGAAACCTACCACCAAACCTACACCTTACCCTATGCCGTACCCTAATCCTAACCCGTGCGTCAGCATGTAACCTGACCCTAACACGTTTCTCTACCTTCACCTGTGCCCTAAACCTTGTAGTTCCCTAACCCTAACCCTAGCCTGGAACGGAAACCTACCAGCAACCCTACACCTTACCCTGCGCTGTACCCTAATCCTAATCCGTACACTGACACTGACCTGTGCGTCAGCAAGTACCCTGACCCTAACACGTTTCCGTAACCTCACCTGTGTCCTAAACCTTGCGGTTCCCTAACCCTAACCCTAGCGCGGAATGGAAAACTACCACAATACCTACACCTTACCCTACGCCGTACCCTAATCCTAATCCATACGCTGACACTGACCCGTGGGTCAGCACGTGCCCTGACCCTAACACGTTTCCGTACACTCACCTGTGCCCTAAACCTTGCAGTTCCCTAACCCTAACCCTAGCCCAGAACGGAAAACTACCTCCATCACTATACCTTACCCTACGCCATACCCTAATCCTAATCTGTACGCTGACAATGACCCGTGCGTCAGCACATACCCTGACCCTAACCCGTTTCCGTACCCTCACCTGTGCCCTAATCCTTGCCATTCCCTAAGCGTAAGCCTAGGGCGGAACGGAAACCTACCACCAACCCTACACCTTACCCTACGCCGTACCCTAATCCTAACTCGTGCGTCAGCATGTACCCTGACCCTAACACCTTTCTGTACCCTCACCTGTGCCCTAAACCTTGCCGTTCCCTAACCCTAACCCTAGCCCGGAATGGAAACCTACTACCAACCCTCCACCTTACCCTACGCCGTACCCTAATACTAATCCGTAAGCTGACACTGACCCGTGCGTCAGAACGTACCCTGACCCTAACACGTTTCCATACCCTCACCTGTGCCCTAAACCTTGCCGTTCCCTAAACGTTACCCTAGCCCGGAACGAAAACCTACCACCAACCCTACACCTTACCCTACGTCGAACACTCATACTAACCTGTGCGTCAGCACATACACTGACCCTAACACGTTTCCGTACACTCACCTGTGCCCTAAGCCTTGCCGTTCCCTAACCCTAACCCTAGCCGGGAACAGAAACCCACCACAAGCACTACGCCTTACCCTACACCGTTGCCTACTGCTGGCTCCTACGCTGGCACTGACCCGTGCGTCAGCACGTAGCCTGGCCCTCCCACGTTTCCGTACCCTCACCTGTGCCCTAAGCCTTGCCGTTCCCTAACCCTAACCCTAGCCCGGAACGGAAACCCACCACCAGCTCTACACCTAACCTTACGCCGTACCCTATTCCTCATCCGTAAGCAGGCACTGACCCATGCGTCAGCACGTAGCCTGACCCTCCCACGTTTCCGTACCCTCACCTGTGCCCTAAGCCTTGCCGTTCCCTCACCCTAACGCTAGCCCGGAACGGAAACCCATCACCAGCCCTACACATTACCCTATGCCGTACCCTACTCCTGGCCCGTACGCCGGCACTGACCCGTGCGTCAGCACGTAGCCTGGCCCTCCCACGTTTCCGTACCCTCACCTGTGCCCTAAGCCTTGCCGTTCCCTAACCCTAACCCTAGCCCAGAATGGAAACGTATCACCAACCCTACACCTTACCCTACGCCGTACCCTAATCCTAATCCGTACGCTGACAATGACCCGTGCGTCAGCACATACCCTGACCCTAACATGTTTCCATACCCTCACCTGTGCCCCAATCCTTGCCGTTCCCTAAGCCTAACCCTAGGCTGGCATGGAAACCTACCACCAACCCTACACCTTACTCTACGCCGTACCCTAATCCTAACCCGTGCATCAGGATGTACCCTGACACTAACACGTTTCTGTACCCTCACCTGTGCCCTAAACCTTGCAGTTCCCTAACCCTAACCCTAGCCTGGAACGGAAACCTACCACCCACCCTACACCTTACCCTACGCCGTAACCTAATCCTAATCTGTACACTGACACTGACCCGTGCGTCAGCAAGTACCCTGACCCTAACACGTTTCCGTAACCTCACCTGTGTCCTAAACCTTGCGGTTCCCTAACCCTAACCCTAGTGTGGAATGGAAAACTACCACAATACCTACACCTTACCCTACCCCCTACCCTAATCCTAATCCATACGCTGACACTGACCCGTGCGTCAACACGTACCCTGACCCTAACACGTTTCCGTACACTCACCTGTGCCCTAAACCTTGCAGTTCCCTAACCCTAACCCTAGCCCAGAACGGAAAACAACCTCCATCACTATACCTTACCCTACGCCATACCCTAATCCTAATCTGTACGCTGACAATGACCCGTGCGTCAACACATACCCTGACCCTAACACGTTTCCGTACCCTCACCTGTGCCCTAATCCTTGCCGTTCCCTAAGCGTAACCCTAGGCCGGAACGGAAACGTACCACCAACCCTACACCTTACTCTACACCGTACCCTAATCCTAACCCGTGCGTCAGCATGTACCCTGACCCTAACACGTTTCTGTACCCTCACCTGTGCCCTAAACCTTGCTGTTCCCTAACCCTAACCCTAGCCTGAAACGGAAAACTACCACCAACCCTACACCTTATCCTATGCCGTACCCTAATCCTAATCCGTAGGCTGACAGTGACCCGTGCGTCAGCACGTACCCTGACGCTAACACGTTTCCGTACCCTCACCTGTGTCCTAAACCTTGCAGTTCCCTAACCCTACCCCTAGCCTGGAACGGAAACCTACCACCAACCCTACACCTTACCCTACGCCGTACCCTACTCCTGGCCTGTACGCTGGCACTGACCCGTGCGTCAGCACGTAGCCTGGCCCTCCCACGTTTCCCTACCCTCCCCTGTGCCCTAAGCCTTGCCGTTCCCTAACCCTTACTTTAGCCCGGAACAGAAACACACCACCAGCCTTTCGCCTTACCCTACGCCGTTGCCTACTCCTGGCCCGTAGGCCGGCACTGACCCGTGCGTCAGCACGTAGCCTGGCCCTCCCACGTTTCCGTACACTCACCTGTGCCCTAAGCATTGCCGTTCCCTAACCCTAATCATAGCCCAGAATGGAAACCCGCCACCAGCCCTACGCCTTACCCTACCCCGTTGCCTACTCCTGGCCCGTATGCCGGCACTGACCCATGTATCAGCACGTAGCCTGACACTCCCACGTTTCCATACCCTCACCTGTGCCCTAAACCTTGCCGTTCCCTAACCCTAACCCTAGCCCGGAACGGAAACCCCCCACCAGCCCTACGCCTTACCCTACGCCGTACCCTACTCCTGGCCCGTACGCTGGCACTGACCCGTGCGTCAGCACTTAGCCTGACCCTCCCACGTTTCCATACCCTCTCCTGTGTCCTAAGCCTTGCCGTTCCCTAACCCTAACCCTAGCCCGGAACGGAAACCTACCACCAACCCTTCACCTTACCCTACGCCGTACCCTAATCCTAACCCGTGCGTCAGCATGTACCCTGACACTAACACGTTTCTGTACCCTCACCCGTGCCCTAAACCTTACCGTTCCCTAACCCTAACCCTAGCCCAGAACAGAAATCTACCACCAACCCTACACCTTACCCTACGCCGTACCCTAATCCTAATCCAGTTCGCTGACGCTGACCCATGCGTCAGCAAGTTCCCTCACCCTAACACGTTTCCGTACCCTCACGTCTGTCCTAAACCTTGCCGTTCCCTAACCCTAACCCTAGCGCGGAATGGAAACCTACCACAAAACCTACACCTTACCCTACACCGTACCCAAATACTAATCCGTACGCTTACACTGACACGTGTGTCAGCACGTACGCTGACCCTAACACGTTTCCGTACACTCACCTGTGCCCTAAACCTTGGCGTTCCCTAACCCTAACCCTAGCCAGGAATGGAAACCTACCACCATCCCTACATCTTCCCCTACGCCGTAACCTAATCCTAATCTGTACGCTGACAATGACCCTTGCGTCAGCACATACCCTGACCCTAACACGTTTCCGTACCCTCACCTGTGCCCTAATCCTTGCCGTTCCCTAAGCATAACCCTAGGCCGGAACGGAAACCTACCACCAACCCTACACCTTACCCTACGCTGTACCCTAATCCTAACCCGTGCGTCAGCATGTACCCTGACCCTAACACGTTTCCGTACCCTCACCTGTGCCCTAAACTTGCCGTTCCCTAACCCTAACCCTAGCCCGGAATGGAAACCTACGACCAACCCTCCACCTTACCCTACGCCGTACCCTAATCCTAATCCGTAAGCTGACACTGACCCATGCGTCAGAACGTACCCTGACCCTAACACGTTTCCGTACCCTCACCTGTGCCCTAAACCTTGCCGTTCCCTAAACGTTACCCTAGCCCGGAACGGAAACCCACCACCAACCCTACACTTTGCTCTATGCCGTACCCAACTCCTGGCCCATACGCTGGCACTGACCCGTGCGTCAGCACGTAGCCTGAACCTCCCACGTTTCCGTACCCTCACCTGTGCCCTAAGCCTTGCCGTTCCCTAACCCTAACCCTTGCCCGGAATGGAAACCCACCACCAGCTCTACACTTAACCTTACGCCGTACCCTATTCCTCATCCGTAAGCTGGCACTAACCCATTCGTCAGCACGTAGCCTGACCCTCCCACGTTTCTGTACCCTCACCTGTGCCCTAAGCCTTCCCGTTCCCTAACGCTAACCTTAGCACAGAACGGAAACCCACCACCAGCCCTACACCTTACCCTACGCCGTACCCTACTCCTGGCCTGTACGCTGGCACTGACCCGTGCGTCAGCACGTAGCCTGACCTTCCCACGTTTCCGTAACCTCACCTGTGCCCTAAACCTTGCCGTTCCCTAACCCTAACGGTAGCCGGGAATGGAAACGTATCACCCACCCTACACCTTACCCTACGCCGTACCCTAATCCTAATCCATACGCTGACAATGACCCGTGCATCAGCACATACCCTGAACGTAACATGTTTCCGTACTCTCACCTGTGCCCTAATCCTTGCCGTTCCCTAAGCCTAACCCTAGGCCGGCACGGAAACCTACCACCAACCCTAAACCTTACTCTACGCCGTACCCTAATCCTAACCCATGCGTCAGCATGTACCCTGACCCTAACACGTTTCTGTACCCTCACCTGTGCCCTAAACCTTGCCGTTCCCTAACCCTAACCCTAGCCCGAAACGGAAACCTACCACCAACCCTACACCTTATCCTATGCTGTACCCTAATCCTAATCCGTACGCTGACACTGACCCGTGCGTCAGCACGTACCCTGACGCTAACACGTTTCCGTACCCTCACCTGTGCCCTAAACCTTGCAGTTCCCTAACCCTAACCCTAGCCTGGAACGGAAAACTATCACCAACCCTACACCTTACCCTACGCCGTACCCTAATCCTAATCCGTACACTGACACTGACCCGTGTGTCAGCCAGTACCCTGACCCTAACACGTTTCCGTAACCTCACCTGTGTCCTAAACCTTGCGGTTCCCTAAACCTAACCCTAGCGCGGAATGGAAAACTACCACAATACCTACACCTTACCCTACGCCGTACCGTAATCCTAATCCATACGCTGACACTGACCCATGCGTCAGCACGTACCCTGACCCTAACACGTTTCCGTACACTCACCTGTGCCCTAAACCTTTCAGTTCCCTAACCCTAACCCTAACCCAGAACGGAAAACTACCACCAACACTATACCTTACCCTACGCCATACCATAATCCTAATCTGTACGCTGACAATGACCCGTGCGTCAGCACATACCCTGACCCTAACACGTCTCCGAACCCTCACCTGTGCCCTAATCCTTGCCGTTCCCTAACCGTAACCCTAGGCCGGAACGGAAACCTACCACCAACCCTACACCTTACTCTACGCCGTATGCTAATCCTAACCCGTGCGTCAGCATGTACCCTGACCCTAACACGTTTCTGTACCCTCACCTGTGCCCTAAACCTTGCTGTTCCCTAACCCTAACCCTAGACTGAAACGGAAACCTACCACCAACCCTACACCTTATCCTATGCCGTACCCTAATCCTAATCCGTACGCTGAAACTGACCCGTGCGTCAGCACGTACCCTGACGCTAACGTTTCCGTACCCTCACCTGTGCCCTAAACCTTGTAGTTCCCTAACCCTAACCCTAGCCTGGAACGGAAACCTACCACCAACCCTACACCTTACCCTGCGCCGTACCCTAATCCTAATCCGTACACTGACACTGACCTGTGCGTCAGCAAGTACCCTGACCCTAACACGTTTCCGTAACCTCACCTGTGTCCTAAACCTTGCGGTTCCCTAACCCTAACCCTAGCGCGGAATGGAAAACTACCACAATACCTACACCTTACCCTACGCCGTACCCTAATCCTAATCCATACGCTGACACTGACCCGTGGGTCAGCACGTGCCCTGACCCTAACACGTTTCCGTACACTCACCTGTGCCCTAAACCTTGCAGTTCCCTAACCCTAACCCTAGCCCAGAACGGAAAACTACCTCCATCACTATACCTTACCCTACGCCATACCCTAATCCTAATCTGTACGCTGACAATGACCCGTGCGTCAGCACATACCCTGACCCTAACCCGTTTCCGTACCCTCACTTGTGCCCTAATCCTTGCCATTCCCTAAGCGTAAGCCTAGGGCGGAACGGAAACCTACCACCAACCCTACACCTTACCCTACGCCGTACCCTAATCCTAACCCGTGCGTCAGCATGTACCCTGACCCTAACACCTTTCTGTACCCTCACCTGTGCCCTAAACCTTGCCGTTCCCTAACCCTAACCCTAGCCCGGAATGGAAACCTACCACCAACCCTCCACCTTACCCTACGCCGTACCCTAATACTAATCCGTAAGCTGACACTGACCCGTGCGTCAGAACGTACCCTGACCCTAACACGTTTCCATACCCTCACCTGTGCCCTAAACCTTGCCGTTCCCTAAACGTTACCCTAGACCGGAACGAAAACCTACCACCAACCCTACACCTTACCCTACGCCGAACCCTCATACTAACCCGTGCGTCAGCACATACACGGACCCTAACACATTTCCGTACACTCACCTGTGCCCTAAACCTTCCCGTTCCCTAACCCTAACCCTAGCCCGGAACGGAAACCCGCCACCAGCCCTATGCCTTACCCTACGCCGTCCCATACTCCTGGCCCGTACGCAGTCACTGACCTGTGCGTCAGCACGTATCCTGGCCCTCCCACGTTTCCGTACCCTCACCTGTGCCCTAAGCCTTGCCGTTCCCTAACCCTAACCCTAGCCCAGAACGGAAACCCGCCACCAGCCCTACGCCTTACCCTACGCCGTACCGTACTTCTGGTCCGTACGCAGGCTCTGACCTGTGAGTCAGCACGTACCCTGACACTCCCACGTTTCCGTACACTCACCTGTGCCCTAAGCCTTGCCGTTACCTAACCCTAACCCTAGCCCGGAACGGAAACCCGCCACCAGCCCTACACATTACCCTACACCGTACCCTACTCCTGGCCTGTACGCTGGCACTGACCCGTGCGTCAGCACTTAGCCTGATGCTCCCACGTTTCCGTACCCTCACCTGTGCCCTAAGCCTTGCCGTTTCCTAACCCTGACCCTAGCCCGGAACGGAAACATGCCACCAGCCCTCCGCCTTACCCTACACCGTACCCTACCCCTGGCCCGTACGCTGGCACTGACCCGTGCGTCAACACGTAGCCTGACCCTCCCACGTTTCCGTACCATCACCTGTGCCCTAAGCCTTGCTGTTCCCTAACCCTAACCCTAGCCCAGAACGGAAACCTGCCACCAGGCCTACGCCTTACCCTACGCCGTACCCTACTCCTGGCCCGTACGCCGGCACTGACCCATGTATCAGCACGTAGCCTGACACTCCCACGTTTCCATACCCTCACCTGTGCCCTAAACCTTGCCGTTCCCTAACCCTAACCCTAGCCCGGAACGGAAACCCCCCACCAGCCCTACGCCTTACCCTACGCCGTACCCTACTCCTGGCCCGTACGCCGGCACTGACCCGTGCGTCAGCACGTAGCCTGACCCTCCCAAATTTCCGTACCCTCTCCTGTGCCCTAAGCCTTGCCGTTCCCTAACCCTAACCCTAGCCCGGAACGGAAACCCGCCACCTGCCCTACGCCTTACCCTACGCTGTACCCTACTCCTGGCCCGTACCCCGGCACTGACCAGTGCGTCAGCACGTAGCCTGACACTCCCACGTTTATGTACGCTCACCTGTGCCCTAAGCCTTGCCATTCCCTAACCATAACCCTAGCCCGGAACGGAAACCCGACAGCAGCCCTACACCTTACTCTATGCCGTACGCTACTCCTGGACCATACGGTGGCACTGACCCGTGCGTCAGCACATAGCCTGACCCTCCCACGTTTCCGTACCCTCACCTGTGCCCTAAGCCTTGCCGTTCCCTAACCCTAACCCTAGCCCAGAACAGAAATCTGCCACCAGCCCTACGCCTTACCCTACGCCGTACCCTACTCCTGGCCCGTAGGTCGGGACAGACCCTTGCGTCAGCACGTAGCCAGACACTCCCATGTTTCCGTACCCACACCTGTGGCCTAAACCTTGCCTTTCCCAAACCCTAACCCTAGCCCGGAACGGAAACCCCCCACCAACCCTACGACTTACCCTATGCTGTACCATATTCCTGGCCATGACGCTGGCACTGACCCGTGCGTCAGCACGTAGCCTGACCCTCCTACGTTTCCGTACCCTCACCTGTGCCCTCAGCTTTGCCGTTCCCTTACCCTAAACCTAGCCCGGAACGGAAACCCACCACCAGCCCTACACCTTACCCTACGCTGTACCCTACTCCTGTCCCATACGCCGGCACTGACACGTGCGTCAGCACATAGCCTGACCCTCCTACGTTTCCGTACCCTCACCTGTGCCCTAAGCCTTGCCGTTCCCTAACCCTAACCCTAGCCCAGAACGGAAACCAGCCAACAACCGTACACCTTACCCTACGCCGTACCCTACTCCTGGCACGTACGCCGGCACTGACCCGTGCGTCAGCACGTAGCCTGACCCTCCCACGTTTCTGCACCCTCACCTGTGCCCTAAGCCTTGCCGTTCCCTATCCCTAACCCTAGCCCGGAACGGAAACCCCCCACCAGCCCTACGCCTTACCCTACGCTGTACCCTATTCCTGGCCCATACGCCGGCACTGACCCGTGCGTCAGCACGGAGCCCGACCCTCCCACGTTTCCGTATCCTCACCTGTGCCCTAAGCCTTGCCGTTCCTTAACGCTAACCCTAGCCCAGAACGGAAACCCGCCACCAGCCCTACACATTACCCTACGCCGTAACCTACTCCTGGCCCGTACGCTGGCACGGACCCCTGCGTCAGCACATAGCCTGACACTCCCATGTTTCCATACCCTCACCTGTGCCCTAAGCCTTGCCGTTCCCTAAACCTAACCCTAGCCCGGAACGAAAACCCGCCACAAGCCCTACACCTTACCCTACTCCGTACGCTACTCTTGGCCCGTACGCTGGCACTGACCCGTGCGTCAGCACGTAGCCTGACCCTCCCACGTTTCCGTACCCTCACCTGTGCCCTAAGACTTGCCTTTCCCTAACCCTAACCCTAGTCCGGAACAGAAACCCGCCACCAGCCCTGTGCCTTACCCTACGCCGTACACTACTCCTGGCCTGTACGCTGGCACTGACCCGTGCATCAGCACGTAGCCTGACCCTCCCACGTTTCCGTACCCTCACCTGTGCCCTAAGCCTTGCCGTTCCCTAACCCTAACCCTAGCCCGGAACGGAAACCCGCCACCAGCCCTACGCCTTACCCTACGCCGTACCCTAATCCTGGCCCATACGCCGGCACTGATTCCTGCGTCAGCACGTAGCCTGACTATCCAACGTTTCTGTACCCTCACCTGTGCCCTAAGCCTTGCCGTTCCCTAAATCTAACCCTAGCCCGTAACGGAAACCCGCCACCAGTCCTACACCTTACCGTAAGCGGTACCCTACTCCTGGCCCGTAGGCCGGCACTGACCCGTGCGTCAGCACATAGCCTGACTCTCCCACGTTTCCGTACCCTCACCTGAGCCCTAAGCCTTGCCGTTCCCTAACCCTAACCCTACCCCTGAACGGAAACCCGCCACCAGCTGTAATAAAAAATAAAAAAATTAAATGAAAAACACGAACAAGAAGTAGTGAGACAAACCTGAGGGGCTTTTTCCTGGCACATTCCATTCTAAATTCCAATCTAGAACACGACTTCCTTTGAGGCTCTGTTGCCCTAGTAACCAGATTTGGTAAGGGAGAACTGCTGCCACCTTGTGGCCATTTCACACAACAGCAGCTTTAATCCCAGCCCTAATGGTCCGTTGATATTCAAAATCATTGCAGGCCTGTAAATGACACCTGCCCTGAAAACAAATCCTGGGGTCACATATCGACCAAAAAATTCAAAGGACGTCCACATTTCAAAACGACCGTTTCAAAAGGCATATTTTACGCACATTAGTGTTCTGCTTCTTTTTCTTTCTTTCCTTTTTTGTTAAAAAAACGGGAATGGAAAAAGGCATCCCTCAGAATGGGCGAAAATCGTTGCAAACAAATCAATGGACAAAGGTTTAATCTCCAATATATATAAACAGCTCATGCAGCTTAATATTAAAAAAACAAACAACTCAATAGAAAAATGGGCAGAAGATCTAAAGAGACGTTTCTTCAAAGAAGACACAGAGATGGCCAAGACGCACATCAAAAGCTGCTCAACAGCACTAATTATTAGAGAAATGCAAATCAAAACTACATTGAGGTATCACCTCACACCTGTTAGAATCCGCATCCTCAGAAAATCTACAAACAACAAATTCTGGGGAAGGTGAGGACAAAAGGAGCCCTCTTCCACTATTGGTGGGAATGTAAATTGATACAGACACTATAGAGAACAGTATGGAGTTTCCTTAAAAAAACTAGAAATAGAATTACCATCTGATCCAGCAATCCCACTTCTGGGTATATACCCAGAGAAAACCGTAAATCAAAAAGGCACATTCACCACAATGCTCATTGCAGCACTATTTACAATAGCCAGGTAATGCAAGCAACCTAAATGCCCACAGACAGATGAATGGATAAAGATGTGGTACATATATAAAATGGAATATTACTCAGCCATAAAAAGGAATGAAACTGGGTCATTTGTAGAGACATCGATGGATCTAGAGACTGTCATACAGAATGAAGTAAGTCAGAAAGAGGAAAACAAATATTGTATATTAATGCATATATGTGGAACCTAAAAAATGGTACAGATGAACTGGTTTGCAGGGAAGAAATAGAGACACAGAGGAAGAGAACAAACGTATGGACACCAAGTGTGGGAAGCCATGGGGTGGTGGTGGTGGGATGAGTTGGGAGATGGGGATTGACCTGTATACATGTATATGCATAAAATACATAACTAATAATAACCTGCTCTATAAAAAAATAAATAAAATTAAATTTCAAAATTTTAAAAAATAAAATTTAAAAATAAAACAGAAAAAAGTTCTTCCCTTCACACAGATGTATTTATAGGAATGAATTATTTCCATGCTTATATCTATCAATACATAAAAGAGGAATAAAATCTAACGTGAACCATAAAAGAAAAAAAAAAGCTGAACCCACCAGGTATACAGAGGAAAACCCTATCAGTGCACTTGCTCCAGCGGTAAACAATTCTGAAATTGGTCAGAGGTGGGGAATCATCACCCATACAGCCAGCAACCCACCCCCCACGCAAGGATATTCCTCATTGCAAAGCTGGGGGACCGTGCCGAGGCATCTGTGAGTAAACGTGAGCTGAGCCCCAGGCCAGCTGCTGCTGAACTGTCCCCACCCTTCCCAGGTAAAACCCCTGAATATGTACAAGGGCTTGAAAGCCTAGAGGAAGGGCCGTGGAGCCACACCAGCGACAACACGCAGGCCAACTTGGTGCCTGCAGGCCAGTCAGGATGGTCCTGGCCCCGGGCGCTCTTCTGGAAGCTTTCTATTGCCCTGCCTGAGATACCCCTCCTCTCCCGGCCCCCACTGCTTTTTTCCTTCCTCAACTCTGTCCGAAGAGAAATTCCATCGGAAGTTATGGGTGACACATCCTCTTCTTTACAGGTGGCAGTCTGGCAACTACTACAGAAAGGCCAGCAGATGCCCTCTCACACCGGGCCACCAACAAACCCTTGGCCCCTCACTCCCTCCCAACAGCACAGCCCCGAGACTGCTGACGGGGCAGAGAATATGGAGTCAGGCACAACTTCAGGGGCTATTGCTGCCTGGAGCGCTGTTTATATTGACCTCAACCAGGCACACCTGGGGAGGGCCGGCCGGCAGTGTGAGGCTGCCCAGGTCAGCTAATCCACAACCCTCAGGGAATCACATGGTTGAAAATGGACCTCGCTAAGGCAGAATAGAAGCCAAGGAAAAAAAGGACACAATGCCATTTGCAGCCCCGTAGATGAGTCTAGAGGTAATCACGTGGCTTGGAGTAAGTCAGAAAGTGAAAGACACATATCGTATCATATCACTTATAGGTATTACCTAAAAATGGATACCAGGGCAGATATTTCCACGGAGAAGGGCAATCACAGATTCATTAAACAAACTTATGGTTCACCAATGGAAAGGTGTGAGGATTGGTTTCATTACGATATCGGGGTTAACAGACATAATCAAACACAGGTGACATATATATTCACCAAAGACCTACGGAATACCAAGAGAAGACGACTCAACATTCTGTCCTAACGTACATGGGAAAAGGATCCCAGGAAGAACAGACATCTGTATATGTGTAAAAGAACCACATCTTCCACACCTACAACAAGCCAAACATTGTAATCAAACTTGCTGTAATAGAAAATAAAAAAAAAAATTAAAAACACGAACAAGAAGTAGTGAGACAAACATGAGGGGCTTTCTCCTGGCACATTCCATTCTAAATTCCAATCTAGAACACGACTTCCATTGAGGCTCTGTTGCCCTAGTAACCAGATTTGGTAAGGGAGAACTGCTGCCACCTTGTGGCCGTTTCACGCAACAGCAGCTTTAATCCCAGCGCTAATGGTCAGTTGATATTCAAAATCATTGCAGGCCTGTAAATGACACCTGCCCTGAAAACAAATCCTGGGGTCACATATCGACCAAAAAATTCAAAGGACGTCCATATTTCAAAACGACCATTTCCAAAGGCATATTTTACGCACATTAGTGTTCTGCTTCTTTTTCTTTCTTTCCTTTTTTGTTAAAAAAACGGGAATGGAAAAAGGCATCCCTCAGAATGGGCGAAAATCGTTGCAAATGAATCAATGGACAAAGGTTTAAATTCCAATATATATATAAACAGCTCATGCAGCTTAATATTAAAAAAACAAACAACCCAATACAAAAATGGGTAGAAGATCTAAAGAGACGTTTCTTCAAAGAAGACACAGAGATGGCCAAGACCCACATGAAAAGCTGCTCAACAGCACTAATTATTAGAGAAATGCAAATCAAAACTACAATGAGGTATCACCTCACACCTGTTAGAATCGGCATCCTCAGAAAATCTACAAACAACAAATTCTGGGGAGGTTGTGGACAAAAGGAGCCCTCTTCCACTATTGGTGGGGATGTAAATTGATACAGTCACTATGGAGAAGAGTATGGAGTTTCCTTAAAAAAACTAGAAATAGAATTACCATCTGATCCAGCAATCCCACTTCTGGGCATATACCCAGAGAAAACCATAAATCAAAAAGGCACATTCACCACAATGTTCATTGCAGCACTATTTACAATAGCCAGGTAATGCAAGCAACCTAAATGCCCACAGACAGATGAATGGATAAAGATGTGGTACATATATAAAATGGAATATTACTCAGCCATAAAAAGGAATGAAACTGGGTCATTTGTAGAGACATCGATGGATCTAGAGACAGTCATACAGAATGAAGTAAGTCAGAAAGAGGAAAACAAATATTGTATATTAATGCATATATGTGGAACCTAAAAAATGGTACAGATGAACTGGTTTGCAGGGAAGAAATAGAGACACAGAGGTAGAGAACAAACGTATGGACACCCAAGTGTGGGAAGCCATGGGGTGGTGGTGGTGGGATGAGTTGGGAGATTGGGATTGACCTGTATACATGTATATGCATAAAATACATAACTAATAATAACCTGCTGTATAAAAAAATAAATAAAATTAAATTTCAAAATTTAAAAAAATAAAATTTTAAAATAAAACAGAAAAAAGTTCTTCCCTTCACACAGATGTATTTATAGGAATGAATTATTTCCATGCTTATATCTATAAATACATAAAAGAGGAATCAAATCTAACTTGAACCATAAAAGAAAAAAAAAACATGAACCCACCAGTTATACAGAGGGAAACCCTATCAGGGCACTTGCTCCAGCGGTAAAGAATTCTGAAATTGGTCAGAGGTGGGGAATCACCTCCCATACAGCCAGCAACCCACCCCCCATGCAAGCAGCGTCCTCATTGCAAAGCTGGGGGACCGTGCTGAGGCATCTGTGAGTAAACCTGAGCTGAGCCCCAGGCCAGCTGCTGCTGAACTGTTCCCACCCTTCCCAGGTAAAACACCTGAATATGTACAAGGGCTTGAAAGCCTAGAGGAAGGGCCGTGGAGCCACACCAGCGACAGCACGCAGGCCAACTTGGTGCCTGCAGGCCAGCCAGGATGGTCCTGGCCCCGGGCGCTCTTCTGGAAGCTTTCTATTGCCCTACCTGAGATACCCCTCCTGTCCCGGCCCCCACTGCTTTTTTCCTTCCTCACCACTGGCCGGAGAGATATTCTAGCGGAAGGTATGGGTGACACATCCTCTTCTTTACAGGTGGCAGCCTGGAAAATCCTGCAGAAAAGCCAGCAGAGCACCATTCACACTGGGCCCCCCACAAAACCGTGGCCCCTCACTCCCTCCCACCAGCACAGCCCCGACACTGCTGACGGGGCAGAGAATATGGAGTCAGGCACAGCTTCAGGGGCTATTGCTGCCTGGAGCGCTGTTTATATTGACCTCAACCCAGGCACACCTGGGGAGGGCCGGCAGGCAGTGTCAGGCTGCCCAAATCAGCCAATCCTCACCCCTCAGGGGCTCTCAGTTGCAGAAAATGAACCTTGTTAAACGGGCCAGGCCCAAGGAACACGTGTGGGCTCTTGAGAGTCAGGATAGACAAGGGGCTGCAGCTGTGGCTTGTTTTCTTATCATTTTATCTGGTCCATGAGTGGAAAACAAATTCAAGAAGACCCTATCCTAATGAGAGGAACCCAGGAGTCAGGGAGAGGAGTGATGGTGGGTGGAGACAGAGGCCTGGTGCCCTGGCTGCAGTGGAAGTGTCTGGAAGACCAGGCAGAGAGAGGCTGCACAGAGTGATAGCCAGGGTCACAGACCTGTCAGAGCTGCTGTTTGTTAGTTCAAGTCTTGCTCTGAGGTGTTCTGTGTCAGCTGTGAGCAACAGGTGAGCTGGGGGTTCTCTGCAAGTTGGGCTATGTGCACGGTTCCTGTGTGTCCAGCCCTGCCTGGTTACCTGCCCAGGGGAGCTCCGTATCCTGGGAAGGGCCTGACTATGTGAGCCCCATGGGCTGCTGGGTAACTGCACAGGTGAGCTCCATACACTGGGAGGGACTTGACCACGAGAGCCCCGTGGGCTGTGGGGTGGGGGGTGCAGCCCAGGTGAGCTCCATATCCTGGGATTGGCCTGACCACGAGAGCCCCATGGGCTGCTGGAGACCCGGTAAAGGATATCAGGACAGTCAGTGAAGCCACCAAGGATATACAGCCAGTACCTACACACTGCTGGTCATTCTACCATCCACCAGGCCATGGCATTCTGTATTAGACTTCAATGATGCCTTCTTATGTATTCCATTCATCTCAGAGTCACAAGAATTTTTGGCTTGTGACTGGCAGGCCACAACATGCAACAAAAGCAATAATGCTGGGCCGTCCTGCCCCAATGGTTCAAAAATCCCCACACCATCATTGGGGAAATGTTCTCTAAAGACCTAAAAGTTCTACCTCTGTAAAAGGGAACCCTCCTTCAATATGCAGATGACATTCTGATCGCCAGGCCTACTAAAGACGCCTCTGAACTACCTAGCCAAGAAAGGATAGAAGGTGTCCAAGAAAAAGGCTCAAATATCCCAGGCTAAGGTGACATGCCTGGGCTTCATTCTCACAGATATTCAGAGAAACACATCCCAGGATAGGGAAGAAGCCATTTGCAGCCTTACCTCTTCTAAAACTAGAAGACAGTTTAGGGGTTCCTGGGGAGGCCAAGGTTTTCTGCATCTGGATCCCTAACTACAGTCTAATAGCTGGGCCTCTACATGAAACACTGACACGAAAAGATGATGATCCTTTTGAATAGAATCCAGAAGCAGCCTTTCAAGAATGGAAAGAGCAGTCAATTCAGACCCTTGCCCAGGAACTCCCTAATTTAACTAAACCCTTTGACCTTTACATACCCGGTCAAAGGTTAATCGCCCTGGGAGCCTTAGTGCAAAACCTGGAACCACTTGAAATGGAGCAACACAAGAATGCCCTTCAGGTATGATAAACTATGGTCACCAAGGGCTTTGCCCACCGCCCCATCAGGCCAGGATACTGGGGTATCTAAAAAGCTGGAAATCAGCAGCCCGCAAGGCCAGCTCCCTCCTAAGGGAAAAGGACCCCACGTGGTGATCCTAACCACCCATCATGCCCTGACATTGCAGGGGTCACTCTGTGGACACACTGACCTCGAGTGAGGAGGCCCTCCAACTCCAACCTCCAGGGACACAAACGGGGGCAATGGGCCCCCAAGATGACTCGTGTGACCATCACTTGACCTGGAGTTTCTCTCAGAAAACAACAAGACTGTGCCCCGAAAGAGCAGACTACTTACTGCTTGCAGGACTTACTGCACGCAGAGGGGAGCTAATAAGCTTGGCGGGGGAAATGTATATCACGCTTTCTCCATAGAAAACCCTACAGACACCGCGGTGATGGTGGCCAATATGACCGGCTGGACTGCTGGCTACTTCTAAAGGGCGTTGACTCAGTGGACATCATGGTCCTGGATCACCACTGACCCTGGACTGTCTGGGAGTTGAGCGGAAAGGGCTCTGACACATGGTGCTGTTTGTACATTAATTCAGGGACCTAATTAAAGAAAGCACAGACTACTGGTCAGAGCATCTAGGCTGGCAAAAAACGTCAGCCTAAGGTCGCCGAACAAATGTGGGGTGGGGTGAAACCTGCCACTGCAGCATCTCTGTGCATCTCTTTCCTGGACCCTTAAAGGTCACTAGAATCTATAACTCTTCCAATGCTGGTGCTCAGGCGGACGAGCAGTGAGGCAGGAGGCCTTGGGACAATCAACCGCACCTGGAGGGTGCTCGGGAGAAATTTTGCCCCTCCCCCCGGGTATGAGGGCTCCCAACTCAGCATGAAGCAGTTACAAAAGAGGGGTCTGCACTCTCAGCACCCCAAGAATGAGGTACAGGACAAAAGGCAGAGGAGGTGTTCGTCTCCGGCAACGTTCATTAAAAATTCCTGGGAGATAAAAAGAGAATCTGGGCAATAAAATAAAGTCTAACCTGTTTTTCCTTTGTGCTTGGTCTAATATCACGTGCTCCTGGGGTTCCGCATGCAGAGGTCCCACACCCGGCCCTTCAGACCCGATTTCCTAGTGCAGAATGGCTGGGTCGACACCTCAGCTAGCGGGGTCCCATGTAGACTCCGTGACATAGAGCCTGAGCTGCAGCCAACCCAGCCTTTGACAGCTCCATCCCCTCCCTCCCACTGACGCTGCCGGGATCCCTACACAGCAGCCCAGCCCACAGCCCACGGGGGAGTGCACGCTCTCACCTCTCCATTCTATTTTCAAAATATAAAGTTTCCTTTGCTTCTGAACCAAACTCAGTCTTGATCTGTTGGCTCCAATGACACTGGGCGCGGGGACTCCTGTTGGGGTCCACTCTGGAGGATCAGTAACAGAAATTGAGAACATTGTAACTTCAATGAACAGGTGTGTGAGCCAAACTGTAGTTAACATAGAGCAGTGTATAAGGCTCGGGTAAAGTAAGATGTTTCTAAGACTTACGTTTGATATTTCCATCACTTTATTGTAAGCAAGTTCAGTGAAGAAGTCTGTCTTATTTGTCAGGCCAACATTAGAGCAATGAAGGGATTTATTTCCAAGGATGTAGATAGAATACTCTTGGCTGAAGCTTCAATCTTGTTTTGAATGCTTTTCCATTGAAAAGGATACCTCTCTTTCAGCTCCCCCACTTCTGAGAAGTATAAAATCTTATAATTTATTATTACCAAAAGGGATAGGTAGGAGAAGGGATAAATTAACAGTCTGGGATTAACACATACACACTGCTATGTATGAAATAGATCATAAACAAGGAACTACTGTATAGCACAGGGAACTACACTGAATATTTTGCAAAAACCTATAAGGGGAAATAATCTGGAAAAGAATAGATATTTTATCGACATCACCTATCAATGACAGATAAAATGTAACCTAAGCAAGGCCGATGGTGAGCGCTTCTGACCCTGAAGATTTCAACCATCTAAAGTTTGGACTCTGCCCATTTCCCAAGGCCCTTAATGGACATATGTGTAGCCGTAGCTTAAAAATTCCCCAGTTTGGGGTTCGGGGAGGCACTGATTTGGAAAAATCCCTGGTGTTCTCCTTACATGCACCGGACCCTTCCTACTGCTAAAACATGCCTGTCACACCTAGAGGATGGTACACCGTTTGATCAGAAAGAGTTTGGAAAAGGCACCTCATCTCCTCATCGCCTGGTGCTCAGGTTCAACCCTCCAGCATCTTTCCTAACAATCTCCTCACTTGGGGATATCAGCACCGTCAACATTCTGTTGCACACAGTTTGGAATTTGTCCAGAGGATGAAGCGGAAGGATTTGAAAAAGTTAGAGACAAGTCCTAGGTGTTCGGACAGGCACATGCCACTCTAATTTACAATCCGGAAGACAAATTCATCAAAGGCTAGAATTGCCCACAGAAACAGAATAGGGCTAGAGGAAATCCCGCTGTTTTGTGTCCAGTTTCCAAAAACACAAGTTGAAAAATGGAACTCAGGGGCACTAAAATTCATGAAACTGCAGAGTTGAAAATATCTATCGTCAAAAAATGTCTTGAGGTAAGTCACAGAAAAGGACTTGTAAGCAAGGGAGTGTGGCAGGAAACAGATTTGAAGAGGTAGAAAAGACTCCCCATTAAAGCACAAGAAAAGGGGCTGAACATCGCCAATGATGCAGTTGGCCAAAAAGGGCGTATACATTTTTTCTGAATATATTCAAGTAAAGGCCATACACACTTTTTATCCAACCAAACAGGTGGGCACTGGAAATCAATACTACAAAATGTATCACTTCACATCAGTCAGAAGGGCCATCCACATAAAGTGTAAACACCAGAAATGCAGGACAGGGCGAGGAGAAAAGGGAGCCCTGTGAGGCTGATAGTGGAAATGTAATTTGCCAACGGCCACTCTGGAGAAGTGTATTGTGTTTGCTAAAACATCTAAAAAATGAGCTACAGAGCATAGGGCACTTGCACTCATGGGCGTATACCTTGGGAAAAACAAAAATCGACAGAAAACAGGCACCCCAACGTTTACCACCTCTCTGTTAAAAAGAGCCTCCACTTGGATATAACCTAAATGTCCCTGGAAGGATAAAATGGATGAAAGAGATGGGGTACTTATGTAGAGTGGAATATTACTCATCCAGAAATCAATGAAATAAGGCCAGTTGTAACAACTCTGGAGGAGTTACATACGATCATTCTAAGTGACATATGTCAGAAAGAAAAAGACACATATCATAAGATGTCACTTAAAGGTGGAATCAAAAATGGCTACACATGAAATAAATTACAAAACAGAAACATAGTCAAATATGTAGAAAACAGACATAAGGCTGCTAAATGGGAAAGGTGGGGAAGGGTGAGGTATTATCCAGGAGGTTGAAATTAGCCAAGATACCATTCCAAGTACCAAATTGAATAATTGACAAGGCCTACACGGTACCTCAAAGAACTGCACTCAGTACACTCAAGTCACTGGAAAATAATACATATGACTGGTAAGAATCTGTAAAAGAATTTATTGATGTCTCACAGTACATGAATCAAGTGGATGTACAGCAGCAAAAAACAGAGCTTTGAAAATCAGCTGTAAGCAATATAATAATAAATTTAAAAATATTTAGAAAATAAGTGAGACAGACAAAAATTCTTACAACTTTTGTTGAAGGGCTACGATGTAACATGGATTGAACACATCTAGACCCACAGCAGGATGATATATAAGGCTGGAAGCTATGCACGCTAAGAGATGTTAGAGAGGCTGGGTGAGGAAATGCAGACCTTTTAAAGTAATACTGCCTGGTACCCATTCCATGGGTCCCAAATCTGCAGGTTCAAGGGAATCTTCCTACAGCAAAAACATGCTTGGGAAACCGAGATGAATGTACACCGTGTGCTCAGGAAAGGTGTCTAAAATGCACCTCATTTTTGATCTCCTGGTGCTGGGGTTCGCCATTCCAGCCACATTACTAACAATCTCCCCACTTGGAGAATCAGCACCTTTAACCTCCTGTTTCACACAGTTTGCAATTTGTGCAGAGGATAAACGGGAAGAGGGGGAACCAATGAGAGACTAGCTGTAGGAGTTTTGACAGGCACAGGTCACTCTAATTTCCCATTAGGAAGAAGAGTTAACCAAAGGCTCAGCCTGCCTCCCCAGAACCAGAATAGGGCCAGAAGCAATCCAATGGTTTGGCGGCCAGCTCACAAAAAAAAAGCGAGTTGAAAAATGGAGCTCAGGAGCAGACAATTCAAAGACCTGCAAAGATATAATGATAACCAACGTCCAAAAATATATTCAGGTAAGGCAACGAAGAGGATCTGAATGAGAGGCAGAATTGCAGGAAACAGATTTCAAAAGGTAGATTGGACTCACATTTAAAGCATATGAAAAGCAGCAGAATATCTAAAATGATGCAGTTGGGCAAAAGGGTGTATGCGTTTTTTTCCTGAATATCTTCAGGAATAAAACACATACAGAGTTTTTGGCCAACCAAGCAAGCGGGAAATGCAAATCCGCACAACAAAGAAGTCTCAATTTCCACTGCTCAGAAGCGGCATCCAAAAATAGTGTACAAAGCAGAAATGCAGGAGAGGCCATGGAGAACAGGGAGCCTAGTCACGCTGATGGGTGGGGTATAAATATCCAAGAGCCACTCTGAAGAAGTGTATGCTGTTTCCTAAAACATCTAAAATACAAAGCTACCGAGCATAGGGAACTTCCACTCACGGGCATATAACTTGGGAAGACTAAATATCAACAAGACACAGGCACCCCAAAGTTTAGGGCTGCTCTGCATACAAGAACCTCAACTTCGGTACACCTTAAATATTCCAGGAAAGAGAAAATTGCGTAAAGAACTTGTGGTAATTTTGTACAACGGAATATCACTCAGACATGAAATCAATGTCATAAGGCCAGTAGCAGCATAATAAGTGGATTTAGGTATGATGATTCTAAGTGAAATAAGTCACACAGAAAAAGACACTTAACATAAGATATCACTTAGAGAGGGAATGTAAACATCGCTACACATGAACTGAATTACAAAACAGAACAGAGTCACACATTTAGAAAACACACTTATGCCTGCTTAAGGGGAAAGGTGAGGTGGGGTGATGCATAAAACAAGACTTTGAAGTTAGCACAGATACCGTTCTATAAACCAAATATATAATAGAAAATACCTACTCCTTGCTCAGTGAACTGGACACAACAGTCACTATTCACCACAGAAAAATATATCTGACTAGTAAGAATTTTAAATCCTATGTATTGATATATCGCTGTAGGTGAATCAAGTCTGTGTACTGTGGCATAAACACAGCAGTGAAATTCAGGTAAATGCCACTATAAAAATAAATTTCAAACACAAAACACAGAGACAGTGAAAGAGAGAGAGTTTTTTACAAAATTCGTTCAGAAGTTGTGATGCAACCCAGACTGACCACATCTACATCCACAGCTGGATGAGACATAAGGCTGGAAACTCTTGGGGCACAGATGATTGGTGTGGTTGGGTGAGCAAAGGAAGACCCTTTAAAGTAATTCAGCATGTTACCCATTCCCTGGGTCCCAACTCTCCAGGTTGAAGGGAATCTTCCTACAGGTAAAAGATGCATGGGAATCCCAGAGGTTTTTATACTGTGTGATCTGGACAGGTTTCTAAAACACAAGTAATTTTTCAAAAAGTGGTGCTCCAGTTTGCCATTTCACCCGCTTTAGTAACAACCTCCTCACAGGGAGAATTAGCACCTTTAACATCCTGTTTCGCACAGTTACCAAATTGTGCATAGGATGAATGGGAAGAGGGGGAAGCAATGAGAGACTAGCTGTAGGTGTTTGAAGGGGTACATGTCACTTTATTTTGCCATCAAAAGAAGACATAACCAAAGGCTCAGCCTGCCTCTCCGGATCAAAATAGGTCCTAGAGCAGTCCTGCAAATTGTGGGCAGATCACATAAAAGTGAGGTGAAAACTGAGGTTTAGGAGCTCACCAATTCAAAAAGTTGCAGAGTTATAAATACAACTACCGTCCAAAAATATATTTAGGTAAGGCAACGAAGAGGATATGAAAGCAAGGCAGAATTGCAAGAAAAAAGTTTCAAGAGGGAGAATAAGTCGCCTTAAACCACATGTAAACAAGAAGAACTTCGACAATGATGCACTTGGCCAAAAAGGGCGTATGCATTTCTTCCTGAATATATTCAGGAAAAAACGCATACACACTTTTTGGCTAACCAAGCAAGGGGGCAATGCAAATCTACACGACAAAGAAGTATCACATCCCACCTGTCAAAAGAGACATGCAAAAAAAGCATAAAAACACAAAAGGCAGGACAGGCCATGGGGAACAGGGAGCCTTTTTATGCTGATGGGCGGGATGTAAATTGCCAACAGCCACTCAGAAGGAGTGCATTATGTTCCCTAAAGGGAGTAAAAACAAAGCTACAGAGCCTAGGGCAGTTACAGTCATGGGAATATACCTTGGGAAAACTGAAAATGAATAAGTCACAGCCAACCCAAAATGTAGGGCTGCATGGCTTACAAGCACCTCAACTTCAGTACACCATAAATATCCCAGGAAAGAAAAAAATGGGTAAAGAAGGGATGGCACTTATGTACGATGGAACATCCCTCAGCCATGAAATCAAAGTCATAAGGCCAGTAACAGCATAATTAGTGGATTTAGGTATGATGATACTAAGTGAAATAAGTCACACAGAAAAAGAATCTTATCATAAGATATCAATTATGAAGGGAATGTAAACATGGCTACACATGAACTGAATTAGGAAACAGAACAGTGTCTCACCTTTAGACAACACAATTATGCCTGCTTAAGGGGAAAGGAGACGTGGGGTGATGCATAAAATCAGAGTTTGATATTAGCACAAGTACCATTCCATAAACCAAATATGTAGTAGACAAGACTTACTCCTTCCTCAGTGAACGGGACTCAACCCCCCATATTCCCAGCAGAGGAATATATCTGACAAGAAAAAATCTTAAAACCTATGTACTGATATGTCACTGTAATGGAATCAATTGTGTCTAGAATGCTATAAACACGGCTGTGAAATCAGCTAAATCCAATTATAAAAATGAATTTCAAAAAAAACCCAATAAAACAGGGAAATTCTTACACAATTACTTCAGGGGCTCTGATGATACCTGGAATGACCCTATCTACAACGACAGCTGGATGAGACATAAGTCTGGACACTTGGGACTGAGAGGATTGGTGAGATTGGGTGAGCAAATGCAGACCCTATAAAGCAATAATGTGAGACACACATTCCATGGGTCCCAACGCTCCAGGTTGAAGGGAATATTACTACAGCTATAACATGCACGGGAAACCTAGAGAATGGACACACTGTGATGGTGAAAGGTTTCTAAAACTCTCCTAATATTCCCTCACCTGGTGCTCCAGTTTGACTTTCCAACTGCATTACTATCAACCTCCCAAATTGCAGAGTCAGCCCCTTTAAAATCCTGGTTCACACAGGTTGCCAATTTTGCAGATGATGAAAGGGATGAGGGAGAAACAATGAGAGAGTAGCTGTAGGTATTTTGACCAGCACATGTCACTCTAATTTCCAGTCTGGAAGAAGAAATAACCAAAGTCTCAGCCTGCCCCCCCCCAGGAACAGTATAGGTCCTGAAGCAAAATGGTGGATTTGCCGTCAGCTCACATAAAAGCGAGTTGAAAAATGGAGCTCATGGGCACAGGAATTCACAAACTGGCAGATTTATAAAGGACAACTCTTGTCCAAAAATCTGTTGAGGGAAGGCAACGAGGCGGACTTGAAAGCGAGGCAGAATAGCAGGATAGAGATGTCAAGAGATATATTGGAATCGCATTCAAAGCACAGGAAGAGGGGCAGAACTTCGAAAATGATGCACTTGCCCAAAAGGGGAATATGTGTTTTCTCCTGAATATATTCAGGAGAAAACACATATGCCCTTTTTGGCCAAGCAAGAAAGCGAGCAATGCAAATCTGAACTACAAAGAAGTAGCACTTCCCACCGGTTAAAGGGGACATCTGCAAAATGTGTAAAAACCAGAAAGGCAAGACCCGCCCTGGAGAACAGGGAGCCTTGTTATGCTGATGGGCGGGATGTAAATTGCCAACTGCCTCTCTGGAGGAGTGCATTGTGTTCCCTAAATCAAGTAAATAACAGAGCAGCAGAGACAAGGTCACGTCAACTCTAGGGAATATACCTTGGCAAAACTGAAAATAAATAAGACACAGCCACCACAAAATGTAGGGCTGCCCTGCTTACAAGAACGTCAACTTCGGTAGGCCTTAAATATCCTAGGAAAGACAAAAATGGTTCAAGAAATTGTGGTAGTTACGTTCGATGGAATATCCCTCAGCCATGAAATCAATGTCATAAGGCCAGTAGCAGCATAATGAGTGGATTCAGGTACGATGATTCTAAGTGAAATAAGTCACACAGAAAAAGAAACTTATCATAAGATATCACTTATGAAGGTCCTATAAACATGGTTACACATGAACTGAGTTAGGAAAGAGAACAGAGTCTCACATTTAGAAAACACTCTTATGCCTGCTTAAGAGGGAAGGAGATGTGGGGTGATGCATAAAACCAGAGTTCGATATTAGCACAAGTACCATTCCAAAAACCAAATACGGAATAGACAAGACCAACACCTTCCTCAGTGAACGGGACTCAACACACCTTATTCCCTGCAGAGGAATATATCTGACTAGTAAGAATCTTAAAACCTATGTATTGATATGTCCGTAAGGGAATCAAGTGTGTCTAGACCGGCATAAACACGGCAGTGAGAATCAGCTCAAACCCACTATAAAAATAAATTTCAAAAACAAAACGAAAACACAGGGAACTTCTTTACAATTCCTTCAGGGGCTCTGATGAAACCTGGAATGACCATATCTACAACGACAGCTGGATGTGGCATAAGGCTGGACACTTGGGACTGAGAAGATTGGTGAGATTGGGTGAGCAAATGCAGACCATTTAAAGCAATACTGCATGGCACACATTCCATGGGTCCCAACTCTCCAGGTTGAAGGGAATATTACGACAGCTATAACATGTATGGGGAACCTAGAGAATGGGCACACTGTGATGGCTAAAGGTTTCTAAGACTCTCCTAATAGTCCCTCTCCTGGTGCTCCTGTTTGACTTCCCAACTGCTTTACTACCAACCTCCCAACATGGAGAGACAGCCCCTTTAACCTCCTGGTTCGCACAGGTTGCCAATTTTTCAAAGGAAGAAAGCGAAGTGGGTGAACCAAAGAGAGAGTAGTTGTTAAGCATTTGGACGGGCACATGTCACTCTAATTTCACGTCAGGAAGAAGAATTAACCAAAGTCTCAGCCGGACCACCAGGAACCAGTATATGACCTCAAACAAAATTGTGGATTTTCGGTCAGCTAACAAAAAAGTGAGTTGAAAAATGGAGCTCAGGGGCACAGCAATTCACAAACTGGCAGAGTAATAAAGGACAACTATCATCCAAAAATCTGTTGAGGGAAGGCAACGAGGCTGACTTGAATGCGATGCAGAATAGCAGGAAATAGATTTCAAGAGGTACATTGGAATCGCTTTAAATCGCAGGAAGAGGGGCACAACTTCGACAATGATGCACTTGGCCAAAAAGGGCGTATATTCAGGAGAAAATGCATACGCCCTTTTTGGCCAAGCAAGCAAGTGGGCAATGCAAATCTGCACTACAAAGAAGTATCACTTCCCACCGGTCAAAAGGGACATCCGAAATATGTGTAAAAACCAGAAAGGCAAGACAGGCCTTGGAGAAGAGGGAGCCTTGTTATGCTGATGGGTGGGATGTAAATTTCCAACTGCCTCTCTGGAGGACTGTATTGTGTTCCATAAAACAAGTAATCAACAGAGCAACAGAGCCAAGGGCACTTCCAGTCTAGGGAATATACCCTGGGAAAACTGAAAATCAATAATACATAGCCACCACAAAATGTAGAGCTGCACTTCTTACAAGAACCTCGACTTGGGGACACCTTAAATATCACAGGAAAGACAAAATTGGTAAAGAAATTGTGGTACTTACGTACGATGGAATATCCCTCAGCCATGAAATCAATGTCATAAGGCCAGTAGCAGCATAATGAGTGGATTCAGGTACGATGATTCTAAGTGAAATAAGTCACACAGAAAAAGAAACTTATCATAAGATATCACTTATGAAGGTCCTGTAAACATGGCTGCACATGAACTGAGTTAGGAAAGAAAACAGAGACTCACATTTAGAAAACACTCGTACGCCTGCTTAAGGGGGAAGGACAAGTTGGGTGATGCTTAAAACCAGAGTTTGATATTAGCACAGGTACCGTTCCAAAAACCAAATAAGGAATAGACAAGACCTATTCCTTCCTCAGGGAACGGACTCAACACCCAATATCTCCCATACAGGAATATATCTGACTAGTAAGAATCTTAAAACCTATATATTGATATGTCTCCATAAGGGAATCAAGTGTGTCTAGACCGGCATAAACACAGCAGTGAGAATCAGCTCAATCTCACTATAAAAATGAATTTCAAAAACAAAACAGAAAAACAGGGAAATTCAGTACAATTCCTTCTGGGCCTCTGATAAAACATGGAAAGCCTTACCCTACGCCGTAAAGTAATCCTAGTCCATACGTCACCACGTACCCTGACCATAAAACGTTTCAGTACCCTCACCTGTGTCCTAAACCTTGTCGTTCCCTAACCCTAATCCTAACCCAGTATGGAAACCTACCACCAAACCTACACCTTACCCTAAGCCGTACACTAATCCTAATCCATATGTCAACATGTACCCTGACCATAACACGTTTCAGTACCCACACCTGTGCCCTAAACCTTGCCGTTCCCTTAAACTAACCCTAGCCCGGAACGGAAACCTACCACCAACCCTACACCATACCCTATGAAGGATCATAATCCTAATCCGTACGCTGACACTAACCCGTGCGTCAACGCGTACCCCTGGTCTTAACACGTTTCCGTACCCTCACCTTTGCCATAAACCTTGCCGTTCCCTAACCCTAACCCTAGCGAGGAACGGAAACCTACCACCCACCGTACACCTTACCCTACGCCGTACCCTAATACTAATCAGTACGCTGACACTAACCTGTGCGTCAACACGTACACTCACCCTAACACATTTCCGTACCCTAACCTGTGCCCTAAACCTTGCCGTTCCCTAACCCTAACCTTAGCCCAGAACGGAAACCTAACACCAACCCTACACCTGAACCTAAGCCGTTCCCTAAGCCTTATCCGTAGGTCAACACGTACCCTGACCATAACACGTTTCCATACACTCACCTGTGCCCTAAACCTTGCCGTTCTCTAACCCTAACCCTAGGCCGGAACGGAAACCTACTACCAACCCTACACCTTACTCTACGCCGTACCCCAATCCTAACCCGTGCGTCAGCATGTACCTTGACCCTAACACGTTTCTGTACACTCACCTGTGCCCTAAACCTTGCACTTCCCTAACCCTAAGCCTAGCCTGGAACAGAAACCTACCACCAACCCTACACCTTACCCTACACCGTACCCTAATCCTAATCCGTACACTGACACTGACCCATGCGTCAGCAAGTACCCTGACCCTAACACGTTTCCGTAACCTCACCTGGGTCCTAGACCTTGCGGTTCCCTAACCCTAACCCTAGCGCGGAATGGAAAACTACCACAATACCTACATCTTACCCTACGCTGTACCCTAATCCTAATACGTACACTGACACTGACCCGTGCGTCAGCACGTACCCTGACCCTCCCACGTTTCCGTACCCTCACCTGTACCTTAATCCTTGCCGTTCCCTAACCCTAACCCCAGCCCGGAACGTAAATCCGCGACCAGCCCTACGCCTTACCCTATGCTGTACCCTACTCCTGGCCCGTACGCCGGTGCTAACCCGTGCGTCAGCACCTAGCCTGACCCTCCCACGTTTCCGTACCCTCACCTGTGCCCTAAGCCTTGCCGTTCCCTAACCCTAACCCTAACCCAGAACGGAAACCCGCCAACAGCCCTACACCTTACCCTACGCCGTACCCTACTCCTGGCCCGTACGCTGGCAATGACCCGTGCATCATCACGTAGCCTGACCCTCCAACATTTCCGTACCCTCACCTGTGCCCTAAGCCTTGCTGTTCCCTAACCCTAACCCTAGCCCGGAAAGGAAAAACGCCACCAGCCCTACGCCTTACCCTACGCCGTAACCTACTCCTGGCCCGTACGCTGGCACTGACCCGTGCGTCAGCACGTAGCCTGACCCTCCGACGTTTCCGTACCCTCACCTGTGCCCTAATCCTTGCCGTTCCCTAAGTGTAACCCTAGGCCGGAACGGAAACCTACCACCAAACCTACACCTTACCCTATGCCGTACCCTAATCCTAACCCGTGCGTCAGCATGTAACCTGACCCTAACACGTTTCTCTACCTTCACCTGTGCCCTAAACCTTGCCGTTCCCTAACCCTAACCCTAGCCCGGAACGGAAACCTACCACCAACCCTCCACCTTACCCTATGCCGTACCCTAATCCTAACCCATAAGCTGACACTGGCCCCTGCGTCAGAACGTAACCTGACCCTAACACGTTTCCGTACCCTCACCTGTGCCCTAAACCTTGCCATTCCCTAAACGTTACCCTAGCCCGGAACGAAAACCTACCACCAACCCTACACCTTACCCTACGTCGAACCCTCATACTAACCTGTGCGTCAGCACATACACTGACCCTAACACGTTTCCGTACACTCACCTGTGCCCTAAGCCTTGCCGTTCCCTAACCCTAACCCTAGCAGGGAAAAGAAACCCACCACAAGCACTATGCCTTACCCTACACCGTTGCCTACTGCTGGCCCGTACGCCGGCACTGACCCGTGCTTCAGCACGTAGCCTGGCCCTCCCACGTTTCCGTACCCTCACCTGTGCCCTAAGCCTTGCCGTTCCCTAACCCTAACCCTAGCCCGGAACGGAAACCCACCACCAGCTCTACACCTAACCTTACGCCGTACCCTATTCCTCATCCGTAAGCTGGCACTGACCCGTGCGTCAGCACGTAGCCTGACCCTCCCACGTTTCCGTACCCTCACCTGTGCCCTAAGCCTTGCCGTTCCCTCACCCTAACGCTAGCCCGGAACGGAAAGCCATCACCAGCCCTACACATTACCCTAGACCGTACCATACTCCTGGCCCGTACGCCGGCACTGACCCGTGCGTCAGCACATAGCCTGGCCCTCCCACGTTTCCGTACCCTCACCTGTGCCCTAAGCCTTGCCGTTCCCTAACCCTAACCCTAGCCCGGAATGGAAACGTATCACCAACCCTACACCTTACCCTACGCCGTACCCTAATCCTAATCCGTACGCTGACAATGACCCGTGCGTCAGCACATACCCTGACCCTAACATGTTTCCGTACCCTCACCTGTGCCCTAATCCTTGCCGTTCCCTAAGCCTAACCCTAGGACGGCACGGAAACCTACCACCAACCCTACACGTTACTCTACGCCGTACCCTAATCCTAACCCGTGCGTCAGCATGTACCCTGACCCTAACACGTTTCTGTACCCTCACCTGTGCCCTAAACCTTGCTGTTCCCTAACCCTAACCCTAGACTGAAACGGAAACCTACCACCAACCTTACACCTTATCCTATGCCGTACCCTAATCCTAATCCGTACGCTGACACTGACCCGAGCGTCAGCACGTACCCTGACGCTAACACGTTTCCGTACCCTCACCTGTGCCCTAAACCTTGCAGTTCCCAACCCCTAACCCTAGCCTGGAACGGAAACCTACCACCATCTCTATAACTTACCCTACGCCATACCCTAATCCTAATCTGTACGCTGACAATGACCTGTGCGTCAGCACATACCCTGACCCTAACACGTTTCCGAACTCTCACCTGTGCCCTAATCCTTGCCGTTCCCTAAGCGTAACCCAAGGCCGGAACGGAAACCTGCCACCAACCCTACACCTTACCCTACGCCGTACCTAATCCTAACCCGTGCGTCAGCATGTACCCTGACCCTAACACGTTTCTGTACCCTCACCTGTGCCCTAAACCTTGCCGTTCCCTAACCCTAACCCTAGCCCGGAATGGAAACCTACCACCAACCCTCCACCTTAACCTACGCCGTACCCTAATCCTAATCCGTAAGCTGACACTGACCTGTGCGTCAGAACGTACCCTGACCCTAACACGTTTCCGTACCCTCACCTGTGCCCTAAACCTTGCCGTTTCCTAAACATTACCCTATCCCGGAACGAAAACCTACCACCAACCCTACACCTTACCCTACGCCGAAACCTCATACTAACCCATGCGTCAGCACATACACTGACCCTAACACGTTTCCGTACACTCACCTGTGCCCTAAACCTTGCTGTTCCCTAACCCTAACCCTATCCCTGAATGGAAACCCACCACCAGCCCTACACCTTACCCTACACCGTAGCTTACTCCTGGTCTGTAAGCTGGCACTGACCCCAGCGTCAGCACGTAGCCTGACCCTCCCACGTTTCCGTACCCTCACCTGTGCCCTAAGCCTTGCCTTTCCCTAACCCTAACCCTAGCCCGGAACGGAAACCCACAACCAGCCCTACACTTTACCCTATGCCGTACCCTACTCCTGGCCCGTACGCTGGCACTGACCCGTGCGTCAGCACGTAGCCTGCACCTCCCACGTTTCCGTACCCTCACCTGTGCCCTAAGCCTTGCCGTTCCCTAACCCTAACCCGAGACCGGAACGGAAACCCACCACCAGCTCTACACCTAACCTTACGCCGTACCCTATTCCTCATCCGTAAGCTGGCACTGACCTGTGCGTCAGCACGTAGCCTGACCCTCCCACGTTTCCGTATTCTCACCTGTGCCCTAAGCCTTGCCGTTCCCTAACCCTAACCCTAGCCCGGAAAGGAAACCCGCCACCAGCCCTACGCCTTACCCTACGCCGTACCCTACTCCTGGCCCGTACGCCAGCACTGACCTGTGCGTCAGCACGTAGCCTGGCCCTCCCACGTTTCCGTACCCTCACCTGTGCCCTAAGCCTTCCCGTTCCCTAACCCTAACGCTAGCCCGGAACGAAAACCCGCCACCAGCCCTACGCCTTACCCTACGCTGTACCCTACTCCTGGACCGTACGCCAGCACTGACCCGTGCGTCAGCACGTAGCCTGGCCCTCCCACGTTTCCGTACCCTCACCTGTGCCCTAAGACTTGCCGTTCCCTAGCCCTAACCCTAGCCCGGAACGGAAACCGGCCACCAGCCCTACGCCTTACCATACGCCGTACCCTACTCCTGGCCCGTACGCTGGCACTGACCCGTGCGTCAGCACGTAGCCTGACCCGCCGACGTTTCCGTACCGTCACCTGTGCCCTAAGCCTTACCGCTCCGTAACCTTAACCCTAGCCAGGAATGGAAACCCGCCAACAGCCCTACCCCATACCCTACGCTGTACCCTACTCCTGGCCCGTACGCTGGCAATGACCCGTGCGTCATCACGTAGCCTGACCCTCCAACATTTCCGTACCCTCACCTGTGCCCTAAGCCTTGCCGTTCCCTAACCCTAACCCTAGCCCGGAAAGGAAAAACGCCACCAGCCCTACGCCTTACCCTACGCCGTAACCTACTCCTGGCCCGTACGCTCGCACTGACCCGTGCGTCAGCACATAGCCTGACCCTCCGACGTTTCCATACCCTCACCTGTGCCCTAATCCTTGCCGTTCCCTAAGTGTAACCCTAGGCCGGAACGGAATCCTACCACCAAACCTACACCTTACCCTACGCCGTACCCTAATCCTTCTCCATACGCTGACACTGACCCGTGCGTCAGCACGTACCCTGATCCTAACACGTTTCCGTACACTCACCTGTGCCCTAAACCTTGCAGTTCCCTAACCCTAACCCTAGCCCAGAAAGGAAAACTACCACCATCACTATACCTTAACCTACGCCATACCCTAATCCTAATCTGTACGCTGACAATGACCCGTGCGTCAGCACATACCCTGACCCTAACACGTTTCCGTATCCTCACCTGTGCACTAATCCTTGCCGTTCCCTAAGCGTAACCCTAGGGCGGAACGGAAACCTACCACCAACCCTACACCTTACCCTACGCCGTACCCTAATCCTAATGCGTATGCTGACACTGACCCATGCGTCAGCAAGTACCCTGACCCTAACACATTTCCGTATGCTCACCTGTGTCCTAAACCTTACGGTTCACTAACCCTAACCGTAGCGCGGAAAGGAAACCTACCACAAAACCTACACCTTACCCTACGCCGTACCCTAATCGTAATCCGTACGCTGACACTGACCCGTGCATCAGCACGTACCATGACCCTAACACGTTTCTGTACCCTCACCTGTGCCCTAAACCTTGCCGTTCCCTAAACGTTACCCTAGACCGGAACGAAAACCTACCACCAACCCTACACCTTACAATACTCCGAACTCTCATACTAACCCGTGAGTCAGCACATACACTGACCCTAACACGTTTCCATACACTCACCTGTGCCCTAAACCTTGCCGTTCCCTAACACTAACCCTAGCCCAGAATGGAAACCCACCACCAGCCCTACACCTTACCCTACGCCGTAGCTTACTCCTGGTCCGTAAGCTGGCACTGAACCCGGCGTCAGCACATAGCCTGACCCTCCCAAGTTTCCGTACCCTCACCTGTGCCGTAAGCCTTGCCGTTCCCTAACCCTAACCCTAACACGGAACGGAAACCCACCACCAGCCCTACACTTTACCCTATGCCGTACCCTACTCCTGGCCCGTACGCTGGCACTGACCCGTGCGTCAGCACGTAGCCTGACCTGCCGACGTTTCCGTACCGTCACCTGTGCCCTAAGCCTTACCGTTCCGTAACCTTAACCCTAGCCAGGAATGGAAACCCGCCAACAGCCCTACCCCATACCCTACGCTGTACCCTACGCCTGGCCCGTACGCTGGCAATGACCCGTGCGTCATCACGTAGCCTGACCCTCCAACATTTCCGTACCCTCACCTGTGCCCTAAGCCTTGCCGTTCCCTAACCCTAACCCTAGCCCGGAAAGGAAAAACGCCACCAGCCCTACGCCTTACCCTACGCCGTAACCTACTCCTGGCCCGTACGCTCGCACTGACCCGTGCGTCAGCACATAGCCTGACCCTCCGACGTTTCCATACCCTCACCTGTGCCCTAATCCTTGCCGTTCCCTAAGTGTAACCCTAGGCCGGAACGGAATCCTACCACCAAACCTACACCTTACCCTATGCCGTACCCTAATCCTAACCCGTGCGTCAGCATGTACCCTGACCCTAACACGTTTCTGTACCCTCACCTGTGCCCTAAACCTTGCCGTTCCCTAACCCTAACCCTAGCCCGGAATGGAAACCTACCAACAACCCTCCACCTTACCCTATGCCGTACCCTAATCCTAACCCATAAGCTGACACTGACCCCTGCGTCAGAACGTACCCTGACCCTAACACGTTTCCGTACCCTCACCTGTGCCCTAAACCTTGCCGTTCCCTAAACGTTACCCTAGCCCAGAACGAAAACCTACCACCAACCCTACACCTTACCCTACGTCGAACACTCATACTAACCTGTGCGTCAGCACATACACTGACCCTAACACGTTTCCGTACCCTCACCTGTGCCCTAAGCCTTGCCGTTCCCTAACCCTAACCCTAGCCCGGAATGGAAACGTATCACCAACCCTACACCTTACCCTAAGCCGTACACTAATCCTAATCCATATGTCAACATGTACCCTGACCCTAACACGTTTCTGTACCCTCACCTGTGCCCTAAACCTTGCCGCTCCCTAACCCTAACCCTAGCCCGGAATGGAAACCTACTACCAACCCTCCACCTTACCCTACACCGTACCCTAATCCTAATCCGTAAGCTGACACTGACACGTGCGTCAGAACATACCCTGACCCTAATACGTTTCCGTACCCTCACCTGTGCCCTAAACCTTGCCATTCCCTAAACGTTACCCTAGACCGGAACGAAAACCTACCACCAACCCTACACCTTACCCTATGCCGAACCCTCATACTAACCCGTGCGTCAGCACATACACTGACCCTAACACGTTTCCGTACACACCTTTGCCCTAAACCTTGCTGTTCCCTAACCCTAACCCTAGCCCAGAATGGAAACCCACCACGAGCCCTACACCTTACCCTACTCCGTAGCTTACTCCTGGTCTGTAAGCTGGCACTGACCCCGGCGTCAGCACGTAGCCTGACCCTCCCACGTTTCCGTACCCTCACCTGTGCCCTAAGACTTGCCATTCCCTAACCCTAACCCTAGCCCGGAACGGAAACCCGCCACCAGCCCTACGCCTTACCCTACGCCGTACCCTACTCCTGGCCCGTATGCCGGCACTGACCCGTGCATCAGCACATAGCCTGACCCTCCCACGTTTCTGTGCCTTCACCTGTGCCCTAAGCCTTGCCATTCCCTAACCCTAACCCTAGCCTGGAACGGAAACCCACCACCAGCCCTACGCCTTACCCTATGCCGTACACTACTCCTGGCCCGTAGGGCGGCACTGACCCGTGCATCAGCACATAGCCTGACCCTCCCACGTTTCTGTGCCCTCACCTGTGCCCTAAGCCTTGCCGTTCCCTAACACTAACCCTAGCCCGGAACGGAAAACCGCCACCAGCTCTACGCCTTACCCTACGGCGTACCCTACTCTTGGACCGTACGCTGGCACTGACCCGTGCGTCAGCACGTAGCCTGACCCTCGCATGTTTCCGTATCCTCACCTGTGCCCTAAGCTTTGCCGTTCCCTTACCCTAACCCTAGCCCAGAATGGAAACCCGCCACCAGCCCTAAACCTTACCCTACACTGTACCCTACTCCTGGCCCATATGCCAGCACTGACCCATGCGTCAGCACATAGCCTGACCGTCCCACGTTTCCGTACCCTCACCTGTGCCCTAAGCCTTGCCGTTCCCTAACCCTAACCCTAGCCCGGAACTGAAACATGCCACCAGCCCTACGCCTTACCCTACGCCGTAACCTACTCCTGGCCCGTACGCTGGCACTGACCCGTGCGTCAGCACGTAGCCTGACCCTCCGACGTTTCCGTACCCTCACCTGTGCCCTAATTCTTGCCGTTCCCTAAGTGTAACCCTAGGCCGGAATGGAAACCTACCACCAAACCTACACCTTACCCTATGCCGTACCCTAATCCTAACCCGTGCGTCAGCATGTACCCTGACCCTAACACGTTTCTGTACCCTCACCTGTGCCCTACACCTTGGCGTTCCCTAACCCTAACCCTAGCCCGGAATGGAAACCTACCACCAACCCTCCACCTTACCCTATGCCGTACCCTAATCCTAATCCATAAGCTGACACTGACCCCTGCGTCAGAACATACCCTGACGCTAACACGTTTCCGTACCCTCACCTGTGCCCTAAACCTTGCCGTTCCCTAAACGTTACCCTAGCCCGGAACGAAAACCTACCACCAACCCTACACCTTACCCTACGTCGAACACTCATACTAACCTGTGCGTCAGCACATACACTGACCCTAACACGTTTCCGTACACTCACCTGTGCCCTAAGCCTTGCCGTTCCCTAACCCTAACCCTAGCCGGGAACAGAAACCCACCACAAGCACTACGCCTTACCCTACACCGTTGCCTACTGCTGGCTCCTACGCCGGCACTGACCCGTGGGTCAGCACGTAGCCTGGCCCTCCCACGTTTCCGTACCCTCACCTGTGCCCTAAGCCTTGCCATTCCCTAACCCTAACCCTAGCCCGGAACGGAAACCCACCACCAGCTCTACACCTAACCTTACGCCGTACCCGATTCCTCATCCGTAAGCAGGCACTGACCCATGCGTCAGCACGTAGCCTGACCCTCCCACGTTTCCGTACCCTCACCTGTGCCCTAAGCCTTGCCGTTCCCTCACCCTAACGCTAGCCCGGAACGGAAACCCATCACCAGCCCTACACATTACGCTATGCCGTACCCTACTCCTGGCCCGTACGCCGGCACTGACCCGTGCGTCAGCACATAGCCTGGCCCTCCCACGTTTCCGTACCCTCACCTGTGCCCTAAGCCTTGCCGTTCCCTAACCCTAACCCTAGCCCGGAACTGAAACATGCCACCAGCCCTACGCCTTACCCTACGCCGTAACCTACTCCTGGCCCGTACGCTGGCACTGACCCGTGCGTCAGCACGTAGCCTGACCCTCCGACGTTTCCGTACCCTCACCTGTGCCCTAATTCTTGCCGTTCCCTAAGTGTAACCCTAGGCCGGAATGGAAACCTACCACCAAACCTACACCTTACCCTATGCCGTACCCTAATCCTAACCCGTGCGTCAGCATGTACCCTGACCCTAACACGTTTCTGTACCCTCACCTGTGCCCTACACCTTGGCGTTCCCTAACCCTAACCCTAGCCCGGAATGGAAACCTACCACCAACCCTCCACCTTACCCTATGCCGTACCCTAATCCTAATCCATAAGCTGACACTGACCCCTGCGTCAGAACATACCCTGACGCTAACACGTTTCCGTACCCTCACCTGTGCCCTAAACCTTGCCGTTCCCTAAACGTTACCCTAGCCCGGAACGAAAACCTACCACCAACCCTACACCTTACCCTACGTCGAACACTCATACTAACCTGTGCGTCAGCACATACACTGACCCTAACACGTTTCCGTGCACTCACCTGTGCCCTAAGCCTTGCCGTTCCCTAACCCTAACCCTAGCCGGGAACAGAAACCCACCACAAGCACTACGCCTTACCCTACGCCGTACCCTACTCCTGGCCCGTATGCCGGCACTGACCCGTGCATCAGCACATAGCCTGGCCCTCCCACGTTTCCGTACCCTCACCTGTGCCCTAAGCCTTGCCGTTCCCTAACCCTAACCCTAGCCCGGAACGGAAACCCGCCACCAGCCCTACGCCTTACCCTACGCCGTACCCTACTCCTGGCCCGTATGCCGGCACTGACCCGTGCATCAGCACATAGCCTGACCCTCCCACGTTTCTGTGCCCTCACCTGTGCCCTAAGCCTTGCCGTTCCCTAACCCTAACCCTAGCCCGGAACGGAAACCCGCCACCAGCCCTATGCCTTACCCTACGCCGTACCCTACTCCTGGCCCGTACGTCGGCACTGACCCGTGCATCAGCACATAGCCTGACCCTCCCACGTTTCTGTGCCCTCACCTGTGCCCTAAGCCTTGCCGTTCCCTAACACTAACCCTAGCCCGGAACGGAAAACGGCCACCAGCTCTACGCCTTACCCTACGCCGTACCCTACTCTTGGACCGTACGCTGGCACTGACCCGTGCGTCAGCACGTAGCCTGACCCTCGCATGTTTCCGTATCCTCACCTGTGCCCTAAGCTTTGCCGTTCCCTAACCCTAACCCTAGCCCAGAATGGAAACCCGCCACCAGCCCTAAACCTTACCCTACGCTGTACCCTACTCCTGGCCCATATGCCAGCACTGACCCATGCGTCAGCACATAGCCTGACCCTCCCACGTTTCCGTACCCTCACCTGTGCCCTAAGCCTTGCCGTTCCCTAACCCTAACCCTAGCCCGGAACGGAAAAACACCACCAGCCCTACGCCTTACCCTACGCCGTAACCTACTCCTGGCCCGTACGCTGGCACTGACCCGTGCGTCAGCACGTAGCCTGACCCTCCGACGTTTCCGTACCCTCACCTGTGCCCTAATTCTTGCCGTTCCCTAAGTGTAACACTAGGCTGGAACGGAAACCTACCACCAAACCTGCACCTTACCCTATGCCATACCCTAATCCTAACACGTGTGTCAGCATGTACCCTGACCCTAACACGTTTCTGTACCCTCACCTGTGCCCTACACCTTGGCGTTCCCTAACCCTAACCCTAGCCCGGAATGGAAACCTACCACCAACCCTCCACCTTACCCTATGCCGTACCCTAATCCTAATCCATAAGCTGACACTGACCCCTGCGTCAGAACGTACCCTGACGCTAACACGATTCCGTACCCTCATCTGTGCCCTAAACCTTGCCGTTCCCTAAACGTTACCCTAGCCCGGAACGAAAACCTACCACCAACCCTACACCTTACCCTACGTCGAACACTCATACTAACCTGTGCGTCAGCATATACACTGACCCTAACACGTTTCCGTACACTCACCTGTGCCCTAAGCATTGCCGTTCCCTAACCCTAACCCTAGCCGGGAACAGAAACCCACCACAAGCACTACGCCTTACCCTACGCCGTAACCTACTCCTGGCCCGTACGCTGGCACTGACCCGTGCGTCAGCACGTAGCCTGACCCTCCGACGTTTCCGTACCCTCACCTGTGCCCTAATTCTTGCCGTTCCCTAAGTGTAACCCTAGGCTGGAACGGAAACCTACCACCAAACCTACACCTTACCCTATGCCGTACCCTAATCCTAACCCGTGCGTCAGCATGTACCCTGACGCTAACACGTTTCTGTACCCTCACCTGTGCTCTACACCTTGGCGTTCCCTAACCCTAACCCTAGCCCGGAACGGAAACCCAGCACCAGCTCTACACCTAACCTTACGCCATACCCTATTCCTCATCCGTAACCTGGCACTGACCCATGCGTCAGCACATAGCCTGACCCTCCCACGTTTCCGTACCCTCACCTGTGCCCTAAGCCTTGCCGTTCCCTCACCCTAACGCTAGCCCGGAACGGAAACCCATCACCAGTCCTACACATTACCCTATGCCGTACCCTACTCCTGGCCCGTACGCCGGCACTGAGCCGTGCCTCAGCACGTAGCCTGGCCCTCCCACGTTTCCGTACCCTCACCTGTGCCCTAAGCCTTGCCGTTCCCTAACCCTAACCCTAGCCCGGAATGGAAACGTATCACCAACCCTACACCTTACCCTACGCCGTACCCTAATCCTAATCCGTACGCTGACAATGACCCGTGCGTCAGCACATACCCTGACCCTAACATGTTTCCGTACCCTCACCTGTGCCCTAATCCTTGCCGTTCCCTAAGCCTAACCCTAGGCCGGCACGGAAACCTACCACCAACCCTACACCTTACTCTACGCTGTACCCTAATCCTAACCCGTGCGTCAGGATGTACCCTGACCCTAACACGTTTCTGTACCCTCACCTGTGCCCTAAACCTTGCTGTTCCTTAACCCTAACCCTAGACTGAAACGGAAACCTACCACCAACCCTACACCTTATCCTATGCCGTACCCTAAACCTAATCCGTACGCTGACACTGACCCGTGAGTCAGCACGTACCCTGACGCTAACACGTTTCCGTACCCTCACCTGTGCCCTAAACCTTGCAGTTCCCTAACCCTAACCCTAGCCTGGAAAGGAAACCTACCACCCACCCTACACCTTACCCTACGCCGTAACCTAATCCTAATCTGTACACTGACACTGACCCGTGCGTCAGCAAGTACCCTGACCCTAACACGTTTCCGTAACCTCACCTGTGTCCTAAACCTTGCGGTTCCCTAACCCTAACCCTAGCCTGGAACGGAAACCTACCACCAACCCTACACCTTACCCTACGCCGTACCCTAATCCTAATCCGTACACTGACACTGACCCGTGCGTCAGCAAGTACCCTGACCCTAACACGTTTCTCTAACCTCACCTGTGTCCTAAACCTTGTGGTTCCCTAACCCTAAGCCTAGAGCGGAATGGAAAACTACCACAATACCTACACCTTACCCTACGCGGTACCCTAATCCTAATCCGTACGCTGACACTGACCCATGCGTCAGCACGTACCGTGACCCTAACACGTTTCCGTACACTCACCTGTGCCCTAAACCTTGCAGTTCCCTAACCCTAACCCTAGCCCAGAACGGAAAACTACCACCATCACTATACCTTACCCTACGCCATACCATAATCCTAATCTGTAAGCTGACAATGACACGTGTGTCAGCACATACCCTGACCCTAACACGTTTCCGTACCCTCACCTGTGCCCTAATCCTTGCCGTTCCCTAAGCGTAACCCTAGGCCGGAACGGAAACGTGCCACCAACCCTACACCTTACCCTATGCCGTACCTAATCCTAACCCTTGCGTCAGCATGTACCCTGACCCTAACTCGTTTCTGTACCCTCACCTGTGCCCTAAACCTTGCCGCTCCCTAACCCTAACCCTAGCCCGGAATGGAAACCTACTACCAACCCTCCACCTTACCCTACACCGTACCCTAATCCTAATCCGTAAGGTGACACTGACCCGTGCGTCAGAACATACCCTGACCCTAATACGTTTCCGTACCCTCACCTGTGCCCTAAACCTTGCCATTCCCTAAACGTTACCCTAGACCGGAACGAAAACCTACCACCAACCCTACACCTTACCCTATGCCGAACCCTCATACTAACCCGTGCGTCAGCACATACACTGACCCTAACACGTTTCCGTACACTCACCTGTGCCCTAAACCTTGCTGTTCCCTAACCCTAACCCTAGCCCAGAATGGAAACCCACCACGAGCCCTACACCTTACCCTACTCCGTAGCTTACTCCTGGTCTGTAAGCTGGCACTGACCCCGGCGTCAGCACGTAGCCTGACCCTCCCACGTTTCCGTACCCTCACCTGTGCCCTAAGCCTTGCCATTCCCTAACCCTAACCCTAGCCCGGAACGGAAACCCGCCACCAGCCCTACGCCTTACCCTACGCCGTACCCTACTCCTGGCCCGTATGCCGGCACTGACCCGTGCATCAGCACATAGCCTGACCCTCCCACGTTTCTGTGCCCTCACCTGTGCCCTAAGCCTTGCCGTTCCCTAACCCTAACCCTAGCCTGGAACGGAAACCCACCACCAGCCCTACGCCTTACCCTACGCCGTACCCTACTCCTGGCCCGTACGGCGGCACTGACCCGTGCATCAGCACATAGCCTGACCCTCCCACGTTTCTGTGCCCTCACCTGTGCCCTAAGCCTTGCCGTTCCCTAACACTAACCCTAGCCCGGAACGGAAAACCGCCACCAGCTCTACGCCTTACCCTACGCCGTACCCTACTCTTGGACCGTACGCTGGCACTGACCCGTGCGTCAGCACGTAGCCTGACCCTCGCATGTTTCCGTATCCTCACCTGTGCCCTAAGCTTTGCCGTTCCCTAACCCTAACCCTAGCCCAGAATGGAAACCCGCCACCAGCCCTAAACCTTACCCTACGCTGTACCCTACTCCTGGCCCATATGCCAGCACTGACCCATGCGTCAGCACATAGCCTGACCGTCCCACGTTTCCGTACCCTCACCTGTGCCCTAAGCCTTGCCGTTCCCTAACCCTAACCCTAGCCCGGATCGGAAAAACGCCACCAGCCCTACGCCTTACCCTACGCCGTAACCTACTCCTGGCCCGTACGCTGGCACTGACCCGTGCGTCAGCACGTAGCCTGACCCTCCGACGTTTCCGTACCCTCACCTGTGCCCTAATTCTTGCCGTTCCCTAAGTGTAACCCTAGGCCGGAATGGAAACCTACCACCAAACCTACACCTTACCCTATGCCGTACCCTAATCCTAACCCGTGCGTCAGCATGTACCCTGACCCTAACACGTTTCTGTACCCTCACCTGTGCCCTACACCTTGCCGTTCCCTAACCCTAACCCTAGCCCGGAATGGAAACCTACCACCAACCCTCCACCTTACCCTAAGCCGTACCCTAATCCTAATCCATAAGCTGACACTGACCCCTGCATCAGAACGTACCCTGACGCTAACACGTTTCCGTACCCTCACCTGTGCCCTAAACCTTGCCGTTCCCTAAACGTTACCCTAGCCCGGAACGAAAACCTACCACCAACCCTACACCTTACCCTACGTCGAACACTCATACTAACCTGTGCGTCAGCACATACACTGACCCTAACACGTTTCGTGCACTCACCTGTGCCCTAAGCCTTGCCGTTCCCTAACCCTAACCCTAGCCGGGAACAGAAACCCACCACAAGCACTACGCCTTACCCTACACCGTTGCCTACTGCTGGCTCCTACGCCGGCACTGACCCGTGCGTCAGCACGTAGCCTGGCCCTCCCACGTTTCCGTACCCTCACCTGTGCCCTAAGCCTTGCCGTTCCCTAACCCTAACCCTAGCCCGGAACGGAAACCCACCACCAGCTCTACACCTAACCTTACGCCGTACCCTAATCCTCATCCGTAAGCAGGCACTGACCCATGCGTCAGCACGTAGCCTGACCCTCCCACGTTTCCGTACCCTCACCTGTGCCCTAAGCCTTGCCGTTCCCTAACCCTAACCCTAGCCTGGAACGGAAACCCACCACCAGCCCTACGCCTTACCCTACGCCGTACCCTACTCCTGGCCCGTACGGCGGCACTGACCCGTGCATCAGCACATAGCCTGACCCTCCCACGTTTCTGTGCCCTCACCTGTGCCCTAAGCCTTGCCGTTCCCTAACACTAACCCTAGCCCGGAACGGAAAACCGCCACCAACTCTACGCCTTACCCTACGCCGTACCCTACTCTTGGACCGTACGCTGGCATTGACCCGTGCGTCAGCACGTAGCCTGACCCTCGCATGTTTCCGTATCCTCACCTGTGCCCTAAGCTTTGCCGTTCCCTAACCCTAACCCTAGCCCAGAACGGAAACCCGCCACCAGCCCTAAACCTTACCCTACGCTGTACCCTACTCCTGGCCCATATGCCAGCACTGACCCATGCGTCAGCACATAGCCTGACCGTCCCACGTTTCCGTACCCTCACCTGTGCCCTAAGCCTTGCCGTTCCCTAACCCTAACCCTAGCCCGGAACGGAAAAACGCCACCAGCCCTACGCCTTACCCTACGCCGTAACCTACTCCTGGCCCGTACGCTGGCACTGACCCGTGCGTCAGCACGTAGCCTGACCCTCCGACGTTTCCGTACCCTCACCTGTGCCCTAATTCTTGCCGTTCCCTAAGTGTAACCCTAGGCCGGAATGGAAACCTACCACCAAACCTACACCTTACCCTATGCCGTACCCTAATCCTAACCCGTGCTTCAGCATGTACCCTGACCCTAACACGTTTCTGTACCCTCACCTGTGCCCTACACCTTGCCGTTCCCTAACCCTAACCCTAGCCCGGAATGGAAACCTACCACCAACCCTCCACCTTACCCTAAGCCGTACCCTAATCCTAATCCATAAGCTGACACTGACCCCTGCATCAGAACGTACCCTGATGCTAACACGTTTCCGTACCCTCACCTGTGCCCTAAACCTTGCCGTTCCCTAAACGTTACCCTAGCCCAGAACGAAAACCTACCACCAACCCTACACCTTACCCTACGTCGAACACTCATACTAACCTGTGCGTCAGCACATACACTGACCCTAACACGTTTCCGTGCACTCACCTGTGCCCTAAGCCTTGCCGTTCCCTAACCCTAACCCTAGCCGGGAACAGAAACCCACCACAAGAACTACGCCTTACCCTACACCGTTGCCTACTGCTGGCTCCTACGCCGGCACTGACCCGTGCGTCAGCACGTAGCCTGGCCCTCCCACGTTTCCGTACCCTCACCTGTGCCCTAAGCCTTGCCGTTCCCTAACCCTAACCCTAGCCCGGAACGGAAACCCACCACCAGCTCTACACCTAACCTTACGCCGTACCCTAATCCTCATCCGTAAGCAGGCACTGACCCATGCGTCAGCACGTAGCCTGACCCTCCCACGTTTCCGTACCCTCACCTGTGCCCTAAGCCTTGCCGTTCCCTCACCCTAACGCTAGCCCGGAACGGAAACCCATCACCAGCCCTACACATTACCCTATGCCGTACCCTACTCCTGGCCCGTACGCCGGCACTGACCCGTGCGTCAGCACGTAGCCTGGCCCTCCCACGTTTCCGTACCCTCACCTGTGCCCTAAGCCTTGCCGTTCCCTAACCCTAACCCTAGCCCGGAATGGAAACGTATCACCAATCCTACACCTTACCCTACGCCGTACCCTAATCCTAATCCGTACGCTGACAATGACCCGTGCGTTAGCACATACCCTGACCCTAACATGTTTCCGTACCCTCACCTGTGCCCTAATCCTTGCCGTTCCCTAAGCCTAACCCTAGGACGGCACGGAAACCTACCACCAACCCTACACGTTACTCTACGCCGTACCCTAATCCTAACCCGTGCGTCAGGATGTACCCTGACACTAACACGTTTCTGTACCCTCACCTGTGCCCTAAACCTTGCAGTTCCCTAACCCTAACCCTAGCCTGGAACGGAAACCTACCACCCACCCTACACCTTACCCTACGCCGTAACCTAATCCTAATCTGTACACTGACACTGACCCGTGCGTCAGCAAGTACCCTGACCCTAACACGTTTCCGTACACTCACCTGTGCCCTAAACCTTGCAGTTCCCTAACCCTAACCCTAGCCCAGAACGGAAAACAACCTCCATCACTATACCTTACCCTACGCCATACCCTAATCCTAATCTGTACGCTGACAATGACCCGTGCGTCAACACATACCCTGACCCTAACACGTTTCCGTACCCTCACCTGTGCCCTAATCCTTGCCGTTCCCTAAGCGTAACCCTAGGCCGGAACGGAAACGTACCACCAACCCTACACCTTACTCTACACCGTACCCTAATCCTAACCCGTGCGTCAGCATGTACCCTGACCCTAACACGTTTCTGTACCCTCACCTGTGCCCTAAACCTTGCTGTTCCCTAACCCTAACCCTAGCCTGAAACGGAAAACTACCACCAACCCTACACCTTATCCTATGCCGTACCCTAATCCTAATCCGTAGGCTGACAGTGATCCGTGCGTCAGCACGTACCCTGACGCTAACACGTTTCCGTACCCTCACCTGTGCCCTAAGCATTGCCGTTCCCTAACCCTAACCATAGCCCAGAATGGAAACCCGCCACCAGCCCTACGCCTTACCCTACCCCGTTGCCTACTCCTGGCCCGTATGCCGGCACTGACCCATGTATCAGCACGTAGCCTGACACTCCCACGTTTCCATACCCTCACCTGTGCCCTAAACCTTGCCGTTCCCTAACCCTAACCCTAGCCCGGAACGGAAACCCCCCACCAGCCCTACGCCTTACCCTACGCCGTACCCTACTCCTGGCCCGTACGCTGGCACTGACCCGTGCGTCAGCACTTAGCCTGACCCTCCCACGTTTCCATACCCTCTCCTGTGTCCTAAGCCTTGCCGTTCCCTATCCCTAACCCTAGCCCGGAACGGAAACCTACCACCAACCCTTCACCTTACCCTACGCCGTACCCTAATCCTAACCCGTGCGTCAGCATGTACCCTGACACTAACACGTTTCTGTACCCTCACCCGTGCCCTAAACCTTACCGTTCCCTAACCCTAACCCTAGCCCACAACAGAAACCTACCACCAACCCTACACCTTACCCTACGCCGTACCCTAATCCTAATCCAGTTCGCTGACGCTGACCCATGCGTCAGCAAGTTCCCTCACCCTAACACGTTTCCGTACCCTCACGTCTGTCCTAAACCTTGCCGTTCCCTAACCCTAACCCTAGCGCGGAATGGAAACCTACCACAAAACCTACACCTTACCCTACACCGTACCCAAATTCTAATCCGTACGCTTACACTGACACGTGTGTCAGCACGTACGCTGACCCTAACACGTTTCCGTACACTCACCTGTGCCCTAAACCTTGGCGTTCCCTAACCCTAACCCTAGCCAGGAATGGAAACCTACCACCATCCCTACATCTTCCCCTACGCCGTAACCTAATCCTAATCTGTACGCTGACAATGACCCTTGCGTCAGCACATACCCTGACCCTAACACGTTTCCGTACCCTCACCTGTGCCCTAATCCTTGCCGTTCCCTAAGCATAACCCTAGGCCGGAACGGAAACCTACCACCAACCCTACACCTTACCCTACGCTGTACCCTAATCCTAAGCCGTGCGTCAGCATGTACCCTGACCCTAACACGTTTCCGTACCCTCACCTGTGCCCTAAACTTGCCGTTCCCTAACCCTAACCCTAGCCCGGAATGGAAACCTACGACCAACCCTCCACCTTACCCTACGCCGTACCCTAATCCTAATCCGTAAGCTGACACTGACCCATGCGTCAGAACGTACCCTGACCCTAACACGTTTCCGTACCCTCACCTGTGCCCTAAACCTTGCCGTTCCCTAAACGTTACCCTAGCCCGGAACGGAAACCCACCACCAACCCTACACTTTGCTCTATGCCGTACCCAACTCCTGGCCCATACGCTGGCACTGACCCGTGTGTCAGCACGTAGCCTGAACCTCCCACGTTTCCGTACCCTCACCTGTGCCCTAAGCCTTGCCGTTCCCTAACCCTAACCCTTGCCCGGAATGGAAACGCACCACCAGCTCTACACTTAACCTTATGCCGTACCCTATTCCTCATCCGTAAGCTGGCACTAACCCATTCGTCAGCACGTAGCCTGACCCTCCCACGTTTCCGTACCCTCACCTGTGCCCTAAGCCTTCCCGTTCCCTAACGCTAACCTTAGCACAGAACGGAAACCCACCACCAGCCCTACACCTTACCCTACGCCGTACCCTACTCCTGGCCTGTACGCTGGCACTGACCCGTGCGTCAGCACGTAGCCTGACCTTCCCACGTTTCCGTAACCTCACCTGTGCCCTAAACCTTGCCGTTCCCTAACCCTAACGGTAGCCGGGAATGGAAACGTAACACCCACCCTACACCTTACCCTACGCCGTAACCTAATCCTAATCCATACGCTGACAATGACCCGTGCATCAGCACATACCCTGAACGTAACATGTTTCCATACTCTCACCTGTGCCCTAATCCTTGCCGTTCCCTAAGCCTAACCCTAGGCCGGCACGGAAACCTACCACCAACCCTAAACCTTACTCTACGCCGTACCCTAATCCTAACCCATGCGTCAGCATGTACCCTGACCCTAACACGTTTCTGTACCCTCACCTGTGCCCTAAACCTTGCCGTTCCCTAACCCTAACCCTAGCCCGAAACGGAAACCTACCACCAACCCTACACCTTATCCTATGCTGTACCCTAATCCTAATCCGTACGCTGACACTGACCCGTGCGTCAGCACGTACCCTGACGCTAACACGTTTCCGTACCCTCACCTGTGCCCTAAACCTTGCAGTTCCCTAACCCTAACCCTAGCCTGGAACGGAAAACTATCACCAACCCTACACCTTACCCTACGCCGTACCCTAATCCTAATCCGTACACTGACACTGACCCGTGTGTCAGCCAGTACCCTGACCCTAACACGTTTCCGTAACCTCACCTGTGTCCTAAACCTTGCGGTTCCCTAAACCTAACCCTAGCGCGGAATGGAAAACTACCACAATACCTACACCTTACCCTACGCCGTACCCTAATCCTAATCCATACGCTGACACTGACCCATGCGTCAGCACGTACCCTGACCCTAACACGTTTCCGTACACTCACCTGTGCCCTAAACCTTTCAGTTCCCTAACCCTAACCCTAACCCAGAACGGAAAACTACCACCAACACTATACCTTACCCTATGCCATACCATAATCCTAATCTGTACGCTGACAATGACCCGTGCGTCAGCACATACCCTGACCCTAACACGTCTCCGAACCCTCACCTGTGCCCTAATCCTTGCCGTTCCCTAACCGTAACCCTAGGCCGGAACGGAAACCTACCACCAACCCTACACCTTACCCTACGCCGTACCCTAATACTAACCCGTGCGTCAGCATGTACCCTAACCCTAACACGTTTCTGTACCCTCACCTGTGCCCTAAACCTTGCCGTTCCCTAACCCTAACCCTAGCCCGGAATGGAAACCTACCACCAACCCTCCACCTTACCCTACGCCGTACCCTAATCCTAATCCGTAAGCTGACACTGACCCATGCGTCAGAACTTACCCTGACCCTAACACGTTTCCGTAACCTCACCTGTGCCCTAAACCTTGCCGTTCCCTAACCCTAACCCTAGCACGGAATGGAAACGTATCAGCAACCCTACACCTTACCCTACGCCGTACCCTAATCCTAATCCGTACGCTGACAATGACCCGTGCGTCAGCACATACCCTGACCCTAACATGTTTCCGTACCCTCACCTGTGCCCTAATCCTTGCCGTTCCCTAAGCCTAACCCTAGGCCGGAACGGAAACCTACCACCAACCCTACACCTTACTCTACGCCGTATGCTAATCCTAACCCGTGCGTCAGCATGTACCCTGACCCTAACACGTTTCTGTACCCTCATCTGTGCCCTAAACCTTGCTGTTCCCTAACTCTAACCCTAGACTGAAACGGAAACCTACCACCAACCCTACACCTTATCCTATGCCGTACCCTAATCCTAATCCGTACGCTGAAACTGACCCGTGCGTCAGCACGTACCCTGACGCTAACGTTTCCGTACCCTCACCTGTGCCCTAAACCTTGTAGTTCCCTAACCCTAACCCTAGCCTGGAACGGAAACCTACCACCAACCCTACACCTTACCCTGCGCCGTACCCTAATCCTAATCCGTACACTGACACTGACCTGTGCGTCAGCAAGTACCCTGACCCTAACACGTTTCCGTAACCTCACCTGTGTCCTAAACCTTGCGGTTCCCTAACCCTAACCCTAGCGCGGAATGGAAAACTACCACAATACCTACACCTTACCCTACGCCGTACCCTAATCCTAATCCATACGCTGACACTGACCCGTGGGTCAGCACGTGCCCTGACCCTAACACGTTTCCGTACACTCACCTGTGCCCTAAACCTTGCAGTTCCCTAACCCTAACCCTAGCCGAGAACGGAAAACTACCTCCATCACTATACCTTACCCTACGCCATACCCTAATCCTAATCTGTACGCTGACAATGACCCGTGCGTCAGCACATACCCTGACCCTAACCCGTTTCCGTACCCTCACCTGTGCCCTAATCCTTGCCATTCCCTAAGCGTAAGCCTAGGGCGGAACGGAAACCTACCACCAACCCTACACCTTACCCTACGCCGTACCCTAATACTAACCCATGCGTCAGCATGTACCCTGACCCTAACACCTTTCTGTACCCTCACCTGTGCCCTAAACCTTGCCGTTCCCTAACCCTAACCCTAGCCCGGAATGGAAACCTACCACCAACCCTCCACCTTACCCTACGCCGTACCCTAATCCTAATCTGTACGCTGACAATGACCCGTGCGTCAACACATACCCTGACCCTAACACGTTTCCGTACCCTCACCTGTGCCCTAATCCTTGCCGTTCCCTAAGCGTAACCCTAGGCCGGAACGGAAACGTACCACCAACCCTACACCTTACTCTACACCGTACCCTAATCCTAACCCGTGCGTCAGCATGTACCCTGACCCTAACACGTTTCTGTACCCTCACCTGTGCCCTAAACCTTGCTGTTCCCTAACCCTAACCCTAGCCTGAAACGGAAAACTACCACCAACCCTACACCTTATCCTATGCCGTACCCTAATCCTAATCCGTAGGCTGACAGTGACCCGTGCGTCAGCACGTACCCTGACACTAACACGTTTCCGTACCCTCACCTGTGTCCTAAACCTTGCAGTTCCCTAACCCTAAACCTAGCCTGGAACGGAAACCTACCACCAACCCTACACCTTACCCTACGCCGTACCCTACTCCTGGCCTGTACGCTGGCACTGACCCGTGCGTCAGCACGTAGCCTGGCCCTCCCACGTTTCCCTACCCTCCCCTGTGCCCTAAGCCTTGCCGTTCCCTAACCCTTACTTTAGCCCAGAACAGAAACACACCACCAGCCTTTCGCCTTACCCTACGCCGTTGCCTACTCCTGGCCCGTAGGCCGGCACTGACCCGTGCGTCAGCACGTAGCCTGGCCCTCCCACGTTTCCGTACCCTCACCTGTGCCCTAAGCATTGCCGTTCCCTAACCCTAACCATAGCACAGAATGGAAACCCGCCACCAGCCCTACGCCTTACCCTACCCCGTTGCCTACTCCTGGCCCGTATGCCGGCACTGACCCATGTATCAGCACGTAGCCTGACACTCCCACGTTTCCATACCCTCAGCTGTGCCCTAAACCTTGCCGTTCCCTAACCCTAACCCTAGCCCGGAACGGAAACCCCCCACCAGCCCTACGCCTTACCCTACGCCGTACCCTACTCCTGGCCCGTACGCTGGCACTGACCCGTGCGTCAGCACTTAGCCTGACCCTCCCACGTTTCCATACCCTCTCCTGTGTCCTAAGCCTTGCCGTTCCCTAACCCTAACCCTAGCCTGGAACGGAAACCTACCACCAACCCTTCACCTTACCCTACGCCGTACCCTAATCCTAACCCGTGCGTCAGCATGTACCCTGACACTAACACGTTTCTGTACCCTCACCCGTGCCCTAAACCTTACCGTTCCCTAACCCTAACCCTAGCCCAGAACAGAAACCTACCACCAACCCTACACCTTACCCTACGCCGTACCCTAATCCTAATCCAGTTCGCTGACGCTGACCCATGCGTCAGCAAGTTCCCTCACCCTAACACGTTTCCGTACCCTCACGTCTGTCCTAAACCTTGCCGTTCCCTAACCCTAACCCTAGCGCGGAATGGAAACCTACCACAAAACCTACACCTTACCCTACACCGTACCCAAATACTAATCCGTACGCTTACACTGACACGTGTGTCAGCACGTACGCTGACCCTAACACGTTTCCGTACACTCACCTGTGCCCTAAACCTTGGCGTTCCCTAACCCTAACCCTAGCCAGGAATGGAAACCTACCACCATCCCTACATCTTCCCCTACGCCGTAACCTAATCCTAATCTGTACGCTGACAATGACCCTTGCGTCAGCACATACCCTGACCCTAACACGTTTCCGTACCCTCACCTGTGCCCTAATCCTTGCCGTTCCCTAAGCATATCCCTAGGCCGGAACGGAAACCTACCACCAACCCTACACCTTACCCTACGCTGTACCCTAATCCTAAGCCGTGCGTCAGCATGTACCCTGACCCTAACATGTTTCCGTACCCTCACCTGTGCCCTAAACTTGCCGTTCCCTAACCCTAACCCTAGCCCGGAATGGAAACCTACGACCAACCCTCCACCTTACCCTACGCCGTACCCTAATCCTAATCCGTAAGCTGACACTGACCCATGCGTCAGAACGTACCCTGACCCTAACACGTTTCCGTACCCTCACCTGTGCCCTAAACCTTGCCGTTCCCTAAACGTTACCCTAGCCCGGAAAGGAAACCCACCACCAACCCTACACTTTGCTCTATGCCGTACCCAACTCCTGGCCCATACGCTGGCACTGACCCGTGCGTCAGCACGTAGCCTGAACCTCCCACGTTTCCGTACCCTCACCTGTGCCCTAAGCCTTGCCGTTCCCTAACCCTAACCCTTGCCCGGAATGGAAACCCACCACCAGCTCTACACTTAACCTTACGCCGTACCCTATTCCTCATCCGTAAGCTGGCACTAACCCATTCGTCAGCACGTAGCCTGACCCTCCCACGTTTCCGTACCCTCACCTGTGCCCTAAGCCTTCCCGTTCCCTAACGCTAACCTTAGCACAGAACGGAAACCCACCACCAGCCCTACACCTTACCCTACGCCGTACCCTACTCCTGGCCTGTACGCTGGCACTGACCCGTGCGTCAGCACGTAGCCTGACCTTCCCACGTTTCCGTAACCTCACCTGTGCCCTAAACCTTGCCGTTCCCTAACCCTAACGGTAGCCGGGAATGGAAACGTATCACCCACCCTACACCTTACCCTACGCCGTACCCTAATCCTAATCCATACGCTGACAATGACCGGTGCATCAGCACATACCCTGAACGTAACATGTTTCCGTACTCTCACCTGTGCCCTAATCCTTGCCGTTCCCTAAGCCTAACCCTAGGCCGGCACGGAAACCTACCACCAACCCTAAACCTTACTCTACGCCGTACCCTAATCCTAACCCATGCGTCAGCATGTACCCTGACCCTAACACGTTTCTGTACCCTCACCTGTGCCCTAAACCTTGCCGTTCCCTAACCCTAACCCTAGCCCGAAACGGAAACCTACCACCAACCCTAAAACTTATCCTATGCTGTACCCTAATCCTAATCCGTACGCTGACACTGACCCGTGCGTCAGCACGTACCCTGACGCTAACACGTTTCCGTACCCTCACCTGTGCCCTAAACCTTGCAGTTCCCTAACCCTAACCCTAGCCTGGAACGGAAAACTATCACCAACCCTACACCTTACCCTACGCCGTACCCTCATCCTAATCCGTACACTGACACTGACCCGTGTGTCAGCCAGTACCCTGACCCTAACACGTTTCCGTAACCTCACCTGTGTCCTAAACCTTGCGGTTCCCTAAACCTAACCCTAGCGCGGAATGGAAAACTACCACAATACCTACACCTTACCGTACGCCGTACCCTAATCCTAATCAATACGCTGACACTGACCCATGCGTCAGCACGTACCCTGACCCTAACACGTTTCCGTACACTCACCTGTGCCCTAAACCTTTCAGTTCCCTAACCCTAACCCTAACCCAGAACGGAAAACTACCACCAACACTATACCTTACCCTACGCCATACCATAATCCTAATCTGTACGCTGACAATGACCCGTGCGTCAGCACATACCCTGACCCTAACACGTCTCCGAACCCTCACCTGTGCCCTAATCCTTGCCGTTCCCTAACCGTAACCCTAGGCCGGAACGGAAACCTACCACCAACCCTACACCTTACCCTACGCCGTACCCTAATACTAACCCGTGCGTCAGCATGTACCCTAACCCTAACACGTTTCTGTACCCTCACCTGTGCCCTAAACCTTGCCGTTCCCTAACCCTAACCCTAGCCCGGAATGGAAACCTACCACCAACCCTCCACCTTACCCTACGCCGTACCCTAATCCTAATCCGTAAGCTGACACTGACCCATGCGTCAGAACGTACCCTGACCCTAACACGTTTCCGTAACCTCACCTGTGCCCTAAACCTTGCCGTTCCCTAACCCTAACCCTAGCACGAAATGGAAACGTATCACCAACCCTACACCTTACCCTATGCCGTACCCTAATCCTAATCCGTACGCTGACAATGACCCGTGCGTCAGCACATACCCTGACCCTAACATGTTTCCGTACCCTCACCTGTGCCCTAATCCTTGCCGTTCCCTAAGCCTAACCCTAGGCCGGCACGGAAACCTACCACCAACCCTACACCTTACTCTACGCCGTATGCTAATCCTAACCCGTGCGTCAGCATGTACCCTGACCCTAACACGTTTCTGTACCCTCACCTGTGCCCTAAACCTTGCTGTTCCCTAACCCTAACCCTAGACTGAAACGGAAACCTACCACCAACCCTACACCTTATCCTATGCCGTACCCTAATCCTAATCCGTACGCTGAAACTGACCCGTGCGTCAGCACGTACCCTGACGCTAACGTTTCCGTACCCTCACCTGTGCCCTAAACCTTGTAGTTCCCTAACCCTAACCCTAGCCTGGAACGGAAACCTACCACCAACCCTACACCTTACCCTGCGCCGTACCCTAATCCTAATCCGTACACTGACACTGACCTGTGCGTCAGCAAGTACCCTGACCCTAACACGTTTCCGTAACCTCACCTGTGTCCTAAACCTTGCGGTTCCCTAACCCTAACCCTAGCGCGGAATGGAAAACTACCACAATACCTACACCTTACCCTACGCCGTACCCTAATCCTAATCCATACGCTGACACTGACCCGTGGGTCAGCACGTGCCCTGACCCTAACACGTTTCCGTACACTCACCTGTGCCCTAAACCTTGCAGTTCCCTAACCCTAACCCTAGCCCAGAACGGAAAACTACCTCCATCACTATACCTTACCCTACGCCATACCCTAATCCTAATCTGTACGCTGACAATGACCCGTGCGTCAGCACATACCCTGACCCTAACCCGTTTCCGTACCCTCACCTGTGCCCTAATCCTTGCCATTCCCTAAGCGTAAGCCTAGGGCGGAACGGAAACCTACCACCAACCCTACACCTTACCCTACGCCGTACCCTAATCCTAACCCGTGCGTCAGCATGTACCCTGACCCTAACACCTTTCTGTACCCTCACCTGTGCCCTAAACCTTGCCGTTCCCTAACCCTAACCCTAGCCCGGAATGGAAACCTACTACCAACCCTCCACCTTACCCTACGCCGTACCCTAATACTAATCCGTAAGCTGACACTGACCCGTGCGTCAGAACGTACCCTGACCCTAACACGTTTCCATACCCTCACCTGTGCCCTAAACCTTGCCGTTCCCTAAACGTTACCCTAGCCCGGAACGAAAACCTACCACCAACCCTACACCTTACCCTACGTCGAACACTCATACTAACCTGTGCGTCAGCACATACACTGACCCTAACACGTTTCCGTACACTCACCTGTGCCCTAAGCCTTGCCGTTCCCTAACCCTAAACCTAGCCGGGAACAGAAACCCACCACAAGCACTACGCCTTACCCTACACCGTTGCCTACTGCTGGCTCCTACGCTGGCACTGACCCGTGCGTCAGCACGTAGCCTGGCCCTCCCACGTTTCCGTACCCTCACCTGTGCCCTAAGCCTTGCCGTTCCCTAACCCTAACCCTAGCCCGGAACGGAAACCCACCACCAGCTCTACACCTAACCTTACGCCGTACCCTATTCCTCATCCGTAAGCAGGCACTGACCCATGCGTCAGCACGTAGCCTGACCCTCCCACGTTTCCGTACCCTCACCTGTGCCCTAAGCCTTGCCGTTCCCTCACCCTAACGCTAGCCCGGAACGGAAACCCATCACCAGCCCTACACATTACCCTATGCCGTACCCTACTCCTGGCCCGTACGCCGGCACTGACCCGTGCGTCAGCACGTAGCCTGGCCCTCCCACGTTTCCGTACCCTCACCTGTGCCCTAAGCCTTGCCGTTCCCTAACCCTAACCCTAGCCCAGAATGGAAACGTATCACCAACCCTACACCTTACCCTACGCCGTACCCTAATCCTAATCCGTACGCTGACAATGACCCGTGCATCAGCACATACCCTGACCCTAACATGTTTCCATACCCTCACCTGTGCCCCAATCCTTGCCGTTCCCTAAGCCTAACCCTAGGCTGGCATGGAAACCTACCACCAACCCTACACCTTACTCTACGCCGTACCCTAATCCTAACCCGTGCATCAGGATGTACCCTGACACTAACACGTTTCTGTACCCTCACCTGTGCCCTAAACCTTGCAGTTCCCTAACCCTAACCCTAGCCTGGAACGGAAACCTACCACCCACCCTACACCTTACCCTACGCCGTAACCTAATCCTAATCTGTACACTGACACTGACCCGTGCGTCAGCAAGTACCCTGACCCTAACACGTTTCCGTAACCTCACCTGTGTCCTAAACCTTGCGGTTCCCTAACCCTAACCCTAGTGTGGAATGGAAAACTACCACAATACCTACACCTTACCCTACCCCCTACCCTAATCCTAATCCATACGCTGACACTGACCCGTGCGTCAACACGTACCCTGACCCTAACACGTTTCCGTACACTCACCTGTGCCCTAAACCTTGCAGTTCCCTAACCCTAACCCTAGCCCAGAACGGAAAACAACCTCCATCACTATACCTTACCCTACGCCATACCCTAATCCTAATCTGTACGCTGACAATGACCCGTGCGTCAACACATACCCTGACCCTAACACGTTTCCGTACCCTCACCTGTGCCCTAATCCTTGCCGTTCCCTAAGCGTAACCCTAGGCCGGAACGGAAACGTACCACCAACCCTACACCTTACTCTACACCGTACCCTAATCCTAACCCGTGCGTCAGCATGTACCCTGACCCTAACACGTTTCTGTACCCTCACCTGTGCCCTAAACCTTGCTGTTCCCTAACCCTAACCCTAGCCTGAAACGGAAAACTACCACCAACCCTACACCTTATCCTATGCCGTACCCTAATCCTAATCCGTAGGCTGACAGTGACCCGTGCGTCAGCACGTACCCTGACGCTAACACGTTTCCGTACCCTCACCTGTGTCCTAAACCTTGCAGTTCCCTAACCCTAACCCTAGCCTGGAACGGAAACCTACCACCAACCCTACACCTTACCCTACGCCGTACCCTACTCCTGGCCTGTACGCTGGCACTGACCCGTGCGTCAGCACGTAGCCTGGCCCTCCCACGTTTCCGTACCCTCCCCTGTGCCCTAAGCCTTGCCGTTCCCTAACCCTTACTTTAGCCCGGAACAGAAACACACCACCAGCCTTTCGCCTTACCCTACGCCGTTGCCTACTCCTGGCCCGTAGGCCGGCACTGACCCGTGCGTCAGCACGTAGCCTGGCCCTCCCACGTTTCCGTACCCTCACCTGTGCCCTAAGCATTGCCGTTCCCTAACCCTAATCATAGCCCAGAATGGAAACCCGCCACCAGCCCTACGCCTTACCCTACCCCGTTGCCTACTCCTGGCCCGTATGCCGGCACTGACCCATGTATCAGCACGTAGCCTGACACTCCCACGTTTCCATACCCTCACCTGTGCCCTAAACCTTGCCGTTCCCTAACCCTAACCCTAGCCCGGAACGGAAACCCCCCACCAGCCCTACGCCTTACCCTACGCCGTACCCTACTCCTGGCCCGTACGCTGGCACTGACCCGTGCGTCAGCACTTAGCCTGACCCTCCCACGTTTCCATACCCTCTCCTGTGTCCTAAGCCTTGCCGTTCCCTAACCCTAACCCTAGCCCGGAACGGAAACCTACCACCAACCCTTCACCTTACCCTACGCTGTACCCTAATCCTAACCCGTGCGTCAGCATGTACCCTGACACTAACACGTTTCTGTACCCTCACCCGTGCCCTAAACCTTACCGTTCCCTAACCCTAACCCTAGCCCAGAACAGAAATCTACCACCAACCCTACACCTTACCCTACGCCGTACCCTAATCCTAATCCAGTTCGCTGACGCTGACCCATGCGTCAGCAAGTTCCCTCACCCTAACACGTTTCCGTACCCTCACGTCTGTCCTAAACCTTGCCGTTCCCTAACCCTAACCCTAGCGCGGAATGGAAACCTACCACAAAACCTACACCTTACCCTACACCGTACCCAAATACTAATCCGTACGCTTACACTGACACGTGTGTCAGCACGTACGCTGACCCTAACACGTTTCCGTACACTCACCTGTGCCCTAAACCTTGGCGTTCCCTAACCCTAACCCTAGCCAGGAATGGAAACCTACCACCATCCGTACATCTTCCCCTACGCCGTAACCTAATCCTAATCTGTACGCTGACAATGACCCTTGCGTCAGCACATACCCTGACCCTAACACGTTTCCGTACCCTCACCTGTGCCCTAATCCTTGCCGTTCCCTAAGCATAACCCTAGGCCGGAACGGAAACCTACCACCAACCCTACACCTTACCCTACGCTGTACCCTAATCCTAAGCCGTGCGTCAGCATGTACCCTGACCCTAACACGTTTCCGTACCCTCACCTGTGCCCTAAACTTGCCGTTCCCTAACCCTAACCCTAGCCCGGAATGGAAACCTACGACCAACCCTCCACCTTACCCTACGCCGTACCCTAATCCTAATCCGTAAGCTGACACTGACCCATGCGTCAGAACGTACCCTGACCCTAACACGTTTCCGTACCCTCACCTGTGCCCTAAACCTTGCCGTTCCCTAAACGTTACCCTAGCCCGGAACGGAAACCCACCACCAACCCTACACTTTGCTCTATGCCGTACCCAACTCCTGGCCCATACGCTGGCACTGACCCGTGCGTCAGCACGTAGCCTGAACCTCCCACGTTTCCGTACCCTCACCTGTGCCCTAAGCCTTGCCGTTCCCTAACCCTAACCCTTGCCCGGAATGGAAACCCACCACCAGCTCTACACTTAACCTTACGCCGTACCCTATTCCTCATCCGTAAGCTGGCACTAACCCATTCGTCAGCACGTAGCCTGACCCTCCCACGTTTCCGTACCCTCACCTGTGCCCTAAGCCTTCCCGTTCCCTAACGCTAACCTTAGCACAGAACGGAAACCCACCACCAGCCCTACACCTTACCCTACGCCGTACCCTACTCCTGGCCTGTACGCTGGCACTGACCCGTGCGTCAGCACGTAGCCTGACCTTCCCACGTTTCCGTAACCTCACCTGTGCCCTAAACCTTGCCGTTCCCTAACCCTAACGGTAGCCGGGAATGGAAACGTATCACCCACCCTACACCTTACCCTACGCCGTACCCTAATCCTAATCCATACGCTGACAATGACCCGTGCATCAGCACATACCCTGAACGTAACATGTTTCCGTACTCTCACCTGTGCCCTAATCCTTGCCGTTCCCTAAGCCTAACCCTAGGCCGGCACGGAAACCTACCACCAACCCTAAACCTTACTCTACGCCGTACCCTAATCCTAACCCATGCGTCAGCATGTACCCTGACCCTAACACGTTTCTGTACCCTCACCTGTGCCCTAAACCTTGCCGTTCCCTAACCCTAACCCTAGCCCGAAACGGAAACCTACCACCAACCCTACACCTTATCCTATGCTGTACCCTAATCCTAATCCGTACGCTGACACTGACCCGTGCGTCAGCACGTACCCTGACGCTAACACGTTTCCGTACCCTCACCTGTGCCCTAAACCTTGCAGTTCCCTAACCCTAACCCTAGCCTGGAACGGAAAACTATCACCAACCCTACACCTTACCCTACGCCGTACCCTAATCCTAATCCGTACACTGACACTGACCCGTGTGTCAGCCAGTACCCTGACCCTAACACGTTTCCGTAACCTCACCTGTGTCCTAAACCTTGCGGTTCCCTAAACCTAACCCTAGCGCGGAATGGAAAACTACCACAATACCTACACCTTACCCTACGCCGTACCCTAATCCTAATCCATACGCTGACACTGACCCATGCGTCAGCACGTACCCTGACCCTAACACGTTTCCGTACACTCACCTGTGCCCTAAACCTTTCAGTTCCCTAACCCTAACCCTAACCCAGAACGGAAAACTACCACCAACACTATACCTTACCCTACGCCATACCATAATCCTAATCTGTACGCTGACAATGACCCGTGCGTCAGCACATACCCTGACCCTAACACGTCTCCGAACCCTCACCTGTGCCCTAATCCTTGCCGTTCCCTAACCGTAACCCTAGGCCGGAACGGAAACCTACCACCAACCCTACACCTTACTCTACGCCGTATGCTAATCCTAACCCGTGCGTCAGCATGTACCCTGACCCTAACACGTTTCTGTACCCTCACCTGTGCCCTAAACCTTGCTGTTCCCTAACCCTAACCCTAGACTGAAACGGAAACCTACCACCAACCCTACACCTTACCCTACGCCGTACCCTAATCCTAACCCGTGCGTCAGCATGTACCCTGACCCTAACACCTTTCTGTACCCTCACCTGTGCCCTAAACCTTGCCGTTCCCTAACCCTAACCCTAGCCCGGAATGGAAACCTACCACCAACCCTCCACCTTACCCTACGCCGTACCCTAATACTAATCCGTAAGCTGACACTGACCCGTGCGTCAGAACGTACCCTGACCCTAACACGTTTCCATACCCTCACCTGTGCCCTAAACCTTGCCGTTCCCTAAACGTTACCCTAGACCGGAACGAAAACCTACCACCAACCCTACACCTTACCCTACGCCGAACCCTCATACTAACCCGTGCGTCAGCACATACACGGACCCTAACACATTTCCGTACACTCACCTGTGCCCTAAACCTTCCCGTTCCCTAACCCTAACCCTAGCCCGGAACGGAAACCCGCCACCAGCCCTATGCCTTACCCTACGCCGTCCCATACTCCTGGCCCGTACGCAGTCACTGACCTGTGCGTCAGCACGTATCCTGGCCCTCCCACGTTTCCGTACCCTCACCTGTGCCCTAAGCCTTGCCGTTCCCTAACCCTAACCCTAGCCCAGAACGGAAACCCGCCACCAGCCCTACGCCTTACCCTACGCCGTACCGTACTTCTGGTCCGTACGCAGGCTCTGACCTGTGAGTCAGCACGTACCCTGACACTCCCACGTTTCCGTACACTCACCTGTGCCCTAAGCCTTGCCGTTACCTAACCCTAACCCTAGCCCGGAACGGAAACCCGCCACCAGCCCTACACATTACCCTACACCGTACCCTACTCCTGGCCTGTACGCTGGCACTGACGCGTGCGTCAGCACTTAGCCTGATGCTCCCACGTTTCCGTACCCTCACCTGTGCCCTAAGCCTTGCCGTTTCCTAACCCTGACCCTAGCCCGGAACGGAAACATGCCACCAGCCCTCCGCCTTACCCTACACCGTACCCTACCCCTGGCCCGTACGCTGGCACTGACCCGTGCGTCAACACGTAGCCTGACCCTCCCACGTTTCCGTACCATCACCTGTGCCCTAAGCCTTGCCGTTCCCTAACCCTAACCCTAGCCCAGAACGGAAACCTGCCACCAGGCCTACGCCTTACCCTACGCCGTACCCTACTCCTGGCCCGTACGCCGGCACTGACCCATGTATCAGCACGTAGCCTGACACTCCCACGTTTCCATACCCTCACCTGTGCCCTAAACCTTGCCGTTCCCTAACCCTAACCCTAGCCCGGAACGGAAACCCCCCACCAGCCCTACGCCTTACCCTACGCCGTACCCTACTCCTGGCCCGTACGCCGGCACTGACCCGTGCGTCAGCACGTAGCCTGACCCTCCCAAATTTCCGTACCCTCTCCTGTGCCCTAAGCCTTGCCGTTCCCTAACCCTAACCCTAGCCCGGAACGGAAACCCGCCACCTGCCCTACGCCTTACCCTACGCTGTACCCTACTCCTGGCCCGTACCCCGGCACTGACCAGTGCGTCAGCACGTAGCCTGACACTCCCACGTTTATGTACGCTCACCTGTGCCCTAAGCCTTGCCATTCCCTAACCATAACCCTAGCCCGGAACGGAAACCCGACAGCAGCCCTACACCTTACTCTATGCCGTACGCTACTCCTGGACCATACGGTGGCACTGACCCGTGCGTCAGCACATAGCCTGACCCTCCCACGTTTCCGTACCCTCACCTGTGCCCTAAGCCTTGCCGTTCCCTAACCCTAACCCTAGCCCAGAACAGAAATCTGCCACCAGCCCTACGCCTTACCCTACGCCGTACCCTACTCCTGGCCCGTAGGTCGGGACAGACCCTTGCGTCAGCACGTAGCCAGACACTCCCATGTTTCCGTACCCACACCTGTGGCCTAAACCTTGCCTTTCCCAAACCCTAACCCTAGCCCGGAACGGAAACCCCCCACCAACCCTACGACTTACCCTATGCTGTACCATATTCCTGGCCATGACGCTGGCACTGACCCGTGCGTCAGCACGTAGCCTGACCCTCCTACGTTTCCGTACCCTCACCTGTGCCCTCAGCTTTGCCGTTCCCTTACCCTAAACCTAGCCCGGAACGGAAACCCACCACCAGCCCTACACCTTACCCTACGCTGTACCCTACTCCTGTCCCATACGCCGGCACTGACACGTGCGTCAGCACATAGCCTGACCCTCCTACGTTTCCGTACCCTCACCTGTGCCCTAAGCCTTGCCGTTCCCTAACCCTAACCCTAGCCCAGAACGGAAACCAGCCAACAACCGTACACCTTACCCTACGCCGTACCCTACTCCTGGCACGTACGCCGGCACTGACCCGTGCGTCAGCACGTAGCCTGACCCTCCCACGTTTCTGCACCCTCACCTGTGCCCTAAGCCTTGCCGTTCCCTATCCCTAACCCTAGCCCGGAACGGAAACCCCCCACCAGCCCTACGCCTTACCCTACGCTGTACCCTATTCCTGGCCCATACGCCGGCACTGACCCGTGCGTCAGCACGGAGCCCGACCCTCCCACGTTTCCGTATCCTCACCTGTGCCCTAAGCCTTGCCGTTCCTTAACGCTAACCCTAGCCCAGAACAGAAACCCGCCACCAGCCCTACACATTACCCTACGCCGTAACCTACTCCTGGCCCGTACGCTGGCACGGACCCCTGCGTCAGCACATAGCCTGACACTCCCATGTTTCCATACCCTCACCTGTGCCCTAAGCCTTGCCGTTCCCTAAACCTAACCCTAGCCCGGAACGAAAACCCGCCACAAGCCCTACACCTTACCCTACTCCGTACGCTACTCTTGGCCCGTACGCTGGCACTGACCCGTGCGTCAGCACGTAGCCTGACCCTCCCACGTTTCCGTACCCTCACCTGTGCCCTAAGACTTGCCTTTCCCTAACCCTAACCCTAGTCCGGAACAGAAACCCGCCACCAGCCCTGTGCCTTACCCTACGCCGTACACTACTCCTGGCCTGTACGCTGGCACTGACCCGTGCATCAGCACGTAGCCTGACCCTCCCACGTTTCCGTACCCTCACCTGTGCCCTAAGCCTTGCCGTTCCCTAACCCTAACCCTAGCCCGGAACGGAAACCCGCCACCAGCCCTACGCCTTACCCTACGCCGTACCCTAATCCTGGCCCATACGCCGGCACTGATTCCTGCGTCAGCACGTAGCCTGACTATCCAACGTTTCTGTACCCTCACCTGTGCCCTAAGCCTTGCCGTTCCCTAAATCTAACCCTAGCCCGTAACGGTAACCCGCCACCAGCCCTACACCTTACCGTAAGCGGTACCCTACTCCTGGCCCGTAGGCCGGCACTGACCCGTGCGTCAGCACATAGCCTGACTCTCCCACGTTTCCGTACCCTCACCTGAGCCCTAAGCCTTGCCGTTCCCTAACCCTAACCCTACCCCTGAACGGAAACCCGCCACCAGCTGTAATAAAAAATAAAAAAATTAAATGAAAAACACGAACAAGAAGTAGTGAGACAAACCTGAGGGGCTTTTTCCTGGCACATTCCATTCTAAATTCCAATCTAGAACACGACTTCCTTTGAGGCTCTGTTGCCCTAGTAACCAGATTTGGTAAGGGAGAACTGCTGCCACCTTGTGGCCATTTCACACAACAGCAGCTTTAATCCCAGCCCTAATGGTCCGTTGATATTCAAAATCATTGCAGGCCTGTAAATATCACCTGCCCTGAAAACAAATCCTGGGGTCACATATCGACCAAAAAATTCAAAGGACGTCCACATTTCAAAACGACCGTTTCAAAAGGCATATTTTACGCACATTAGTGTTCTGCTTCTTTTTCTTTCTTTCCTTTTTTGTTAAAAAAACGGGAATGGAAAAAGGCATCCCTCAGAATGGGCGAAAATCGTTGCAAACAAATCAATGGACAAAGGTTTAATCTCCAATATATATAAACAGCTCATGCAGCTTAATATTAAAAAAACAAACAACTCAATAGAAAAATGGGCAGAAGATCTAAAGAGACGTTTCTTCAAAGAAGACACAGAGATGGCCAAGACGCACATCAAAAGCTGCTCAACAGCACTAATTATTAGAGAAATGCAAATCAAAACTACATTGAGGTATCACCTCACACCTGTTAGAATCCGCATCCTCAGAAAATCTACAAACAACAAATTCTGGGGAAGGTGAGGACAAAAGGAGCCCTCTTCCACTATTGGTGGGAATGTAAATTGATACAGACACTATAGAGAACAGTATGGAGTTTCCTTAAAAAAACTAGAAATAGAATTACCATCTGATCCAGCAATCCCACTTCTGGGTATATACCCAGAGAAAACCGTAAATCAAAAAGGCACATTCACCACAATGCTCATTGCAGCACTATTTACAATAGCCAGGTAATGCAAGCAACCTAAATGCCCACAGACAGATGAATGGATAAAGATGTGGTACATATATAAAATGGAATATTACTCAGCCATAAAAAGGAATGAAACTGGGTCATTTGTAGAGACATCGATGGATCTAGAGACTGTCATACAGAATGAAGTAAGTCAGAAAGAGGAAAACAAATATTGTATATTAATGCATATATGTGGAACCTAAAAAATGGTACAGATGAACTGGTTTGCAGGGAAGAAATAGAGACACAGAGGAAGAGAACAAACGTATGGACACCAAGTGTGGGAAGCCATGGGGTGGTGGTGGTGGGATGAGTTGGGAGATGGGGATTGACCTGTATACATGTATATGCATAAAATACATAACTAATAATAACCTGCTCTATAAAAAAATAAATAAAATTAAATTTCAAAATTTTAAAAAATAAAATTTAAAAATAAAACAGAAAAAAGTTCTTCCCTTCACACAGATGTATTTATAGGAATGAATTATTTCCATGCTTATATCTATCAATACATAAAAGAGGAATAAAATCTAACGTGAACCATAAAAGAAAAAAAAAAGCTGAACCCACCAGGTATACAGAGGAAAACCCTATCAGTGCACTTGCTCCAGCGGTAAACAATTCTGAAATTGGTCAGAGGTGGGGAATCATCACCCATACAGCCAGCAACCCACCCCCCACGCAAGGATATTCCTCATTGCAAAGCTGGGGGACCGTGCCGAGGCATCTGTGAGTAAACGTGAGCTGAGCCCCAGGCCAGCTGCTGCTGAACTGTCCCCACCCTTCCCAGGTAAAACCCCTGAATATGTACAAGGGCTTGAAAGCCTAGAGGAAGGGCCGTGGAGCCACACCAGCGACAACACGCAGGCCAACTTGGTGCCTGCAGGCCAGTCAGGATGGTCCTGGCCCCGGGCGCTCTTCTGGAAGCTTTCTATTGCCCTGCCTGAGATACCCCTCCTCTCCCGGCCCCCACTGCTTTTTTCCTTCCTCAACTCTGTCCGAAGAGAAATTCCATCGGAAGTTATGGGTGACACATCCTCTTCTTTACAGGTGGCAGTCTGGCAACTACTACAGAAAGGCCAGCAGATGCCCTCTCACACCGGGCCACCAACAAACCCTTGGCCCCTCACTCCCTCCCAACAGCACAGCCCCGAGACTGCTGACGGGGCAGAGAATATGGAGTCAGGCACAACTTCAGGGGCTATTGCTGCCTGGAGCGCTGTTTATATTGACCTCAACCAGGCACACCTGGGGAGGGCCAGCCGGCAGTGTGAGGCTGCCCAGGTCAGCTAATCCACAACCCTCAGGGAATCACATGGTTGAAAATGGACCTCGCTAAGGCAGAATAGAAGCCAAGGAAAAAAAGGACACAATGCCATTTGCAGCCCCGTAGATGAGTCTAGAGGTAATCACGTGGCTTGGAGTAAGTCAGAAAGTGAAAGACACATATCGTATCATATCACTTATAGGTATTACCTAAAAATGGATACCAGGGCAGATATTTCCACGGAGAAGGGCAATCACAGATTCATTAAACAAACTTATGGTTCACCAATGGAAAGGTGTGAGGATTGGTTTCATTACGATATCGGGGTTAACAGACATAATCAAACACAGGTGACATATATATTCACCAAAGACCTACGGAATACCAAGAGAAGACGACTCAACATTCTGTCCTAACGTACATGGGAAAAGGATCCCAGGAAGAACAGACATCTGTATATGTGTAAAAGAACCACATCTTCCACACCTACAACAAGCCAAACATTGTAATCAAACTTGCTGTAATAGAAAATAAAAAAAAAAATTAAAAACACGAACAAGAAGTAGTGAGACAAACATGAGGGGCTTTCTCCTGGCACATTCCATTCTAAATTCCAATCTAGAACACGACTTCCATTGAGGCTCTGTTGCCCTAGTAACCAGATTTGGTAAGGGAGAACTGCTGCCACCTTGTGGCCGTTTCACGCAACAGCAGCTTTAATCCCAGCGCTAATGGTCAGTTGATATTCAAAATCATTGCAGGCCTGTAAATGACACCTGCCCTGAAAACAAATCCTGGGGTCACATATCGACCAAAAAATTCAAAGGACGTCCATATTTCAAAACGACCATTTCCAAAGGCATATTTTACGCACATTAGTGTTCTGCTTCTTTTTCTTTCTTTCCTTTTTTGTTAAAAAAACGGGAATGGAAAAAGGCATCCCTCAGAATGGGCGAAAATCGTTGCAAATGAATCAATGGACAAAGGTTTAAATTCCAATATATATATAAACAGCTCATGCAGCTTAATATTAAAAAAACAAACAACCCAATACAAAAATGGGTAGAAGATCTAAAGAGACGTTTCTTCAAAGAAGACACAGAGATGGCCAAGACCCACATGAAAAGCTGCTCAACAGCACTAATTATTAGAGAAATGCAAATCAAAACTACAATGAGGTATCACCTCACACCTGTTAGAATCGGCATCCTCAGAAAATCTACAAACAACAAATTCTGGGGAGGTTGTGGACAAAAGGAGCCCTCTTCCACTATTGGTGGGGATGTAAATTGATACAGTCACTATGGAGAAGAGTATGGAGTTTCCTTAAAAAAACTAGAAATAGAATTACCATCTGATCCAGCAATCCCACTTCTGGGCATATACCCAGAGAAAACCATAAATCAAAAAGGCACATTCACCACAATGTTCATTGCAGCACTATTTACAATAGCCAGGTAATGCAAGCAACCTAAATGCCCACAGACAGATGAATGGATAAAGATGTGGTACATATATAAAATGGAATATTACTCAGCCATAAAAAGGAATGAAACTGGGTCATTTGTAGAGACATCGATGGATCTAGAGACAGTCATACAGAATGAAGTAAGTCAGAAAGAGGAAAACAAATATTGTATATTAATGCATATATGTGGAACCTAAAAAATGGTACAGATGAACTGGTTTGCAGGGAAGAAATAGAGACACAGAGGTAGAGAACAAACGTATGGACACCAAGTGTGGGAAGCCATGGGGTGGTGGTGGTGGGATGAGTTGGGAGATTGGGATTGACCTGTATACATGTATATGCATAAAATACATAACTAATAATAACCTGCTGTATAAAAAAATAAATAAAATTAAATTTCAAAATTTAAAAAAATAAAATTTTAAAATAAAACAGAAAAAAGTTCTTCCCTTCACACAGATGTATTTATAGGAATGAATTATTTCCATGCTTATATCTATAAATACATAAAAGAGGAATCAAATCTAACTTGAACCATAAAAGAAAAAAAAACATGAACCCACCAGTTATACAGAGGGAAACCCTATCAGGGCACTTGCTCCAGCTGTAAAGAATTCTGAAATTGGTCAGAGGTGGGGAATCACCTCCCATACAGCCAGCAACCCACCCCCCATGCAAGCAGCGTCCTCATTGCAAAGCTGGGGGACCGTGCTGAGGCATCTGTGAGTAAACCTGAGCTGAGCCCCAGGCCAGCTGCTGCTGAACTGTTCCCACCCTTCCCAGGTAAAACACCTGAATATGTACAAGGGCTTGAAAGCCTAGAGGAAGGGCCGTGGAGCCACACCAGCGACAGCACGCAGGCCAACTTGGTGCCTGCAGGCCAGCCAGGATGGTCCTGGCCCCGGGCGCTCTTCTGGAAGCTTTCTATTGCCCTACCTGAGATACCCCTCCTGTCCCGGCCCCCACTGCTTTTTTCCTTCCTCACCACTGGCCGGAGAGATATTCTAGCGGAAGGTATGGGTGACACATCCTCTTCTTTACAGGTGGCAGCCTGGAAAATCCTGCAGAAAAGCCAGCAGAGCACCATTCACACTGGGCCCCCCACAAAACCGTGGCCCCTCACTCCCTCCCACCAGCACAGCCCCGACACTGCTGACGGGGCAGAGAATATGGAGTCAGGCACAGCTTCAGGGGCTATTGCTGCCTGGAGCGCTGTTTATATTGACCTCAACCCAGGCACACCTGGGGAGGGCCGGCAGGCAGTGTCAGGCTGCCCAAATCAGCCAATCCTCACCCCTCAGGGGCTCTCAGTTGCAGAAAATGAACCTTGTTAAACGGGCCAGGCCCAAGGAACACGTGTGGGCTCTTGAGAGTCAGGATAGACAAGGGGCTGCAGCTGTGGCTTGTTTTCTTATCATTTTATCTGGTCCATGAGTGGAAAACAAATTCAAGAAGACCCTATCCTAATGAGAGGAACCCAGGAGTCAGGGAGAGGAGTGATGGTGGGTGGAGACAGAGGCCTGGTGCCCTGGCTGCAGTGGAAGTGTCTGGAAGACCAGGCAGAGAGAGGCTGCACAGAGTGATAGCCAGGGTCACAGACCTGTCAGAGCTGCTGTTTGTTAGTTCAAGTCTTGCTCTGAGGTGTTCTGTGTCAGCTGTGAGCAACAGGTGAGCTGGGGGTTCTCTGCAAGTTGGGCTATGTGCACGGTTCCTGTGTGTCCAGCCCTGCCTGGTTACCTGCCCAGGGGAGCTCCGTATCCTGGGAAGGGCCTGACTATGTGAGCCCCATGGGCTGCTGGGTAACTGCACAGGTGAGCTCCATACACTGGGAGGGACTTGACCACGAGAGCCCCGTGGGCTGTGGGGTGGGGGGTGCAGCCCAGGTGAGCTCCATATCCTGGGATTGGCCTGACCACGAGAGCCCCATGGGCTGCTGGAGACCCGGTAAAGGATATCAGGACAGTCAGTGAAGCCACCAAGGATATACAGCCAGTACCTACACACTGCTGGTCATTCTACCATCCACCAGGCCATGGCATTCTGTATTAGACTTCAATGATGCCTTCTTATGTATTCCATTCATCTCAGAGTCACAAGAATTTTTGGCTTGTGACTGGCAGGCCACAACATGCAACAAAAGCAATAATGCTGGGCCGTCCTGCCCCAATGGTTCAAAAATCCCCACACCATCATTGGGGAAATGTTCTCTAAAGACCTAAAAGTTCTACCTCTGTAAAAGGGAACCCTCCTTCAATATGCAGATGACATTCTGATCGCCAGGCCTACTAAAGACGCCTCTGAACTACCTAGCCAAGAAAGGATAGAAGGTGTCCAAGAAAAAGGCTCAAATATCCCAGGCTAAGGTGACATGCCTGGGCTTCATTCTCACAGATATTCAGAGAAACACATCCCAGGATAGGGAAGAAGCCATTTGCAGCCTTACCTCTTCTAAAACTAGAAGACAGTTTAGGGGTTCCTGGGGAGGCCAAGGTTTTCTGCATCTGGATCCCTAACTACAGTCTAATAGCTGGGCCTCTACATGAAACACTGACACGAAAAGATGATGATCCTTTTGAATAGAATCCAGAAGCAGCCTTTCAAGAATGGAAAGAGCAGTCAATTCAGACCCTTGCCCAGGAACTCCCTAATTTAACTAAACCCTTTGACCTTTACATACCCGGTCAAAGGTTAATCGCCCTGGGAGCCTTAGTGCAAAACCTGGAACCACTTGAAATGGAGCAACACAAGAATGCCCTTCAGGTATGATAAACTATGGTCACCAAGGGCTTTGCCCACCGCCCCATCAGGCCAGGATACTGGGGTATCTAAAAAGCTGGAAATCAGCAGCCCGCAAGGCCAGCTCCCTCCTAAGGGAAAAGGACCCCACGTGGTGATCCTAACCACCCATCATGCCCTGACATTGCAGGGGTCACTCTGTGGACACACTGACCTCGAGTGAGGAGGCCCTCCAACTCCAACCTCCAGGGACACAAACGGGGGCAATGGGCCCCCAAGATGACTCGTGTGACCATCACTTGACCTGGAGTTTCTCTCAGAAAACAACAAGACTGTGCCCCGAAAGAGCAGACTACTTACTGCTTGCAGGACTTACTGCACGCAGAGGGGAGCTAATAAGCTTGGCGGGGGAAATGTATATCACGCTTTCTCCATAGAAAACCCTACAGACACCGCGGTGATGGTGGCCAATATGACCGGCTGGACTGCTGGCTACTTCTAAAGGGCGTTGACTCAGTGGACATCATGGTCCTGGATCACCACTGACCCTGGACTGTCTGGGAGTTGAGCGGAAAGGGCTCTGACACATGGTGCTGTTTGTACATTAATTCAGGGACCTAATTAAAGAAAGCACAGACTACTGGTCAGAGCATCTAGGCTGGCAAAAAACGTCAGCCTAAGGTCGCCGAACAAATGTGGGGTGGGGTGAAACCTGCCACTGCAGCATCTCTGTGCATCTCTTTCCTGGACCCTTAAAGGTCATTAGAATCTATAACTCTTCCAATGCTGGTGCTCAGGCGGACGAGCAGTGAGGCAGGAGGCCTTGGGACAATCAACCGCACCTGGAGGGTGCTCGGGAGAAATTTTGCCCCTCCCCCCGGGTATGAGGGCTCCCAACTCAGCATGAAGCAGTTACAAAAGAGGGGTCTGCACTCTCAGCACCCCAAGAATGAGGTACAGGACAAAAGGCAGAGGAGGTGTTCGTCTCCGGCAACGTTCATTAAAAATTCCTGGGAGATAAAAAGAGAATCTGGGCAATAAAATAAAGTCTAACCTGTTTTTCCTTTGTGCTTGGTCTAATATCACGTGCTCCTGGGGTTCCGCATGCAGAGGTCCCACACCCGGCCCTTCAGACCCGATTTCCTAGTGCAGAATGGCTGGGTCGACACCTCAGCTAGCGGGGTCCCATGTAGACTCCGTGACATAGAGCCTGAGCTGCAGCCAACCCAGCCTTTGACAGCTCCATCCCCTCCCTCCCACTGACGCTGCCGGGATCCCTACACAGCAGCCCAGCCCACAGCCCACGGGGGAGTGCACGCTCTCACCTCTCCATTCTATTTTCAAAATATAAAGTTTCCTTTGCTTCTGAACCAAACTCAGTCTTGATCTGTTGGCTCCAATGACACTGGGCGCGGGGACTCCTGTTGGGGTCCACTCTGGAGGATCAGTAACAGAAATTGAGAACATTGTAACTTCAATGAACAGGTGTGTGAGCCAAACTGTAGTTAACATAGAGCAGTGTATAAGGCTCGGGTAAAGTAAGATGTTTCTAAGACTTACGTTTGATATTTCCATCACTTTATTGTAAGCAAGTTCAGTGAAGAAGTCTGTCTTATTTGTCAGGCCAACATTAGAGCAATGAAGGGATTTATTTCCAAGGATGTAGATAGAATACTCTTGGCTGAAGCTTCAATCTTGTTTTGAATGCTTTTCCATTGAAAAGGATACCTCTCTTTCAGCTCCCCCACTTCTGAGAAGTATAAAATCTTATAATTTATTATTACCAAAAGGGATAGGTAGGAGAAGGGATAAATTAACAGTCTGGGATTAACACATACACACTGCTATGTATGAAATAGATCATAAACAAGGAACTACTGTATAGCACAGGGAACTACACTGAATATTTTGCAAAAACCTATAAGGGGAAATAATCTGGAAAAGAATAGATATTTTATCGACATCACCTATCAATGACAGATAAAATGTAACCTAAGCAAGGCCGATGGTGAGCGCTTCTGACCCTGAAGATTTCAACCATCTAAAGTTTGGACTCTGCCCATTTCCCAAGGCCCTTAATGGACATATGTGTAGCCGTAGCTTAAAAATTCCCCAGTTTGGGGTTCGGGGAGGCACTGATTTGGAAAAATCCCTGGTGTTCTCCTTACATGCACCGGACCCTTCCTACTGCTAAAACATGCCTGTCACACCTAGAGGATGGTACACCGTTTGATCAGAAAGAGTTTGGAAAAGGCACCTCATCTCCTCATCGCCTGGTGCTCAGGTTCAACCCTCCAGCATCTTTCCTAACAATCTCCTCACTTGGGGATATCAGCACCGTCAACATTCTGTTGCACACAGTTTGGAATTTGTCCAGAGGATGAAGCGGAAGGATTTGAAAAAGTTAGAGACAAGTCCTAGGTGTTCGGACAGGCACATGCCACTCTAATTTACAATCCGGAAGACAAATTCATCAAAGGCTAGAATTGCCCACAGAAACAGAATAGGGCTAGAGGAAATCCCGCTGTTTTGTGTCCAGTTTCCAAAAACACAAGTTGAAAAATGGAACTCAGGGGCACTAAAATTCATGAAACTGCAGAGTTGAAAATATCTATCGTCAAAAAATGTCTTGAGGTAAGTCACAGAAAAGGACTTGTAAGCAAGGGAGTGTGGCAGGAAACAGATTTGAAGAGGTAGAAAAGACTCCCCATTAAAGCACAAGAAAAGGGGCTGAACATCGCCAATGATGCAGTTGGCCAAAAAGGGCGTATACATTTTTTCTGAATATATTCAAGTAAAGGCCATACACACTTTTTATCCAACCAAACAGGTGGGCACTGGAAATCAATACTACAAAATGTATCACTTCACATCAGTCAGAAGGGCCATCCACATAAAGTGTAAACACCAGAAATGCAGGACAGGGCAAGGAGAAAAGGGAGCCCTGTGAGGCTGATAGTGGAAATGTAATTTGCCAACGGCCACTCTGGAGAAGTGTATTGTGTTTGCTAAAACATCTAAAAAATGAGCTACAGAGCATAGGGCACTTGCACTCATGGGCGTATACCTTGGGAAAAACAAAAATCGACAGAAAACAGGCACCCCAACGTTTACCACCTCTCTGTTAAAAAGAGCCTCCACTTGGATATAACCTAAATGTCCCTGGAAGGATAAAATGGATGAAAGAGATGGGGTACTTATGTAGAGTGGAATATTACTCATCCAGAAATCAATGAAATAAGGCCAGTTGGAACAACTCTGGAGGAGTTACATACGATCATTCTAAGTGACATATGTCAGAAAGAAAAAGACACATATCATAAGATGTCACTTAAAGGTGGAATCAAAAATGGCTACACATGAAATAAATTACAAAACAGAAACATAGTCAAATATGTAGAAAACAGACATAAGGCTGCTAAATGGGAAAGGTGGGGAAGGGTGAGGTATTATCCAGGAGGTTGAAATTAGCCAAGATACCATTCCAAGTACCAAATTGAATAATTGACAAGGCCTACACGGTACCTCAAAGAACTGCACTCAGTACACTCAAGTCACTGGAAAATAATACATATGACTGGTAAGAATCTGTAAAAGAATTTATTGATGTCTCACAGTACATGAATCAAGTGGATGTACAGCAGCAAAAAACAGAGCTTTGAAAATCAGCTGTAAGCAATATAATAATAAATTTAAAAATATTTAGAAAATAAGTGAGACAGACAAAAATTCTTACAACTTTTGTTGAAGGGCTACGATGTAACATGGATTGAACACATCTAGACCCACAGCAGGATGATATATAAGGCTGGAAGCTATGCACGCTAAGAGATGTTAGAGAGGCTGGGTGAGGAAATGCAGACCTTTTAAAGTAATACTGCCTGGTACCCATTCCATGGGTCCCAAATCTGCAGGTTCAAGGGAATCTTCCTACAGCAAAAACATGCTTGGGAAACCGAGATGAATGTACACCGTGTGCTCAGGAAAGGTGTCTAAAATGCACCTCATTTTTGATCTCCTGGTGCTGGGGTTCGCCATTCCAGCCACATTACTAACAATCTCCCCACTTGGAGAATCAGCACCTTTAACCTCCTGTTTCACACAGTTTGCAATTTGTGCAGAGGATAAACGGGAAGAGGGGGAACCAATGAGAGACTAGCTGTAGGAGTTTTGACAGGCACAGGTCACTCTAATTTCCCATTAGGAAGAAGAGTTAACCAAAGGCTCAGCCTGCCTCCCCAGAACCAGAATAGGGCCAGAAGCAATCCAATGGTTTGGCGGCCAGCTCACAAAAAAAAAGCGAGTTGAAAAATGGAGCTCAGGAGCAGACAATTCAAAGACCTGCAAAGATATAATGATAACCAACGTCCAAAAATATATTCAGGTAAGGCAACGAAGAGGATCTGAATGAGAGGCAGAATTGCAGGAAACAGATTTCAAAAGGTAGATTGGACTCACATTTAAAGCATATGAAAAGCAGCAGAATATCTAAAATGATGCAGTTGGGCAAAAGGGTGTATGCGTTTTTTTCCTGAATATCTTCAGGAATAAAACACATACAGAGTTTTTGGCCAACCAAGCAAGCGGGAAATGCAAATCCGCACAACAAAGAAGTCTCAATTTCCACTGCTCAGAAGCGGCATCCAAAAATAGTGTACAAAGCAGAAATGCAGGAGAGGCCATGGAGAACAGGGAGCCTAGTCACGCTGATGGGTGGGGTATAAATATCCAAGAGCCACTCTGAAGAAGTGTATGCTGTTTCCTAAAACATCTAAAATACAAAGCTACCGAGCATAGGGAACTTCCACTCACGGGCATATAACTTGGGAAGACTAAATATCAACAAGACACAGGCACCCCAAAGTTTAGGGCTGCTCTGCATACAAGAACCTCAACTTCGGTACACCTTAAATATTCCAGGAAAGAGAAAATTGCGTAAAGAACTTGTGGTAATTTTGTACAACGGAATATCACTCAGACATGAAATCAATGTCATAAGGCCAGTAGCAGCATAATAAGTGGATTTAGGTATGATGATTCTAAGTGAAATAAGTCACACAGAAAAAGACACTTAACATAAGATATCACTTAGAGAGGGAATGTAAACATCGCTACACATGAACTGAATTACAAAACAGAACAGAGTCACACATTTAGAAAACACACTTATGCCTGCTTAAGGGGAAAGGTGAGGTGGGGTGATGCATAAAACAAGACTTTGAAGTTAGCACAGATACCGTTCTATAAACCAAATATATAATAGAAAATACCTACTCCTTGCTCAGTGAACTGGACACAACAGTCACTATTCACCACAGAAAAATATATCTGACTAGTAAGAATTTTAAATCCTATGTATTGATATATCGCTGTAGGTGAATCAAGTCTGTGTACTGTGGCATAAACACAGCAGTGAAATTCAGGTAAATGCCACTATAAAAATAAATTTCAAACACAAAACACAGAGACAGTGAAAGAGAGAGAGTTTTTTACAAAATTCGTTCAGAAGTTGTGATGCAACCCAGACTGACCACATCTACATCCACAGCTGGATGAGACATAAGGCTGGAAACTCTTGGGGCACAGATGATTGGTGTGGTTGGGTGAGCAAAGGAAGACCCTTTAAAGTAATTCAGCATGTTACCCATTCCCTGGGTCCCAACTCTCCAGGTTGAAGGGAATCTTCCTACAGGTAAAAGATGCATGGGAATCCCAGAGGTTTTTATACTGTGTGATCTGGACAGGTTTCTAAAACACAAGTAATTTTTCAAAAAGTGGTGCTCCAGTTTGCCATTTCACCCGCTTTAGTAACAACCTCCTCACAGGGAGAATTAGCACCTTTAACATCCTGTTTCGCACAGTTACCAAATTGTGCATAGGATGAATGGGAAGAGGGGGAAGCAATGAGAGACTAGCTGTAGGTGTTTGAAGGGGTACATGTCACTTTATTTTGCCATCAAAAGAAGACATAACCAAAGGCTCAGCCTGCCTCTCCGGATCAAAATAGGTCCTAGAGCAGTCCTGCAAATTGTGGGCAGATCACATAAAAGTGAGGTGAAAACTGAGGTTTAGGAGCTCACCAATTCAAAAAGTTGCAGAGTTATAAATACAACTACCGTCCAAAAATATATTTAGGTAAGGCAACGAAGAGGATATGAAAGCAAGGCAGAATTGCAAGAAAAAAGTTTCAAGAGGGAGAATAAGTCGCCTTAAACCACATGTAAACAAGAAGAACTTCGACAATGATGCACTTGGCCAAAAAGGGCGTATGCATTTCTTCCTGAATATATTCAGGAAAAAACGCATACACACTTTTTGGCTAACCAAGCAAGGGGGCAATGCAAATCTACACGACAAAGAAGTATCACATCCCACCTGTCAAAAGAGACATGCAAAAAAAGCATAAAAACACAAAAGGCAGGACAGGCCATGGGGAACAGGGAGCCTTTTTATGCTGATGGGCGGGATGTAAATTGCCAACAGCCACTCAGAAGGAGTGCATTATGTTCCCTAAAGGGAGTAAAAACAAAGCTACAGAGCCTAGGGCAGTTACAGTCATGGGAATATACCTTGGGAAAACTGAAAATGAATAAGTCACAGCCAACCCAAAATGTAGGGCTGCATGGCTTACAAGCACCTCAACTTCAGTACACCATAAATATCCCAGGAAAGAAAAAAATGGGTAAAGAAGGGATGGCACTTATGTACGATGGAACATCCCTCAGCCATGAAATCAAAGTCATAAGGCCAGTAACAGCATAATTAGTGGATTTAGGTATGATGATACTAAGTGAAATAAGTCACACAGAAAAAGAATCTTATCATAAGATATCAATTATGAAGGGAATGTAAACATGGCTACACATGAACTGAATTAGGAAACAGAACAGTGTCTCACCTTTAGACAACACAATTATGCCTGCTTAAGGGGAAAGGAGACGTGGGGTGATGCATAAAATCAGAGTTTGATATTAGCACAAGTACCATTCCATAAACCAAATATGTAGTAGACAAGACTTACTCCTTCCTCAGTGAACGGGACTCAACCCCCCATATTCCCAGCAGAGGAATATATCTGACAAGAAAAAATCTTAAAACCTATGTACTGATATGTCACTGTAATGGAATCAATTGTGTCTAGAATGCTATAAACACGGCTGTGAAATCAGCTAAATCCAATTATAAAAATGAATTTCAAAAAAAACCCAATAAAACAGGGAAATTCTTACACAATTACTTCAGGGGCTCTGATGATACCTGGAATGACCCTATCTACAACGACAGCTGGATGAGACATAAGTCTGGACACTTGGGACTGAGAGGATTGGTGAGATTGGGTGAGCAAATGCAGACCCTATAAAGCAATAATGTGAGACACACATTCCATGGGTCCCAACGCTCCAGGTTGAAGGGAATATTACTACAGCTATAACATGCACGGGAAACCTAGAGAATGGACACACTGTGATGGTGAAAGGTTTCTAAAACTCTCCTAATATTCCCTCACCTGGTGCTCCAGTTTGACTTTCCAACTGCATTACTATCAACCTCCCAAATTGCAGAGTCAGCCCCTTTAAAATCCTGGTTCACACAGGTTGCCAATTTTGCAGATGATGAAAGGGATGAGGGAGAAACAATGAGAGAGTAGCTGTAGGTATTTTGACCAGCACATGTCACTCTAATTTCCAGTCTGGAAGAAGAAATAACCAAAGTCTCAGCCTGCCCCCCCCCAGGAACAGTATAGGTCCTGAAGCAAAATGGTGGATTTGCCGTCAGCTCACATAAAAGCGAGTTGAAAAATGGAGCTCATGGGCACAGGAATTCACAAACTGGCAGATTTATAAAGGACAACTCTTGTCCAAAAATCTGTTGAGGGAAGGCAACGAGGCGGACTTGAAAGCGAGGCAGAATAGCAGGATAGAGATGTCAAGAGATATATTGGAATCGCATTCAAAGCACAGGAAGAGGGGCAGAACTTCGAAAATGATGCACTTGCCCAAAAGGGGAATATGTGTTTTCTCCTGAATATATTCAGGAGAAAACACATATGCCCTTTTTGGCCAAGCAAGAAAGCGAGCAATGCAAATCTGAACTACAAAGAAGTAGCACTTCCCACCGGTTAAAGGGGACATCTGCAAAATGTGTAAAAACCAGAAAGGCAAGACCCGCCCTGGAGAACAGGGAGCCTTGTTATGCTGATGGGCGGGATGTAAATTGCCAACTGCCTCTCTGGAGGAGTGCATTGTGTTCCCTAAATCAAGTAAATAACAGAGCAGCAGAGACAAGGTCACGTCAACTCTAGGGAATATACCTTGGCAAAACTGAAAATAAATAAGACACAGCCACCACAAAATGTAGGGCTGCCCTGCTTACAAGAACGTCAACTTCGGTAGGCCTTAAATATCCTAGGAAAGACAAAAATGGTTCAAGAAATTGTGGTAGTTACGTTCGATGGAATATCCCTCAGCCATGAAATCAATGTCATAAGGCCAGTAGCAGCATAATGAGTGGATTCAGGTACGATGATTCTAAGTGAAATAAGTCACACAGAAAAAGAAACTTATCATAAGATATCACTTATGAAGGTCCTATAAACATGGTTACACATGAACTGAGTTAGGAAAGAGAACAGAGTCTCACATTTAGAAAACACTCTTATGCCTGCTTAAGAGGGAAGGAGATGTGGGGTGATGCATAAAACCAGAGTTCGATATTAGCACAAGTACCATTCCAAAAACCAAATACGGAATAGACAAGACCAACACCTTCCTCAGTGAACGGGACTCAACACACCTTATTCCCTGCAGAGGAATATATCTGACTAGTAAGAATCTTAAAACCTATGTATTGATATGTCCGTAAGGGAATCAAGTGTGTCTAGACCGGCATAAACACGGCAGTGAGAATCAGCTCAAACCCACTATAAAAATAAATTTCAAAAACAAAACGAAAACACAGGGAACTTCTTTACAATTCCTTCAGGGGCTCTGATGAAACCTGGAATGACCATATCTACAACGACAGCTGGATGTGGCATAAGGCTGGACACTTGGGACTGAGAAGATTGGTGAGATTGGGTGAGCAAATGCAGACCATTTAAAGCAATACTGCATGGCACACATTCCATGGGTCCCAACTCTCCAGGTTGAAGGGAATATTACGACAGCTATAACATGTATGGGAAACCTAGAGAATGGGCACACTGTGATGGCTAAAGGTTTCTAAGACTCTCCTAATAGTCCCTCTCCTGGTGCTCCTGTTTGACTTCCCAACTGCTTTACTACCAACCTCCCAACATGGAGAGACAGCCCCTTTAACCTCCTGGTTCGCACAGGTTGCCAATTTTTCAAAGGAAGAAAGCGAAGTGGGTGAACCAAAGAGAGAGTAGTTGTTAAGCATTTGGACGGGCACATGTCACTCTAATTTCACGTCAGGAAGAAGAATTAACCAAAGTCTCAGCCGGACCACCAGGAACCAGTATATGACCTCAAACAAAATTGTGGATTTTCGGTCAGCTAACAAAAAAGTGAGTTGAAAAATGGAGCTCAGGGGCACAGCAATTCACAAACTGGCAGAGTAATAAAGGACAACTATCATCCAAAAATCTGTTGAGGGAAGGCAACGAGGCTGACTTGAATGCGATGCAGAATAGCAGGAAATAGATTTCAAGAGGTACATTGGAATCGCTTTAAATCGCAGGAAGAGGGGCACAACTTCGACAATGATGCACTTGGCCAAAAAGGGCGTATATTCAGGAGAAAATGCATACGCCCTTTTTGGCCAAGCAAGCAAGTGGGCAATGCAAATCTGCACTACAAAGAAGTATCACTTCCCACCGGTCAAAAGGGACATCCGAAATATGTGTAAAAACCAGAAAGGCAAGACAGGCCTTGGAGAAGAGGGAGCCTTGTTATGCTGATGGGTGGGATGTAAATTTCCAACTGCCTCTCTGGAGGACTGTATTGTGTTCCATAAAACAAGTAATCAACAGAGCAACAGAGCCAAGGGCACTTCCAGTCTAGGGAATATACCCTGGGAAAACTGAAAATCAATAATACATAGCCACCACAAAATGTAGAGCTGCACTTCTTACAAGAACCTCGACTTGGGGACACCTTAAATATCACAGGAAAGACAAAATTGGTAAAGAAATTGTGGTACTTACGTACGATGGAATATCCCTCAGCCATGAAATCAATGTCATAAGGCCAGTAGCAGCATAATGAGTGGATTCAGGTACGATGATTCTAAGTGAAATAAGTCACACAGAAAAAGAAACTTATCATAAGATATCACTTATGAAGGTCCTGTAAACATGGCTGCACATGAACTGAGTTAGGAAAGAAAACAGAGACTCACATTTAGAAAACACTCGTACGCCTGCTTAAGGGGGAAGGACAAGTTGGGTGATGCTTAAAACCAGAGTTTGATATTAGCACAGGTACCGTTCCAAAAACCAAATAAGGAATAGACAAGACCTATTCCTTCCTCAGGGAACGGACTCAACACCCAATATCTCCCATACAGGAATATATCTGACTAGTAAGAATCTTAAAACCTATATATTGATATGTCTCCATAAGGGAATCAAGTGTGTCTAGACCGGCATAAACACAGCAGTGAGAATCAGCTCAATCTCACTATAAAAATGAATTTCAAAAACAAAACAGAAAAACAGGGAAATTCAGTACAATTCCTTCTGGGCCTCTGATAAAACATGGAAAGCCTTACCCTACGCCGTAAAGTAATCCTAGTCCATACGTCACCACGTACCCTGACCATAAAACGTTTCAGTACCCTCACCTGTGTCCTAAACCTTGTCGTTCCCTAACCCTAATCCTAACCCACTATGGAAACCTACCACCAAACCTACACCTTACCCTAAGCCGTACACTAATCCTAATCCATATGTCAACATGTACCCTGACCATAACACGTTTCAGTACCCACACCTGTGCCCTAAACCTTGCCGTTCCCTTAAACTAACCCTAGCCCGGAACGGAAACCTACCACCAACCCTACACCATACCCTATGAAGGATCATAATCCTAATCCGTACGCTGACACTAACCCGTGCGTCAACGCGTACCCCTGGTCTTAACACGTTTCCGTACCCTCACCTTTGCCATAAACCTTGCCGTTCCCTAACCCTAACCCTAGCGAGGAACGGAAACCTACCACCCACCGTACACCTTACCCTACGCCGTACCCTAATACTAATCAGTACGCTGACACTAACCTGTGCGTCAACACGTACACTCACCCTAACACATTTCCGTACCCTAACCTGTGCCCTAAACCTTGCCGTTCCCTAACCCTAACCTTAGCCCAGAACGGAAACCTAACACCAACCCTACACCTGAACCTAAGCCGTTCCCTAAGCCTTATCCGTAGGTCAACATGTACCCTGACCATAACACGTTTCCATACACTCACCTGTGCCCTAAACCTTGCCGTTCTCTAACCCTAACCCTAGGCCGGAACGGAAACCTACTACCAACCCTACACCTTACTCTACGCCGTACCCCAATCCTAACCCGTGCGTCAGCATGTACCTTGACCCTAACACGTTTCTGTACACTCACCTGTGCCCTAAACCTTGCACTTCCCTAACCCTAAGCCTAGCCTGGAACAGAAACCTACCACCAACCCTACACCTTACCCTACACCGTACCCTAATCCTAATCCGTACACTGACACTGACCCATGCGTCAGCAAGTACCCTGACCCTAACACGTTTCCGTAACCTCACCTGGGTCCTAGACCTTGCGGTTCCCTAACCCTAACCCTAGCGCGGAATGGAAAACTACCACAATACCTACATCTTACCCTACGCTGTACCCTAATCCTAATACGTACACTGACACTGACCCGTGCGTCAGCACGTACCCTGACCCTCCCACGTTTCCGTACCCTCACCTGTACCTTAATCCTTGCCGTTCCCTAACCCTAACCCCAGCCCGGAACGTAAATCCGCGACCAGCCCTACGCCTTACCCTATGCTGTACCCTACTCCTGGCCCGTACGCCGGTGCTAACCCGTGCGTCAGCACCTAGCCTGACCCTCCCACGTTTCCGTACCCTCACCTGTGCCCTAAGCCTTGCCGTTCCCTAACCCTAACCCTAACCCAGAACGGAAACCCGCCAACAGCCCTACACCTTACCCTACGCCGTACCCTACTCCTGGCCCGTACGCTGGCAATGACCCGTGCATCATCACGTAGCCTGACCCTCCAACATTTCCGTACCCTCACCTGTGCCCTAAGCCTTGCTGTTCCCTAACCCTAACCCTAGCCCGGAAAGGAAAAACGCCACCAGCCCTACGCCTTACCCTACGCCGTAACCTACTCCTGGCCCGTACGCTGGCACTGACCTGTGCGTCAGCACGTAGCCTGACCCTCCGACGTTTCCGTACCCTCACCTGTGCCCTAATCCTTGCCGTTCCCTAAGTGTAACCCTAGGCCGGAACGGAAACCTACCACCAAACCTACACCTTACCCTATGCCGTACCCTAATCCTAACCCGTGCGTCAGCATGTAACCTGACCCTAACACGTTTCTCTACCTTCACCTGTGCCCTAAACCTTGCCGTTCCCTAACCCTAACCCTAGCCCGGAACGGAAACCTACCACCAACCCTCCACCTTACCCTATGCCGTACCCTAATCCTAACCCATAAGCTGACACTGGCCCCTGCGTCAGAACGTAACCTGACCCTAACACGTTTCCGTACCCTCACCTGTGCCCTAAACCTTGCCATTCCCTAAACGTTACCCTAGCCCGGAACGAAAACCTACCACCAACCCTACACCTTACCCTACGTCGAACCCTCATACTAACCTGTGCGTCAGCACATACACTGACCCTAACACGTTTCCGTACACTCACCTGTGCCCTAAGCCTTGCCGTTCCCTAACCCTAACCCTAGCAGGGAAAAGAAACCCACCACAAGCACTATGCCTTACCCTACACCGTTGCCTACTGCTGGCCCGTACGCCGGCACTGACCCGTGCTTCAGCACGTAGCCTGGCCCTCCCACGTTTCCGTACCCTCACCTGTGCCCTAAGCCTTGCCGTTCCCTAACCCTAACCCTAGCCCGGAACGGAAACCCACCACCAGCTCCACACCTAACCTTACGCCGTACCCTATTCCTCATCCGTAAGCTGGCACTGACCCGTGCGTCAGCACGTAGCCTGACCCTCCCACGTTTCCGTACCCTCACCTGTGCCCTAAGCCTTGCCGTTCCCTCACCCTAACGCTAGCCCGGAACGGAAAGCCATCACCAGCCCTACACATTACCCTAGACCGTACCATACTCCTGGCCCGTACGCCGGCACTGACCCGTGCGTCAGCACATAGCCTGGCCCTCCCACGTTTCCGTACCCTCACCTGTGCCCTAAGCCTTGCCGTTCCCTAACCCTAACCCTAGCCCGGAATGGAAACGTATCACCAACCCTACACCTTACCCTACGCCGTACCCTAATCCTAATCCGTACGCTGACAATGACCCGTGCGTCAGCACATACCCTGACCCTAACATGTTTCCGTACCCTCACCTGTGCCCTAATCCTTGCCGTTCCCTAAGCCTAACCCTAGGACGGCACGGAAACCTACCACCAACCCTACACGTTACTCTACGCCGTACCCTAATCCTAACCCGTGCGTCAGCATGTACCCTGACCCTAACACGTTTCTGTACCCTCACCTGTGCCCTAAACCTTGCTGTTCCCTAACCCTAACCCTAGACTGAAACGGAAACCTACCACCAACCTTACACCTTATCCTATGCCGTACCCTAATCCTAATCCGTACGCTGACACTGACCCGAGCGTCAGCACGTACCCTGACGCTAACACGTTTCCGTACCCTCACCTGTGCCCTAAACCTTGCAGTTCCCAACCCCTAACCCTAGCCTGGAACGGAAACCTACCACCATCTCTATAACTTACCCTACGCCATACCCTAATCCTAATCTGTACGCTGACAATGACCTGTGCGTCAGCACATACCCTGACCCTAACACGTTTCCGAACTCTCACCTGTGCCCTAATCCTTGCCGTTCCCTAAGCGTAACCCAAGGCCGGAACGGAAACCTGCCACCAACCCTACACCTTACCCTACGCCGTACCTAATCCTAACCCGTGCGTCAGCATGTACCCTGACCCTAACACGTTTCTGTACCCTCACCTGTGCCCTAAACCTTGCCGTTCCCTAACCCTAACCCTAGCCCGGAATGGAAACCTACCACCAACCCTCCACCTTAACCTACGCCGTACCCTAATCCTAATCCTTAAGCTGACACTGACCTGTGCGTCAGAACGTACCCTGACCCTAACACGTTTCCGTACCCTCACCTGTGCCCTAAACCTTGCCGTTTCCTAAACATTACCCTATCCCGGAACGAAAACCTACCACCAACCCTACACCTTACCCTACGCCGAAACCTCATACTAACCCATGCGTCAGCACATACACTGACCCTAACACGTTTCCGTACACTCACCTGTGCCCTAAACCTTGCTGTTCCCTAACCCTAACCCTATCCCTGAATGGAAACCCACCACCAGCCCTACACCTTACCCTACACCGTAGCTTACTCCTGGTCTGTAAGCTGGCACTGACCCCAGCGTCAGCACGTAGCCTGACCCTCCCACGTTTCCGTACCCTCACCTGTGCCCTAAGCCTTGCCTTTCCCTAACCCTAACCCTAGCCCGGAACGGAAACCCACAACCAGCCCTACACTTTACCCTATGCCGTACCCTACTCCTGGCCCGTACGCTGGCACTGACCCGTGCGTCAGCACGTAGCCTGAACCTCCCACGTTTCCGTACCCTCACCTGTGCCCTAAGCCTTGCCGTTCCCTAACCCTAACCCGAGACCGGAACGGAAACCCACCACCAGCTCTACACCTAACCTTACGCCGTACCCTATTCCTCATCCGTAAGCTGGCACTGACCTGTGCGTCAGCACGTAGCCTGACCCTCCCACGTTTCCGTATTCTCACCTGTGCCCTAAGCCTTGCCGTTCCCTAACCCTAACCCTAGCCCGGAAAGGAAACCCGCCACCAGCCCTACGCCTTACCCTACGCCGTACCCTACTCCTGGCCCGTACGCCAGCACTGACCTGTGCGTCAGCACGTAGCCTGGCCCTCCCACGTTTCCGTACCCTCACCTGTGCCCTAAGCCTTCCCGTTCCCTAACCCTAACGCTAGCCCGGAACGAAAACCCGCCACCAGCCCTACGCCTTACCCTACGCTGTACCCTACTCCTGGACCGTACGCCAGCACTGACCCATGCGTCAGCACGTAGCCTGGCCCTCCCACGTTTCCGTACCCTCACCTGTGCCCTAAGCCTTGCCATTCCCTAGCCCTAACCCTAGCCCGGAACGGAAACCGGCCACCAGCCCTACGCCTTACCATACGCCGTACCCTACTCCTGGCCCGTACGCTGGCACTGACCCGTGCGTCAGCACGTAGCCTGGCCCTCCCATGTTTCCGTACCCTCACCTGTGCCCTAAGCATTGCCTTTCCCTAACCCTAACCCTAGCCCGGAACGGAAACCTACCACCAACCCGACACCTTACCCTACGCCGTACCCTAATCCTAACCCGTGCGTCAGCATGTACCCTGACACTAACACGTTTCTGTACCCTCACCTGTGCCCTAAACCTTACCGTTCCCTAACCCTAACCCTAGCCCGGAACAGAAGCCTACCACCAACCCTACACCTTACCCTACGCCGTACCCTAATCCTAATCCGTTCGCTGACACTGACACGTGCGTCAGCAAGTACCCTGACCCTAACACGTTTCCGTACACTCACCTCTGTCCTAAACCTTGCCATTCCCTAACCCTAACCCTAGCGCGGAATGGAAACCTACCACCAACCCTACACCTTACCCTACGCCGTACCCTAATCCTTCTCCATACGCTGACACTGACCCGTGCGTCAGCACGTACCCTGAGCCTAACACGTTTCCGTACCCTCACCTGTGCCCTAAACCTTGCAGTTCCCTAACCCTAACCCTAGCCTGGAACGGAAACCTACCACCAACCCTACACCTTACCCTACGCCGTACCCTAATCCTAATCCGTAAGCTGACACTGACCCGTGCGTCAGAACGTACCCTGACCCTAACACGTTTCCCTACACTCACCTGTGCGCTAAACCTTGCCGTTCCCTAAACATTACCCTAGACCGGAATGAAAACCTACCACCAACCCTACACCTTACAATACTCCGAACTCTCATACTAACCCGTGAGTCAGCACATACACTGACCCTAACACGTTTCCGTACACTCACCTGTGCCCTAAACCTTGCCGTTCCCTAACACTAACCCTAGCCCAGAATGGAAACCCACCACCAGCCCTACACCTTACCCTACGCCGTAGCTTACTCCTGGTCCGTAAGCTGGCACTGAACCCGGCGTCAGCACATAGCCTGACCCTCCCAAGTTTCCGTACCCTCACCTGTGCCGTAAGCCTTGCCGTTCCCTAACCCTAACCCTAACCCGGAACGGAAACCCACCACCAGCCCTACACTTTACCCTATGCCGTACCCTACTCCTGGCCCGTACGCTGGCACTGACCCGTGCGTCAGCACGTAGCCTGACCCGCCGACGTTTCCGTACCGTCACCTGTGCCCTAAGCCTTACCGTTCCATAACCTTAACCCTAGCCAGGAATGGAAACCCGCCAACAGCCCTACCCCATACCCTACGCTGTACCCTACTCCTGGCCCGTACGCTGGCAATGACCCGTGCGTCATCACGTAGCCTGACCCTCCAACATTTCCGTACCCTCACCTGTGCCCTAAGCCTTGCCGTTCCCTAACCCTAACCCTAGCCCGGAAAGGAAAAACGCCACCAGCCCTACGCCTTACCCTACGCCGTAACCTACTCCTGGCCCGTACGCTCGCACTGACCCGTGCGTCAGCACATAGCCTGACCCTCCGACGTTTCCATACCCTCACCTGTGCCCTAATCCTTGCCGTTCCCTAAGTGTAACCCTAGGCCGGAACGGAATCCTACCACCAAACCTACACCTTACCCTACGCCGTACCCTAATCCTTCTCCATACGCTGACACTGACCCGTGCGTCAGCACGTACCCTGAGCCTAACACGTTTCCGTACACTCACCTGTGCCCTAAACCTTGCAGTTCCCTAACCCTAACCCTAGCCCAGAAAGGAAAACTACCACCATCACTATACCTTACCCTACGCCATACCCTAATCCTAATCTGTACGCTGACAATGACCCGTGCGTCAGCACATACCCTGACCCTAACACGTTTCCGTATCCTCACCTGTGCCCTAATCCTTGCCGTTCCCTAAGCGTAACCCTAGGGCGGAATGGAAACCTACCACCAACCCTACACCTTACCCTACACCGTACCCTAATCCTAACCCGTGCGTCAGCATGTACCCTGACCCTAACACGTTTCTGTACCCTCACCTGTGCCCTAAACCTTGCCGTTCCCTAACCCTAACCCTAGCCCGGAATGGAAACATACCACCAACCCTCCACCTTAACCTACGCCGTACCCTAATCCTAATCCGTAAGCTGACACTGACCCGTGCGTCAGAACGTACCCTGACCCTAACACGTTTCCGTACCCTCACCTGTGCCCTAAGCCTTGCCGTTCCCTAAACGTTACCCTAGACCGGAACGAAAACGTACCACCAACCCTACACCTTACCCTACGCCGAACCCTCATACTAACCCATGCGTCAGCACATACACTGTCCCTAACACGTTTCCGTGCACTCACCTGTGCCCTAAACCTTGACGTTCCCTAACCCTAACCCTAGCCCAGAATGGAAACCCACCACCAGCCCTACACCTTACCCTACGCCGTAGCTTACTCCTGGTCTGTAAGCTGGCACTGACCCCGGCGTCAGCACGTAGCCTGACCCTCCCACGTTTCCGTACCCTCACCTGTGCCCTAAGCCTTGCCGTTCCCTAACCCTAACCCTAGCCCAGAAGGGAAACCCACCACTAACCCTACACTTTACTCTATGCAGTACCCAACTCCTGGCCCATACGCTGGCACTGACCCGTGCATCAGCACGTAGCCTGGACCTCCCACGTTTCCGTACCCTCACCTGTGCCCTAAGCCTTGCCGTACCCTAACCCTAACCCTAGCCCGGAACGGAAACCCGCCACTAGCCCTACACTTTACCCTATGCCGTACACTACGCCTGGCCCGTATGCTGGCACTGACCCGTGCGTCAACATGTAGCCTGACCCTCCCACGTTTCCGTACCCTCACCTGTGCCCTAAGCCTTGCCGTTCCCTAACCCTAACCCTAGCCCAGAATGGAAACCTACCACCAACCCTACACCTTACCCTACGCCGTACGCTAATCCTTCTCCATACGCTGACACTGACCCGTGCGTCAGCACGTACCCTGAGCCTAACACGTTTCCGTACCCTCACCTGTGCCCTAAACCTTGCAGTTCCCTAACCCTAACCCTAGCCTGGAACGGAAACCTACCACCAACCCTACACCTTACCCTACGCCGTACCCTAATCCTAATCCGTACGCTGACACTGACCCATGCGTCAGCAAGTACCCTGACCCTAACACGTTTCCGTATGCTCACCTGTGTCCTAAACCTTACGGTTCACTAACCCTAACCGTAGCGCGGAAAGGAAACCTACCACAAAACCTACACCTTACCCTACGCCGTACCCTAATCCTAATCCGTACGCTGACACTGACCCGTGCATCAGCACGTACCATGACCCTAACACGTTTCCGTACACTCACCTGTGCCCTAAACCTTGCCGTTCCCTAACCCTAACCCTAGCCTGGAATGGAAACGTATCACCAACCCTACACCTTACCCGACGCCGTACCCTAATCCTAATCTGTACGCTGACAATGACGAGTGCGTCAGCACATACCCTGACACTAACATGTTTCCGTACCCTCACCTGTGCCCTAATCCTTGCCGTTCCCTAAGCCTAACCCTAGGCCGGCACGGAAACCTACCACCAACCCTACACCTTACTCTACGCCGTACCCTAATCCTAACCCGTGCGTCAGCATGTACCCTGACCCTAACACGTTTCTGTACCCTCACCTGTGCCCTAAACCTTGCCGTTCCCTAACCCTAACCCTAGCCCGGAATGGAAACCTACCACCAACCCTCCACCTTACCCTACGCCGTACCCTAATCCTAATCCGTAAGCTGACACTGACCCGTGCGTCAGAACGTACCCTGACCCTAACACGTTTCCCTACACTCACCTGTGCCCTAAACCTTGCCGTTCCCTAAACGTTACCCTAGACCGGAACGAAAACCTACCACCAACCCTACACCTTACAATACTCCGAACTCTCATACTAACCCGTGAGTCAGCACATACACTGACCCTAACACGTTTCCGTACACTCACCTGTGCCCTAAACCTTGCCGTTCCCTAACACTAACCCTAGCCCAGAATGGAAACCCACCACCAGCCCTACACCTTACCCTACGCCGTAGCTTACTCCTGGTCCGTAAGCTGGCACTGAACCCGGCGTCAGCACATAGCCTGACCCTCCCAAGTTTCCGTACCCTCACCTGTGCCGTAAGCCTTGCCGTTCCCTAACCCTAACCCTAACCCGGAACGGAAACCCACCACCAGCCCTACACTTTACCCTATGCCGTACCCTACTCCTGGCCCGTACGCTGGCACTGACCCGTGCATCAGCACGTAGCCTGACCCGCCGACGTTTCCGTACCGTCACCTGTGCCCTAAGCCTTACCGTTCCATAACCTTAACCCTAGCCAGGAATGGAAACCCGCCAACAGCCCTACCCCATACCCTACGCTGTACCCTACTCCTGGCCCGTACGCTGGCAATGACCCGTGCGTCATCACGTAGCCTGACCCTCCAACATTTCCGTACCCTCACCTGTGCCCTAAGCCTTGCCGTTCCCTAACCCTAACCCTAGCCCGGAAAGGAAAAACGCCACCAGCCCTACGCCTTACCCTACGCCGTAACCTACTCCTGGCCCGTACGCTCGCACTGACCCGTGCGTCAGCACATAGCCTGACCCTCCGACGTTTCCATACCCTCACCTGTGCCCTAATCCTTGCCGTTCCCTAAGTGTAACCCTAGGCCGGAACGGAATCCTACCACCAAACCTACACCTTACCCTACGCCGTACCCTAATCCTTCTCCATACGCTGACACTGACCCGTGCGTCAGCACGTACCCTGAGCCTAACACGTTTCCGTACACTCACCTGTGCCCTAAACCTTGCAGTTCCCTAACCCTAACCCTAGCCCAGAAAGGAAAACTACCACCATCACTATACCTTAACCTACGCCATACCCTAATCCTAATCTGTACGCTGACAATGACCCGTGCGTCAGCACATACCCTGACCCTAACACGTTTCCGTATCCTCACCTGTGCACTAATCCTTGCCGTTCCCTAAGCGTAACCCTAGGGCGGAACGGAAACCTACCACCAACCCTACACCTTACCCTACGCCGTACCCTAATCCTAATCCGTACGCTGACACTGACCCATGCGTCAGCAAGTACCCTGACCCTAACACGTTTCCGTATGCTCACCTGTGTCCTAAACCTTACGGTTCACTAACCCTAACCGTAGCGCGGAAAGGAAACCTACCACAAAACCTACACCTTACCCTACGCCGTACCCTAATCCTAATCCGTACGCTGACACTGACCCGTGCATCAGCACGTACCATGACCCTAACACGTTTCTGTACACTCACCTGTGCCCTAAACCTTGCCGTTCCCTAACCCTAACCCTAGCCTGGAATGGAAACGTATCACCAACCCTACACCTTACCCGACGCCGTACCCTAATCCTAATCTGTACGCTGACAATGACGAGTGCGTCAGCACATACCCTGACACTAACATGTTTCCGTACCCTCACCTGTGCCCTAATCCTTGCCGTTCCCTAAGCCTAACCCTAGGCCGGCACGGAAACCTACCACCAACCCTACACCTTACTCTACGCCGTACCCTAATCCTAACCCGTGCGTCAGCATGTACCCTGACCCTAACACGTTTCTGTACCCTCACCTGTGCCCTAAACCTTGCCGTTCCCTAACCCTAACCCTAGCCCGGAATGGAAACCTACCACCAACCCTCCACCTTACCCTACGCCGTACCCTAATCCTAATCCGTAAGCTGACACTGACCCGTGCGTCAGAACGTACCCTGACCCTAACACGTTTCCCTACACTCACCTGTGCCCTAAACCTTGCCGTTCCCTAAACGTTACCCTAGACCGGAACGAAAACCTACCACCAACCCTACACCTTACAATACTCCGAACTCTCATACTAACCCGTGAGTCAGCACATACACTGACCCTAACACGTTTCCGTACACTCACCTGTGCCCTAAACCTTGCCGTTCCCTAACACTAACCCTAGCCCAGAATGGAAACCCACCACCAGCCCTACACCTTACCCTACGCCGTAGCTTACTCCTGGTCCGTAAGCTGGCACTGAACCCGGCGTCAGCACATAGCCTGACCCTCCCAAGTTTCCGTACCCTCACCTGTGCCGTAAGCCTTGCCGTTCCCTAACCCTAACCCTAACCCGGAACGGAAACCCACCACCAGCCCTACACTTTACCCTATGCCGTACCCTACTCCTGGCCCGTACGCTGGCACTGACCCGTGCGTCAGCACGTAGCCTGACCCGCCGACGTTTCCGTACCGTCACCTGTGCCCTAAGCCTTACCGTTCCGTAACCTTAACCCTAGCCAGGAATGGAAACCCGCCAACAGCCCTACCCCATACCCTACGCTGTACCCTACGCCTGGCCCGTACGCTGGCAATGACCCGTGCGTCATCACGTAGCCTGACCCTCCAACATTTCCGTACCCTCACCTGTGCCCTAAGCCTTGCCGTTCCCTAACCCTAACCCTAGCCCGGAAAGGAAAAACGCCACCAGCCCTACGCCTTACCCTACGCCGTAACCTACTCCTGGCCCGTACGCTCGCACTGACCCGTGCGTCAGCACATAGCCTGACCCTCCGACGTTTCCATACCCTCACCTGTGCCCTAATCCTTGCCGTTCCCTAAGTGTAACCCTAGGCCGGAACGGAATCCTACCACCAAACCTACACATTACCCTATGCCGTACCCTAATCCTAACCCGTGCGTCAGCATGTACCCTGACCCTAACACGTTTCTGTACCCTCACCTGTGCCCTAAACCTTGCTGTTCCCTAACCCTAACCCTAGCCCGGAATGGAAACCTACCAACAACCCTCCACCTTACCCTATGCCGTACCCTAATCCTAACCCATAAGCTGACACTGACCCCTGCGTCAGAACGTACCCTGACCCTAACACGTTTCCGTACCCTCACCTGTGCCCTAAACCTTGCCGTTCCCTAAACGTTACCCTAGCCCAGAACGAAAACCTACCACCAACCCTACACCTTACCCTATGTCGAACACTCATACTAACCTGTGCGTCAGCACATACACTGACCCTAACACGTTTCCGTACACTCACCTGTGCCCTAAGCCTTTCCGTTCCCTAACCCTAACCCTAGCCGGGAAAAGAAACCCACCACAAGCACTATGCCTTACCCTACACTGTTGCCTACTCCTGGCCCGTACGCCGGCACTGACCCGTGCGTCAGCACGTAGCCTGGCCCTCCCACGTTTCCATACCCTCACCTGTGCCCTAAGCCTTGCCGTTCCCTAACCCTAACCCTAGCCCGGAACGGAAACCCACCACCAGCTCCACACCTAACCTTATGCCGTACCCTATTCCTCATCCGTAAGCTGGCACTGACCCGTGCGTCAGCACGTAGCCTGGCCCTCCCACGTTTCCGTACCCTCACCTGTGCCCTAAGCCTTGCCGTTCCCTAACCCTAACCCTAGCCCGGAATGGAAACGTATCACCAACCCTACACCTTACCCTAAGCCGTACACTAATCCTAATCCATATGTCAACATGTACCCTGACCCTAACACGTTTCTGTACCCTCACCTGTGCCCTAAACCTTGCCGCTCCCTAACCCTAACCCTAGCCCGGAATGGAAACCTACTACCAACCCTCCACCTTACCCTACACCGTACCCTAATCCTAATCCGTAAGCTGACACTGACACGTGCGTCAGAACATACCCTGACCCTAATACGTTTCCGTACCCTCACCTGTGCCCTAAACCTTGCCATTCCCTAAACGTTACCCTAGACCGGAACGAAAACCTACCACCAAACCTACACCTTACCCTATGCCGAACCCTCATACTAACCCGTGCGTCAGCACATACACTGACCCTAACACGTTTCCGTACACACCTGTGCCCTAAACCTTGCTGTTCCCTAACCCTAACCCTAGCCCAGAATGGAAACCCACCACGAGCCCTACACCTTACCCTACTCCGTAGCTTACTCCTGGTCTGTAAGCTGGCACTGACCCCGGCGTCAGCACGTAGCCTGACCCTCCCACGTTTCCGTACCCTCACCTGTGCCCTAAGACTTGCCATTCCCTAACCCTAACCCTAGCCCGGAACGGAAACCCGCCACCAGCCCTACGCCTTACCCTACGCCGTACCCTACTCCTGGCCCGTATGCCGGCACTGACCCGTGCATCAGCACATAGCCTGACCCTCCCACGTTTCTGTGCCTTCACCTGTGCCCTAAGCCTTGCCATTCCCTAACCCTAACCCTAGCCTGGAACGGAAACCCACCACCAGCCCTACGCCTTACCCTATGCCGTACACTACTCCTGGCCCGTAGGGCGGCACTGACCCGTGCATCAGCACATAGCCTGACCCTCCCACGTTTCTGTGCCCTCACCTGTGCCCTAAGCCTTGCCGTTCCCTAACACTAACCCTAGCCCGGAACGGAAAACCGCCACCAGCTCTACGCCTTACCCTACGCCGTACCCTACTCTTGGACCGTACGCTGGCACTGACCCGTGCGTCAGCACGTAGCCTGACCCTCGCATGTTTCCGTATCCTCACCTGTGCCCTAAGCTTTGCCGTTCCCTTACCCTAACCCTAGCCCAGAATGGAAACCCGCCACCAGCCCTAAACCTTACCCTACACTGTACCCTACTCCTGGCCCATATGCCAGCACTGACCCATGCGTCAGCACATAGCCTGACCGTCCCACATTTCCGTACCCTCACCTGTGCCCTAAGCCTTGCCGTTCCCTAACCCTAACCCTAGCCCGGAACTGAAACATGCCACCAGCCCTACGCCTTACCCTACGCCGTAACCTACTCCTGGCCCGTACGCTGGCACTGACCCGTGCGTCAGCACGTAGCCTGACCCTCCGACGTTTCCGTACCCTCACCTGTGCCCTAATTCTTGCCGTTCCCTAAGTGTAACCCTAGGCCGGAATGGAAACCTACCACCAAACCTACACCTTACCCTATGCCGTACCCTAATCCTAACCCGTGCGTCAGCATGTACCCTGACCCTAACACGTTTCTGTACCCTCACCTGTGCCCTACACCTTGGCGTTCCCTAACCCTAACCCTAGCCCGGAATGGAAACCTACCACCAACCCTCCACCTTACCCTATGCCGTACCCTAATCCTAATCCATAAGCTGACACTGACCCCTGCGTCAGAACATACCCTGACGCTAACACGTTTCCGTACCCTCACCTGTGCCCTAAACCTTGCCGTTCCCTAAACGTTACCCTAGCCCGGAACGAAAACCTACCACCAACCCTACACCTTACCCTACGTCGAACACTCATACTAACCTGTGCGTCAGCACATACACTGACCCTAACACGTTTCCGTGCACTCACCTGTGCCCTAAGCCTTGCCGTTCCCTAACCCTAACCCTAGCCGGGAACAGAAACCCACCACAAGCACTACGCCTTACCCTACACCGTTGCCTACTGCTGGCTCCTACGCCGGCACTGACCCGTGCGTCAGCACGTAGCCTGGCCCTCCCACGTTTCCGTACCCTCACCTGTGCCCTAAGCCTTGCCGTTCCCTAACCCTAACCCTAGCCCGGAACGGAAACCCACCACCAGCTCTACACCTAACCTTACGCCGTACCCTAATCCTCATCCGTAACCAGGCACTGACCCATGCGTCAGCACGTAGCCTGACCCTCCCACGTTTCCGTACCCTCACCTGTGCCCTAAGCCTTGCCGTTCCCTAACCCTAACCCTAGCCTGGAACGGAAACCCACCACCAGCCCTACGCCTTACCCTACGCCGTACCCTACTCCTGGCCCGTACGGCGGCACTGACCCGTGCATCAGCACATAGCCTGACCCTCCCACGTTTCTGTGCCCTCACCTGTGCCCTAAGCCTTGCCGTTCCCTAACACTAACCCTAGCCCGGAACGGAAAACCGCCACCAGCTCTACGCCTTACCCTACGCCGTACCCTACTCTTGGACCGTACGCTGGCATTGACCCGTGCGTCAGCACGTAGCCTGACCCTCGCATGTTTCCGTATCCTCACCTGTGCCCTAAGCTTTGCCGTTCCCTAACCCTAACCCTAGCCCAGAACGGAAACCCGCCACCAGCCCTAAACCTTACCCTACGCTGTACCCTACTCCTGGCCCATATGCCAGCACTGACCCATGCGTCAGCACATAGCCTGTCCGTCCCACGTTTCCGTACCCTCACCTGTGCCCTAAGCCTTGCCGTTCCCTAACCCTAACCCTAGCCCGGAACGGAAAAACGCCACCAGCCCTACGCCTTACCCTACGCCGTAACCTACTCCTGGCCCGTACGCTGGCACTGACCCGTGCGTCAGCACGTAGCCTGACCCTCCGACGTTTCCGTACCCTCACCTGTGCCCTAATTCTTGCCGTTCCCTAAGTGTAACCCTAGGCCGGAATGGAAACCTACCACCAAACCTACACCTTACCCTATGCCGTACCCTAATCCTAACCCGTGCGTCAGCATGTACCCTGACCCTAACACGTTTCTGTACCCTCACCTGTGCCCTACACCTTGCCGTTCCCTAACCCTAACCCTAGCCCGGAATGGAAACCTACCACCAACCCTCCACCTTACCCTAAGCCGTACCCTAATCCTAATCCATAAGCTGACACTGACCCCTGCATCAGAACGTACCCTGATGCTAACACGTTTCCGTACCCTCACCTGTGCCCTAAACCTTGCCGTTCCCTAAACGTTACCCTAGCCCAGAACGAAAACCTACCACCAACCCTACACCTTACCCTACGTCGAACACTCATACTAACCTGTGCGTCAGCACATACACTGACCCTAACACGTTTCCGTGCACTCACCTGTGCCCTAAGCCTTGCCGTTCCCTAACCCTAACCCTAGCCGGGAACAGAAACCCACCACAAGCACTACGCCTTACCCTACACCGTTGCCTACTGCTGGCTCCTACGCCGGCACTGACCCGTGCGTCAGCACGTAGCCTGGCCCTCCCACGTTTCCGTACCCTCACCTGTGCCCTAAGCCTTGCCGTTCCCTAACCCTAACCCTAGCCCGGAACGGAAACCCACCACCAGCTCTACACCTAACCTTACGCCGTACCCTAATCCTCATCCGTAAGCAGGCACTGACCCATGCGTCAGCACGTAGCCTGACCCTCCCACGTTTCCGTACCCTCACCTGTGCCCTAAGCCTTGCCGTTCCCTCACCCTAACGCTAGCCCGGAACGGAAACCCATCACCAGCCCTACACATTACCCTATGCCGTACCCTACTCCTGGCCCGTACGCCGGCACTGACCCGTGCGTCAGCACGTAGCCTGGCCCTCCCACGTTTCCGTACCCTCACCTGTGCCCTAAGCCTTGCCGTTCCCTAACCCTAACCCTAGCCCGGAATGGAAACGTATCACCAATCCTACACCTTACCCTACGCCGTACCCTAATCCTAATCCGTACGCTGACAATGACCCGTGCGTCAGCACATACCCTGACCCTAACATGTTTCCGTACCCTCACCTGTGCCCTAATCCTTGCCGTTCCCTAAGCCTAACCCTAGGACGGCACGGAAACCTACCACCAACCCTACACGTTACTCTACGCCGTACCCTAATCCTAATCCGTAAGCTGACACTGACCCGTGCGTCAGAACATACCCTGACCCTAACACGTTTCCGTACCCTCACCTGTGCCCTAAACCTTGCCATTCCCTAAACGTTACCCTAGACCGGATCGAAAACCTACCACCAACCCTACACCTTACCCTATGCCGAACCCTCATACTAACCCGTGCGTCAGCACATACACTGACCCTAACACGTTTCCGTACACTCACCTGTGCCCTAAACCTTGCTGTTCCCTAACCCTAACCCTAGCCCAGAATGGAAACCCACCACGAGCCCTACACCTTACCCTACTCCGTAGCTTACTCCTGGTCTGTAAGCTGGCACTGACCCCGGCGTCAGCACATAGCCTGACCCTCCCACGTTTCTGTGCCCTCACCTGTGCCCTAAGCCTTGCCGTTCCCTAACCCTAACCCTAGCCTGGAACGGAAACCCACCACCAGCCCTACACCTTACCCTACGCCGTACCCTACTCCTGGCCCGTACGGCGGCACTGACCCGTGCATCAGCACATAGCCTGACCCTCCCACGTTTCTCTGCCCTCACCTGTGCCCTAAGCCTTGCCGTTCCCTAACCCTAACCCTAGCCCGGAACGGAAAACCGCCACCAGCTCTACGCCTTACCCTACGCCGTACCCTACTCTTGGACCGTACGCTGGCACTGACCCGTGCGTCAGCACGTAGCCTGACCCTCGCATGTTTCCGTATCCTCACCTGTGCCCTAAGCTTTGCCGTTCCCTAACCCTAACCCTAGCCCAGAACGGAAACCCGCCACCAGCCCTAAACCTTACCGTACGCTGTACCCTACTCCTGGCCCATATGCCAGCACTGACCCATGCGTCAGCACATAGCCTGACCCTCCCACGTTTCCGTACCCTCACCTGTGCCCTAAGCCTTGCCGTTCCCTAACCCTAACCCTAGCCCGGAACAGAAAAACGCCACCAGCCCTACGCCTTACCCTACGCCGTAACCTACTCCTGGCCCGTACGCTGGCACTGACCCGTGCGTCAGCACGTAGCCTGACCCTCCGACGTTTCCGTACCCTCACCTGTGCCCTAATTCTTGCCGTTCCCTAAGTGTAACCCTAGGCTGGAACGGAAACCTACCACCAAACCTACACCTTACCCTATGCCGTACCCTAATCGTAACCCGTGTGTCAGCATGTACCCTGACCCTAACACGTTTCTGTACCCTCACCTGTGCCCTACACCTTGCCGTTCCCTAACCCTAACCCTAGCCCGGAATGGAAACCTACCACCAACCCTCCACCTTACCCTATGCCGTACCCTAATCCTAATCCACAAGCTGACACTGACCCCTGCGACAGAACGTACCCTGACGCTAACACGTTTCCGTACCCTCACCTGTGCCCTAAACCTTGCCGTTCGCTAAACGTTACCCTAGCCCGGAACGAAAACCTACCACCAACCCTACACCTTACCCTACGTCGAACACTCATACTAACCTGTGCGTCAGCACATACACTGACCCTAACACGTTTCCGTACACTCACCTGTGCCCTAAGCCTTGCCGTTCCCTAACCCTAACCCTAGCCGGGAACAGAAACCCACCACAAGCACTACGCCTTACCCTACACCGTTGCCTACTGCTGGCTCCTACGCTGGCACTGACCCGTGCGTCAGCACGTAGCCTGGCCCTCCCACGTTTCCGTACCCTCACCTGTGCCCTAAGCCTTGCCGTTCCCTAACCCTAACCCTAGCCCGGAACGGAAACCCACCACCAGCTCTACACCTAACCTTACGCCGTACCCTATTCCTCATCCGTAAGCAGGCACTGACCCATGCGTCAGCATGTAGCCTGACCCTCCCACGTTTCCGTACCCTCACCTGTGCCCTAAGCCTTGCCGTTCCCTCACCCTAACGCTAGCCCGAAACGGAAACCCATCACCAGCCCTACACATTACCCTATGCCGTACCCTACTCCTGGCCCGTACGCCGGGACTGACCCGTGCGTCAGCACGTAGCCTGGCCCTCCCACGTTTCCGTACCCTCACCTGTGCCCTAAGCCTTGCCGTTCCCTAACCCTAAACCTAGCCCAGAATGGAAACGTATCACCAACCCTACACCTTACCCTACGCCGTACCCTAATCCTAATCCGTACGCTGACAATGACCCGTGCGTCAGCACATACCCTGACTCTAACATGTTTCCATACCCTCACCTGTGCCCCAATCCTTGCCGTTCCCTAAGCCTAACCCTAGGCTGGCATGGAAACCTACCACCAACCCTACACCTTACTCTACGCCGTACCCTAATCCTAACCCGTGCGTCAGGATGTACCCTGACACTAACACGTTTCTGTACCCTCACCTGTGCCCTAAACCTTGCAGTTCCCTAACCCTAACCCTAGCCTGGAACGGAAACCTACCACCCACCCTACACCTTACCCTACGCCGTAACCTAATCCTAATCTGTACACTGACACTGACCCGTGCGTCAGCAAGTACCCTGACCCTAACACGTTTCCGTAACCTCACCTGTGTCCTAAACCTTGCGGTTCCCTAACCCTAACCCTAGTGTGGAATGGAAAACTACCACAATACCTACACCTTACCCTACACCCTACCCTAATCCTAATCCATACACTGACACTGACCCGTGCGTCAACACGTACCCTGACCCTAACACGTTTCCGTACACTCACCTGTGCCCTAAACCTTGCAGTTCCCTAACCCTAACCCTAGCCCAGAACGGAAAACAACCTCCATCACTATACCTTACCCTACGCCATACCCTAATCCTAATCTGTACACTGACAATGACCCGTGCGTCAACACATACCCTGACCCTAACACGTTTCCGTACCCTCACCAGTGCCCTAATCCTTGCCGTTCCCTAAGCGTAACCCTAGGCCGGAACGGAAACGTACCACCAACCCTACACCTTACTCTACACCGTACCCTAATCCTAACCCGTGCGTCAGCATGTACCCTGACCCTAACACGTTTCTGTACCCTCACCTGTGCCCTAAACCTTGCTGTTCCCTAACCCTAACCCTAGCCTGAAACGGAAAACTACCACCAACCCTACACCTTATCCTATGCCGTACCCTAATCCTAATCCGTAGGCTGACAGTGATCCGTGCGTCAGCACGTACCCTGACGCTAACACGTTTCCGTACCCTCACCTGTGCCCTAAGCATTGCCGTTCCCTAACCCTAACCATAGCCCAGAATGGAAACCCGCCACCAGCCCTACGCCTTACCCTACCCCGTTGCCTACTCCTGGCCCGTATGCCGGCACTGACCCATGTATCAGCACGTAGCCTGACACTCCCACGTTTCCATACCCTCACCTGTGCCCTAAACCTTGCCGTTCCCTAACCCTAACCCTAGCCCGGAACGGAAACCCCCCACCAGCCCTACGCCTTACCCTACGCCGTACCCTACTCCTGGCCCGTACGCTGGCACTGACCCGTGCGTCAGCACTTATCCTGACCCTCCCACGTTTCCATACCCTCTCCTGTGTCCTAAGCCTTGCCGTTCCCTATCCCTAACCCTAGCCCGGAACGGAAACCTACCACCAACCCTTCACCTTACCCTACGCCGTACCCTAATCCTAACCCGTGCGTCAGCATGTACCCTGACACTAACACGTTTCTGTACCCTCACCCGTGCCCTAAACCTTACCGTTCCCTAACCCTAACCCTAGCCCACAACAGAAACCTACCACCAACCCTACACCTTACCCTACGCCGTACCCTAATCCTAATCCAGTTCGCTGACGCTGACCCATGCGTCAGCAAGTTCCCTCACCCTAACACGTTTGCGTACCCTCACGTCTGTCCTAAACCTTGCCGTTCCCTAACCCTAACCCTAGCGCGGAATGGAAACCTACCACAAAACCTACACCTTACCCTACACCGTACCCAAATTCTAATCCGTACGCTTACACTGACACGTGTGTCAGCACGTACGCTGACCCTAACACGTTTCCGTACACTCACCTGTGCCCTAAACCTTGGCGTTCCCTAACCCTAACCCTAGCCAGGAATGGAAACCTACCACCATCCCTACATCTTCCCCTACGCCGTAACCTAATCCTAATCTGTACGCTGACAATGACCCTTGCGTCAGCACATACCCTGACCCTAACACGTTTCCGTACCCTCACCTGTGCCCTAATCCTTGCCGTTCCCTAAGCATAACCCTAGGCCGGAACGGAAACCTACCACCAACCCTACACCTTACCCTACGCTGTACCCTAATCCTAAGCCGTGCGTCAGCATGTACCCTGACCCTAACACGTTTCCGTACCCTCACCTGTGCCCTAAACTTGCCGTTCCCTAACCCTAACCCTAGCCCGGAATGGAAACCTACGACCAACCCTCCACCTTACCCTACGCCGTACCCTAATCCTAATCCGTAAGCTGACACTGACCCATGCGTCAGAACGTACCCTGACCCTAACACGTTTCCGTACCCTCACCTGTGCCCTAAACCTTGCCGTTCCCTAAACGTTACCCTGCCCGGAACGGAAACCCACCACCAACCCTACACTTTGCTCTATGCCGTACCCAACTCCTGGCCCATACGCTGGCACTGACCCGTGCGTCAGCACGTAGCCTGAACCTCCCACGTTTCCGTACCCTCACCTGTGCCCTAAGCCTTGCCGTTCCCTAACCCTAACCCTTGCCCGGAATGGAAACCCACCACCAGCTCTACACTTAACCTTACGCCGTACCCTATTCCTCATCCGTAAGCTGGCACTAACCCATTCGTCAGCACGTAGCCTGACCCTCCCACGTTTCCGTACCCTCACCTGTGCCCTAAGCCTTCCCGTTCCCTAACGCTAACCTTAGCACAGAACGGAAACCCACCACCAGCCCTACACCTTACCCTACGCCGTACCCTACTCCTGGCCTGTACGCTGGCACTGACCCGTGCGTCAGCACGTAGCCTGACCTTCCCACGTTTCCGTAACCTCACCTGTGCCCTAAACCTTGCCGTTCCCTAACCCTAACGGTAGCCGGGAATGGAAACGTAACACCCACCCTACACCTTACCCTACGCCGTAACCTAATCCTAATCCATACGCTGACAATGACCCGTGCATCAGCACATACCCTGAACGTAACATGTTTCCATACTCTCACCTGTGCCCTAATCCTTGCCGTTCCCTAAGCCTAACCCTAGGCCGGCACGGAAACCTACCACCAACCCTAAACCTTACTCTATGCCGTACCCTAATCCTAACCCATGCGTCAGCATGTACCCTGACCCTAACACGTTTCTGTACCCTCACCTGTGCCCTAAACCTTGCCGTTCCCTAACCCTAACCCTAGCCCGAAACGGAAACCTACCACCAACCCTACACCTTATCCTATGCTGTACCCTAATCCTAATCCGTACGCTGACACTGACCCGTGCGTCAGCACGTACCCTGACGCTAACACGTTTCCGTACCCTCACCTGTGCCCTAAACCTTGCAGTTCCCTAACCCTAACCCTAGCCTGGAACGGAAAACTATCACCAACCCTACACCTTACCCTACGCCGTACCCTAATCCTAATCCGTACACTGACACTGACCCGTGTGTCAGCCAGTACCCTGACCCTAACACGTTTCCGTAACCTCACCTGTGTCCTAAACCTTGCGGTTCCCTAAACCTAACCCTAGCGCGGAATGGAAAACTACCACAATACCTACACCTTACCCTACGCCGTACCCTAATCCTAATCCATACGCTGACACTGACCCATGCGTAAGCACGTACCCTGACCCTAACACGTTTCCGTACACTCACCTGTGCCCTAAACCTTTCAGTTCCCTAACCCTAACCCTAACCCAGAACGGAAAACTACCACCAACACTATACCTTACCCTACGCCATACCATAATCCTAATCTGTACGCTGACAATGACCCGTGCGTCAGCACATACCCTGACCCTAACACGTCTCCGAACCCTCACCTGTGCCCTAATCCTTGCCGTTCCCTAACCGTAACCCTTGGCCGGAACGGAAACCTACCACCAACCCTACACCTTACCCTACGCCGTACCCTAATACTAACCCGTGCGTCAGCATGTACCCTAACCCTAACACGTTTCTGTACCCTCACCTGTGCCCTAAACCTTGCCGTTCCCTAACCCTAACCCTAGCCCGGAATGGAAACCTACCACCAACCCTCCACCTTACCCTACGCCGTACCCTAATCCTAATCCGTAAGCTGACACTGACCCATGCGTCAGCACGTACCCTGACCCTAACACGTTTCCGTAACCTCACCTGTGCCCTAAACCTTGCCGTTCCCTAACCCTAACCCTAGCACGGAATGGAAACGTATCAGCAACCCTACACCTTACCCTACGCCGTACCCTAATCCTAATCCGTACGCTGACAATGACCCGTGCGTCAGCACATACCCTGACCCTAACATGTTTCCGTACCCTCACCTGTGCCCTAATCCTTGCCGTTCCCTAAGCCTAACCCTAGGCCGGAACGGAAACCTACCACCAACCCTACACCTTACTCTACGCCGTATGCTAATCCTAACCCGTGCGTCAGCATGTACCCTGACCCTAACACGTTTCTGTACCCTCATCTGTGCCCTAAACCTTGCTGTTCCCTAACTCTAACCCTAGACTGAAACGGAAACCTACCACCAACCCTACACCTTATCCTATGCCGTACCCTAATCCTAATCCGTACGCTGAAACTGACCCGTGCGTCAGCACGTACCCTGACGCTAACGTTTCCGTACCCTCACCTGTGCCCTAAACCTTGTAGTTCCCTAACCCTAACCCTAGCCTGGAACGGAAACCTACCACCAACCCTACACCTTACCCTGCGCCGTACCCTAATCCTAATCCGTACACTGACACTGACCTGTGCGTCAGCAAGTACCCTGACCCTAACACGTTTCCGTAACCTCACCTGTGTCCTAAACCTTGCGGTTCCCTAACCCTAACCCTAGCGCGGAATGGAAAACTACCACAATACCTACACCTTACCCTACGCCGTACCCTAATCCTAATCCATACGCTGACACTGACCCGTGGGTCAGCACGTGCCCTGACCCTAACACGTTTCCGTACACTCACCTGTGCCCTAAACCTTGCAGTTCCCTAACCCTAACCCTAGCCCAGAACGGAAAACTACCTCCATCACTATACCTTACCCTACGCCATACCCTAATCCTAATCTGTACGCTGACAATGACCCGTGCGTCAGCACATACCCTGACCCTAACCCGTTTCCGTACCCTCACCTGTGCCCTAATCCTTGCCATTCCCTAAGCGTAAGCCTAGGGCGGAACGGAAACCTACCACCAACCCTACACCTTACCCTACGCCGTACCCTAATCCTAACCCGTGCGTCAGCATGTACCCTGACCCTAACACCTTTCTGTACCCTCACCTGTGCCCTAAACCTTGCCGTTCCCTAACCCTAACCCTAGCCCGGAATGGAAACCTACTACCAACCCTCCACCTTACCCTACGCCGTACCCTAATACTAATCCGTAAGCTGACACTGACCCGTGCGTCAGAACGTACCCTGACCCTAACACGTTTCCATACCCTCACCTGTGCCCTAAACCTTGCCGTTCCCTAAACGTTACCCTAGCCCGGAACGAAAACCTACCACCAACCCTACACCTTACCCTACGTCGAACACTCATACTAACCTGTGCGTCAGCACATACACTGACCCTAACACGTTTCCGTACACTCACCTGTGCCCTAAGCCTTGCCGTTCCCTAACCCTAACCCTAGCCGGGAACAGAAACCCACCACAAGCACTACGCCTTACCCTACACCGTTGCCTACTGCTGGCTCCTACGCTGGCACTGACCCGTGCGTCAGCACGTAGCCTGGCCCTCCCACGTTTCCGTACCCTCACCTGTGCCCTAAGCCTTGCCGTTCCCTAACCCTAACCCTAGCCCGGAACGGAAACCCACCACCAGCTCTACACCTAACCTTACGCCGTACCCTATTCCTCATCCGTAAGCAGGCACTGACCCATGCGTCAGCACGTAGCCTGACCCTCCCACGTTTCCGTACCCTCACCTGTGCCCTAAGCCTTGCCGTTCCCTCACCCTAACGCTAGCCCGGAACGGAAACCCATCACCAGCCCTACACATTACCCTATGCCGTACCCTACTCCTGGCCCGTACGCCGGCACTGACCCGTGCGTCAGCACGTAGCCTGGCCCTCCCACGTTTCCGTACCCTCACCTGTGCCCTAAGCCTTGCCGTTCCCTAACCCTAACCCTAGCCCAGAATGGAAACGTATCAACAACCCTACACCTTACCCTACGCCTTACCCTAATCCTAATCCGTACGCTGACAATGACCCGTGCGTCAGCACATACCCTGACCCTAACATGTTTCCATACCCTCACCTGTGCCCCAATTCTTGCCGTTCCCTAAGCCTAACCCTAGGCTGGCATGGAAACCTACCACCAACCCTACACCTTACTCTACGCCGTACCCTAATCCTAACCCGTGCGTCAGGATGTACCCTGACACTAACACGTTTCTGTACCCTCACCTGTGCCCTAAACCTTGCAGTTCCCTAACCCTAACCCTAGCCTGGAACGGAAACCTACCACCCACCCTACACCTTACCCTACGCCGTAACCTAATCCTAATCTGTACACTGACACTGACCCGTGCGTCAGCAAGTACCCTGACCCTAACACGTTTCCGTAACCTCACCTGTGTCCTAAACCTTGCGGTTCCCTAACCCTAACCCTAGTGTGGAATGGAAAACTACCACAATACCTACACCTTACCCTACCCCCTACCCTAATCCTAATCCATACGCTGACACTGACCCGTGCGTCAACACGTACCCTGACCCTAACACGTTTCCGTACACTCACCTGTGCCCTAAACCTTGCAGTTCCCTAACCCTAACCCTAGCCCAGAACGGAAAACAACCTCCATCACTATACCTTACCCTACGCCATACCCTAATTCTAATCTGTACGCTGACAATGACCCGTGCGTCAACACATACCCTGACCCTAACACGTTTCCGTACCCTCACCTGTGCCCTAATCCTTGCCGTTCCCTAAGCGTAACCCTAGGCCGGAACGGAAACGTACCACCAACCCTACACCTTACTCTACACCGTACCCTAATCCTAACCCGTGCGTCAGCATGTACCCTGACCCTAACACGTTTCTGTACCCTCACCTGTGCCCTAAACCTTGCTGTTCCCTAACCCTAACCCTAGCCTGAAACGGAAAACTACCACCAACCCTACACCTTATCCTATGCCGTACCCTAATCCTAATCCGTAGGCTGACAGTGACCCGTGCGTCAGCACGTACCCTGACACTAACACGTTTCCGTACCCTCACCTGTGTCCTAAACCTTGCAGTTCCCTAACCCTAAACCTAGCCTGGAACGGAAACCTACCACCAACCCTACACCTTACCCTACGCCGTACCCTACTCCTGGCCTGTACGCTGGCACTGACCCGTGCGTCAGCACGTAGCCTGGCCCTCCCACGTTTCCCTACCCTCCCCTGTGCCCTAAGCCTTGCCGTTCCCTAACCCTTACTTTAGCCCAGAACAGAAACACACCACCAGCCTTTCGCCTTACCCTACGCCGTTGCCTACTCCTGGCCCGTAGGCCGGCACTGACCCGTGCGTCAGCACGTAGCCTGGCCCTCCCACGTTTCCGTACCCTCACCTGTGCCCTAAGCGTTGCCGTTCCCTAACCCTAACCATAGCCCAGAATGGAAACCCGCCACCAGCCCTACGCCTTACCCTACCCCGTTGCCTACTCCTGGCCCGTATGCCGGCACTGACCCATGTATCAGCACGTAGCCTGACACTCCCACGTTTCCATACCCTCAGCTGTGCCCTAAACCTTGCCGTTCCCTAACCCTAACCCTAGCCCGGAACGGAAACCCCCCACCAGCCCTACGCCTTACCCTACGCCGTACCCTACTCCTGGCCCGTACGCTGGCACTGACCCGTGCGTCAGCACTTAGCCTGACCCTCCCACGTTTCCATACCCTCTCCTGTGTCCTAAGCCTTGCCGTTCCCTAACCCTAACCCTAGCCCGGAACGGAAACCTACCACCAACCCTTCACCTTACCCTACGCCGTACCCTAATCCTAACCCGTGCGTCAGCATGTACCCTGACACTAACACGTTTCTGTACCCTCACCCGTGCCCTAAACCTTACCGTTCCCTAACCCTAACCCTAGCCCAGAACAGAAACCTACCACCAACCCTACACCTTACCCTACGCCGTACCCTAATCCTAATCCAGTTCGCTGACGCTGACCCATGCGTCAGCAAGTTCCCTCACCCTAACACGTTTCCGTACCCTCACGTCTGTCCTAAACCTTGCCGTTCCCTAACCCTAACCCTAGCGCGGAATGGAAACCTACCACAAAACCTACACCTTACCCTACACCGTACCCAAATACTAATCCGTACGCTTACACTGACACGTGTGTCAGCACGTACGCTGACCCTAACACGTTTCCGTACACTCACCTGTGCCCTAAACCTTGGCGTTCCCTAACCCTAACCCTAGCCAGGAATGGAAACCTACCACCATCCGTACATCTTCCCCTACGCCGTAACCTAATCCTAATCTGTACGCTGACAATGACCCTTGCGTCAGCACATACCCTGACCCTAACACGTTTCCGTACCCTCACCTGTGCCCTAATCCTTGCCGTTCCCTAAGCATATCCCTAGGCCGGAACGGAAACCTACCACCAACCCTACACCTTACCCTACGCTGTACCCTAATCCTAAGCCGTGCGTCAGCATGTACCCTGACCCTAACACGTTTCCGTACCCTCACCTGTGCCCTAAACTTGCCGTTCCCTAACCCTAACCCTAGCCCGGAATGGAAACCTACGACCAACCCTCCACCTTACCCTACGCCGTACCCTAATCCTAATCCGTAAGCTGACACTGACCCATGCGTCAGAACGTACCCTGACCCTAACACGTTTCCGTACCCTCACCTGTGCCCTAAACCTTGCCGTTCCCTAAACGTTACCCTAGCCCGGAAAGGAAACCCACCACCAACCCTACACTTTGCTCTATGCCGTACCCAACTCCTGGCCCATACGCTGGCACTGACCCGTGCGTCAGCACGTAGCCTGAACCTCCCACGTTTCCGTACCCTCACCTGTGCCCTAAGCCTTGCCGTTCCCTAACCCTAACCCTTGCCCGGAATGGAAACCCACCACCAGCTCTACACTTAACCTTACGCCGTACCCTATTCCTCATCCGTAAGCTGGCACTAACCCATTCGTCAGCACGTAGCCTGACCCTCCCACGTTTCCGTACCCTCACCTGTGCCCTAAGCCTTCCCGTTCCCTAACGCTAACCTTAGCACAGAACGGAAACCCACCACCAGCCCTACACCTTACCCTACGCCGTACCCTACTCCTGGCCTGTACGCTGGCACTGACCCGTGCGTCAGCACGTAGCCTGACCTTCCCACGTTTCCGTAACCTCACCTGTGCCCTAAACCTTGCCGTTCCCTAACCCTAACGGTAGCCGGGAATGGAAACGTATCACCCACCCTACACCTTACCCTACGCCGTACCCTAATCCTAATCCATACGCTGACAATGACCGGTGCATCAGCACATACCCTGAACGTAACATGTTTCCGTACTCTCACCTGTGCCCTAATCCTTGCCGTTCCCTAAGCCTAACCCTAGGCCGGCACGGAAACCTACCACCAACCCTAAACCTTACTCTACGCCGTACCCTAATCCTAACCCATGCGTCAGCATGTACCCTGACCCTAACACGTTTCTGTACCCTCACCTGTGCCCTAAACCTTGCCGTTCCCTAACCCTAACCCTAGCCCGAAACGGAAACCTACCACCAACCCTAAAACTTATCCTATGCTGTACCCTAATCCTAATCCGTACGCTGACACTGACCCGTGCGTCAGCACGTACCCTGACGCTAACACGTTTCCGTACCCTCACCTGTGCCCTAAACCTTGCAGTTCCCTAACCCTAACCCTAGCCTGGAACGGAAAACTATCACCAACCCTACACCTTACCCTACGCCGTACCCTAATCCTAATCCGTACACTGACACTGACCCGTGTGTCAGCCAGTACCCTGACCCTAACACGTTTCCGTAACCTCACCTGTGTCCTAAACCTTGCGGTTCCCTAAACCTAACCCTAGCGCGGAATGGAAAACTACCACAATACCTACACCTTACCGTACGCCGTACCCTAATCCTAATCCGTAAGCTGACACTGACCCATGCGTCAGAACGTACCCTGACCCTAACACGTTTCCGTAACCTCACCTGTGCCCTAAACCTTGCCGTTCCCTAACCCTAACCCTAGCACGAAATGGAAACGTATCACCAACCCTACACCTTACCCTACGCCGTACCCTAATCCTAATCCGTACGCTGACAATGACCCGTGCGTCAGCACATACCCTGACCCTAACATGTTTCCGTACCCTCACCTGTGCCCTAATCCTTGCCGTTCCCTAAGCCTAACCCTAGGCCGGCACGGAAACCTACCACCAACCCTACACCTTACTCTACGCCGTATGCTAATCCTAACCCGTGCGTCAGCATGTACCCTGACCCTAACACGTTTCTGTACCCTCACCTGTGCCCTAAACCTTGCTGTTCCCTAACCCTAACCCTAGACTGAAACGGAAACCTACCACCAACCCTACACCTTATCCTATGCCGTACCCTAATCCTAATCCGTACGCTGAAACTGACCCGTGCGTCAGCACGTACCCTGACGCTAACGTTTCCGTACCCTCACCTGTGCCCTAAACCTTGTAGTTCCCTAACCCTAACCCTAGCCTGGAACGGAAACCTACCACCAACCCTACACCTTACCCTGCGCTGTACCCTAATCCTAATCCGTACACTGACACTGACCTGTGCGTCAGCAAGTACCCTGACCCTAACACGTTTCCGTAACCTCACCTGTGTCCTAAACCTTGCGGTTCCCTAACCCTAACCCTAGCGCGGAATGGAAAACTACCACAATACCTACACCTTACCCTACGCCGTACCCTAATCCTAATCCATACGCTGACACTGACCCGTGGGTCAGCACGTGCCCTGACCCTAACACGTTTCCGTACACTCACCTGTGCCCTAAACCTTGCAGTTCCCTAACCCTAACCCTAGCCCAGAACGGAAAACTACCTCCATCACTATACCTTACCCTACGCCATACCCTAATCCTAATCTGTACGCTGACAATGACCCGTGCGTCAGCACATACCCTGACCCTAACCCGTTTCCGTACCCTCACCTGTGCCCTAATCCTTGCCATTCCCTAAGCGTAAGCCTAGGGCGGAACGGAAACCTACCACCAACCCTACACCTTACCCTACGCCGTACCCTAATCCTAACCCGTGCGTCAGCATGTACCCTGACCCTAACACCTTTCTGTACCCTCACCTGTGCCCTAAACCTTGCCGTTCCCTAACCCTAACCCTAGCCCGGAATGGAAACCTACTACCAACCCTCCACCTTACCCTACGCCGTACCCTAATACTAATCCGTAAGCTGACACTGACCCGTGCGTCAGAACGTACCCTGATCCTAACACGTTTCCATACCCTCACCTGTGCCCTAAACCTTGCCGTTCCCTAAACGTTACCCTAGCCCGGAACGAAAACCTACCACCAACCCTACACCTTACCCTACGTCGAACACTCATACTAACCTGTGCGTCAGCACATACACTGACCCTAACACGTTTCCGTACACTCACCTGTGCCCTAAGCCTTGCCGTTCCCTAACCCTAACCCTAGCCGGGAACAGAAACCCACCACAAGCACTACGCCTTACCCTACACCGTTGCCTACTGCTGGCTCCTACGCTGGCACTGACCCGTGCGTCAGCACGTAGCCTGGCCCTCCCACGTTTCCGTACCCTCACCTGTGCCCTAAGCCTTGCCGTTCCCTAACCCTAACCCTAGCCCGGAACGGAAACCCACCACCAGCTCTACACCTAACCTTACGCCGTACCCTATTCCTCATCCGTAAGCAGGCACTGACCCATGCGTCAGCACGTAGCCTGACCCTCCCACGTTTCCGTACCCTCACCTGTGCCCTAAGCCTTGCCGTTCCCTCACCCTAACGCTAGCCCGGAACGGAAACCCATCACCAGCCCTACACATTACCCTATGCCGTACCCTACTCCTGGCCCGTACGCCGGCACTGACCCGTGCGTCAGCACGTAGCCTGGCCCTCCCACGTTTCCGTACCCTCACCTGTGCCCTAAGCCTTGCCGTTCCCTAACCCTAACCCTAGCCCAGAATGGAAACGTATCACCAACCCTACACCTTACCCTACGCCGTACCCTAATCCTAATCCGTACGCTGACAATGACCCGTGCGTCAGCACATACCCTGACCCTAACATGTTTCCATACCCTCACCTGTGCCCCAATCCTTGCCGTTCCCTAAGCCTAACCCTAGGCTGGCATGGAAACCTACCACCAACCCTACACCTTACTCTACGCCGTACCCTAATCCTAACCCGTGCATCAGGATGTACCCTGACACTAACACGTTTCTGTACCCTCACCTGTGCCCTAAACCTTGCAGTTCCCTAACCCTAACCCTAGCCTGGAACGGAAACCTACCACCCACCCTACACCTTACCCTACGCCGTAACCTAATCCTAATCTGTACACTGACACTGACCCGTGCGTCAGCAAGTACCCTGACCCTAACACGTTTCCGTAACCTCACCTGTGTCCTAAACCTTGCGGTTCCCTAACCCTAACCCTAGTGTGGAATGGAAAAATACCACAATACCTCCACCTTACCCTACCCCCTACCCTAATCCTAATCCATACGCTGACACTGACCCGTGCGTCAACACGTACCCTGACCCTAACACGTTTCCGTACCCTCACCTGTGCCCTAATCCTTGCCGTTCCCTAAGCGTAACCCTAGGCCGGAACGGAAACGTACCACCAACCCTACACCTTACTCTACACCGTACCCTAATCCTAACCCGTGCGTCAGCATGTACCCTGACCCTAACACGTTTCTGTACCCTCACCTGTGCCCTAAACCTTGCTGTTCCCTAACCCTAACCCTAGCCTGAAACGGAAAACTACCACCAACCCTACACCTTATCCTATGCCGTACCCTAATCCTAATCCGTAGGCTGACAGTGACCCGTGCGTCAGCACGTACCCTGACGCTAACACGTTTCCGTACCCTCACCTGTGTCCTAAACCTTGCAGTTCCCTAACCCTAACCCTAGCCTGGAACGGAAACCTACCACCAACCCTACACCTTACCCTACGCCGTACCCTACTCCTGGCCTGTACGCTGGCACTGACCCGTGCGTCAGCACGTAGCCTGGCCCTCCCACGTTTCCCTACCCTCCCCTGTGCCCTAAGCCTTGCCGTTCCCTAACCCTTACTTTAGCCCGGAACAGAAACACACCACCAGCCTTTCGCCTTACCCTACGCCGTTGCCTACTCCTGGCCCGTAGGCCGGCACTGACCCGTGCGTCAGCACGTAGCCTGGCCCTCCCACGTTTCCGTACCCTCACCTGTGCCCTAAGCATTGCCGTTCCCTAACCCTAATCATAGCCCAGAATGGAAACCCGCCACCAGCCCTACGCCTTACCCTACCCCGTTGCCTACTCCTGGCCCGTATGCCGGCACTGACCCATGTATCAGCACGTAGCCTGACACTCCCACGTTTCCATACCCTCACCTGTGCCCTAAACCTTGCCGTTCCCTAACCCTAACCCTAGCCCGGAACGGAAACCCCCCACCAGCCCTACGCCTTACCCTACGCCGTACCCTACTCCTGGCCCGTACGCTGGCACTGACCCGTGCGTCAGCACTTAGCCTGACCCTCCCACGTTTCCATACCCTCTCCTGTGTCCTAAGCCTTGCCGTTCCCTAACCCTAACCCTAGCCCGGAACGGAAACCTACCACCAACCCTTCACCTTACCCTACGCCGTACCCTAATCCTAACCCGTGCGTCAGCATGTACCCTGACACTAACACGTTTCTGTACCCTCACCCGTGCCCTAAACCTTACCGTTCCCTAACCCTAACCCTAGCCCAGAACAGAAATCTACCACCAACCCTACACCTTACCCTACGCCGTACCCTAATCCTAATCCAGTTCGCTGACGCTGACCCATGCGTCAGCAAGTTCCCTCACCCTAACACGTTTCCGTACCCTCACGTCTGTCCTAAACCTTGCCGTTCCCTAACCCTAACCCTAGCGCGGAATGGAAACCTACCACAAAACCTACACCTTACCCTACACCGTACCCAAATACTAATCCGTACGCTTACACTGACACGTGTGTCAGCACGTACGCTGACCCTAACACGTTTCCGTACACTCACCTGTGCCCTAAACCTTGGCGTTCCCTAACCCTAACCCTAGCCAGGAATGGAAACCTACCACCATCCGTACATCTTCCCCTACGCCGTAACCTAATCCTAATCTGTACGCTGACAATGACCCTTGCGTCAGCACATACCCTGACCCTAACACGTTTCCGTACCCTCACCTGTGCCCTAATCCTTGCCGTTCCCTAAGCATAACCCTAGGCCGGAACGGAAACCTACCACCAACCCTACACCTTACCCTACGCTGTACCCTAATCCTAAGCCGTGCGTCAGCATGTACCCTGACCCTAACACGTTTCCGTACCCTCACCTGTGCCCTAAACTTGCCGTTCCCTAACCCTAACCCTAGCCCGGAATGGAAACCTACGACCAACCCTCCACCTTACCCTACGCCGTACCCTAATCCTAATCCGTAAGCTGACACTGACCCATGCGTCAGAACGTACCCTGACCCTAACACGTTTCCGTACCCTCACCTGTGCCCTAAACCTTGCCGTTCCCTAAACGTTACCCTAGCCCGGAACGGAAACCCACCACCAACCCTACACTTTGCTCTATGCCGTACCCAACTCCTGGCCCATACGCTGGCACTGACCCGTGCGTCAGCACGTAGCCTGAACCTCCCACGTTTCCGTACCCTCACCTGTGCCCTAAGCCTTGCCGTTCCCTAACCCTAACCCTTGCCCGGAATGGAAACCCACCACCAGCTCTACACTTAACCTTACGCCGTACCCTATTCCTCATCCGTAAGCTGGCACTAACCCATTCGTCAGCACGTAGCCTGACCCTCCCACGTTTCTGTACCCTCACCTGTGCCCTAAGCCTTCCCGTTCCCTAACGCTAACCTTAGCACAGAACGGAAACCCACCACCAGCCCTACACCTTACCCTACGCCGTACCCTACTCCTGGCCTGTACGCTGGCACTGACCCGTGCGTCAGCACGTAGCCTGACCTTCCCACGTTTCCGTAACCTCACCTGTGCCCTAAACCTTGCCGTTCCCTAACCCTAACGGTAGCCGGGAATGGAAACGTATCACCCACCCTACACCTTACCCTACGCCGTACCCTAATCCTAATCCATACGCTGACAATGACCCGTGCATCAGCACATACCCTGAACGTAACATGTTTCCGTACTCTCACCTGTGCCCTAATCCTTGCCGTTCCCTAAGCCTAACCCTAGGCCGGCACGGAAACCTACCACCAACCCTAAACCTTACTCTACGCCGTACCCTAATCCTAACCCATGCGTCAGCATGTACCCTGACCCTAACACGTTTCTGTACCCTCACCTGTGCCCTAAACCTTGCCGTTCCCTAACCCTAACCCTAGCCCGAAACGGAAACCTACCACCAACCCTACACCTTATCCTATGCTGTACCCTAATCCTAATCCGTACGCTGACACTGACCCGTGCGTCAGCACGTACCCTGACGCTAACACGTTTCCGTACCCTCACCTGTGCCCTAAACCTTGCAGTTCCCTAACCCTAACCCTAGCCTGGAACGGAAAACTATCACCAACCCTACACCTTACCCTACGCCGTACCCTAATCCTAATCCGTACACTGACACTGACCCGTGTGTCAGCCAGTACCCTGACCCTAACACGTTTCCGTAACCTCACCTGTGTCCTAAACCTTGCGGTTCCCTAAACCTAACCCTAACCCAGAACGGAAAACTACCACCAACACTATACCTTACCCTACGCCATACCATAATCCTAATCTGTACGCTGACAATGACCCGTGCGTCAGCACATACCCTGACCCTAACACGTCTCCGAACCCTCACCTGTGCCCTAATCCTTGCCGTTCCCTAACCGTAACCCTAGGCCGGAACGGAAACCTACCACCAACCCTACACCTTACTCTACGCCGTATGCTAATCCTAACCCGTGCGTCAGCATGTACCCTGACCCTAACACGTTTCTGTACCCTCACCTGTGCCCTAAACCTTGCTGTTCCCTAACCCTAACCCTAGACTGAAACGGAAACCTACCACCAACCCTACACCTTATCCTATGCCGTACCCTAATCCTAATCCGTACGCTGAAACTGACCCGTGCGTCAGCACGTACCCTGACGCTAACGTTTCCGTACCCTCACCTGTGCCCTAAACCTTGTAGTTCCCTAACCCTAACCCTAGCCTGGAACGGAAACCTACCACCAACCCTACACCTTACCCTGCGCCGTACCCTAATCCTAATCCGTACACTGACACTGACCTGTGCGTCAGCAAGTACCCTGACCCTAACACGTTTCCGTAACCTCACCTGTGTCCTAAACCTTGCGGTTCCCTAACCCTAACCCTAGCGCGGAATGGAAAACTACCACAATACCTACACCTTACCCTACGCCGTACCCTAATCCTAATCCATACGCTGACACTGACCCGTGGGTCAGCACGTGCCCTGACCCTAACACGTTTCCGTACACTCACCTGTGCCCTAAACCTTGCAGTTCCCTAACCCTAACCCTAGCCCAGAACGGAAAACTACCTCCATCACTATACCTTACCCTACGCCATACCCTAATCCTAATCTGTACGCTGACAATGACCCGTGCGTCAGCACATACCCTGACCCTAACCCGTTTCCGTACCCTCACTTGTGCCCTAATCCTTGCCATTCCCTAAGCGTAAGCCTAGGGCGGAACGGAAACCTACCACCAACCCTACACCTTACCCTACGCCGTACCCTAATCCTAACCCATGCGTCAGCATGTACCCTGACCCTAACACCTTTCTGTACCCTCACCTGTGCCCTAAACCTTGCCGTTCCCTAACCCTAACCCTAGCCCGGAATGGAAACCTACCACCAACCCTCCACCTTACCCTACGCCGTACCCTAATACTAATCCGTAAGCTGACACTGACCCGTGCGTCAGAACGTACCCTGACCCTAACACGTTTCCATACCCTCACCTGTGCCCTAAACCTTGCCGTTCCCTAAACGTTACCCTAGACCGGAACGAAAACCTACCACCAACCCTACACCTTACCCTACGCCGAACCCTCATACTAACCCGTGCGTCAGCACATACACGGACCCTAACACATTTCCGTACACTCACCTGTGCCCTAAACCTTCCCGTTCCCTAACCCTAACCCTAGCCCGGAACGGAAACCCGCCACCAGCCCTATGCCTTACCCTACGCCGTCCCATACTCCTGGCCCGTACGCAGTCACTGACCTGTGCGTCAGCACGTATCCTGGCCCTCCCACGTTTCCGTACCCTCACCTGTGCCCTAAGCCTTGCCGTTCCCTAACCCTAACCCTAGCCCAGAACGGAAACCCGCCACCAGCCCTACGCCTTACCCTACGCCGTACCGTACTTCTGGTCCGTACGCAGGCTCTGACCTGTGAGTCAGCACGTACCCTGACACTCCCACGTTTCCGTACACTCACCTGTGCCCTAAGCCTTGCCGTTACCTAACCCTAACCCTAGCCCGGAACGGAAACCCGCCACCAGCCCTACACATTACCCTACACCGTACCCTACTCCTGGCCTGTACGCTGGCACTGACCCGTGCGTCAGCACTTAGCCTGATGCTCCCACGTTTCCGTACCCTCACCTGTGCCCTAAGCCTTGCCGTTTCCTAACCCTGACCCTAGCCCGGAACGGAAACATGCCACCAGCCCTCCGCCTTACCCTACACCGTACCCTACCCCTGGCCCGTACGCTGGCACTGACCCGTGCGTCAACACGTAGCCTGACCCTCCCACGTTTCCGTACCATCACCTGTGCCCTAAGCCTTGCCGTTCCCTAACCCTAACCCTAGCCCAGAACGGAAACCTGCCACCAGGCCTACGCCTTACCCTACGCCGTACCCTACTCCTGGCCCGTACGCCGGCACTGACCCATGTATCAGCACGTAGCCTGACACTCCCACGTTTCCATACCCTCACCTGTGCCCTAAACCTTGCCGTTCCCTAACCCTAACCCTAGCCCGGAACGGAAACCCCCCACCAGCCCTACGCCTTACCCTACGCCGTACCCTACTCCTGGCCCGTACGCCGGCACTGACCCGTGCGTCAGCACGTAGCCTGACCCTCCCAAATTTCCGTACCCTCTCCTGTGCCCTAAGCCTTGCCGTTCCCTAACCCTAACCCTAGCCCGGAACGGAAACCCGCCACCTGCCCTACGCCTTACCCTACGCTGTACCCTACTCCTGGCCCGTACCCCGGCACTGACCAGTGCGTCAGCACGTAGCCTGACACTCCCACGTTTATGTACGCTCACCTGTGCCCTAAGCCTTGCCATTCCCTAACCATAACCCTAGCCCGGAACGGAAACCCGACAGCAGCCCTACACCTTACTCTATGCCGTACGCTACTCCTGGACCATACGGTGGCACTGACCCGTGCGTCAGCACATAGCCTGACCCTCCCACGTTTCCGTACCCTCACCTGTGCCCTAAGCCTTGCCGTTCCCTAACCCTAACCCTAGCCCAGAACAGAAATCTGCCACCAGCCCTACGCCTTACCCTACGCCGTACCCTACTCCTGGCCCGTAGGTCGGGACAGACCCTTGCGTCAGCACGTAGCCAGACACTCCCATGTTTCCGTACCCACACCTGTGGCCTAAACCTTGCCTTTCCCAAACCCTAACCCTAGCCCGGAACGGAAACCCCCCACCAACCCTACGACTTACCCTATGCTGTACCATATTCCTGGCCATGACGCTGGCACTGACCCGTGCGTCAGCACGTAGCCTGACCCTCCTACGTTTCCGTACCCTCACCTGTGCCCTCAGCTTTGCCGTTCCCTTACCCTAAACCTAGCCCGGAACGGAAACCCACCACCAGCCCTACACCTTACCCTACGCTGTACCCTACTCCTGTCCCATACGCCGGCACTGACACGTGCGTCAGCACATAGCCTGACCCTCCTACGTTTCCGTACCCTCACCTGTGCCCTAAGCCTTGCCGTTCCCTAACCCTAACCCTAGCCCAGAACGGAAACCAGCCAACAACCGTACACCTTACCCTACGCCGTACCCTACTCCTGGCACGTACGCCGGCACTGACCCGTGCGTCAGCACGTAGCCTGACCCTCCCACGTTTCTGCACCCTCACCTGTGCCCTAAGCCTTGCCGTTCCCTATCCCTAACCCTAGCCCGGAACGGAAACCCCCCACCAGCCCTACGCCTTACCCTACGCTGTACCCTATTCCTGGCCCATACGCCGGCACTGACCCGTGCGTCAGCACGGAGCCCGACCCTCCCACGTTTCCGTATCCTCACCTGTGCCCTAAGCCTTGCCGTTCCTTAACGCTAACCCTAGCCCAGAACGGAAACCCGCCACCAGCCCTACACATTACCCTACGCCGTAACCTACTCCTGGCCCGTACGCTGGCACGGACCCCTGCGTCAGCACATAGCCTGACACTCCCATGTTTCCATACCCTCACCTGTGCCCTAAGCCTTGCCGTTCCCTAAACCTAACCCTAGCCCGGAACGAAAACCCGCCACAAGCCCTACACCTTACCCTACTCCGTACGCTACTCTTGGCCCGTACGCTGGCACTGACCCGTGCGTCAGCACGTAGCCTGACCCTCCCACGTTTCCGTACCCTCACCTGTGCCCTAAGACTTGCCTTTCCCTAACCCTAACCCTAGTCCGGAACAGAAACCCGCCACCAGCCCTGTGCCTTACCCTACGCCGTACACTACTCCTGGCCTGTACGCTGGCACTGACCCGTGCATCAGCACGTAGCCTGACCCTCCCACGTTTCCGTACCCTCACCTGTGCCCTAAGCCTTGCCGTTCCCTAACCCTAACCCTAGCCCGGAACGGAAACCCGCCACCAGCCCTACGCCTTACCCTACGCCGTACCCTAATCCTGGCCCATACGCCGGCACTGATTCCTGCGTCAGCACGTAGCCTGACTATCCAACGTTTCTGTACCCTCACCTGTGCCCTAAGCCTTGCCGTTCCCTAAATCTAACCCTAGCCCGTAACGGAAACCCGCCACCAGCCCTACACCTTACCGTAAGCGGTACCCTACTCCTGGCCCGTAGGCCGGCACTGACCCGTGCGTCAGCACATAGCCTGACTCTCCCACGTTTCCGTACCCTCACCTGAGCCCTAAGCCTTGCCGTTCCCTAACCCTAACCCTACCCCTGAACGGAAACCCGCCACCAGCTGTAATAAAAAATAAAAAAATTAAATGAAAAACACGAACAAGAAGTAGTGAGACAAACCTGAGGGGCTTTTTCCTGGCACATTCCATTCTAAATTCCAATCTAGAACACGACTTCCTTTGAGGCTCTGTTGCCCTAGTAACCAGATTTGGTAAGGGAGAACTGCTGCCACCTTGTGGCCATTTCACACAACAGCAGCTTTAATCCCAGCCCTAATGGTCCGTTGATATTCAAAATCATTGCAGGCCTGTAAATGACACCTGCCCTGAAAACAAATCCTGGGGTCACATATCGACCAAAAAATTCAAAGGACGTCCACATTTCAAAACGACCGTTTCAAAAGGCATATTTTACGCACATTAGTGTTCTGCTTCTTTTTCTTTCTTTCCTTTTTTGTTAAAAAAACGGGAATGGAAAAAGGCATCCCTCAGAATGGGCGAAAATCGTTGCAAACAAATCAATGGACAAAGGTTTAATCTCCAATATATATAAACAGCTCATGCAGCTTAATATTAAAAAAACAAACAACTCAATAGAAAAATGGGCAGAAGATCTAAAGAGACGTTTCTTCAAAGAAGACACAGAGATGGCCAAGACGCACATCAAAAGCTGCTCAACAGCACTAATTATTAGAGAAATGCAAATCAAAACTACATTGAGGTATCACCTCACACCTGTTAGAATCCGCATCCTCAGAAACTCTACAAACAACAAATTCTGGGGAAGGTGAGGACAAAAGGAGCCCTCTTCCACTATTGGTGGGAATGTAAATTGATACAGACACTATAGAGAACAGTATGGAGTTTCCTTAAAAAAACTAGAAATAGAATTACCATCTGATCCAGCAATCCCACTTCTGGGTATATACCCAGAGAAAACCGTAAATCAAAAAGGCACATTCACCACAATGCTCATTGCAGCACTATTTACAATAGCCAGGTAATGCAAGCAACCTAAATGCCCACAGACAGATGAATGGATAAAGATGTGGTACATATATAAAATGGAATATTACTCAGCCATAAAAAGGAATGAAACTGGGTCATTTGTAGAGACATCGATGGATCTAGAGACTGTCATACAGAATGAAGTAAGTCAGAAAGAGGAAAACAAATATTGTATATTAATGCATATATGTGGAACCTAAAAAATGGTACAGATGAACTGGTTTGCAGGGAAGAAATAGAGACACAGAGGAAGAGAACAAACGTATGGACACCAAGTGTGGGAAGCCATGGGGTGGTGGTGGTGGGATGAGTTGGGAGATGGGGATTGACCTGTATACATGTATATGCATAAAATACATAACTAATAATAACCTGCTCTATAAAAAAATAAATAAAATTATATTTCAAAATTTTAAAAAATAAAATTTAAAAATAAAACAGAAAAAAGTTCTTCCCTTCACACAGATGTATTTATAGGAATGAATTATTTCCATGCTTATATCTATCAATACATAAAAGAGGAATAAAATCTAACGTGAACCATAAAAGAAAAAAAAAAGCTGAACCCACCAGGTATACAGAGGAAAACCCTATCAGTGCACTTGCTCCAGCGGTAAACAATTCTGAAATTGGTCAGAGGTGGGGAATCATCACCCATACAGCCAGCAACCCACCCCCCACGCAAGGATATTCCTCATTGCAAAGCTGGGGGACCGTGCCGAGGCATCTGTGAGTAAACGTGAGCTGAGCCCCAGGCCAGCTGCTGCTGAACTGTCCCCACCCTTCCCAGGTAAAACCCCTGAATATGTACAAGGGCTTGAAAGCCTAGAGGAAGGGCCGTGGAGCCACACCAGCGACAACACGCAGGCCAACTTGGTGCCTGCAGGCCAGTCAGGATGGTCCTGGCCCCGGGCGCTCTTCTGGAAGCTTTCTATTGCCCTGCCTGAGATACCCCTCCTCTCCCGGCCCCCACTGCTTTTTTCCTTCCTCAACTCTGTCCGAAGAGAAATTCCATCGGAAGTTATGGGTGACACATCCTCTTCTTTACAGGTGGCAGTCTGGCAACTACTACAGAAAGGCCAGCAGATGCCCTCTCACACCGGGCCACCAACAAACCCTTGGCCCCTCACTCCCTCCCAACAGCACAGCCCCGAGACTGCTGACGGGGCAGAGAATATGGAGTCAGGCACAACTTCAGGGGCTATTGCTGCCTGGAGCGCTGTTTATATTGACCTCAACCAGGCACACCTGGGGAGGGCCGGCCGGCAGTGTGAGGCTGCCCAGGTCAGCTAATCCACAACCCTCAGGGAATCACATGGTTGAAAATGGACCTCGCTAAGGCAGAATAGAAGCCAAGGAAAAAAAGGACACAATGCCATTTGCAGCCCCGTAGATGAGTCTAGAGGTAATCACGTGGCTTGGAGTAAGTCAGAAAGTGAAAGACACATATCGTATCATATCACTTATAGGTATTACCTAAAAATGGATACCAGGGCAGATATTTCCACGGAGAAGGGCAATCACAGATTCATTAAACAAACTTATGGTTCACCAATGGAAAGGTGTGAGGATTGGTTTCATTACGATATCGGGGTTAACAGACATAATCAAACACAGGTGACATATATATTCACCAAAGACCTACGGAATACCAAGAGAAGACGACTCAACATTCTGTCCTAACGTACATGGGAAAAGGATCCCAGGAAGAACAGACATCTGTATATGTGTAAAAGAACCACATCTTCCACACCTACAACAAGCCAAACATTGTAATCAAACTTGCTGTAATAGAAAATAAAAAAAAAAATTAAAAACACGAACAAGAAGTAGTGAGACAAACATGAGGGGCTTTCTCCTGGCACATTCCATTCTAAATTCCAATCTAGAACACGACTTCCATTGAGGCTCTGTTGCCCTAGTAACCAGATTTGGTAAGGGAGAACTGCTGCCACCTTGTGGCCGTTTCACGCAACAGCAGCTTTAATCCCAGCGCTAATGGTCAGTTGATATTCAAAATCATTGCAGGCCTGTAAATGACACCTGCCCTGAAAACAAATCCTGGGGTCACATATCGACCAAAAAATTCAAAGGACGTCCATATTTCAAAAGGACCATTTCCAAAGGCATATTTTACGCACATTAGTGTTCTGCTTCTTTTTCTTTCTTTCCTTTTTTGTTAAAAAAACGGGAATGGAAAAAGGCATCCCTCAGAATGGGCGAAAATCGTTGCAAATGAATCAATGGACAAAGGTTTAAATTCCAATATATATATAAACAGCTCATGCAGCTTAATATTAAAAAAACAAACAACCCAATACAAAAATGGGTAGAAGATCTAAAGAGACGTTTCTTCAAAGAAGACACAGAGATGGCCAAGACCCACATGAAAAGCTGCTCAACAGCACTAATTATTAGAGAAATGCAAATCAAAACTACAATGAGGTATCACCTCACACCTGTTAGAATCGGCATCCTCAGAAAATCTACAAACAACAAATTCTGGGGAGGTTGTGGACAAAAGGAGCCCTCTTCCACTATTGGTGGGGATGTAAATTGATACAGTCACTATGGAGAAGAGTATGGAGTTTCCTTAAAAAAACTAGAAATAGAATTACCATCTGATCCAGCAATCCCACTTCTGGGCATATACCCAGAGAAAACCATAAATCAAAAAGGCACATTCACCACAATGTTCATTGCAGCACTATTTACAATAGCCAGGTAATGCAAGCAACCTAAATGCCCACAGACAGATGAATGGATAAAGATGTGGTACATATATAAAATGGAATATTACTCAGCCATAAAAAGGAATGAAACTGGGTCATTTGTAGAGACATCGATGGATCTAGAGACAGTCATACAGAATGAAGTAAGTCAGAAAGAGGAAAACAAATATTGTATATTAATGCATATATGTGGAACCTAAAAAATGGTACAGATGAACTGGTTTGCAGGGAAGAAATAGAGACACAGAGGAAGAGAACAAACGTATGGACACCAAGTGTGGGAAGCCATGGGGTGGTGGTGGTGGGATGAGTTGGGAGATTGGGATTGACCTGTATACATGTATATGCATAAAATACATAACTAATAATAACCTGCTGTATAAAAAAAATAAATAAAATTAAATTTCAAAATTTAAAAAAATAAAATTTTAAAATAAAACAGAAAAAAGTTCTTCCCTTCACACAGATGTATTTATAGGAATGAATTATTTCCATGCTTATATCTATAAATACATAAAAGAGGAATCAAATCTAACTTGAACCATAAAAGAAAAAAAAAACATGAACCCACCAGTTATACAGAGGGAAACCCTATCAGGGCACTTGCTCCAGCGGTAAAGAATTCTGAAATTGGTCAGAGGTGGGGAATCACCTCCCATACAGCCAGCAACCCACCCCCCATGCAAGCAGCGTCCTCATTGCAAAGCTGGGGGACCGTGCTGAGGCATCTGTGAGTAAACCTGAGCTGAGCCCCAGGCCAGCTGCTGCTGAACTGTTCCCACCCTTCCCAGGTAAAACACCTGAATATGTACAAGGGCTTGAAAGCCTAGAGGAAGGGCCCTGGAGCCACACCAGCGACAGCACGCAGGCCAACTTGGTGCCTGCAGGCCAGCCAGGATGGTCCTGGCCCCGGGCGCTCTTCTGGAAGCTTTCTATTGCCCTACCTGAGATACCCCTCCTGTCCCGGCCCCCACTGCTTTTTTCCTTCCTCACCACTGGCCGGAGAGATATTCTAGCGGAAGGTATGGGTGACACATCCTCTTCTTTACAGGTGGCAGCCTGGAAAATCCTGCAGAAAAGCCAGCAGAGCACCATTCACACTGGGCCCCCCACAAAACCGTGGCCCCTCACTCCCTCCCACCAGCACAGCCCCGACACTGCTGACGGGGCAGAGAATATGGAGTCAGGCACAGCTTCAGGGGCTATTGCTGCCTGGAGCGCTGTTTATATTGACCTCAACCCAGGCACACCTGGGGAGGGCCGGCAGGCAGTGTCAGGCTGCCCAAATCAGCCAATCCTCACCCCTCAGGGGCTCTCAGTTGCAGAAAATGAACCTTGTTAAACGGGCCAGGCCCAAGGAACACGTGTGGGCTCTTGAGAGTCAGGATAGACAAGGGGCTGCAGCTGTGGCTTGTTTTCTTATCATTTTATCTGGTCCATGAGTGGAAAACAAATTCAAGAAGACCCTATCCTAATGAGAGGAACCCAGGAGTCAGGGAGAGGAGTGATGGTGGGTGGAGACAGAGGCCTGGTGCCCTGGCTGCAGTGGAAGTGTCTGGAAGACCAGGCAGAGAGAGGCTGCACAGAGTGATAGCCAGGGTCACAGACCTGTCAGAGCTGCTGTTTGTTAGTTCAAGTCTTGCTCTGAGGTGTTCTGTGTCAGCTGTGAGCAACAGGTGAGCTGGGGGTTCTCTGCAAGTTGGGCTATGTGCACGGTTCCTGTGTGTCCAGCCCTGCCTGGTTACCTGCCCAGGGGAGCTCCGTATCCTGGGAAGGGCCTGACTATGTGAGCCCCATGGGCTGCTGGGTAACTGCACAGGTGAGCTCCATACACTGGGAGGGACTTGACCACGAGAGCCCCGTGGGCTGTGGGGTGGGGGGTGCAGCCCAGGTGAGCTCCATATCCTGGGATTGGCCTGACCACGAGAGCCCCATGGGCTGCTGGAGACCCGGTAAAGGATATCAGGACAGTCAGTGAAGCCACCAAGGATATACAGCCAGTACCTACACACTGCTGGTCATTCTACCATCCACCAGGCCATGGCATTCTGTATTAGACTTCAATGATGCCTTCTTATGTATTCCATTCATCTCAGAGTCACAAGAATTTTTGGCTTGTGACTGGCAGGCCACAACATGCAACAAAAGCAATAATGCTGGGCCGTCCTGCCCCAATGGTTCAAAAATCCCCACACCATCATTGGGGAAATGTTCTCTAAAGACCTAAAAGTTCTACCTCTGTAAAAGGGAACCCTCCTTCAATATGCAGATGACATTCTGATCGCCAGGCCTACTAAAGACGCCTCTGAACTACCTAGCCAAGAAAGGATAGAAGGTGTCCAAGAAAAAGGCTCAAATATCCCAGGCTAAGGTGACATGCCTGGGCTTCATTCTCACAGATATTCAGAGAAACACATCCCAGGATAGGGAAGAAGCCATTTGCAGCCTTACCTCTTCTAAAACTAGAAGACAGTTTAGGGGTTCCTGGGGAGGCCAAGGTTTTCTGCATCTGGATCCCTAACTACAGTCTAATAGCTGGGCCTCTACATGAAACACTGACACGAAAAGATGATGATCCTTTTGAATAGAATCCAGAAGCAGCCTTTCAAGAATGGAAAGAGCAGTCAATTCAGACCCTTGCCCAGGAACTCCCTAATTTAACTAAACCCTTTGACCTTTACATACCCGGTCAAAGGTTAATCGCCCTGGGAGCCTTAGTGCAAAACCTGGAACCACTTGAAATGGAGCAACACAAGAATGCCCTTCAGGTATGATAAACTATGGTCACCAAGGGCTTTGCCCACCGCCCCATCAGGCCAGGATACTGGGGTATCTAAAAAGCTGGAAATCAGCAGCCCGCAAGGCCAGCTCCCTCCTAAGGGAAAAGGACCCCACGTGGTGATCCTAACCACCCATCATGCCCTGACATTGCAGGGGTCACTCTGTGGACACACTGACCTCGAGTGAGGAGGCCCTCCAACTCCAACCTCCAGGGACACAAACGGGGGCAATGGGCCCCCAAGATGACTCGTGTGACCATCACTTGACCTGGAGTTTCTCTCAGAAAACAACAAGACTGTGCCCCGAAAGAGCAGACTACTTACTGCTTGCAGGACTTACTGCACGCAGAGGGGAGCTAATAAGCTTGGCGGGGGAAATGTATATCACGCTTTCTCCATAGAAAACCCTACAGACACCGCGGTGATGGTGGCCAATATGACCGGCTGGACTGCTGGCTACTTCTAAAGGGCGTTGACTCAGTGGACATCATGGTCCTGGATCACCACTGACCCTGGACTGTCTGGGAGTTGAGCGGAAAGGGCTCTGACACATGGTGCTGTTTGTACATTAATTCAGGGACCTAATTAAAGAAAGCACAGACTACTGGTCAGAGCATCTAGGCTGGCAAAAAACGTCAGCCTAAGGTCGCCGAACAAATGTGGGGTGGGGTGAAACCTGCCACTGCAGCATCTCTGTGCATCTCTTTCCTGGACCCTTAAAGGTCACTAGAATCTATAACTCTTCCAATGCTGGTGCTCAGGCGGACGAGCAGTGAGGCAGGAGGCCTTGGGACAATCAACCGCACCTGGAGGGTGCTCGGGAGAAATTTTGCCCCTCCCCCCGGGTATGAGGGCTCCCAACTCAGCATGAAGCAGTTACAAAAGAGGGGTCTGCACTCTCAGCACCCCAAGAATGAGGTACAGGACAAAAGGCAGAGGAGGTGTTCGTCTCCGGCAACGTTCATTAAAAATTCCTGGGAGATAAAAAGAGAATCTGGGCAATAAAATAAAGTCTAACCTGTTTTTCCTTTGTGCTTGGTCTAATATCACGTGCTCCTGGGGTTCCGCATGCAGAGGTCCCACACCCGGCCCTTCAGACCCGATTTCCTAGTGCAGAATGGCTGGGTCGACACCTCAGCTAGCGGGGTCCCATGTAGACTCCGTGACATAGAGCCTGAGCTGCAGCCAACCCAGCCTTTGACAGCTCCATCCCCTCCCTCCCACTGACGCTGCCGGGATCCCTACACAGCAGCCCAGCCCACAGCCCACGGGGGAGTGCACGCTCTCACCTCTCCATTCTATTTTCAAAATATAAAGTTTCCTTTGCTTCTGAACCAAACTCAGTCTTGATCTGTTGGCTCCAATGACACTGGGCGCGGGGACTCCTGTTGGGGTCCACTCTGGAGGATCAGTAACAGAAATTGAGAACATTGTAACTTCAATGAACAGGTGTGTGAGCCAAACTGTAGTTAACATAGAGCAGTGTATAAGGCTCGGGTAAAGTAAGATGTTTCTAAGACTTACGTTTGATATTTCCATCACTTTATTGTAAGCAAGTTCAGTGAAGAAGTCTGTCTTATTTGTCAGGCCAACATTAGAGCAATGAAGGGATTTATTTCCAAGGATGTAGATAGAATACTCTTGGCTGAAGCTTCAATCTTGTTTTGAATGCTTTTCCATTGAAAAGGATACCTCTCTTTCAGCTCCCCCATTTCTGAGAAGTATAAAATCTTATAATTTATTATTACCAAAAGGGATAGGTAGGAGAAGGGATAAATTAACAGTCTGGGATTAACACATACACACTGCTATGTATGAAATAGATCATAAACAAGGAACTACTGTATAGCACAGGGAACTACACTGAATATTTTGCAAAAACCTATAAGGGGAAATAATCTGGAAAAGAATAGATATTTTATCGACATCACCTATCAATGACAGATAAAATGTAACCTAAGCAAGGCCGATGGTGAGCGCTTCTGACCCTGAAGATTTCAACCATCTAAAGTTTGGACTCTGCCCATTTCCCAAGGCCCTTAATGGACATATGTGTAGCCGTAGCTTAAAAATTCCCCAGTTTGGGGTTCGGGGAGGCACTGATTTGGAAAAATCCCTGGTGTTCTCCTTACATGCACCGGACCCTTCCTACTGCTAAAACATGCCTGTCACACCTAGAGGATGGTACACCGTTTGATCAGAAAGAGTTTGGAAAAGGCACCTCATCTCCTCATCGCCTGGTGCTCAGGTTCAACCCTCCAGCATCTTTCCTAACAATCTCCTCACTTGGGGATATCAGCACCGTCAACATTCTGTTGCACACAGTTTGGAATTTGTCCAGAGGATGAAGCGGAAGGATTTGAAAAAGTTAGAGACAAGTCCTAGGTGTTCGGACAGGCACATGCCACTCTAATTTACAATCCGGAAGACAAATTCATCAAAGGCTAGAATTGCCCACAGAAACAGAATAGGGCTAGAGGAAATCCCGCTGTTTTGTGTCCAGTTTCCAAAAACACAAGTTGAAAAATGGAACTCAGGGGCACTAAAATTCATGAAACTGCAGAGTTGAAAATATCTATCGTCAAAAAATGTCTTGAGGTAAGTCACAGAAAAGGACTTGTAAGCAAGGGAGTGTGGCAGGAAACAGATTTGAAGAGGTAGAAAAGACTCCCCATTAAAGCACAAGAAAAGGGGCTGAACATCGCCAATGATGCAGTTGGCCAAAAAGGGCGTATACATTTTTTCTGAATATATTCAAGTAAAGGCCATACACACTTTTTATCCAACCAAACAGGTGGGCACTGGAAATCAATACTACAAAATGTATCACTTCACATCAGTCAGAAGGGCCATCCACATAAAGTGTAAACACCAGAAATGCAGGACAGGGCGAGGAGAAAAGGGAGCCCTGTGAGGCTGATAGTGGAAATGTAATTTGCCAACGGCCACTCTGGAGAAGTGTATTGTGTTTGCTAAAACATCTAAAAAATGAGCTACAGAGCATAGGGCACTTGCACTCATGGGCGTATACCTTGGGAAAAACAAAAATCGACAGAAAACAGGCACCCCAACGTTTACCACCTCTCTGTTAAAAAGAGCCTCCACTTGGATATAACCTAAATGTCCCTGGAAGGATAAAATGGATGAAAGAGATGGGGTACTTATGTAGAGTGGAATATTACTCATCCAGAAATCAATGAAATAAGGCCAGTTGTAACAACTCTGGAGGAGTTACATACGATCATTCTAAGTGACATATGTCAGAAAGAAAAAGACACATATCATAAGATGTCACTTAAAGGTGGAATCAAAAATGGCTACACATGAAATAAATTACAAAACAGAAACATAGTCAAATATGTAGAAAACAGACATAAGGCTGCTAAATGGGAAAGGTGGGGAAGGGTGAGGTATTATCCAGGAGGTTGAAATTAGCCAAGATACCATTCCAAGTACCAAATTGAATAATTGACAAGGCCTACACGGTACCTCAAAGAACTGCACTCAGTACACTCAAGTCACTGGAAAATAATACATATGACTGGTAAGAATCTGTAAAAGAATTTATTGATGTCTCACAGTACATGAATCAAGTGGATGTACAGCAGCAAAAAACAGAGCTTTGAAAATCAGCTGTAAGCAATATAATAATAAATTTAAAAATATTTAGAAAATAAGTGAGACAGACAAAAATTCTTACAACTTTTGTTGAAGGGCTACGATGTAACATGGATTGAACACATCTAGACCCACAGCAGGATGATATATAAGGCTGGAAGCTATGCACGCTAAGAGATGTTAGAGAGGCTGGGTGAGGAAATGCAGACCTTTTAAAGTAATACTGCCTGGTACCCATTCCATGGGTCCCAAATCTGCAGGTTCAAGGGAATCTTCCTACAGCAAAAACATGCTTGGGAAACCGAGATGAATGTACACCGTGTGCTCAGGAAAGGTGTCTAAAATGCACCTCATTTTTGATCTCCTGGTGCTGGGGTTCGCCATTCCAGCCACATTACTAACAATCTCCCCACTTGGAGAATCAGCACCTTTAACCTCCTGTTTCACACAGTTTGCAATTTGTGCAGAGGATAAACGGGAAGAGGGGGAACCAATGAGAGACTAGCTGTAGGAGTTTTGACAGGCACAGGTCACTCTAATTTCCCATTAGGAAGAAGAGTTAACCAAAGGCTCAGCCTGCCTCCCCAGAACCAGAATAGGGCCAGAAGCAATCCAATGGTTTGGCGGCCAGCTCACAAAAAAAAAGCGAGTTGAAAAATGGAGCTCAGGAGCAGACAATTCAAAGACCTGCAAAGATATAATGATAACCAACGTCCAAAAATATATTCAGGTAAGGCAACGAAGAGGATCTGAATGAGAGGCAGAATTGCAGGAAACAGATTTCAAAAGGTAGATTGGACTCACATTTAAAGCATATGAAAAGCAGCAGAATATCTAAAATGATGCAGTTGGGCAAAAGGGTGTATGCGTTTTTTTCCTGAATATCTTCAGGAATAAAACACATACAGAGTTTTTGGCCAACCAAGCAAGCGGGAAATGCAAATCCGCACAACAAAGAAGTCTCAATTTCCACTGCTCAGAAGCGGCATCCAAAAATAGTGTACAAAGCAGAAATGCAGGAGAGGCCATGGAGAACAGGGAGCCTAGTCACGCTGATGGGTGGGGTATAAATATCCAAGAGCCACTCTGAAGAAGTGTATGCTGTTTCCTAAAACATCTAAAATACAAAGCTACCGAGCATAGGGAACTTCCACTCACGGGCATATAACTTGGGAAGACTAAATATCAACAAGACACAGGCACCCCAAAGTTTAGGGCTGCTCTGCATACAAGAACCTCAACTTCGGTACACCTTAAATATTCCAGGAAAGAGAAAATTGCGTAAAGAACTTGTGGTAATTTTGTACAACGGAATATCACTCAGACATGAAATCAATGTCATAAGGCCAGTAGCAGCATAATAAGTGGATTTAGGTATGATGATTCTAAGTGAAATAAGTCACACAGAAAAAGACACTTAACATAAGATATCACTTAGAGAGGGAATGTAAACATCGCTACACATGAACTGAATTACAAAACAGAACAGAGTCACACATTTAGAAAACACACTTATGCCTGCTTAAGGGGAAAGGTGAGGTGGGGTGATGCATAAAACAAGACTTTGAAGTTAGCACAGATACCGTTCTATAAACCAAATATATAATAGAAAATACCTACTCCTTGCTCAGTGAACTGGACACAACAGTCACTATTCACCACAGAAAAATATATCTGACTAGTAAGAATTTTAAATCCTATGTATTGATATATCGCTGTAGGTGAATCAAGTCTGTGTACTGTGGCATAAACACAGCAGTGAAATTCAGGTAAATGCCACTATAAAAATAAATTTCAAACACAAAACACAGAGACAGTGAAAGAGAGAGAGTTTTTTACAAAATTCGTTCAGAAGTTGTGATGCAACCCAGACTGACCACATCTACATCCACAGCTGGATGAGACATAAGGCTGGAAACTCTTGGGGCACAGATGATTGGTGTGGTTGGGTGAGCAAAGGAAGACCCTTTAAAGTAATTCAGCATGTTACCCATTCCCTGGGTCCCAACTCTCCAGGTTGAAGGGAATCTTCCTACAGGTAAAAGATGCATGGGAATCCCAGAGGTTTTTATACTGTGTGATCTGGACAGGTTTCTAAAACACAAGTAATTTTTCAAAAAGTGGTGCTCCAGTTTGCCATTTCACCCGCTTTAGTAACAACCTCCTCACAGGGAGAATTAGCACCTTTAACATCCTGTTTCGCACAGTTACCAAATTGTGCATAGGATGAATGGGAAGAGGGGGAAGCAATGAGAGACTAGCTGTAGGTGTTTGAAGGGGTACATGTCACTTTATTTTGCCATCAAAAGAAGACATAACCAAAGGCTCAGCCTGCCTCTCCGGATCAAAATAGGTCCTAGAGCAGTCCTGCAAATTGTGGGCAGATCACATAAAAGTGAGGTGAAAACTGAGGTTTAGGAGCTCACCAATTCAAAAAGTTGCAGAGTTATAAATACAACTACCGTCCAAAAATATATTTAGGTAAGGCAACGAAGAGGATATGAAAGCAAGGCAGAATTGCAAGAAAAAAGTTTCAAGAGGGAGAATAAGTCGCCTTAAACCACATGTAAACAAGAAGAACTTCGACAATGATGCACTTGGCCAAAAAGGGCGTATGCATTTCTTCCTGAATATATTCAGGAAAAAACGCATACACACTTTTTGGCTAACCAAGCAAGGGGGCAATGCAAATCTACATGACAAAGAAGTATCACATCCCACCTGTCAAAAGAGACATGCAAAAAAAGCATAAAAACACAAAAGGCAGGACAGGCCATGGGGAACAGGGAGCCTTTTTATGCTGATGGGCGGGATGTAAATTGCCAACAGCCACTCAGAAGGAGTGCATTATGTTCCCTAAAGGGAGTAAAAACAAAGCTACAGAGCCTAGGGCAGTTACAGTCATGGGAATATACCTTGGGAAAACTGAAAATGAATAAGTCACAGCCAACCCAAAATGTAGGGCTGCATGGCTTACAAGCACCTCAACTTCAGTACACCATAAATATCCCAGGAAAGAAAAAAATGGGTAAAGAAGGGATGGCACTTATGTACGATGGAACATCCCTCAGCCATGAAATCAAAGTCATAAGGCCAGTAACAGCATAATTAGTGGATTTAGGTATGATGATACTAAGTGAAATAAGTCACACAGAAAAAGAATCTTATCATAAGATATCAATTATGAAGGGAATGTAAACATGGCTACACATGAACTGAATTAGGAAACAGAACAGTGTCTCACCTTTAGACAACACAATTATGCCTGCTTAAGGGGAAAGGAGACGTGGGGTGATGCATAAAATCAGAGTTTGATATTAGCACAAGTACCATTCCATAAACCAAATATGTAGTAGACAAGACTTACTCCTTCCTCAGTGAACGGGACTCAACCCCCCATATTCCCAGCAGAGGAATATATCTGACAAGAAAAAATCTTAAAACCTATGTACTGATATGTCACTGTAATGGAATCAATTGTGTCTAGAATGCTATAAACACGGCTGTGAAATCAGCTAAATCCAATTATAAAAATGAATTTCAAAAAAAACCCAATAAAACAGGGAAATTCTTACACAATTACTTCAGGGGCTCTGATGATACCTGGAATGACCCTATCTACAACGACAGCTGGATGAGACATAAGTCTGGACACTTGGGACTGAGAGGATTGGTGAGATTGGGTGAGCAAATGCAGACCCTATAAAGCAATAATGTGAGACACACATTCCATGGGTCCCAACGCTCCAGGTTGAAGGGAATATTACTACAGCTATAACATGCACGGGAAACCTAGAGAATGGACACACTGTGATGGTGAAAGGTTTCTAAAACTCTCCTAATATTCCCTCACCTGGTGCTCCAGTTTGACTTTCCAACTGCATTACTATCAACCTCCCAAATTGCAGAGTCAGCCCCTTTAAAATCCTGGTTCACACAGGTTGCCAATTTTGCAGATGATGAAAGGGATGAGGGAGAAACAATGAGAGAGTAGCTGTAGGTATTTTGACCAGCACATGTCACTCTAATTTCCAGTCTGGAAGAAGAAATAACCAAAGTCTCAGCCTGCCCCCCCCCAGGAACAGTATAGGTCCTGAAGCAAAATGGTGGATTTGCCGTCAGCTCACATAAAAGCGAGTTGAAAAATGGAGCTCATGGGCACAGGAATTCACAAACTGGCAGATTTATAAAGGACAACTCTTGTCCAAAAATCTGTTGAGGGAAGGCAACGAGGCGGACTTGAAAGCGAGGCAGAATAGCAGGATAGAGATGTCAAGAGATATATTGGAATCGCATTCAAAGCACAGGAAGAGGGGCAGAACTTCGAAAATGATGCACTTGCCCAAAAGGGGAATATGTGTTTTCTCCTGAATATATTCAGGAGAAAACACATATGCCCTTTTTGGCCAAGCAAGAAAGCGAGCAATGCAAATCTGAACTACAAAGAAGTAGCACTTCCCACCGGTTAAAGGGGACATCTGCAAAATGTGTAAAAACCAGAAAGGCAAGACCCGCCCTGGAGAACAGGGAGCCTTGTTATGCTGATGGGCGGGATGTAAATTGCCAACTGCCTCTCTGGAGGAGTGCATTGTGTTCCCTAAATCAAGTAAATAACAGAGCAGCAGAGACAAGGTCACGTCAACTCTAGGGAATATACCTTGGCAAAACTGAAAATAAATAAGACACAGCCACCACAAAATGTAGGGCTGCCCTGCTTACAAGAACGTCAACTTCGGTAGGCCTTAAATATCCTAGGAAAGACAAAAATGGTTCAAGAAATTGTGGTAGTTACGTTCGATGGAATATCCCTCAGCCATGAAATCAATGTCATAAGGCCAGTAGCAGCATAATGAGTGGATTCAGGTACGATGATTCTAAGTGAAATAAGTCACACAGAAAAAGAAACTTATCATAAGATATCACTTATGAAGGTCCTATAAACATGGTTACACATGAACTGAGTTAGGAAAGAGAACAGAGTCTCACATTTAGAAAACACTCTTATGCCTGCTTAAGAGGGAAGGAGATGTGGGGTGATGCATAAAACCAGAGTTCGATATTAGCACAAGTACCATTCCAAAAACCAAATACGGAATAGACAAGACCAACACCTTCCTCAGTGAACGGGACTCAACACACCTTATTCCCTGCAGAGGAATATATCTGACTAGTAAGAATCTTAAAACCTATGTATTGATATGTCCGTAAGGGAATCAAGTGTGTCTAGACCGGCATAAACACGGCAGTGAGAATCAGCTCAAACCCACTATAAAAATAAATTTCAAAAACAAAACGAAAACACAGGGAACTTCTTTACAATTCCTTCAGGGGCTCTGATGAAACCTGGAATGACCATATCTACAACGACAGCTGGATGTGGCATAAGGCTGGACACTTGGGACTGAGAAGATTGGTGAGATTGGGTGAGCAAATGCAGACCATTTAAAGCAATACTGCATGGCACACATTCCATGGGTCCCAACTCTCCAGGTTGAAGGGAATATTACGACAGCTATAACATGTATGGGGAACCTAGAGAATGGGCACACTGTGATGGCTAAAGGTTTCTAAGACTCTCCTAATAGTCCCTCTCCTGGTGCTCCTGTTTGACTTCCCAACTGCTTTACTACCAACCTCCCAACATGGAGAGACAGCCCCTTTAACCTCCTGGTTCGCACAGGTTGCCAATTTTTCAAAGGAAGAAAGCGAAGTGGGTGAACCAAAGAGAGAGTAGTTGTTAAGCATTTGGACGGGCACATGTCACTCTAATTTCACGTCAGGAAGAAGAATTAACCAAAGTCTCAGCCGGACCACCAGGAACCAGTATATGACCTCAAACAAAATTGTGGATTTTCGGTCAGCTAACAAAAAAGTGAGTTGAAAAATGGAGCTCAGGGGCACAGCAATTCACAAACTGGCAGAGTAATAAAGGACAACTATCATCCAAAAATCTGTTGAGGGAAGGCAACGAGGCTGACTTGAATGCGATGCAGAATAGCAGGAAATAGATTTCAAGAGGTACATTGGAATCGCTTTAAATCGCAGGAAGAGGGGCACAACTTCGACAATGATGCACTTGGCCAAAAAGGGCGTATATTCAGGAGAAAATGCATACGCCCTTTTTGGCCAAGCAAGCAAGTGGGCAATGCAAATCTGCACTACAAAGAAGTATCACTTCCCACCGGTCAAAAGGGACATCCGAAATATGTGTAAAAACCAGAAAGGCAAGACAGGCCTTGGAGAAGAGGGAGCCTTGTTATGCTGATGGGTGGGATGTAAATTTCCAACTGCCTCTCTGGAGGACTGTATTGTGTTCCATAAAACAAGTAATCAACAGAGCAACAGAGCCAAGGGCACTTCCAGTCTAGGGAATATACCCTGGGAAAACTGAAAATCAATAATACATAGCCACCACAAAATGTAGAGCTGCACTTCTTACAAGAACCTCGACTTGGGGACACCTTAAATATCACAGGAAAGACAAAATTGGTAAAGAAATTGTGGTACTTACGTACGATGGAATATCCCTCAGCCATGAAATCAATGTCATAAGGCCAGTAGCAGCATAATGAGTGGATTCAGGTACGATGATTCTAAGTGAAATAAGTCACACAGAAAAAGAAACTTATCATAAGATATCACTTATGAAGGTCCTGTAAACATGGCTGCACATGAACTGAGTTAGGAAAGAAAACAGAGACTCACATTTAGAAAACACTCGTACGCCTGCTTAAGGGGGAAGGACAAGTTGGGTGATGCTTAAAACCAGAGTTTGATATTAGCACAGGTACCGTTCCAAAAACCAAATAAGGAATAGACAAGACCTATTCCTTCCTCAGGGAACGGACTCAACACCCAATATCTCCCATACAGGAATATATCTGACTAGTAAGAATCTTAAAACCTATATATTGATATGTCTCCATAAGGGAATCAAGTGTGTCTAGACCGGCATAAACACAGCAGTGAGAATCAGCTCAATCTCACTATAAAAATGAATTTCAAAAACAAAACAGAAAAACAGGGAAATTCAGTACAATTCCTTCTGGGCCTCTGATAAAACATGGAAAGCCTTACCCTACGCCGTAAAGTAATCCTAGTCCATACGTCACCACGTACCCTGACCATAAAACGTTTCAGTACCCTCACCTGTGTCCTAAACCTTGTCGTTCCCTAACCCTAATCCTAACCCAGTATGGAAACCTACCACCAAACCTACACCTTACCCTAAGCCGTACACTAATCCTAATCCATATGTCAACATGTACCCTGACCATAACACGTTTCAGTACCCACACCTGTGCCCTAAACCTTGCCGTTCCCTTAAACTAACCCTAGCCCGGAACGGAAACCTACCACCAACCCTACACCATACCCTATGAAGGATCATAATCCTAATCCGTACGCTGACACTAACCCGTGCGTCAACGCGTACCCCTGGTCTTAACACGTTTCCGTACCCTCACCTTTGCCATAAACCTTGCCGTTCCCTAACCCTAACCCTAGCGAGGAACGGAAACCTACCACCCACCGTACACCTTACCCTACGCCGTACCCTAATACTAATCAGTACGCTGACACTAACCTGTGCGTCAACACGTACACTCACCCTAACACATTTCCGTACCCTAACCTGTGCCCTAAACCTTGCCGTTCCCTAACCCTAACCTTAGCCCAGAACGGAAACCTAACACCAACCCTACACCTGAACCTAAGCCGTTCCCTAAGCCTTATCCGTAGGTCAACACGTACCCTGACCATAACACGTTTCCATACACTCACCTGTGCCCTAAACCTTGCCGTTCTCTAACCCTAACCCTAGGCCGGAACGGAAACCTACTACCAACCCTACACCTTACTCTACGCCGTACCCCAATCCTAACCCGTGCGTCAGCATGTACCTTGACCCTAACACGTTTCTGTACACTCAAGTGTGCCCTAAACCTTGCACTTCCCTAACCCTAAGCCTAGCCTGGAACAGAAACCTACCACCAACCCTACACCTTACCCTACACCGTACCCTAATCCTAATCCGTACACTGACACTGACCCATGCGTCAGCAAGTACCCTGACCCTAACACGTTTCCGTAACCTCACCTGGGTCCTAGACCTTGCGGTTCCCTAACCCTAACCCTAGCGCGGAATGGAAAACTACCACAATACCTACATCTTACCCTACGCTGTACCCTAATCCTAATACGTACACTGACACTGACCCGTGCGTCAGCACGTACCCTGACCCTCCCACGTTTCCGTACCCTCACCTGTACCTTAATCCTTGCCGTTCCCTAACCCTAACCCCAGCCCGGAACGTAAATCCGCGACCAGCCCTACGCCTTACCCTATGCTGTACCCTACTCCTGGCCCGTACGCCGGTGCTAAACCGTGCGTCAGCACCTAGCCTGACCCTCCCACGTTTCCGTACCCTCACCTGTGCCCTAAGCCTTGCCGTTCCCTAACCCTAACCCTAACCCAGAACGGAAACCCGCCAACAGCCCTACACCTTACCCTACGCCGTACCCTACTCCTGGCCCGTACGCTGGCAATGACCCGTGCATCATCACGTAGCCTGACCCTCCAACATTTCCGTACCCTCACCTGTGCCCTAAGCCTTGCTGTTCCCTAACCCTAACCCTAGCCCGGAAAGGAAAAACGCCACCAGCCCTACGCCTTACCCTACGCCGTAACCTACTCCTGGCCCGTACGCTGGCACTGACCTGTGCGTCAGCACGTAGCCTGACCCTCCGACGTTTCCGTACCCTCACCTGTGCCCTAATCCTTGCCGTTCCCTAAGTGTAACCCTAGGCCGGAACGGAAACCTACCACCAAACCTACACCTTACCCTATGCCGTACCCTAATCCTAACCCGTGCGTCAGCATGTAACCTGACCCTAACACGTTTCTCTACCTTCACCTGTGCCCTAAACCTTGCCGTTCCCTAACCCTAACCCTAGCCCGGAACGGAAACCTACCACCAACCCTCCACCTTACCCTATGCCGTACCCTAATCCTAACCCATAAGCTGACACTGGCCCCTGCGTCAGAACGTAACCTGACCCTAACACGTTTCCGTACCCTCACCTGTGCCCTAAACCTTGCCATTCCCTAAACGTTACCCTAGCCCGGAACGAAAACCTACCACCAACCCTACACCTTACCCTACGTCGAACCCTCATACTAACCTGTGCGTCAGCACATACACTGACCCTAACACGTTTCCGTACACTCACCTGTGCCCTAAGCCTTGCCGTTCCCTAACCCTAACCCTAGCAGGGAAAAGAAACCCACCACAAGCACTATGCCTTACCCTACACCGTTGCCTACTGCTGGCCCGTACGCCGGCAGACCCGTGCTTCAGCACGTAGCCTGGCCCTCCCACGTTTCCGTACCCTCACCTGTGCCCTAAGCCTTGCCGTTCCCTAACCCTAACCCTAGCCCGGAACGGAAACCCACCACCAGCTCCACACCTAACCTTACGCCGTACCCTATTCCTCATCCGTAAGCTGGCACTGACCCGTGCGTCAGCACGTAGCCTGACCCTCCCACGTTTCCGTACCCTCACCTGTGCCCTAAGCCTTGCCGTTCCCTCACCCTAACGCTAGCCCGGAACGGAAAGCCATCACCAGCCCTACACATTACCCTAGACCGTACCATACTCCTGGCCCGTACGCCGGCACTGACCCGTGCGTCAGCACATAGCCTGGCCCTCCCACATTTCCGTACCCTCACCTGTGCCCTAAGCCTTGCCGTTCCCTAACCCTAACCCTAGCCCGGAATGGAAACGTATCACCAACCCTACACCTTACCCTACGCCGTACCCTAATCCTAATCCGTACGCTGACAATGACCCGTGCGTCAGCACATACCCTGACCCTAACATGTTTCCGTACCCTCACCTGTGCCCTAATCCTTGCCGTTCCCTAAGCCTAACCCTAGGACGGCACGGAAACCTACCACCAACCCTACACGTTACTCTACGCCGTACCCTAATCCTAACCCGTGCGTCAGCATGTACCCTGACCCTAACACGTTTCTGTACCCTCACCTGTGCCCTAAACCTTGCTGTTCCCTAACCCTAACCCTAGACTGAAACGGAAACCTACCACCAACCTTACACCTTATCCTATGCCGTACCCTAATCCTAATCCGTACGCTGACACTGACCCGAGCGTCAGCACGTACCCTGACGCTAACACGTTTCCGTACCCTCACCTGTGCCCTAAACCTTGCAGTTCCCAACCCCTAACCCTAGCCTGGAACGGAAACCTACCACCATCTCTATAACTTACCCTACGCCATACCCTAATCCTAATCTGTACGCTGACAATGACCTGTGCGTCAGCACATACCCTGACCCTAACACGTTTCCGAACTCTCACCTGTGCCCTAATCCTTGCCGTTCCCTAAGCGTAACCCAAGGCCGGAACGGAAACCTGCCACCAACCCTACACCTTACCCTACGCCGTACCTAATCCTAACCCGTGCGTCAGCATGTACCCTGACCCTAACACGTTTCTGTACCCTCACCTGTGCCCTAAACCTTGCCGTTCCCTAACCCTAACCCTAGCCCGGAATGGAAACCTACCACCAACCCTCCACCTTAACCTACGCCGTACCCTAATCCTAATCCGTAAGCTGACACTGACCTGTGCGTCAGAACGTACCCTGACCCTAACACGTTTCCGTACCCTCACCTGTGCCCTAAACCTTGCCGTTTCCTAAACATTACCCTATCCCGGAACGAAAACCTACCACCAACCCTACACCTTACCCTACGCCGAAACCTCATACTAACCCATGCGTCAGCACATACACTGACCCTAACACGTTTCCGTACACTCACCTGTGCCCTAAACCTTGCTGTTCCCTAACCCTAACCCTAGCCCTGAATGGAAACCCACCACCAGCCCTACACCTTACCCTACACCGTAGCTTACTCCTGGTCTGTAAGCTGGCACTGACCCCAGCGTCAGCACGTAGCCTGACCCTCCCACGTTTCCGTACCCTCACCTGTGCCCTAAGCCTTGCCTTTCCCTAACCCTAACCCTAGCCCGGAACGGAAACCCACAACCAGCCCTACACTTTACCCTATGCCGTACCCTACTCCTGGCCCGTACGCTGGCACTGACCCGTGCGTCAGCACGTAGCCTGCACCTCCCACGTTTCCGTACCCTCACCTGTGCCCTAAGCCTTGCCGTTCCCTAACCCTAACCCGAGACCGGAACGGAAACCCACCACCAGCTCTACACCTAACCTTACGCCGTACCCTATTCCTCATCCGTAAGCTGGCACTGACCTGTGCGTCAGCACGTAGCCTGACCCTCCCACGTTTCCGTATTCTCACCTGTGCCCTAAGCCTTGCCGTTCCCTAACCCTAACCCTAGCCCGGAAAGGAAACCCGCCACCAGCCCTACGCCTTACCCTACGCCGTACCCTACTCCTGGCCCGTACGCCAGCACTGACCTATGCGTCAGCACGTAGCCTGGCCCTCCCACGTTTCCGTACCCTCACCTGTGCCCTAAGCCTTCCCGTTCCCTAACCCTAACGCTAGCCCGGAACGAAAACCCGCCACCAGCCCTACGCCTTACCCTACGCTGTACCCTACTCCTGGACCGTACGCCAGCACTGACCCGTGCGTCAGCACGTAGCCTGACCCTCCGACGTTTCCGTACCCTCACCTGTGCCCTAATCCTTACCGTTCCCTAAGTGTAACCCTAGGCCGGATCGGAAACCTACCACCAAACCTACACCTTACCATATGCCGTACCCTAATCCTAACCCGTGCGTCAGCATGTACCCTGACCCTAACACGTTGCTGTACCCTCACCTGTGCCCTAAACCTTGCCGTTCCTTTAACCTAACCCTAGCCCGGAATGGAAACCTACCACCAACCCTCCACCTTACCCTATACTGTACACAAACCTTAATCCGTACGCTTACACTGACACGTGCGTCAGCACGTATCCTGACCCTAACACGTTTCCGTAAACTCACCTGTGCCCTAAACCTTGCCGTTCCCTAACCCTAACCCTAGCCCACAATGGAAACCTACCACCAACCCTACACCTTACCCTACGCCGTACCCTAATCCTTCTCTATACGCTGACACTGACCAGTGCGTCAGCACGTACCCTGAGCCTAACACGTTTCCGTACCCTCACCTGTGCCCTAAACCTTGCAGTTCCCTAACCCTAACCCTAGCCTGGAACGGAAACCTACCACCAACCCTACACCTTACCCTACGCCGTAACCTAATGCTAATCCGTACGCTGACACTGACCCGTGCGTCAGCAAGTAACCTGACCCTAACACGTTTCCGTACCCTCACCTGTGTCCTAAACCTTACGGTTCCGTAAGCCTAACCATAGCGTGGCAAGGAAACCTACCACAAAACCTACACCTTACCCTACGCCGTACCCTAATCCTAATCCGTACGCTGACACTGACCCGTGCGTCAGCACGTACCATGACCCTAACACGTTTCCGTACACTCACCTGTGCCCTAAACCTTGCCGTTCCCTAACCCTAACCCTAGCCCGGAATGGAAACGTATCACCAACCCTACACCTTACCCTACGCCGTACCCTAATCCTAATCTGTACACTGACAATGACGCGTGCGTCAGCACATACCCTGACCCTAACATGTTTCCGTACCCTCACCTGTGCACTAATCCTTGCCGTTCCCTAAGCCTAACCCTAGGTCGGCACGGAAACCTACCACCAACCCTACACCTTACTCTACGCCGTACCCTAATCCTAACCCGTGCGTCAGCATGTACCCTGACCCTAACACGTTTCTGTACCCTCACCTGTGCCCTAAACCTTCCCGTTCCCTAACCCTAACCCTAGCCCGAAACGGAAACCTACCACCAACCCTAGACCTTACCCTACGCCGTACCCTAATCCTAATCCGTACCCTGACACTGACCCGTGCGTCAGCACGTACCCTGACCCTAACACTTTTCCGTACCCTCACCTGTGCCCTAAACCTTGCAGTTCCCTAACCCTAACCCTAGCCTGGAACGGAAACCTACCACCAACCCTACACCTTACCCTACGCCGTACCCTAATCCTAATCCGTACACTGACACTGACCCGTGCGTCAGCAAGTACCCTGACACTAACAAGTTTCCGTAACCTCACCTGTGTCCTAAACCTTGCGGTTCCCTAACCCTAAGCCTAGCGCAGAATGGAAAACTACCACAATACCTACACCTTACCCTACGCCGTACCCTAATCCTAATCCGTACGCTGACACTGACCCGTGCGTCAGCACGTACCCTGACCCTAAAACGTTTCCGTACACTCACCTGTGCCCTAAACCTTGCAGTTCCCTAACCCTAACCCTAGCCCAGAACGGAAAACTACCACCATCACTATACCTTACCCTACGCCATACCCTACTCCTAATCTGTACGCTGACAATGACCCGTGCGTCAGCACATACCCTGACCCTAACACGTTTCCGTACCCTCACCTGTGCCCTAATCCTTGCCTTTCCCTAAGCGTAACCCTAGGCCGGAACGGAAACCTGCCACCAACCCTACACCTTACCCTACGCCGTACCGAATCCTAACCCGTGGGTCAGCATGTACCCTGACCCTAACACGTTTCTGTAACCTCACCTGTGCCCTAAACCTTGCTGTTCCCTAACCCTAACCCTAGCCCGGAATGGAAACCTACCACCAACCCTCCACCTTACCCTTCGACATACCCTAATCCTAATCCGTAAGCTGACACTGACCCGTGCGTCAGAACGTACCCTGACCCTAAGACGTTTCCGTACCCTCACCTGTGCCCTAAACCTTGCCGTTCCATAAACGTTACCCTACCCCGGAACGAAAACCTACCACCAACCCTACACCTTACCCTACGCCGAGCCCTCATACTAACCCGTGCGTCAACACATACACTGACCCTAACACGTTTCCGTACACTCACCTGTGCCCTAAACCTTGCTGTTCCCTAACCCTAACCCTAGCGCTGAATGGAAACACACCACCAGCCCTACACCTTACCCTACGCCGTAGCTTACTCCTGGTCTGTAAGCTGGCACTGACCCCGGCGTCAGCACGTAGCCTGACCCTCCCACGTTTCCGTACCCTCACCTGTGCCCTAAGCCTTGCCGTTCCCTAACCCTAACCCTAATCCGGAAGGGAAACCCACCACCAGCCCTACACTTAACCCTATGCCGTACCCTACTCCTGGCCCGTACGCTGGCACTGTCCCGTGCTTCAGCACGTAGCCTGAACCTCCCACGTTTCCGTACTCTCACCTGTGCCCTAAGCCTTGCCGTTCCCTAACCCTAACCCTAGCCCGGAACGGAAACCCACCACCAGCTCTACACCTAACCTTACGCCGAACCCTATTCCTCATCCGTAAGCTGGCACTGACCCGTGCGTCAGCACGTAGCCTGACCCTCCCACGTTTCCGTATTCTCACCTGTGCCCTAAGCCTTGACATTCCTCACCCTAAGCCTAGCCTGGAACGGAAACCCGCCACCAGCCCTACACCTTACCCTACGCCGTAGCTTACTCCTGGTCCGTAAGCTGGCACTGACCACGGCGTCAGCACGTAGCCTGGCCCTCCCACGTTTCCGTACCCTCACCTGTGCCCTAAGACTTGCCGTTCCCTAACCCTAACCCTAGCCCAGAACGGAAAACTGCCACCAGCCCTATGCCTTACCCTACGCCGTAACCTACTCCTGGCCCGTACGCCGGCACTGACCCGTGCGTCAGCACGTAGCCTGGCCCTCCCACGTTTCCGTACCCTCACCTGTGCCCTAAGCCTTGCCGTTCCCTAACCCTAACCCTAGCCCGGAACGGAAACCCGCCACGAGCCCTACGCCTTACCCTATGCCGTACCCTACTCCTGGCCCGTACGCCGGCACTGACCCGTGCGTCAGCACGTAGCCTGGCCCTCCCACGTTTCCGTACCCTCACCTGTGCCCTAAACCTTGCCGTTCCCTAACCCTAACCCTAGCATGGAACGGAAACCCGCCACCAGCCCTACGCCTTACCCTATGCCGTACCCTACTCCTGGCCCGTACGCCGGCACTGACCCGTGCGTCAGCACGTAGCCTGGCCCTCCCACGTTTCCGTACCCTCACCTGTGCCCTAAGCCTTGCCGTTCCCTAAACCTAACCCTAGCCCGGAACGGAAACCCGCCACCAGCCCTACGCCTTACCCTATGCCGTACCCTACTCCTGGCCCGTACGCCGGCACTGACCCGTGCGTCAGCACGTAGCCTGGCCCTCCCAAGTTTCCGTACCCTCACCTGTGCCCTAAACCTTACCGTTCCCTAGCCCTAACCCTAGCCCGGAACAGAAGCCTACCACCAACCCTACACCTTACCCTACGCCGTACCCTAATCCTAATCCGTTCGCTGACACTGACCCGTGTGTCAGCAAGTACCCTGACCCTAACACGTTTCCGTACCCTCACCTCTGTCCTAAACCTTGCCGTTCCCTAACCCTAACCCTAGCGCGGAATGGAAACCTACCACAAAACCTACACTTCACCCTATACTGTACCCAAATCCTAATCCGTATGCTTACACTGACACGTGCGTCAGCACGTATCCTGACCCTAATACGTTTCCGTACACTCACCTGTGCCCTAAACCTTGCCGTTCCCTAACCCTAACCCTAGCCAGGAACGGAAAACTACCACCATCCCTACACCTTACCCTACGCCATATCCTAATCCTAATCTGTACGCTGACAATGACCTGTGCGTCAGCACATACCCTGACCCTAACACATTTCCGTACCCTCACCTGTGCCCTAATCCTTGCCGTTACCTAAGCGTAACCCAAGGCCGGAACGGAAACCTGCCACCAACCCTACACCTTACCCTACGCCGTACCTAATCCTAACCCGTGCGTCAGCATGTACCCTGACCCTAACACGTTTCTGTACCCTCACCTGTGCCCTAAACCTTGCCTTTCCCTAACCCTAACCCTAGCCCGGAACGGAAACCCACAACCAGCCCTACACTTTACCCTATGCCGTACCCTACTCCTGGCCCGTACGCTGGCACTGACCCGTGCGTCAGCACGTAGCCTGAACCTCCCACGTTTCCGTACCCTCACCTGTGCCCTAAGCCTTGCCGTTCCCTAACCCTAACACGAGACCGGAACGGAAACCCACCACCAGCTCTACACCTAACCTTACGCCGTACCCTATTCCTCATCCGTAAGCTGGCACTGACCTGTGCGTCAGCACGTAGCCTGACCCTCCCACGTTTCCGTATTCTCACCTGTGCCCTAAGCCTTGCCATTCTTCACCCTAAGCCTAGCCTGGAACGGAAACCCACCACCAGCCCTACACCTTACCCTACGGCGTAGCTTACTCCTGGTCCGTAAGCTGGCACTGACCCCGGCGTCAGAACGTAGCCTGGCCCTCCCACGTTTCCGTACCCTCACCTGTGCCCTAAGCCTTGCCGTTCCCTAACCCTAACCCTAGCCCGAAACGGAAACCTAACACCAACCCTACACCTTACCCTACGCCATACCCTAATCCTAACCCGTGCGTCAGCATGTACCCTGACACTAACACGTTTCTGTACCCTCACCTGTGCCCTAAACCTTACCGTTCCCTAACCCTAACCCTAGCCCGGAACAGAAGCCTACAACCAACCCTACACCTTACCCTACGCCGTAGCCTAATCCTAATCCGTTCGCTGACACTGACCCATGCGTCAGCACGTATCCTGACCCTAACACGTTTCCGTTCACTCACCTGTGCCCTAAACCTTGCCGTTACCTAACCCTAACCCTAGGCTGGAACGGAAACCTACCACCAACCCTACACCTTACCCTACGCTGGACCCTAATCCTAACACGTGCGTCAGCATGTACCGTGACCCTAACACGTTTCTGTACCCTCACCTGTGCCGTAAACCTTGCCGTTCCCTAACCCTAACCCTAACCCACAATGGAAACCTACAACCAACACTACACCTTACCCTACGCCGTACCCTAATCCTTCTCCATACGCTGACACTGACCCGTGCGTCAGCACGTACCCTGAGCCTAACACGTTTCCGTACACTCACCTGTGCCCTAAACCTTGCAGTTCCCTAACCCTAGCCCAGAAAGGAAAACTACCACCATCACTATACCTTACCCTACGCCATACCCTAATCCTAATCTGTACGCTGACAATGACCCGTGCATCAGCACATACCCTGACCCTAACACGTTTCCGTATCCTCACCTGTGCCCTAATCCTTGCCGTTCCCTAAGCGTAACCCTAGGGCGGAACGGAAACCTACCACCAACCCTACACCTTACCCTACGCCGTACCCTAATCCTAACCCGTGCGTCAGCATGTACCCTGACGCTAACACGTTTCTGTACCCTCACCTGTGCCCTAAACCTTGCCGTTCCCTAACCCTAACCCTAGCCCGGAATGGAAACATGCCACCAACCCTCCACCTTACCCTACGCCGTACCCTAATCCTAATCCGTAAGCTGACACTGACCCGTGCATCAGCAAGTACCCTGACCCTAACACGTTTCCGTATGCTCACCTGTGTCCTAAACCTTACGGTTCACTAACCCTAACCGTAGCGCGGAAAGGAAACCTACCACAAAACCTACACCTTACCCTACGCCGTACCCTAATCCTAATCCGTACGCTGACACTGACCAGTGCATCAGCACGTACCATGACCCTAACACGTTTCCGTACACTCACCTGTGCCCTAAACTTTGCCGTTCCCTAACCCTAACCCTAGCCTGGAACGGAAACGTATCACCAACCCTACACCTTACCCGACGCCGTACCCTAATCCTAATCTGTACGCTGACAATGACGCGTGCGTCAACACATACCCTGACCCTAACATGTTTCCGTACCCTCACCTGTGCCCTAATCCTTGCCGTTCCCTAAGCCTAACCCTAGGCCGGCACGGAAACCTACCACCAACCCTACACCTTACTCTACGCCGTACCCTAATCCTAACCCGTGCGTCAGCATGTACCCTGACCCTAACACGTTTCTGTACCCTCACCTGTGCCCTAAACCTTGCCGTTCCCTAACCCTAACCCTAGCCCGGAATGGAAACCTACCACCAACCCTCCACCTTACCCTACGCCGTACCCTAATCCTAATCCGTAAGCTGACACTGACCCGTGCGTAAGAACGTACCCTGACCCTAACACGTTTCCCTACACTCACCTGTGCCCTAAACCTTGCCGTTCCCTAAACGTTACCCTAGACCGGAACGAAAACCTACCACCAACCCTACACCTTACAATACTCCGAAATCTCATACTAACCCGTGAGTCAGCACATACACTGACCCTAACACGTTTCCGTACACTCACCTGTGCCCTAAACCTTGCCGTTCCCTAACACTAACCCTAGCCCAGAATGGAAACCCACCACCAGCCCTACACCTTACCCTACGCCGTAGCTTACTCCTGGTCCGTAAGCTGGCACTGAACCCGGCGTCAACACATAGCCTGACCCTCCCAAGTTTCCGTACCCTCACCTGTGCCCTAAGCCTTGCCGTTCCCTAACCCTAACCCTAACCCGGAACGGAAACCCACCACCAGCCCTACACTTTAACCTATGCCGTACCCTACTCCTGGCCCGTACGCTGGCACTGACCCGTGCGTCAGCACGTAGCCTGACCCGCCGACGTTTCCGTACCGTCACCTGTGCCCTAAGCCTTACCGTTCCGTAACCTTAACCCTAGCCAGGAATGGAAACCCGCCAACAGCCCTACCCCATACCCTACGCTGTACCCTACTCCTGGCCCATACGCTGGCATTGACCCGTGCGTCAGCACGTAGCCTGACCCTCCCACGTTTCCGTACCCTCACCTGTGCCCTAAGGCTTTCCGTTCCCTAACCCTTACCCTAGCCCAGAACGGAAACCCGCCACCAGCCCTACACCTTACCCTACGCCGTACACTACTCCTGGCCCGTACGCTGGCACTGACCCGGGCGTCAGCACGTAGGCTGACCCTCCCACGTTTCCGTACCCTCACCTGTGCCCTAAGCCTTGCCGTTCCCTAACCCTAACCCTAGCCCGGAACGGAAACCCGCCACCAGCCGTACGCATTACACTACGCCGTACCCTACTCCTGGCCCGTACGCCGGCACTGACCCGTGCGTCAGCACGTAGCCTGACCCTCCCACGTTTCCGTACCCTCACCTGTGCCCTAAGCCTTGCCGTTCCCTAACCCTAACCCTAGCCCAGAACGGAAACCCCCCAACAGCCCTACACCTTACCCTATGCCGTAGCTTACTCTTGGTCCGTAACCTGGCACTGACCCCAGCGTCAGCACGAAGCCTGACACTCCCACGTTTCCGTACCCTCACCTGTGCCTTAATCCTTGCCGTTCCCTAACCCTAACCCTAGCCCGGAACGTAAATCCGCCACCAGCCCTACGCCTTACCCTATGCTGTACCCTACTCCTGGCCCGTACGCCGGTGCTGACCCGTGCGTCACCACCTAGCCTGACCCTCCCACGTTTCCGTACCCTCACCTGTGCCCTAAGCCTTGCCGTTCCCTAACCCTAACCCTAACCCGGAACGGAAACCCGCCAACAACCCTACACCTTACCCTACACCGTACCCTACTCCTGGCCCGTACGCTGGCAATGACCCGTGCGTCATCACGTAGCCTGTCCCTCCAACATTTCCGTACCCTCACCTGTGCCCTAAGCCTTGCCGTTCCCTAACCCTAACCCTAGCCCGGAAAGGAAAAACGCCACCATCCCTACGCCTTACCCTACGCCGTAACCTACTCCTGGCCCGTACGCTCGCACTGACCCGTGCGTCAGCACATAGCCTGAACCTCCGACGTTTCCATACCCTCACCTGTGCCCTAATCCTTGCCGTTCCCTAAGTGTAACCCTAGGCCGGAACGGAAACCTACCAGCAAACCTACACCTTACCCTATGCCGTACCCTAATCCTAACCCGTGCGTCAGCATGTACCCTGACCCTAACACGTTTCTGTACCCTCACCTGTGCCCTAAACCTTGCCATTCCCTAACCCTAACCCTAGCCCGGAATGGAAACCTACCAACAACCGTCCACCTTACCCTATGCCATACCCTAATCCTAACCCATAAGCTGACACTGACCCCTGCGTCAGAACATACCCTGACCCTAACACGTTTCCGTACCCTCAACTGTGCCCTAAACCTTGCCATTCCCTAAACGTTACCCTAGCCCAGAACGAAAACCTACCACCAACCCTACACCTTACCCTACGTCGAACCCTCATACTAACCTGTGCGTCAGCACATACACTGACCCTAACACGTTTCCGTACACTCACCTGTGCCCTAAGCCTTTCCGTTCCCTAACCCTAACCCTAGCCGGGAAAAGAAACCCACCACAAGCACTATGCCTTACCCTACACCGTTGCCTACTGCTGGCCCGTACGCCGGCACTGACCCGTGCGTCAGCACGTAGCCTGGCCCTCCCACGTTTCCGTACCCTCACCTGTGCCCTAAGCCTTGCCGTTCCCTAACCCTAACCCTAGCCCGGAACGGAAACCCACCACCAGCTCCACACCTAACCTTATGCTGTACCCTATTCCTCATCCGTAAGCTGGCACTGACCCGTGCGTCAGCACGTAGCCTGGCCCTCCCACGTTTCCGTACCCTCCCCTGTGCCCTAAGCCTTGCCGTTCCCTAACCCTAACCCTAGCCCGGAATGGAAACGTATCACCAACCCTACACCTTACCCTACGCCGTACCCTAATCCTAATCCGTACGCTGACAATGACCCGTGCGTCAGCACATACCCTGACCCTAACATGTTTCCGTACCCTCACCTGTGCCCTAATCCTTGCCGTTCCCTAAGCCTAACCCTAGGCCGGCACGGAAACCTACCACCAACCCTACACCTTACTCTACGCCGTACCCTACTCCTGGCCCGTACGCCGGCACTGACACGTGCGTCAGCACGTGCCCTGGCCCTCCCACGTTTCCGTACCCTCACCTGTGCCCTAAGCCTTGCCGTTCCCTAACCCTAACCCTAGCCCGGAACGGAAACCCGCCACCAGCCCTACGCCTTACCCTACGCCGTACCCTACTCCTGGCCCGTACGCCGGCACTGACCCATGCGTCAGCACGTAGCCTGGCCCTCCCACGTTTCCGTACCCTCACCTGTGCCCTAAGCCTTGCCGTTCCCTAACCCTAACCCTAGCCCGGAACGGAAACCCGCAACCAGCCCTACGCCTTACCCTATGCCGTACACTACTCCTGGCCCGTACGCCGGCACTGACCCGTGCGTCAGCACGTAGCCTGGCCCTCTCACGTTTCCGGACCCTCACCTGTGCCCTAAGACTTGCCGTTCCCTAACCCTAACCCTAGCCTGGAACGGAAACCCGCCACCATCCCTACGCCTTACCCTACGCCGTTGCCTACTCCTGGCCCGTACGCCGGCACTGACCCTTGCGTCAGCACGTAGCCTGGCGCTCCCACGTTTCCGTACCCTCACCTGTGCCCTAAGCCTTGCCGTTCCCTAACCCTAACCCTAGCCCGGAAAGGAAACCTACCACCAAACCTACACCTTACCCTATGCCGTACCCTAACCCTAACCCGTGCGTCAGCATGTACCCTGACACTAACACGTTTCTGTACCATCACCTGTGCCCTAAACCTTACCGTTCCCTAACCCTAACCCTAGCCCGGAACAGAAACCTACCAACAACCCTACACCTTAACCTACGCCATACCCTAATCCTAATCCGTTTGCTGACACTGACCCGTGCGTCAGCAAGTACCCTGACCCTAACATGTTTCCGTACCCTCACCTCTGTCCTAAACCTTGCCGTTCCCTAACCCTAACCCTAGCGCGGAATGGAAACCTACCACAAAACCTACACCTTACCCTATACTGTACACAAGCCCTAATCCGTACGCTTACACTGACACGTGCGTCAGCACGTATCCTGACCCTAACACGTTTCCGTAAACTCACCTGTGCCCTAAACCTTGCCGTTCCCTAACCCTAACCCTAGCCCACAATGGAAACCTACCACCAACCCTACACCTTACCCTACGCCGTACCCTAATCCTTCTCTATATGCTGACACTGACCAGTGCGTAAGCACGTACCCTGAGCCTAACACGTTTCCGTACCCTCATCTGTGCCCTAAAGCTTGAAGTTCCCTAACACTAACCCTAGCCTGGAACGGAAACCTACCACCAACCCTACACCTTACCCTACGCCGTAACCTAATGCTAATCCGTACGCTGACACTGACCCGTGCGTCAGCAAGTAACCTGACCCTAACACGTTTCCGTACCCTCACCTGTGTCCTAAACCTTACGGTTCCCTAAGCCTAACCGTAGCGTGGCAAGGAAACCTACCACAAAACCTACACCTTACCCTACGCCGTACCCTAATCCTAATCCGTACGCTGACACTGACCCGTTCGTCAGCACGTACCATGACCCTAACACGTTTCCGTACACTCACCTGTGCCCTAAACCTTGCCGTTCCCTAACCCTAACCCTAGCCCGGAATGGAAACGTAACACCAACCCTACACCTTACCCTACGCCGTACCCTAATCCTAATCTGTACGCTGACAGTGACGCGTGCGTCAGCACATACCCTGACCCTAACATGTTTCCGTACCCTCACCTGTGTACTAATCCTTGCCGTTCCCTAAGCCTAACCCTAGGTCGGCACGGAAACCTACCACCAACCCTACACCTTACTCTACGCCGTACCCTAATCCTAACCCGTGCGTCAGCATGTACCCTGACCCTAACACGTTTCTGTACCCTCACCTGTGCCCTAAACCTTCCCGTTCCCTAACCCTAACCCTAGCCCGAAACGGAAACCTACCACCAACCCTACACCTTACCCTACGCCGTACCCTAATCCTAATCCGTACGCTGACACTGACCCGTGCGTCAGCACGTACCCTGAACCTAACACGTTTCCGTACCTTCACCTCTGCCCTAAGCCTTGCCATTCCCTAACACTAACCCTAGCCCAGAATGGAAACCCACCACCAGCCCTACACTTTACCCTATGCCGTACCCTACTCCTGGCCCGTACGCTGGCAATGACCCGTGTGTCAGCACGTAGCCTGACCCTCCCACGTTTCCGTACCCTCACCTGTGCCCTAAGCCTTGCCGTTCCCTAACCCTAACCCTAGCCCGGAAAGGAAAAACGCCACCAGCCCTACGCCTTACCCTACGCCGTAACCTACTCCTGGCCCGTACGCTGGCACTGACCCGTGCGTCAGCACGTAGCCTGACCCTCCGACGTTTCCGTACCCTCACCTGTGCCCTAATCCTTACCGTTCCCTAAGTGTAACCCTAGGCCGGATCGGAAACCTACCACCAAACCTACACCTTACCCTATACCGTACCCTAATCCTAACCCGTGCGTCAGCATGTACCCTGACCCTAACACGTTTCTGTACCCTCACCTGTGCCCTAAACCTTGCCGTTCCTTAAACCTAACCCTAGCCCGGAATGGAAACCTACCACCAACCCTCCACCTTACCCTATACTGTACACAAACACTAATCCGTACGCTTACACTGACACGTGCGTCAGCACGTATCCTGACCCTAACACGTTTCCGTAAACTCACCTGTGCCCTAAACCTTGCCGTTCCCTAACCCTAACCCTAGCCCACAATGGAAACCTACCACCAACCCTACACCTTACCCTACGCCGTACCCTAATCCTTCTCTATACGCTGACACTGACCAGTGCGTCAGCACGTACCCTGAGCCTAACACGTTTCCGTACCCTCACCTGTGCCCTAAACCTTGCAGTTCCCTAACCCTAACCCTAGCCTGGAACGGAAACCTACCACCAACCCTACACCTTACCCTACGCCGTAACCTAATGCTAATCCGTACGCTGACACTGACCCGTGCGTCAGCAAGTAACCTGACCCTAACACGTTTCCGTATCCTCACCTGTATCCTAAACCTTACGGTTCCGTAAGCCTAACCGTAGCGTGGCAAGGAAACCTACCACAAAACCTACACCTTATCCTACGCCGTACCCTAATCCTAATCCGTACGCTGACACTGACCCGTGCGTCAGCACGTACCATGACCCTAACACGTTTCCGTACACTCACCTGTGCCCTAAACCTTGCCGTTCCCTAACCCTAACCCTAGCCCGGAATGGAAACGTATCACCAACCCTACACCTTACCCTACGCCGTACCCTAATACTAATCTGTACACTGACAATGACGCGTGCGTCAGCACATACCCTGACCCTAACATGTTTCCGTACCCTCACCTGTGCACTAATCCTTGCCGTTCCCTAAGCCTAACCCTAGGTCGGCACGGAAACCTACCACCAACCCTACACCTTACTCTACGCCGTACCCTAATCCTAACCCGTGCGTCAGCATGTACCCTGATCCTAACACGTTTCTGTACCCTCACCTGTGCCCTAAACCTTCCCGTTCCCTAACCCTAACCCTAGCCCGAAACGGAAACCTACCACCAACCCTACACCTTACCCTACGCCGTACCCTAATCCTAATCCGTACGCTGACACTGACCCGTGCGTCAGCACGTACCCTGACCCTAACACGTTTCCGTACCCTCACCTGTGCCCTAAACCTTGCAGTTCCCTAACACTAACCCTAGCCTGGAACGGAAACCTACCACCAACCCTACACCTTACCCTACGCCATACCCTAATCCTAATCCGTACACTGACACTGACCCGTGCGTCAGCAAGTACCCTGACACTAACAAGTTTCCGTAACCTCACCTGTGTCCTAAACCTTGCGGTTCCCTAACCCTAAGCCTAGCGCACAATGGAAAACTACCACAATACCTGCACCTTACCCTACGCCGTACCCTAATCCTAATCCGTACGCTGACACTGACCCGTGCGTCAGCACGTACCCTGACCTAACACGTTTCCGTACACTCACCTGTGCCCTAAACCTTGCAGTTCCCTAACCCTAACCCTAGCCCAGAACGGAAAACTACCACCATCACTATGCCTTACCCTACGCCATACCCTACTCCTAATCTGTACGCTGACAATGACCCGTGCGTCAGCACATACCCTGACCCTAACACGTTTCCGTACCCTCACCTGTGCCCTAATCCTTGCCTTTCCCTAAGCGTAACCCTAGGCCGGAACGGAAACCTGCCACCAACCCTACACCTTACCCTACGCCGTATCTAATCCTAACCCGTGGGTCAGCATGTACCCTGACCCTAACACGTTTCTGTACCCTCACCTGTGCCCTAAACCTTGCCGTTCACTAACCCTAACCCTAGCCCGGAATGGAAACCTACCACCAACCCTCCACCTTACCCTACGCCGTACCCTAATCCTAATCCTTAAGCTGACACTGACCCGTGCGTCAGAACGTACCCTGACCCTAACACGTTTCCGTACCCTCACCTGTGCCCTAAACCTTGCCGTTCCATAAACGTTACCCTATCCCGGAACGAAAACCTACCACCAACCCTACACCTTACCCTACGCCGAACCCTCATACTAACCCCTGCGTCAACACATACACTGACCCTAACACGTTTCCGTACCCTCACCTGTGCCCTAAACCTTGCAGTTCCCAACCCCTAACCCTAGCCTAGAACGGAAACCTACCACCAACCCTACACCTTACCCTATGCCGTACCCTAATCCTAATCTGTACACTGACACTGACCCGTGCGTCAGCAAGTACCCTGACCCTAACAAGTTTCCGTAACCTCACCTGTGTCCTAAAACTTGCGGTTCCCTAACCCTAACCCTAGCGCGGAATGGAAAACTACTACAATACCTACACCTTACCCTACGCCGTACCCTAATCCTAACCCGTGTGTCAGCATGGACCCTGACCCTAACTCGTTTCTGTACCCTCACCTGTGCCCTAAACCTTGCCGTTCCCTAACCCTAACCCTAGCCCGGAATGGAAACCTACCACCAACCCTCCACCTTACCCTACGCCGTACCCTAATCCTAATCTGTACGCTGACAATGACGCGTGCGTCAACACATACCCTGACCCTAACATGTTTCCGTACCCTCACCTGTGCCCTAATCCTTGCCGTTCCCTAAGCCTAACCCTAGGCCGGCACGGAAACCTACCACCAACCCTACACCTTACTCTACGCCGTACCCTAATCCTAACCCGTGCGTCAGCATGTACCCTGACCCTAACACGTTTCTGTACCCTCACCTGTGCCCTAAACCTTGCCGTTCCCTAACCCTAACCCTAGCCCGGAATGGAAACCTACCACCAACCCTCCACCTTACCCTACGCCGTACCCTAATCCTAATCTGTACGCTGACAATGACGCGTGCGTCAACACATACCCTGACCCTAACATGTTTCCGTACCCTCACCTGTGCCCTAATCCTTGCCGTTCCCTAAGCCTAACCCTAGGCCGGCACGGAAACCTACCACCAACCCTACACCTTACTCTACGCCGTACCCTAATCCTAACCCGTGCGTCAGCATGTACCCTGACCCTAACACGTTTCTGTACCCTCACCTGTGCCCTAAACCTTGCCGTTCCCTAACCCTAACCCTAGCCCGGAATGGAAACCTACCACCAACCCTCCACCTTACCCTACGCCGTACCCTAATCCTAATCCGTAAGCTGACACTGACCCGTGCGTAAGAACGTACCCTGACCCTAACACGTTTCCCTACACTCACCTGTGCCCTAAACCTTGCCGTTCCCTAAACGTTACCCTAGACCGGAACGAAAACCTACCACCAACCCTACACCTTACAATACTCCGAAATCTCATACTAACCCGTGAGTCAGCACATACACTGACCCTAACACGTTTCCGTACACTCACCTGTGCCCTAAACCTTGCCGTTCCCTAACACTAACCCTAGCCCAGAATGGAAACCCACCACCAGCCCTACACCTTACCCTACGCCGTAGCTTACTCCTGGTCCGTAAGCTGGCACTGAACCCGGCGTCAACACATAGCCTGACCCTCCCAAGTTTCCGTACCCTCACCTGTGCCCTAAGCCTTGCCGTTCCCTAACCCTAACCCTAACCCGGAACGGAAACCCACCACCAGCCCTACACTTTAACCTATGCCGTACCCTACTCCTGGCCTGTACGCTGGCACTGACCCGTGCGTCAGCACGTAGCCTGACCCGCCGACGTTTCCGTACCGTCACCTGTGCCCTAAGCCTTACCGTTCCGTAACCTTAACCCTAGCCAGGAATGGAAACCCGCCAACAGCCCTACCCCATACCCTACGCTGTACCCTACTCCTGGCCCATACGCTGGCATTGACCCGTGCGTCAGCACGTAGCCTGACCCTCCCACGTTTCCGTACCCTCACCTGTGCCCTAAGGCTTTCCGTTCCCTAACCCTTACCCTAGCCCAGAACGGAAACCCGCCACCAGCCCTACACCTTACCCTACGCCGTACACTACTCCTGGCCCGTACGCTGGCACTGACCCGGGCGTCAGCACGTAGGCTGACCCTCCCACGTTTCCGTACCCTCACCTGTGCCCTAAGCCTTGCCGTTCCCTAACCCTAACCCTAGCCCGGAACGGAAACCCGCCACCAGCCGTACGCATTACACTACGCCGTACCCTACTCCTGGCCCGTACGCCGGCACTGACCCGTGCGTCAGCACGTAGCCTGACCCTCCCACGTTTCCGTACCCTCACCTGTGCCCTAAGCCTTGCCGTTCCCTAACCCTAACCCTAGCCCAGAACGGAAACCCCCCAACAGCCCTACACCTTACCCTATGCCGTAGCTTACTCTTGGTCCGTAACCTGGCACTGACCCCAGCGTCAGCACGAAGCCTGACACTCCCACGTTTCCGTACCCTCACCTGTGCCTTAATCCTTGCCGTTCCCTAACCCTAACCCTAGCCCGGAACGTAAATCCGCCACCAGCCCTACGCCTTACCCTATGCTGTACCCTACTCCTGGCCCGTACGCCGGTGCTGACCCGTGCGTCACCACCTAGCCTGACCCTCCCACGTTTCCGTACCCTCACCTGTGCCCTAAGCCTTGCCGTTCCCTAACCCTAACCCTAACCCGGAACGGAAACCCGCCAACAACCCTACACCTTACCCTACACCGTACCCTACTCCTGGCCCGTACGCTGGCAATGACCCGTGCGTCATCACGTAGCCTGTCCCTCCAACATTTCCGTACCCTCACCTGTGCCCTAAGCCTTGCCGTTCCCTAACCCTAACCCTAGCCCGGAAAGGAAAAACGCCACCATCCCTACGCCTTACCCTACGCCGTAACCTACTCCTGGCCCGTACGCTCGCACTGACCCGTGCGTCAGCACATAGCCTGAACCTCCGACGTTTCCATACCCTCACCTGTGCCCTAATCCTTGCCGTTCCCTAAGTGTAACCCTAGGCCGGAACGGAAACCTACCAGCAAACCTACACCTTACCCTATGCCGTACCCTAATCCTAACCCGTGCGTCAGCATGTACCCTGACCCTAACACGTTTCTGTACCCTCACCTGTGCCCTAAACCTTGCCATTCCCTAACCCTAACCCTAGCCCGGAATGGAAACCTACCAACAACCGTCCACCTTACCCTATGCCATACCCTAATCCTAACCCATAAGCTGACACTGACCCCTGCGTCAGAACATACCCTGACCCTAACACGTTTCCGTACCCTCAACTGTGCCCTAAACCTTGCCATTCCCTAAACGTTACCCTAGCCCAGAACGAAAACCTACCACCAACCCTACACCTTACCCTACGTCGAACCCTCATACTAACCTGTGCGTCAGCACATACACTGACCCTAACACGTTTCCGTACACTCACCTGTGCCCTAAGCCTTTCCGTTCCCTAACCCTAACCCTAGCCGGGAAAAGAAACCCACCACAAGCACTATGCCTTACCCTACACCGTTGCCTACTGCTGGCCCGTACGCCGGCACTGACCCGTGCGTCAGCACGTAGCCTGGCCCTCCCACGTTTCCGTACCCTCACCTGTGCCCTAAGCCTTGCCGTTCCCTAACCCTAACCCTAGCCCGGAACGGAAACCCACCACCAGCTCCACACCTAACCTTATGCTGTACCCTATTCCTCATCCGTAAGCTGGCACTGACCCGTGCGTCAGCACGTAGCCTGGCCCTCCCACGTTTCCGTACCCTCCCCTGTGCCCTAAGCCTTGCCGTTCCCTAACCCTAACCCTAGCCCGGAATGGAAACGTATCACCAACCCTACACCTTACCCTACGCCGTACCCTAATCCTAATCCGTACGCTGACAATGACCCGTGCGTCAGCACATACCCTGACCCTAACATGTTTCCGTACCCTCACCTGTGCCCTAATCCTTGCCGTTCCCTAAGCCTAACCCTAGGCCGGCACGGAAACCTACCACCAACCCTACACCTTACTCTACGCCGTACCCTACTCCTGGCCCGTACGCCGGCACTGACACGTGCGTCAGCACGTGCCCTGGCCCTCCCACGTTTCCGTACCCTCACCTGTGCCCTAAGCCTTGCCGTTCCCTAACCCTAACCCTAGCCCGGAACGGAAACCCGCCACCAGCCCTACGCCTTACCCTACGCCGTACCCTACTCCTGGCCCGTACGCCGGCACTGACCCATGCGTCAGCACGTAGCCTGGCCCTCCCACGTTTCCGTACCCTCACCTGTGCCCTAAGCCTTGCCGTTCCCTAACCCTAACCCTAGCCCGGAACGGAAACCCGCAACCAGCCCTACGCCTTACCCTATGCCGTACACTACTCCTGGCCCGTACGCCGGCACTGACCCGTGCGTCAGCACGTAGCCTGGCCCTCTCACGTTTCCGGACCCTCACCTGTGCCCTAAGACTTGCCGTTCCCTAACCCTAACCCTAGCCTGGAACGGAAACCCGCCACCATCCCTACGCCTTACCCTACGCCGTTGCCTACTCCTGGCCCGTACGCCGGCACTGACCCTTGCGTCAGCACGTAGCCTGGCGCTCCCACGTTTCCGTACCCTCACCTGTGCCCTAAGCCTTGCCGTTCCCTAACCCTAACCCTAGCCCGGAAAGGAAACCTACCACCAAACCTACACCTTACCCTATGCCGTACCCTAACCCTAACCCGTGCGTCAGCATGTACCCTGACACTAACACGTTTCTGTACCATCACCTGTGCCCTAAACCTTACCGTTCCCTAACCCTAACCCTAGCCCGGAACAGAAACCTACCAACAACCCTACACCTTAACCTACGCCATACCCTAATCCTAATCCGTTTGCTGACACTGACCCGTGCGTCAGCAAGTACCCTGACCCTAACATGTTTCCGTACCCTCACCTCTGTCCTAAACCTTGCCGTTCCCTAACCCTAACCCTAGCGCGGAATGGAAACCTACCACAAAACCTACACCTTACCCTATACTGTACACAAGCCCTAATCCGTACGCTTACACTGACACGTGCGTCAGCACGTATCCTGACCCTAACACGTTTCCGTAAACTCACCTGTGCCCTAAACCTTGCCGTTCCCTAACCCTAACCCTAGCCCACAATGGAAACCTACCACCAACCCTACACCTTACCCTACGCCGTACCCTAATCCTTCTCTATATGCTGACACTGACCAGTGCGTAAGCACGTACCCTGAGCCTAACACGTTTCCGTACCCTCATCTGTGCCCTAAAGCTTGAAGTTCCCTAACACTAACCCTAGCCTGGAACGGAAACCTACCACCAACCCTACACCTTACCCTACGCCGTAACCTAATGCTAATCCGTACGCTGACACTGACCCGTGCGTCAGCAAGTAACCTGACCCTAACACGTTTCCGTACCCTCACCTGTGTCCTAAACCTTACGGTTCCCTAAGCCTAACCGTAGCGTGGCAAGGAAACCTACCACAAAACCTACACCTTACCCTACGCCGTACCCTAATCCTAATCCGTACGCTGACACTGACCCGTTCGTCAGCACGTACCATGACCCTAACACGTTTCCGTACACTCACCTGTGCCCTAAACCTTGCCGTTCCCTAACCCTAACCCTAGCCCGGAATGGAAACGTAACACCAACCCTACACCTTACCCTACGCCGTACCCTAATCCTAATCTGTACGCTGACAGTGACGCGTGCGTCAGCACATACCCTGACCCTAACATGTTTCCGTACCCTCACCTGTGTACTAATCCTTGCCGTTCCCTAAGCCTAACCCTAGGTCGGCACGGAAACCTACCACCAACCCTACACCTTACTCTACGCCGTACCCTAATCCTAACCCGTGCGTCAGCATGTACCCTGACCCTAACACGTTTCTGTACCCTCACCTGTGCCCTAAACCTTCCCGTTCCCTAACCCTAACCCTAGCCCGAAACGGAAACCTACCACCAACCCTACACCTTACCCTACGCCGTACCCTAATCCTAATCCGTACGCTGACACTGACCCGTGCGTCAGCACGTACCCTGAACCTAACACGTTTCCGTACCTTCACCTCTGCCCTAAGCCTTGCCATTCCCTAACACTAACCCTAGCCCAGAATGGAAACCCACCACCAGCCCTACACTTTACCCTATGCCGTACCCTACTCCTGGCCCGTACGCTGGCAATGACCCGTGTGTCAGCACGTAGCCTGACCCTCCCACGTTTCCGTACCCTCACCTGTGCCCTAAGCCTTGCCGTTCCCTAACCCTAACCCTAGCCCGGAAAGGAAAAACGCCACCAGCCCTACGCCTTACCCTACGCCGTAACCTACTCCTGGCCCGTACGCTGGCACTGACCCGTGCGTCAGCACGTAGCCTGACCCTCCGACGTTTCCGTACCCTCACCTGTGCCCTAATCCTTACCGTTCCCTAAGTGTAACCCTAGGCCGGATCGGAAACCTACCACCAAACCTACACCTTACCCTATACCGTACCCTAATCCTAACCCGTGCGTCAGCATGTACCCTGACCCTAACACGTTTCTGTACCCTCACCTGTGCCCTAAACCTTGCCGTTCCTTAAACCTAACCCTAGCCCGGAATGGAAACCTACCACCAACCCTCCACCTTACCCTATACTGTACACAAACACTAATCCGTACGCTTACACTGACACGTGCGTCAGCACGTATCCTGACCCTAACACGTTTCCGTAAACTCACCTGTGCCCTAAACCTTGCCGTTCCCTAACCCTAACCCTAGCCCACAATGGAAACCTACCACCAACCCTACACCTTACCCTACGCCGTACCCTAATCCTTCTCTATACGCTGACACTGACCAGTGCGTCAGCACGTACCCTGAGCCTAACACGTTTCCGTACCCTCACCTGTGCCCTAAACCTTGCAGTTCCCTAACCCTAACCCTAGCCTGGAACGGAAACCTACCACCAACCCTACACCTTACCCTACGCCGTAACCTAATGCTAATCCGTACGCTGACACTGACCCGTGCGTCAGCAAGTAACCTGACCCTAACACGTTTCCGTATCCTCACCTGTATCCTAAACCTTACGGTTCCGTAAGCCTAACCGTAGCGTGGCAAGGAAACCTACCACAAAACCTACACCTTATCCTACGCCGTACCCTAATCCTAATCCGTACGCTGACACTGACCCGTGCGTCAGCACGTACCATGACCCTAACACGTTTCCGTACACTCACCTGTGCCCTAAACCTTGCCGTTCCCTAACCCTAACCCTAGCCCGGAATGGAAACGTATCACCAACCCTACACCTTACCCTACGCCGTACCCTAATACTAATCTGTACACTGACAATGACGCGTGCGTCAGCACATACCCTGACCCTAACATGTTTCCGTACCCTCACCTGTGCACTAATCCTTGCCGTTCCCTAAGCCTAACCCTAGGTCGGCACGGAAACCTACCACCAACCCTACACCTTACTCTACGCCGTACCCTAATCCTAACCCGTGCGTCAGCATGTACCCTGATCCTAACACGTTTCTGTACCCTCACCTGTGCCCTAAACCTTCCCGTTCCCTAACCCTAACCCTAGCCCGAAACGGAAACCTACCACCAACCCTACACCTTACCCTACGCCGTACCCTAATCCTAATCCGTACGCTGACACTGACCCGTGCGTCAGCACGTACCCTGACCCTAACACGTTTCCGTACCCTCACCTGTGCCCTAAACCTTGCAGTTCCCTAACACTAACCCTAGCCTGGAACGGAAACCTACCACCAACCCTACACCTTACCCTACGCCATACCCTAATCCTAATCCGTACACTGACACTGACCCGTGCGTCAGCAAGTACCCTGACACTAACAAGTTTCCGTAACCTCACCTGTGTCCTAAACCTTGCGGTTCCCTAACCCTAAGCCTAGCGCACAATGGAAAACTACCACAATACCTGCACCTTACCCTACGCCGTACCCTAATCCTAATCCGTACGCTGACACTGACCCGTGCGTCAGCACGTACCCTGACCTAACACGTTTCCGTACACTCACCTGTGCCCTAAACCTTGCAGTTCCCTAACCCTAACCCTAGCCCAGAACGGAAAACTACCACCATCACTATGCCTTACCCTACGCCATACCCTACTCCTAATCTGTACGCTGACAATGACCCGTGCGTCAGCACATACCCTGACCCTAACACGTTTCCGTACCCTCACCTGTGCCCTAATCCTTGCCTTTCCCTAAGCGTAACCCTAGGCCGGAACGGAAACCTGCCACCAACCCTACACCTTACCCTACGCCGTATCTAATCCTAACCCGTGGGTCAGCATGTACCCTGACCCTAACACGTTTCTGTACCCTCACCTGTGCCCTAAACCTTGCCGTTCACTAACCCTAACCCTAGCCCGGAATGGAAACCTACCACCAACCCTCCACCTTACCCTACGCCGTACCCTAATCCTAATCCTTAAGCTGACACTGACCCGTGCGTCAGAACGTACCCTGACCCTAACACGTTTCCGTACCCTCACCTGTGCCCTAAACCTTGCCGTTCCATAAACGTTACCCTATCCCGGAACGAAAACCTACCACCAACCCTACACCTTACCCTACGCCGAACCCTCATACTAACCCCTGCGTCAACACATACACTGACCCTAACACGTTTCCGTACCCTCACCTGTGCCCTAAACCTTGCAGTTCCCAACCCCTAACCCTAGCCTAGAACGGAAACCTACCACCAACCCTACACCTTACCCTATGCCGTACCCTAATCCTAATCTGTACACTGACACTGACCCGTGCGTCAGCAAGTACCCTGACCCTAACAAGTTTCCGTAACCTCACCTGTGTCCTAAAACTTGCGGTTCCCTAACCCTAACCCTAGCGCGGAATGGAAAACTACTACAATACCTACACCTTACCCTACGCCGTACCCTAATCCTAACCCGTGTGTCAGCATGGACCCTGACCCTAACTCGTTTCTGTACCCTCACCTGTGCCCTAAACCTTGCCGTTCCCTAACCCTAACCCTAGCCCGGAATGGAAACCTACCACCAACCCTCCACCTTACCCTACGCCGTACCCTAATCCTAATCCGTAAGCTGACACTGACCCGTGCGTCAGAACGTACCCTGACCCTAACACGTTTCCGTACCCTCACCTGTGCCCTAAACCTTGCCGTTCCCTAAACGTTACCCTAGCCCGGAACGAAAACCTACCACCAACCCTACACCTTACCCTACGCCGAACCCTCATACTAACCCGTGCGTCAGCACATACACTGACCCTAACACGTTTCCGTGCACTCACCTGGGCCCTAAACCTTGCCGTTCCCTAACCCTAACCCTAGCCCAGAATGGAAACCCACCACCAGCCCTACACCTTACCCTATGCCGTAGCTTACTCCTGGTCTGTAAGCCGGCACTGACCCAGGCGTCAGCACGTAGCCTGACCCTCCCACGTTTCCGTACCCTCACCTGTGCCCTAAGGCTTGCCGTTCCCTAACCCTAACCCTAGCACGAAACAGAAACCCGCCACCAGCCCTAAACCTTACCCTATGCCGTACACTACTCCTGGCCCGTACGCTGGCACTGACCCGGGTGTCAGCATGTAACCTGACCCTCCCACGTTTCCGTACCCTCACCTGTGCCCTAAGCCTTGCCGTTCCCTAACCCTAACCCTAGCCCGGAACGGAAAACCTCCACCAGCCCTACGCCTTACCCTATGCCGTACCCTACTCCTGGCCCGTACGCTGGCACTGGCCAGTGCGTCAGCACGTAGCCTGACCCTCCCACGTTTCCGTACCTTCACCTCTGCCCTAAGCCTTGCCATTCCCTAACCCTAACCCTAGCCCGGAACGGAAACCCACCACCAGCCCTACACTTTACCCTATGCCGTACCCTACTCCTGGCCCGTACGCTGGCACTGACCCGTGCGTCAGCACGTAGCCTGAACCTCCCACGTTTCCGTACCCTCACCTGTGCCCTAAGCCTTGCCGTTCCCTAAGCGTAACCCTAGGCCGGAACGGAAACCTACCACCAACCCTACACCTTACCCTACGCCGTACCCTAATCGTAACCCGTGCCCTGACCCTAACACGTTTCTGTACCCTCACCTGTGCCCTAAACCTTACCGTTCCCTAACCCTAACCCTAGCCCGGAATGGAAACCTACCACCAACCCTCCACCTTACCCTACGCCGTACCCTAATCCTAATCCGTAAGCTGACACTGACCCGTGCGTCAGAACATACCCTGACCCTAACACGTTTCCGTACACTCAGCTGTGTCCTAAACCTTGCCGTTCCCTAAACGTTACCCTAGACCGGAACGAAAACCTACCACCAACCCTACACCTTACCCTACGCCGAACTCTCATAACGACCCGTGCGTCAGCACATAAACTGACCCTGACACGTTTCCGTACACTCACCTGTGCCCTAAACCTTGCCGTTCCCTAACACTAACCCTAGCCCAGAATGGAAACCCACCACCAGCCCTACACCTTACCCTACGCCGTACCTTACTCCTGGTCCGTAAGCTGGCACTGACCCCGGCGTCAGCACATAGCCTGGCCCTCCCACGTTTCCGTAACCTCACCTGTGCCCTAAGCTTTGCCGTTCCCTAACCCTAACCCTAACACGGAACGGAAACCCACCACCAGCCCTACACTTTACCCTATGCCGTACCCTACTCCTGGCCCGTACGCTGGCACTGACCCGTGCGTCAGCACGTAGCCTGATGCTCTCACGTTTCCGTACCCTCACCTGTGCCCTAAGCCTTGCCGTTCCCTAACACTAACCCTAGCCCGGAACGGAAACTCGCCACTAGCCCTACGCCTTACCCTACGTCGCACCCTACTCCTGGCCCGTACGCCGGCACTGACCCGTGCGTCAGCACGTAGCCTGACATTCCCACGTTTCCGTACCCTCACCTGTGCCCTAAGCCTTGCCGTTCCCTAACCCTAACCCAAGCCCACAATGGAAACCCGCCACCAGCCCTACACTTTACCCTACGCCGTACCCTACTCCTGGCCCGTACGCTGGCACTGATCCGTGCGTCAACACGTAGCCTGACCCTCCCACGTTTCCGTACCCTCACCTGTGCCCTAAGCCTTGCCGTTCCCTAACCCTAACCCTATCCCGGAACGGAAACCCACCACCAGCCCTACACTTTACCCTATGCCGTACCCTACTCCTGGCCCGTACGCTGGCCCTGACCCGTGTGTCAGCACGTAGCCTGACCCTCCCACGTTTCCGTACCTTCACCTGTGCCCTAAGCCTTGCCGTTCCCTAACCCTAACACTAGCCCAGAACGGAAACCCCCCAACAGCCCTACACCTTACCCTACGCCGTAGCTTACTCCTGGTCCGTAACCTGGCACTGACGACGGCGTCAGCACGTAGCCTGACCCTCCCACGTTTCCGTACCCTCACCTGTGCCTTAATCCTTGCCGTTCCCTAACCCTAACCCTAGCCCGGAACGTAAGTCCGCCACCAGCCCTACGCCTTACCCTATGCTGTACCCTACTCCTGGCCCGTACGCCGGTGCTGACACGTGCGTCAGCACCTAGCCTGACCCTCCCACGTTTCCGTACCCTCACCTGTGCCCTAAGCCTTGCCGTTCCCTAACCCTAACCCTAACCCTAACCCTAACCCGGAATGGAAACCCGCCAACAGCCCTACACCTTACCCTACGCCGTACCCTACTCCTGGCCCGTACGCTGGCAATGACCCGTGCGTCATCACGTAGCCTGACCCTCCAACATTTCCGTACCCTCACCTGTGCCCTAAGCCTTGCCGTTCCCTAACCCTAACCCTAGCCCGGAAAGGAAAAACGCCACCAGCCCTACGCCTTACCCTACGCCGTAACCTACTCCTGGCCCGTACGCTGGCACTGACCCGTGCGTCAGCACGTAGCCTGACCCTCTGACGTTTCCGTACCCTCACCTGTGCCCTAATCCTTGCCGTTCCCTAAGTGTAACCCTAGGCCGGAACGGAAACCTACCACCAAACCTACACCTTATCCTATGCCGTACCCTAATGCTAACCCGTGCGTCAGCATGTACCCTGACCCTAACACGTTTCTGTACCCTCACCTGTGCCCTAAACCTTGCCGTTCCCTAAACCTAACCCTAGCCCGGAATGGAAACCTACCACCAGCCCTCCACCTTACCCTATGCCGTACCCTAATCCTAACCCATAAGCTGACACTGACCCCTGCGTCAGAACGTACCCTGACCCTAACACGTTTCTGTACCCTCACCTGTGCCCTAAACCTTGCCGTTCCCTAAACGTTACCCTAGCCCGGAACGAAAACCTACCACCAACCCTACACCTTACCCTACGTCGAACCCTCATACTAACCTGTGCGTCAGCACATACACTGACCCTAACACGTTTCCGTACACTCACCTGTGCCCTAAGCCTTGCCGTTCCCTAACCCTAACCCTAGCCGGGAAAAGAAACCCACCACAAGCACTATGCCTTACCCTACACCGTTGCCTACTGCTGGCCCGTACGCCGGCACTGACCCGTGCGTCAGCACGTAGCCTGGCCCTCCCACGTTTCCGTACCCTCACCTGTGCCCTAAGTCTTGCCGTTCCCTAACCCTAACCCTAGCCCGGAACGGAAACCCACCACCAGCTCCACACCTAACCTTACGCCGTACCCTATTCCTCATCCGTAAGCTGGCACTGACCCGTGCTTCAGCACGTAGCCTGAACCTCCCACATTTCCGTACCCTCACCTGTGCCCTAAGCCTTGCCGTTCCCTCACCCTAACGCTAGCCCGGAACGGAAACCCATCACCAGCCCTACACATTACCTAAGGCCGTACCCTACTCCTGGCCCGTACGCCGGCACTGACCCGTGCGTCAGCAAGTAGCCTGGCCCTCCCACGTTTCCGTACCCTCACCTGTGCCCTAAGCCTTGCCGTTCCCTAACCCTAACCCTAGCCCGGAATGGAAACGTATCACCAACCCTACACCTTACCCTACGCCGTACCCTAATCCTAATCCGTACGCTGACAATGACCCGTGCGTCAGCACATACCCTGACCCTAACATGTTTCCGTACCCTCACCTGTGCCCTAATCCTTGCCGTTCCCTAAGCCTAACACTAGGCCGGCACGGAAACCTACCACCAACAATACACCTTACTCTACGCCGTACCCTAATCCTAACCCGTGCGTCAGCATGTACCCTGACCCTAACACGTTTCTGTACCCTCACCTGTGCCCTAAACCTTGCTGTTCCCTAACCCTAACCCTAGACTGAAACGGAAACCTACCACCAACCTTACACCTTATCCTATGCCGTACCCTAATCCTAATCTGTACGCTGACACTGACCCGAGCGTCAGCACGTACCCTGACGCTAACACGTTTCCGTACCCTCACCTGTGCCCTAAACCTTGCAGTTCCCAACCCCTAACCCTAGCCTGGAACGGAAACCTACCACCAACCCTACACCTTACCCTATGCCGTACCCTAATCCTAATCTGTACACTGACACTGACACGTGCGTCAGCAAGTACCCTGAGCCTAACACGTTTCCGTAACCTCACCTGTGTCCTAAACCTTGCGGCTCCCTAACCCTAACCCTAGCACGGAATGGAGAACTACCACAATACCTACACCTTACCCTACGCCGTACCCTAATCCTAACACATGCGTCAGCATGTACCCTGACCCTAACACGTTTCTGTACCCTCACCTGTGCCCTAAACCTTGCCGTTCCCTAACCCTAACCCTAGCCCGGAATGGAAACCTACCACCAACCCTCCACCTTACCCTACGCCGTACCCTAATCCTAATCCGTAAGCTGACACTGACCCGTGCGTCAGAACGTACCCTGACCCTAACACGTTTCCGTACCCTCACCTGTGCCCTAAACCTTGCCGTTCCCTAAACGTTACCCTAGCCCGGAACGAAAACCTACCACCAACCCTACACCTTACCCTACGCCGAACCCTCATACTAACGCGTGTGTCAGCACATACACTGACCCTAACACGTTTCCGTACACTCATCTGTGCCCTAAACCTGGCCGTGCCCTAACACTAACCCTAGCCCGGAACGGAAACCCACCACCAGCCCTATGCCTTACCCTACGCCGTACCCTACTCCTGGCCCGTACGCCGGCACTGACCCGTGCGTCAGCACGTAGCCTGGCCCTCCCACGTTTCCGTACCCTCACCTGTGCCCTAAGCCTTGCCGTTCCCTAACCCTAACCCTAGCCCGGAACGGAAACCCGCCACCAGCCCTACGCCTTACCCTACGCCGTACCCTACTCCTGGCCCGTACGCCGGCACTGACCCATGTGTCAGCACGTAGCCTGGCCCTCCCACGTTTCCGTACCCTCACCTGTGCCCTAAGCCTTGCCGTTCCCTAACCCTAACCCTAGCCTGGAACGGAAATCCGCCACCATCCCTACGCCTTACCCTACGCCGTTGCCTACTCCTGGCCCGTACGCCGGCACTGACCCGTGCGTCAGCACGTAGCCTGGCGCTCCCACGTTTCCGTACCCTCACCTGTGCCCTAAGCCTTGCCGTTCCCTAACCCTAACCATAGCCCGGAAAGGAAACCTACCACCAAACCTACACCTTACCCTACGCCGTACCCTAACCCTAACCCGTGCGTCAGCATGTACCCTGACACTAACACGTTTCTGTACCATCACCTGTGCCCTAAACCTTACCGTTCCCTAACCCTAACCCTAGCCCGGAACAGAAACCTACCAACAACCCTACACCTTAACCTACGCCATACCCTAATCCTAATCCGTTCGCTGACACTGACCCGTGCGTCAGCAAGTACCCTGACCCTAACATGTTTCCGTACCCTCACCTCTGTCCTAAACCTTGCCGTTCCCTAACCCTAACCCTAGCGCGGAATGGAAACCTACCACAAAACCTACACCTTACCCTATACTGTACACAAGCCCTAATCCGTACGCTTACACTGACACGTGCGTCAGCATGTATCCTGACCCTACCACGTTTCCGTAAACTCACCTGTGCCCTAAACCTTGCCGTTCCCTAACACTAACCCTAGCCCGGAACGGAAACCCGCCACTAGCCCTAAGCCTTACCCTAAGTCGCACCCTACTCCTGGCCCGTACGCCGGCACTCACCCGTGCGTTAGCACGTAGCCTGACCCTCCCACGTTTCCGTACCTTCACCTCTGCCCTAAGCATTGCCATTCCCTAACACTAACCCTAGCCCAGAATGGAAACCCACCACCAGCCCTACACTTTACCCTATGCTGTACCCTACTCCTGGCCCGTACGCTGGCAATGACCCGTGTGTCAGCACGTAGCCTGACCCTCCCACGTTTCCGTACCCTCACCTGTGCCCTAAGCCTTGCCGTTCCCTAACCCTAACCCTAGCACGGAACGGAAACCCACCACCAGCCCTACGCATTACCCTACGCCATACCCTACTCCTAGCCCGTACGCTGGCAATGACCCGTGTGTCAGCACGTAGCCTGACCCTCCCACGTTTCCGTACCCTCACCTGTGCCCTAAGACTTGCCGTTCCCTAACCCTAACCCTAGCACGGAACGGAAACCCGCCACCAGCCGTACGCATTACCCTACACCGTACCCTACTCCTGGCCCGTACGCCGGCACTGACCCGTGTGTCAGCACGTAGCCTGACCCTCCCACGTTTCCGTACCCTCACCTGTGCCCTAAGCCTTGCCGTTCCCTAACCCTAACCCTAGCCCAGAACGGAAACCCCCCAACAGCCCTACACCTTACCCTACACCGTAGCTTACTCCTGGTCCATAACCTGGCACTGACCACGGCGTCAGCACGTAGCCTGACCCTCCCACGTTTCCGTACCCTCACCTGTGCCTTAATCCTTGCCGTTCCCTAACCCTAACCCTAGCCCGGAACGTAAATCCGCCACCAGCCCTACGCCTTACCCTATGCTGTACCCTACTCCTGGCCCGTACGCCGGTGCTGGCCCGTGCGTCAGCACCTAGCCTGACCCTCCCACGTTTCCGTACCATCACCTGTGCCCTAAGCCTTCCCGTTCCCTAACCCTAACCCTAACCCAGAACGGAAACCCGCCAACAGCCCTACACCTTACCCTACGCCGTACCCTACTCCTGGCCCGTACGCTGGCAATGACCCGTGCGTCATCACGTAGCCTGACCCTCCAACATTTCCGTACCCTCACCTGTGCCCTAAGCCTTGCCGTTCCCTAACCCTAACCCTAGCCCGGAAAGGAAAAACGCCACCAGCCCTACGCCTTACCCTACGCCGTAACCTACTCCTGGCCCGTACGCTGGCACTGACCCGTGCGTCAGCACGTAGCCTGACCCTCCGACGTTTCCGTACCCTCACCTGTGCCCTAATCCTTACCGTTCCCTAAGTGTAACCCTAGGCCGGATCGGAAACCTACCACCAAACCTACACCTTACCCTATGCCGTACCCTAATCCTAACCCGTGCGTCAGCATGTACCCTGACCCTAACACGTTTCTGTACCCTCACCTGTGCCCTAAACCTTGCCGTTCACTAACCCTAACCCTAGCCCGGAATGGAAACCTACCACCAACCCTCCACCTTACCCTATACTGTACACAAACCCTAATCCGTACGCTTACACTGACACGTGCGTCAGCACGTATCCTGACCCTAACACGTTTCCGTAAACTCACCTGTGCCCTAAACCTTGCCGTTCCCTAACCCTAACCCTAGCCCACAATGGAAATCTACCACCAACCCTACACCTTACCCTACGCCGTACCCTAATCCTAATCCGTACCCTGACACTGACCCGTGCGTCAGCACGTACCCTGACCCTAACACGTTTCCGTACCCTCACCTGTGCCCTAAACCTTCCCGTTCCCTAACCCTAACCCTAGCCTGGAACGGAAACATACCACCAACCCTACACCTTACCCTACGCCGTACCCTAATCCTAATCCGTACGCTGACACTGACCCGTGCGTCAGCAAGTACCCTGACACTAACAAGTTTCCGTAACCTCACCTGTGTCCTAAACCTTGCGGTTCCCTAACCCTAAGCCTAGCGCAGAATGGAAAACTACCACAATACCTGCACCTTACCCTACGCCGTACCCTAATCCTAATCCGTACGCTGACACTGACCCGTGCGTCAGCACGTACCCTGACCCTAACACGTTTCCGTACACTCACCTGTGCCCTAAACCTTGCAGTTCCCTAACCCTAACCCTAGCCCAGAATGGAAAACTACCACCATCACTATGCCTTACCCTACGCCATACCCTACTCCTAATCTGTACGCTGACAATGACCCGTGCGTCAGCACATACCCTGACCCTAACACGTTTCCGTACCCTCACCTGTGCCCTAATCCTTGCCTTTCCCTAAGCGTAACCCTAGGCCGGAACGGAAACCTGCCACCAACCCTACACCTTACCCTACGCCGTACCTAATCCTAACACATGCGTCAGCATGTACCCTGACCCTAACACGTTTCTGTACCCTCACCTGTGCCCTAAACCTTGCCGTTCACTAACCCTAACCCTAGCCCGGAATGGAAACCTACCACCAACCCTCCACCTTACCCTACGCCGTACCCTAATCCTAATCCGTAAGCTGACACTGACCCGTGCGTCAGAACGTACCCTGACCCTAACACGTTTCCGTACCCTCACCTGTGCCCTAAACCTTGCCGTTCCATAAACGTTACCCTATCCCGGAACGAAAACCTACCACCAACCCTACACCTTACCCTACGCCGAACCCTCATACTAACCCGTGCGTCAACACATACACTGACCCTAACACGTTTCCGTACACTCACCTGTGCCCTAAACCTTGCTGTTCCCTAACCCTAACCCTACCCCTGAATGGAAACCCACCACCAGCCCTACACCTTACCCTACGCCGTAGCTTACTCCTGGTCTGTAAGCTGGCACTGACCCCGGCGTCAGCACATAGCCTGACCCTCCCACGTTTCCGTACCCTCACCTGTGCCCTAAGCCTTCCCGTTCCCTAACCCTAACCCTAGCCCGGAAAGGATACCCACCACCAGCCCTACACCTTACCCTACGCCATACCCTACTCCTGACCCGTACGCTGGCACTGACCCGTACTGGGGCTCGGGCTATGACTGGGGCTGTGCATGGGGCTACGGCTAGGGCTGGGCCTGGGGCTTTGTCTACGGCTGGGGCTTGGGCTGTGGCTAGGCCTAGGGCTAGGCCGTTAGTTAGGAATAGGGTCAAGGCCTTAGTTACTGTCACAGTCAGGGCCTTAGGTTTAGCATCAGAGCTTTTGTTAGGTATAATGACACGGTCTGACTTAGTAGTAGTGTCAAGGCCTGAGTTAAGGACAATGTCAGGGAAAGGCCTAGGAGTAGCTTAAGGGCCTTTGTAGGATAAGCATCAGAGGCTGGGGCTCGGGCTGGGTTTGGGGCTGGGACTGGGGCTGGAGCTGGGGCAGGGGCTGCGGCTAGGGCTGGGGATAGGGCTAGGGCTGTGGCTAGGCCTGGGCTGGGACTGGGGCTGGGGATGGGGCTAGGTTTAGGGCTAGGCCCTTAGTTAGGAATAGGGTGAAGGCCTTACTTAAGGACTGTGTCAGGGCAAGGCCTAGGAGGAGCATAAAGGCCTGTATAGCATCAGCATCAGTGGCTGGGGCTGCGGCTGGGGCTGGACCAGGGGCCTTAGTTAGAAATAGTGTCAAGGCCTTAGTTACCACATTGTCAGGGGGAAGGCCTAGGAGGATCATAAGGGCCTCTATATGTTCAGGATAAGGGGCTAGGGCTGGGGCTGGGGCTGGGGTTGGGGCTAGGGCTGGGACTGCGGCTGCGGCTGGGGCTAGGGCTGGGCTTGGGGATTGGGCTCGGCCTGGGGCTGGGGCTAGGTTTGGGGCTGGGGCTAGGGCTGGGTCTGGGGCTAGTGCTGGGGCTGGGGCTGGGGCTGGGGCTGGGGCTAGGGCTGGGACTGCCTCTGCTGCTAGGGTTAGGGCTGGCCCTGGGGCTTGGGCTTGGGCTGGGGCTGGTGCTAGGGCTAGGGCTGGGGCTGGGCCTAGTGCTGGGGCTGGGGCTGGGGCTGGGACTGGGGCTAGGGCTAGGGCTGGGGTTAGGGCTGGGGATGGGGCTGGGGCTAGGTTTAGGGCTACGGCCTTAGTTAGGAAGAGGGTCAAGGCCTTACTTAAAGACTGTATCAGGGAAAGGCCTAGGAGGAGCACAACGGCCTCTATAGGATCAGCATCAGGGGAAGGGGCTGCGGCTGGGGCTGGACCTGGGGCCTTAGTTAGAAATAGTGTCAAGGCCTTAGTTACCACATTGTCAGGGAAAGGCCTAGGAGGATCGCAAGGGCCTCTATAGGATCAGAATAAGGGGCTAGGGCTGGGGCTGGGGCTGCGGTTAGGGATAGGGCTGGGGCTGGGCCTTGGGTTCGAGCTGCGGATCGGGCTGGGGCTGGGGCTGTGGCTGGGACTGGGGCTATGGCTAGGGCTGCGGCTGGGGCTGGGGCTGGGGCTGGGGCTGGGGCTAGGTTTAGGGCTACGGCCTTAGTTAGGAAGAGGGTCAAGGCCTTACTTAAGGACTGTGTCAGGGCAAGGCCTAGGAGGAGCACAAAGGCCTCTATACGATCAGCATCAGGGGATGGGGCTGCGCCTGGGGCTGGACCTGGGGCCTTAGTTAGAAATAGTGTCAAGGCCTTAGTTACCACATTGTCAGGGGAAGGCCTAGGAGGATCGCAAGGGCCTCTATAGGATCAGCATAAGGGGCTGGGGCGGGGGCTGGGGCTGGGGCGGGGGTTGGGGCTAGGGCTGGGACTGCGGCTGCGGCTGGGGCTAGGGCTGGGCCTGGGGATTGGGCTCGGCCTGGGGCTGAGTTGGGGCTGGGGCTAGTGCTGGGTCTGGGGTAGTGATCGGGCTGGGGCTGGGGCTGGGGATGGGGCTGGGGCTGGGACTGGGGCTGGGGCTGAGGCTGGGGCTGCGGCTAGGGATAGGGCTGGGGCTGGGGCTTGGGTTCGGGCTGGGGATGGGGCTGGCTCTGGGGCTGGGGCTGGGGATGGGGCTGGGACTGGGGCTGGGGCTAGGGCTGGGGCTGGGGCTGTGGCTGTGGCTGGGACTGGGGCTAGGGCTAGGGCTAGGGCTAGGGCTGCGGCTAGGGCTGGGGCTGGGGCTGGGGCTAGGTTTAGGGCTACGGCCTTAGTTAGGAATAGGGTCAAGGCCTTACTTAAGGACAGAGTCAGGGTAAGGCCTAGGAGGAGCACAAAGGCCTCTATAGGATCAGCATCAGGGGATGGGGCTGCGGCTGGGGCTGGACCTGGGGCCTTAGTTAGAAATAGTGTCAAGGCCTTAGTTACCACATTGTCAGGGGAAGGCCTAGGAGGATCGCAAGGGCCTCTATAGGATCAGCATAAGGGGCTAGGGCTGGGGCTGAGGCTGGGGCGGGGGTTGGGCTAGGGCTGGGACTGCGGCTGTGGCTAGGGATAGGTCTGGGGCTAGGGCTTGGGCTTGGGCTGGGGCTGGGGCTAGGTCTGGGGCTGGGGCTACGGCTGGGTCTGGGGCTAGTACTGGGGCTGGGGCTGGGGCGGGGCTAGGGCTAGGGCTAGGGCTGCGGCTAGGGCTGGGGCTGGGGTTGGGGCTAGGTTTAGGGCTATGGCCTTAGTTACGAATAGGATCAAGGCCTTACTTAAGGACAGTGTCAGGGCAAGGCCTAGAAGGAGCATAAAGACCTGTATCGGATCAGCATCAGGGGTTGGGGCTGCGGCTGGGGCTGGGGCTGGGGCTAGGTTTAGGGCTACGGCCTTAGTTAGGAAGAGGGTCAAGGCCTTACTTAAGGACTGAATCAGGGCAAGGCCTAGGAGGAGCACAAAGGCCTCTATAGGATCAGCATCAGGGGATGGGGTTCGGCCTGGGGCTGGGGCTAGGACTGGGGCTACGGCTAGGTCGGGGGTTGGGGCTAGGGCTGGGCCTGGGGATTGGGCTCGGCCTGGGGCTGGGGCTAGGGATGGGCCTGGGGCTGGGGCTGGAGCTGGGGCTGGGCCTGGGGCTGGGAATGGGACTGGGGCTAGGGCTAGGGCTAGGGCTGCGGCTAGGGCTGGGGCTGGGGCTGGGGCTAGGTTTAGGGCTACGGCCTTAGTTAGGAAGAGGGTCAAAGCCTTACTTAAGGACTGTATCAGGGCAAGGCCTAGGAGGAGCACAAAGGCCTCTATACGATCAGCATCAGGGGATGGGGCTGCGACTGGGGCTGGACCTGGGGCTTTAGTTAGAAATAGTGTCAAGGCCTTAGTTACCACATTGTCAGGGGAAGGCCTAGGAGGATCACAAGGGCCTCTATAGGATCAGCATAAGGGGCTAGGGCTGGAGCTGGGGCTGGGGTTGGGGCTAGGGCTGGGCCTGGGGACTGGGCTCGGCCTGGTGCTGGGGCTAGGGCTGGGGCTGGGGCTAGGGCTGGGTCTGGGGTAGTGATGGGGATGGGGCTGGGGCTGGGGCTGGGGCTGGGGCAGGGGCTGCGGCTAGGGATAGGGCTGGGGCTGGGGCTTGGGTTCGGGCTGGGGATGGGGCTGGCTCTGGGGCAGGGGCTGGGGATGGGGCTGGGATTGGGGCTACGGCTTGGGCTGGGGCTGGGGCTAGTTCTGGGGTTGGGGCTACGGCGGGGTCTGGGGCTAGTGCTGGGGCTGGGGCTGGGACTGGGGCTAGGGCTGGGGCTGGGGCTACTGCTGGGGCTGGGGCTGGGGCTAGGTTTAGGGCTAGGCCCTTAGTTAGGAATAGGGTCAAGGCCTTACTTAAGGACAGTGTCAGGGCAAGGCCTAGGAGGAGCACAGAGGCCTCTATACGATCAGCATCAGGGGATGGGGCTGCGCCTGGGGCTGGACCTGGGGCCTTAGTTAGAAACAGTGTCAAGGCCTTAGTTACCACATTGTCAGGGGAAAGCCTAGGAGGATCGCAAGGGCCTCTATAGGATCAGCATAAGGGGCTAGGGCTGGGGCTGGGGCTGGGGCTGGGGCTGGGGCTGGGGCTGGGGCTGGGGTTGGGGCTGGGGCTGGGGCTGGGACTGCAGCTAGGGCTGGGGCTGGGGCTGGGGCTGGGGCTGGGGCTGGGGCTGAGGCGAGGGCTGGGTCTGGGGCTAGTGCTGTGGCTGTGGCTGGGGCTGGGGCTGGAGCTAGGGCTGGGGCTAGGGCTGGGTCTGGGGCTAGTGCTGGGGCTGGGGCTGGGGCTGGGGCAGGGGCTGGGGCTGGGGCTGGGGCTGGGGCTGGGGCTAGGGCTGGGGCTGGGGCTGGGGCTTGGGCTGGGGCTAGGGCTGGGGCTGGGGCTGAGGCAAAGGCTAGGGCTGGGGCTGGGGCTGGGGCCGGGGCCGGGGCCAGGGCTGGGGCTGAGGCTAAGGCTAGGGCTGGGTCTGGGGATAGTGATGGGGCTGGGGCTGGGGCTGGGGCTGGGACTGGGGCTAGGGCTGGGGCTGGGGCTGGGCCGGGGTTTGGGGCTAGGGCTGGGACTGCGGCTGCGGCTAGGGCTGGGGCTAGGGCTTGGGCTCAGGCTGGGGCTGCGGCTGGGGCTAGGGCTGGGGCTGGGGCTAGGGCTGGGCCTGGGGCTGAGACTGGGGCTAGGGCTAGGGCTGCGGCTAGGGCTGGGGCTGGGGCTGGGGCTGGGGCTAGGTTTAGGGCTAGGGCCTTACTTAGGAATAGGGTCAAGGCCTTACTTAAGGACAGTGTCAGGGCAAGGCCTAACAGGAGCATAAAGGCCTCTATAGGATCAGCATTAGGGGATGGGGCTGCGGCTCAGGGTGGACCTGGGGCCTTAGTTAGAAATAGTGTCAAGGCCTTAGTTACCACATTTCAGGGGAAGGCCTAGGAGGATCATAAGGGCCTCTATAGGATCAGCATCAGGGGCTGGGGCTGGGGTTGGGGCTAGGGCTGGAGCTGGGGCTAGGGGTCGGGCTAGGGCTGGGGCCTTAGTTAGTGTCACTGTCAGGGCCTTAGTTAGGTTTAGCATCAGAGCTTTCGTTAGGTATAATGACAGGGCCTGAGTTAGTAGTAGTGTCAAGGCCTGAGTTAAGGACAGTGCCAGGGCAAGGCCTAGGAGGAGCACAAAGGCTTCTATACGATCAGCATCAGGGGAAGGGCCTGTGCCTGGGGCTGGACCTGGGGCTTTAGTTAGAAATAGTGTCAAGGCCTTAGTTACCACATTGTCAGGGGAAGGCCTAGGAGGATCGCAAGGGCCTCTATAGGATCAGCATAAGGGGCTAGGGCTGGGTCTGGGGCGGGGGTTGGGGCTAGGGCTGGGGCTGGGGCTGGGGCTAGGGCTGGGGCTGGGGCTGGGGCTGGGGCCGGGGCCGGGGCCAGGGCCGGGGCTGAGGCTAAGGCTAAGGCTGGGTCTGGGGCTAGTGATGGGGCTGCTGCTGGGGCTGGGGCTGGGACTGGGGCTGGGACTGGGGCTGGGGCTGGGGCTGGGGCTGGGGCTGGGCCGGGGGTTGGGGCTAGGGCTGGGACTGCGGCTGCGGCTAGGGCTGGGGCTGGGGCTGGGGCTTGGGCTCAGGCTGGGGCTGCGGCTGGGGCTAGGGTTGGGGCTGGGGCTAGGGCTGGGCCTGGGGCTGGGACTGGGGCTAGGGCTAGGGCTGGGGCTAGGGCTAGGGCTGGGGCTGGGGCTAGGTTTAGGGCTAGGGCCTTACTTAGGAATAGGGTCAAGGCCTTACTTAAGGACAGTGTCAGGGCAAGGCCTAACAGGAGCATAAAGGCCTCTATAGGATCAGCATCAGGGGCTGGGGCTGCGGCTGGGGCTGGACCTGGGGTCTTAGTTAGATATAGTGTCAAGGCCTTAGTTACCACATTGTCAGGGGAAGGCCTATGAGGATCATAAGGGACTCTATAGGATCAGCATCAGGGGCTGGGGCTGGGTCTGGGGCGGGGGTTGGGGCTAGGGCTGGGGCTGGGGTTAGGGCTGGAGCTGGGGCTAGGGGTCGGGCTAGGGCTTGGGCCTTAGTTAGTGTCACTGTCAGGGCCTTAGTTAGGTTTATCATCAGAGCTTTCGTTAGGTATAATGACAGGGCCTGAGTTAGTAGTAGTGTCAAGGCCTGAGTTAAGGACAGTGTCAGGGCAAGGCCTAGGAGGAGCATAAAGGCCTCTGTAGGATCAGCATCAGGGAATGGGGTTCGGCCTGGGGCTGGGGCTAGGACTGTGGCTGGGCCTGGGGCTGGGGCTGGGGCTGCGGCTAGGGTTACGCCCTTAGTTAGGAATAGTGTGAAGGCCTTAGTTAGGGTCACAGTCAGGGCCTTACTTAGGGTTAGCGTCAGAGCCTACGTTAGGTATAATGTCAGGGCCTGAGTTAGAAGTAGTGTCAGGACCTTAGTGAGGGACAGTATCGGGGCCTCGGTTAGGATGAGCGTCAGAGCTTTTTTTATGTATAATGGCAGGGCCAGAGTTAGGAGGACATCCAGTCCCTTAGACAGGGACACTGTCAGGGCCTTAGTTAGGGACAGTATCACAGCCTGAGTTAGTAGTGTCAAGGCCTGAGTTAAGGACAGTGTCAGGGCAAGGCCTAGGAGGAGCATAAGGGCCTCTGTAGGATCAGCATCAGGGGCTGGGGTTAGGCCTGGGGCTGTGGCTGGGGCTAGGGCTAGGGCTAGGTCTGGGGCTGGGGCTGGGGCTGGGGCTGGGGCTAAGGCTAAGGCTAGGGCTGGGGCTGGGGCTAGTGCTGGGGCTGGAACTGGGACTGGGGCTAGGGCTGGGACTTGAGCTGGGGCTTGGGCTGGGGCTAGGTTTAGGGCTAGTCCCTTAGTTAGGAATAGGGTCAAGGCCTTACTTAAGGACAGTGTCAGGGCAAGGCCTAGGAGGAGCACAAAGGCCTCTATACGATCAGCATCAGGGGAAGGGGCTGTGCCTGGGGCTGGACCTGGGGCTTTAGTTAGAAATAGTGTCAAGGCCTTAGTTACCACATTGTAAGGGGAAGGCCTAGGAGGATCGCAAGGGCCTCTATAGGATCAGCATAAGGGGCTAGGGCTGGGTCTGGGGCGGGGGTTCGGGCTAGGGCTGGGACTGCGGCTTCGGCTAGGGCTAGGGCTGGGGCTAGGGCTGGGGCTTGGGCTCGGGCTGGGGCTGGGGCTGGGGTTCGGGCTAGGGCTGGGACTGCGGCTGCGGCTAGGGCTAGGGCTGGGGCTAGGGCTGGGGCTTGGGCTCGGGCTGGGTCTGGGGCGGGGGTTCGGGCTAGGGCTGGGACTGCGGCTGCGGCTAGGGCTAGGGCTGGGGCTAGGGCTGGGGCTTGGGCTCGGGCTGGGGCTGGGGCTGGGGCTAGGGCTGGATCTGGGGCTAGTGCTGTGCCTGTGACTGGGGCTGGGGCTGGGGCTGGGGCTGGGGCTGGGGCTGGGGCTGGGGCTGAGGCTAAGGCTGGGGCTGGGGCTGTGACTGGTGCTAGGGCTAGGGCTGGGGCTGGGGCTGGGGCTGGGGCTGGGGATTGGTTTAGGGCTAGGTCCTTAGTTAGGAATAGGGTCAAGGCCTTACTTAAGGACACTGTCAGGGCAAGGCCTAGGAGGAGCACAAAGGCCTCTATACGATCAGCATCAGGGGATGGGGCTGCGGCTGGGGCTGGACCTGGGGCCTTAGTTAGAAATAGTGTCAAGGCCTTAGTTACCACATTGTCAGGGGAAGGCCTAGGAGGAGTGCAAGGGCCTCTATAGGATCAGCATAAGGGGCAGGGGCTGGGGCTGGGGCTGGGGCTGGGGCTTGGGCTCGGGCTGGGGCTGGGGTTGGGGCTAGGGCTGGGTCTGGGGCTAGTGCTGTGGCTGTGGCTGGGGCTGGGGCTGGGGCTGGGACTGCGGCTAGGGCTAGGGCTAGGGCTAGGGCTAGGGCTGGGGCTGGGGCTGGAGCTGGGGCTGAGGCTAAGGCTAGGGCTGGGTCTGGGACTAGTGCTGGGGCTGGGGCTGGGGCTGGGGCTAGGGCTGGGGCTGGAGCTGGGGCTCAGGCTAAGGCTAGGGCTGGGTCTGGGGTTAGTGCTGGGGCTGGGACTGGGGCTAGGGCTGGGGCTGGGGCTGGGGCTGGGGCTAGGTTTAGGGCTAGGCCCTTAGTTAGGAATAGGGTCAAGGCCTTACTTAAGGACAGTGTCAGGGCAAGGCCTAGGAGGAGCACAAAGGCCTCTATACGATCAGCATCAGGGGATGGGGCTAGGGCTGGGGCTGAACCTGGGGCCTTAGTTAGAAATAGTGTCAAGGCCTTAGTTACCACATTGTCAGGGGAAGGCCTAGGAGGATCGCATGGGCCTCTATAGGATCAGAATAAGGGGCTGGGGCTGGGGCTGGGGCTGGGGCTGGGCCGGGGGTTGGGGCTACAGGTGGGACCGCGGCTGCGGCTAGGGCTAGGGCTGGGGCTGGGGCTCGGGCTGGGCTGGGGCTGGGGCTAGGGCTGGGGTTAGGGCTGGAGCTGGGGCTAGGGGTCGGGCTAAGGCTGGGACCTTAGTGTCACTGTCAGGGCCTTAGTTAGGTTTAGCATCAGAGCTTTCGTTAGGTATAATGACAGGGCCTGAGTTAGTAGTAGTGTCAAGGCCTGAGTTAAGGACAGTGTCAGGGCAAGGCCTAGGAGGAGCATAAGGGCCTCTGTAGGATCAGCATCAGGGGATGGGGTTCGGCCTGCGGCTGGGGCTAGGACTGGGGCTGGCCTGGGGCTGGGGCTAGGGCTGGGGCTGCGGCTAGGGCTACGGCTACGCCCTTAGTTAGGAATAGTGTGAAGGCCTTAGTTAGGGTCACAGTCAGGGCCTTACTCAGGGTTAGCGTCAGAGCCTACGTTAGGTATAATGTCAGGGCCTGAGTTAGAAGTAGTGTCAGGGCCTTAGTGAGGGACAGTATCGGGGCCTCGGTTAGGATGAGCGTCAGAGCTTTTTTTATGTATAATAGCAGGGCCAGAGTTAGGAGGACATCCAGTCCCTTAGACAGGGACACTGTCAGGGCCTTAGTTAGGGACAGTATCACAGCCTGAGTTATTAGTAGTGTCAAGGCCTGAGTTAAGGACAGTGTCAGGGCAAGGCCTAGGAGGAGCATAAGGGCCTCTGTAGGATCAGCATCAGGGGCTGGGGTTAGGCCTGGGGCTGTGGCTGGGGCTGGGGCTAGGGCTGGGGCTGGGGCTGGGGCTGGGGCTGGGGCTAGGTTTAGGGCTAGGCCCTTAGTTAGGAATAGGGTCAAGGCTTTACTTAAGGACAGTGTCAGGGCAAGGCCTAGGAGGAGCACAAAGGCCTCTATACGATCAGCATCAGGGGATGGCGCTGCGGCTGGTGCTGGACCTGGGGCCTTAGTTAGAAATAGGGTCAAGGCCTTAGTTACCACATTGTCAGGGGAAGGCCTAGGAGGATCTCAAGGGACTCTATAGGATCAGCATACGGGCCTAGGGCTGGGGCTGGGGCTGGGGCTTGGATAGGGCTGGGGCTGGGGCTTGGGCTGGGGCTGGGGCTAGGGCTGGGGCTGGGGCTAGGGCAGGAGCTGGGGTTAGGGCTGGGGCTGGGGCTAGTGCTGGGGCTGGGGCTGGGGCTGGGGCTGGGCTAGGGCTGCGGCTAGGGCTGGGGCTGGGGCTGGGGCTAGGTTTAGGGCTAGGGCCTTAGTTAGGAATAGGGTCAAGGCCTTACTTAAGGACTGTGTCAGGGCAAGGCCTAACAGGAGCATAAAGGCCTCTATAGGATCAGCATCAGGGGCTGGGGCTGCGGCTGGGGCTGGACCTGGGGCCTTAGTTAGAAATAGGGTCAAGGCCTTAGTTACCACATTGTCAGGGGAAGGCCTAGGAGGATAATAAGGGCCTCTATAGGATCAGCATCAGGGGCTAGGGCTGGGGCTGGGGCTAGGGCTGGGGTTGGGGCTAGGGCTGGAGCTGGGGCTAGGGGTCGGGCTAGGGCTGGGGCCTTAGTTAGTGTCACTGTCAGGGCCTTAGTTAGGTTTAGCATCAGAGCTTTCGTTAGGTATAATGACAGGGCCTGAATTAGTAGTAGTGTCAAGGCCTGAGTTAAGGACAGTGCCAGGGCAAGGCCTAGGAGGAGCACAAAGGCCTCTATATGATCAGCATCAGGGGAAGGGGCTGTGCCTGGGGCTGGACCTGGGGCTTTAGTTAGAAATAGTGTCAAGGCCTTAGTTACCACATTGTCAGGGGAAGGCCTAGGAGGATCGCACGGGCCTCTATAGGATCAGCATAAGGGGCTTGGACTGGGTCTGGGGCGGGGTTTGGGGCTAGGGCTGGGACTGCGGCTGCGGCTAGGGCTAGGGCTGGGGCTGGGGCTCGGGCTGGGGCTGGGGCAAGAGCTGGGGCTGGGGTTAGGGCTGGAGCCTGGGCTAGGGGTCGGGCTAGGGCTGGGGCCTTAGTGTCACTGTCAGGGCCTTAGTTAGATTTAGCATCAGAGCTTTCGTTAGGTATAATGACAGGGCCTGAGTTAGTAGTAGTGTCAAGGCCTGAGTTAAGGACAGTGTCAGGGCAAGGCCTAGGAGGAGCATAAGGGCCTCTGTAGGATCAGCATCAGGGGCTGGGGTTCGGCCTGGGGCTGGGGCTAGGGCTACGCCCTTAGTTAGGAATAGTGTGAAGGCCTTAGTTAGGGTCACAGTCAGGGCCTTACTTAGGGTTAGCGTCAGAGCCTACGTTAGGTATAATGTCAGGGCATGAGTTAGAAGTAGTGTCAGGGCCTTAGTGAGGGACAGTATCGGGGCCTCGGTTAGGACAAGCGTCAGAGCTTTTTTTATGTATAATGGCAGGGCCAGAGTTAGGAGGACATCCAGTCTCTTAGACAGGGACACTGTCAGGGCCTTAGTTAGGGACAGTATCACAGCCTGAGTTATTAGTAGTGTCAAGGCCTTAGTTAAGGACAGTGTCAGGGCAAGGCCTAGGAGGAGCATAAGGGCCTCTGTAGGATCAGCATCAGGGGCTGGGGTTAGGCCTGGGGTTGTGGCTGGGGCTAGGGCTAGGGCTAGGTCTGGGGCTGGGGCTGGGGCTAAGGCTACGGTTGGGTCTGGGGCTAGTGCTGGGGCTGGGGCTGGGGCCTTAGTTAGTGTCACTGTCAGGGCCTTAGTTAGGTTTAGCATCAGAGCTTTCGTTAGGTATAATGACAGGGCCTGAGTTAGTAGTAGTATCACGGCCTGAGTTAAGGACAGTGTCACGGCAAGGCCTAGGAGGAGCATAAGGGCCTCTGTAGGATCAGCATCAGGGGCTGGGGTTGGGCCTGGGGCTGTGGATAGGGCTAGGTCTGTGGCTGGGGCTGGGGCTGGGGCTGGGGCTGGGGCTTGGGATAGGGCTGGGGCTGGGGCTAGTGCTGTGGCTGGGGCTGGTGCTGGGGTTGGGGCTAGGGCTAGGGCTAAGTCTGGGGCTGGGGCTGGGGCCGGGGCTGAGGCTAAGGCTAGGGCTGGTTCTGGGGCTAGTGCTGCGGCTGGGGCTGGGGCTGGGACTGGGGCTAGGGCTGGGGCTACGGCTGGGGCTGGGGCTAGGTTTAGGGCTAGGCCCTTAGTTAGGAATAGGGTCAAGGCCTTACTTAAGGACAGTGTCAGGGCAAGGCCTAGGAGGAGCACAGAGGCCTCAATACGATCAGCATCAGGGGATGGGGCTGCGCCTGGGGCTGGACCTGGGGCTTTAGTTAGAAATAGTGTCAAGGCCTTAGTTACCACATTGTCAGGGGAAGGCCTAGGAGGAGCGCAAGGGCCTCTATAGGATCAGCATAAGGGGCTGGGGCTGGGGCGGGGGTTGGGGCTAGGGCTGGGACTGGGGCTGGGGCTTGAGCTGGGGCTGGGGCTGGGGCTGGGGCTAGGGCTGGGTCTGGGGCTAGTGCTGTGGCTGTGGCTGGCGCTGGGGCTGGGACTGGGGCTGGGACTGCAGCTAGGGCTGGGGCTGGTTCTGGGGCTGGGGCTGGAGCTGGGGCTGAGGCGAGGGCTGGGTCTGGGGCTAGTGCTTTGTCTGTGGCTGGGGCTGGGGCTGGGGCTAGGGCTGGGGCTAGGGCTGGGTCAGGGGCTAGTGCTGTGGCTGGGGCTGGGGCTGGGGCTGGGGCTGGGGCTGGGGCTGGGACTGCGGCTGGGGCTGGGACTGCGGCTAGGGCTGGGGCTAGGGCTGGGGCTGGGGCTGGGGCTAGGGCTGGGGCTGGGGCTGGGTCTAGGGCTCTGGCTGGGGCTGAGGCAAAGGCTAGGGCTGGGGCTGGGGCTGGGGCTGGGGCTGGGGCCGGGGCCGGGGCCGGGGCTGAGGCTAAGGCTAGGGCTGGGTCTGGGGCTAGTGATGGGGCTGCCGCTGGGGCTGGGGCTGGGACTGGGGCTGGGACTGGGGCTAGGGCTGGGGCTGGGGCTGGGCCGGGGGTTGGGGCTAGGGCTGGAGCTGGGGCCTTAGTTAGTGTCACTGTCAGGGCCTTAGTTAGGTTTAGCATCAGAGCTTTCGTTAGGTATAATGACAGGGCCTGAATTAGTAGTAGTGTCAAGGCCTGAGTTAAGGACAGTGCCAGGGCAAGGCCTAGGAGGAGCACAAAGGCCTCTATATGATCAGCATCAGGGGAAGGGGCTGTGCCTGGGGCTGGACCTGGGGCTTTAGTTAGAAATAGTGTCAAGGCCTTAGTTACCACATTGTCAGGGGAAGGCCTAGGAGGATCGCAAGGGCCTCTATAGGATCAGCATAAGGGGCTTGGACTGGGTCTGGGGCGGGGGTTGGGGCTAGGGCTGGGACTGCGGCTGCGGCTAGGGCTAGGGCTGGGGCTGGGGCTGGGCCTGGGGCTGGGGCTGGGGCTAGGGCTGGGCCTGGGGCTGGGGCTGGGGCTGGGACTGGGGCTAGGGCTGGGGCTGGGGCTGGGACTGCGGCTGGGGCTAGGGCTGGGGCTGGGGCTAGGGCTGGGCCTGGGGCTAGGGCTAGGGCTGCGGCTAGGGCTGGGGCTGGGGCTGGGGCTGGGGCTAGGTTTAGGGCTAGGGCCTTACTTAGGAATAGGGTCAAGGCCTTACTTAAGGACAGTGTCAGGGCAAGGCCTAACAGGAGCATAAAGGCCTCTATAGGATCAGCATCAGGGGCTGGGGCTGCGGCTCGGGGTGGACCTGGGGCCTTAGTTAGAAATAGTGTCAAGGCCTTAGTTACCACATTTCAGGGGAAGGCCTAGGAGGATCATAAGGGCCTCTATAGGATCAGCATCAGGGGAAGGGGCTGTGCCTGGGGCTGGACCTGGGGCTTTAGTTAGAAATAGTGTCAAGGCCTTAGTTACCACATTGTCAGGGGAAGGCCTAGGAGGATCGCAAGGGCCTCTATAGGATCAGCATCAGGGGCTGGGGCTGGGGCTGGGGTTGGGGCTAGGGCTGGAGCTGACGCTAGGGGTCGGGCTAGGGCTGGGGCCTTAGTTAGTGTCACTGTCAGGGCCTTAGTTAGGTTTAGCATAAGAGCTTTCGTTAGGTATAATGACAGGGCCTGAGTTAGTAGTAGTGTCAAGGCCTGAGTTAAGGACAGTGCCAGGGCAAGGCCTAGGAGGAGCACAAAGGCCTCTATACGATCAGCATCAGGGGAAGGGGCTGTGCCTGGGGCTGGACCTGGGGCTTTAGTTAGAAATAGTGTCAAGGCCTTAGTTACCACATTGTCAGGGGAAGGCCTAGGAGGATCGCAAGGGCCTCTATAGGATCAGCATAAGGGGCTCGGGCTGGGTCTGGGGCGGGGGTTGGGGCTAGGGCTGGGACTGCGGCTGCGGCTAGGGCTAGGGCTGGGGCTAGGGCTGGGGCTTGGGCTCGGGCTGGGGCTGGGGCTGGGGCTAGGGCTGGATCTGGGGCTAGTGCTGTGGCTGTGACTGTGGCTGGGGCTGGGGCTGGGACTGGGGCTAGGGCTAGGGCTGGGGCTGGGTTGGGGCTGGAGCTGGGGCTGAGGCTAAGGCTGGGGCTGGGGCTGGGGCTGGGGTTGGAGCTGGCGCTGGGTCTCGGGCTAGTGCTGGGGCTGGGGCTGGAACTGGGGCTGGGGCTGGGGTTGGGGCTAGGCCTGGAGCTGGGGCCTTAGTTAGTGTCACTGTCAGGGCCTTAGTTAGGTTTAGCATCAGAGCTTTCGTTAGGTATAATGACAGGGCCTGAGTTATTAGTAGTGTCAAGGCCTGAGTTAAGGACAGTGTCAGGGCAAGGCCTAGGAGGAGCATAAGGGCCTCTGTAGGATCAGCATCAGGGGATGGGTTTCGGCCTAGGGCTGGGGCTACGACTGGGACTGGGGCTGGGGCAAGGGCTGGGGCTGGGGCTAGGGCTAGGGCTAGGGCTGTGGCTAGGGCTACGGCTACGCCCTTAGTTAGGAATAGTGTGAAGGCCTTAGTTAGGGTCACAGTCAGGGCCTTACTTAGGGTTAGCGTCAGAGCCTACGTTAGGTATAATGTCAGGGCATGAGTTAGAAGTAGTGTCAGGGCCTTAGTGAGGGACAGTATTGGGGCCTCGGTTAGGACGAGCGTCAGAGCTTTTTTTATGTATAATGGCAGGGCCAGAGTTAGGAGGACATCCAGTCCCTTAGACAGGGACACTGTCAGGGCCTTAGTTAGGGACAGTATCACAGCCTGAGTTATTAGTAGTGTCAAGACCTGAGTTAAGGACAGTGTCAGGGCAAGGCCTAGGAGGAGCATAAGGGCCTCTGTAGGATCAGCATCAGGGGCTGGGGTTGGGCCTGGGGCTGTGGCTGGGGCTAGGGCTAGGTCTCTGGCTGGGTCTGGGGCTAGTGCTGGGGCTGGGGCTGTGGCTGGGACTGGGGCTAGGGCTGGGACTGGGGCTGGGGCTGGGGCTAGGTTTAGGGCTAGGCCCTTAGTTAGGAATAGGGTCAAGGCCTTACTTAAGGACAGTCTCATGGCAAGGCCTAGGAGGAGCACAAAGGCCTCTATACGATCAGCATCAGGGGATGGGGCTGCGCCTGGGGCTGGACCTGGGGCCTTAGTTAGAAATAGTGTCAAGGCCTTAGTTACCACATTGTCAGAGGAAGGCCTAGGAGCATCGCAAGGGCCTCTATAGGATCAGCATAAGCGGCTCGGACTGGGTCTGGGGCGGGGTTTGGGGCTAGGGCTGGGACTGTGGCTGCGGCTAGGGCTAGGGCTGGGGCTGGGGCTCGGGCTGGGGCTGGGGTTAGGGCTGGAGCCTGGGCTAGGGGTCGGGCTAGGGCTGGGGCCTTAGTGTCACTGTCAGGGCCTTAGTTAGGTTTAGCATCAGAGCTTTCGTTAGGTATAATGACAGGGCCTGAGTTAGTAGTAGTGTCAAGGCCTGAGTTAAGGACAGTGTCAGGGCAAGGCCTAGGAGGAGCATAAGGGCCTCTGTAGGATCAGCATCAGGGACTGGGGATGGGGATGGGGATCGGGTAGCGGAGGGCTAGGTCTAGGGTTAGGGCTAGGGCCTTAGTTAGGAATAGTGTCAAGGCCTTAGTTAGGGTCACTGTCAAGGCCTTAGTTAGGGTTAGCATCACAGCCTTTGTTACGTATAATGTCAGAGCTTGAGTTTGAAGTAGTGTCAGGGCCTTAGTGAGGGACAGTGTCAGGTCCTTGGTAAGGACGAGCATTCGAGCCCTTGTTATGTATAATGGCAGGGCCAGAGTTAGGAGGAGAGTTAGGAAATTAGTCAGGGACACTGTCAGGGACTTAGTTAGGGACAGTATCACGGCCTGAGTTAGTAGCAGTGTCAAGGCCTTAGTTAAGGACAGTGTCTAGCAAAGACTAGGAGGAGCATAAAGGCCTCTGTAGGAGCTGGGGCAGGAGCTGGGACTGGGACTGGGACTGGGACTGGGGCTGGGGCTGGGGCTGGGGCTGGGGCTGGGGCTGGGGCTAGGGCTAGGGGCTTACTTAGGAATAGTGTCAAGGCCTTAGTCAGGGTCACTGTCAGGGCTTTAGTTAGGGTTAGCATCAGAGCCTTCGTTAGGTATAATGTCAGGGCCTGAGTTAGAAGTAGTGTCAGGGCCTTAGTGAGGGACAGTGTCAGGGCCTTGGTTAGGACAAACGACAGAGGTTTGTTATATATAATTGCAGGGCCAGAGTCAGGGCCTGTGTTAGGGACAGCCTCACGGCTTTATTTAGGGCCAGCATCAGGGCTCACTTAGGGATAGTGTCAGGACCTTGGTTCGAGATGGGTCAGTATATTAGCTCAGGATAGTGTTAGGCCTTTAGTTATTGCCGGCAGCAGGGCCTGCATTAGGGACATCTTCCAGGCCTTACTTACAAACAGTGTAAGGGCCTTAGTGATGACCAGTCAGGGCCTTAGTTAGGCACAGTATTAGGGCTTCAGGTAGGGTAAGAGGCAGGACATTAACTACGGACTAGGGATAAAGTCAGGAACGGAGCAAGGGACACTTTGAAGGCCTTAGTTATCGAGAGCACCTGGGCCTTCTTTAGGACCAGTATCACGGCCTTTGGTAGGGACAGTGTCAGGGCAAGACCTAGGAGGAGCATAAGGGCCTCTGTAGGATCAGCATCAGGGACTGGGGATGGGGATGGGGATGGGGATGGGGATGGGGATGGTGATCGGATAGGCGAGGGCTAGGGTTAGGGCTAGGGCCTTAGTTAGGAATAGTGTCAAGGCCTTAGTTAGGGTCACTGTCAGGGCCTTAGTTAGGGTTAGCATCATAGCCTTTGTTACGTATAATGTCAGAGCTTGAGTTAGAAGTAGTGTCAGGGCCTTAGTGAGGGACAGTGTCAGGGCCTTGGTTAGGACGAGCGTCAGAGCCTTTGTTATATATAATTGCAGGGCCAGACTTAGGAAGAGAGTACTGCCCTTACTTAGGGACAATATCAGTGCCTTAGTTAGGGACAGTATCATGGCCTGGGGGCTAAATTCAGGGCCAGAGTTAAGCATAGCATCAGGGCTTTAGTTGCCATAAAAGGCTCGACTTTAGCTAAAGACAGGGATAAGTTATGATCTAGGTATACTGTCAGGACATGACCCAGGTAGAGTGTCAACACCTTAGTTACTGAGAATATCGGGGCCTTCTTTAGAACCAGTGTCAGGACTTCAGGTAGGGACAGCGTCAGAGCCTGACGTACGGAGAGCGACAGGGCCCGAATGAGGCCTAGCATCAGGTCCTCAGCTGGGGACACTGTCAGGGCATGACTCAGGAGCAGCATCAGGGCCTCTGTAGGATCAGCATTACGGTCTTAGTTAAAGACATGATCAGGGCCTCAGTTAGGTGGAGGCTCAAGGCCTCAGTGACGGATAGCTTCAGGGCCTGTGTTAGGGACAGCCTCACGGCTTTATTTAGGGCCAGCATCAGGGCTCACTTAGGGATAGTGTCAGGACCTTGGTTCGAGATGGGTCAGTATATTAGCTCAGGATAGTGTTAGGCCTTTAGTTATTGCCGCCAGCAGGGCCTGCATTAGCGACACCTTCCAGGCCTTACTTACAAACAGTGTCAGGGCCTTAGTGATGACTAGTCAGGGCCTTAGTTAGGCACAGTATTAGGGCTTCAGGTAGGGTAAGAGGCAGGACATTAACTACGGACTAGGGATAAAGTCAGGAACGGAGCAAGGGACACTTTGAAGGCCTTAGTTATCGAGAGCACCTGGGCCTTCTTTGGGACCAGTATCACGGCCTTTGGTAGGGACAGTGTCAGGGCAAGACCTAGCAGGAGCATAAGGGCCTCTGTAGGATCAGCATCAGGGACTGGGGATGGGGATGGGGATGGGGATAGGGTAGCGGAGGGCTAGGTCTAGGGTTAGGGATAGGGCCTTTGTTAGGAATAGTGTCAAGGCCTAAGTTAGGGTCACTGTCAGGGCCTTAGTTAGGGTTAGCATCAGAGCCTTCGTTAGGTATAATGTCACGGCCTGAGTTAGAAGTAGTGTCAGGGCCTTAGTGAGGGACAGTGTCAGGGCCTTGGTTAGGACGAACGTCAGAGCCTTTGTTATATATAATTGCAGGGCCAGAGTTAGGAAGAGAGTACTGCCCTTACTTAGGGACAATATCAGTGCCTTAGTTAGGGACAGTATCACGGCTTTGGGGCTAAATTCACGGCCTGAGTTAAGCACAGCATCAGGGCTTTAGTTGCCATAAGAGGCTCGACTTTAGCTAAAGACAGGGATAAGTTATGATCTAGGTATACTGTCAGGACATGACCCAGGTATAGTGTCAACACATTAGTTACTGAGAATATCGGGGCCTTGTTTAGAACCAGTGTCAGGGCTTCAGGTAGGGACAGCGTCAGAGCCTGACATACGGAGAGCGACAGGGCCCGAGTGAGGCCTAGCGTCAGGTCCTCAGCTGGGGACACTGTCAGGGCATGACTCAGGAGCAGCATCAGGGCCTCTGTAGGATCAGCATTACGGTCTTAGTTAAAGACATGATCAGGGCCTCAGTTAGGTGGAGGCTCAAGGCCTCAGTGACGGATAGCTTCAGGACCTGTGTTAGGGACAGCCTCACGGCTTTATTTAGGGCCAGCATCAGGGCTCACTTAGGGATAGTGTCAGGACCTTGGTTCGAGATGGGTCAGTATATTAGCTCAGGATAGTGTTAGGCCTTTAGTTATTGCCGCCAGCAGGGCCTGCATTAGGGACACCTTCCAGGCCTTACTTACAAACAGTGTCAGGGCCTTAGTGATGACTAGTCAGGGCCTTAGTTAGGCACAGTATTAGGGCTTCAGGTAGGGTAAGAGGCAGGACATTAACGACGGACTAGGGATAAAGTCAGGTACGGAGCAAGGGACACTTTGAAGGCCTTAGTTATCGAGAGCACCTGGGCCTTCTTTAGGACCAGTATCACGGCCTTTGGTAGGGACAGTGTCAGGGCAAGACCTAGGAGGAGCATAAGGGCCTCTGTAGGATCAGCATCAGGGACTGGGGATGGGGATGGGGATGGGGATGGGGATGGTGATCGGATAGGCGAGGGCTAGGGTTAGGGCTAGGGCCTTAGTTAGGAATAGTGTCAAGGCCTTAGTTAGGGTCACTGTCAGGGCCTTAGTTAGGGTTAGCATCACAGCCTTTCTTACGTATAATGTCAGAGCTTGAGTTAGAAGTAGTGTCAGGGCCTTAGTGAGGGACAGTGTCAGTTCCTTGGTAAGGACGAGCGTTCGAGCCCTTGTTATGTATAATGGCAGGGCCAGAGTTAGGAGGAGAGTCAGGCAATGAATCAGGGATACTGTCAGGGACTTAGTTAGGGACAGTATCACAGCCTGAGTTATTAGTAGTGTCAAGGCATTACTTAAGGACAGTGTCAGGCAAGGCCTAGGAGGATCATGAGGGCCTCTGTAGAATCAGAGGCTGGGGCTGGCGCAAGGGCTTGGGCTAGAGCTACGGCTAGGGCTAGGGCCTTAGTTAGGAATAGCGTCAAGGCTTTAATTTGGGTCACTGTCAGTGCCTTAGTTTGGCATAGCCTCAGAGCCTTCGTGAGGTATAAAGTCAGGGCCTGAGGTAGAAGTCGTGTCAGGGCCTTAGTGAGGGACAGCGTCAGGGCCTGAGTTAGAAGTGGAATCAGTGCCTCTCTTAGGAACAGTGTCAGTGTCTGTGTTAGGTGCAGTGTCAGGGCGTAAGATAGGCCAGTGCCAGGGCCTTACTGAGGACGAGCATCAGAGCCTTGGTTTGGTATTGTATCACGGACTGAGCTAGCCGTAGTCTCAGGCCCTGATTAGGGACAGTGTCAGGGCTTTGGTTAGGACTACCATCAGAGCCTTTATTAGGGACAGTGTCAGAGTTTTGGATAGGACTGGCGTCAGGGCCTTCTGTTAGGAACACTGTCAGGGCCTGAGTCAGGCATAGTGTTAGGGACTTTGTTACGGACAGTATCAGGCCCTGACGTTGGACCACCACGTAGGCCTTAATTAAGGACAGTGTCACGGCCTTGGGGCTACATTGAGGGCCTGAGTTATGCATAGCATCAGGGCTTTAGTTGCCATAAGAGGCTCGACTTTAGCTAAAGACAGGGATAAGTTATGATCTAGGTGTACTGTCAGGAAGTGACCCAGTTATAATGTCAATATCTTAGTTACTGAGAATATCGGGGCCTTGTTTAGAACCAGTGTCAGGGCTTCAGGTAGGGACAGCGTCAGAGCCTGACGTAGGGAGAGCGACAGGGCCCGAGTGACGCCTAGCATCATGCCCTTAGCCGGAGACACTGTCAGTGCATAACTTAGGAGCAGCATCAGGGCCTGTATAGGATCAGCATTACGGTCTTAGTTAAAGACCAAAATAGACATTTCTTCAATGAAGATATACAGACTGCCAGCAAACACATGAAACTATGCTCAACATCATTAATCTTTAGAGAAATGCAAATCAAAACTACAATGAGATATCATCTCACACCAGTCAGAATGGCCACCATCAAAAAATCCAGAAACAGTAAATGCTACAGAGGATGTGGAGAGAAGGGAACACTCTTGCACTGCTGGTAGGAATGTGAATTGGCACAGCCGCTATGGAGAACAGTATGGAGGTTCCTTAAAAAACTACAAATAGAACTACCATATGACCCAGCAATCCAACTATTGGGCATATACCCTGAGAAAACTGTAATTCAAAAACAGTCATGTACCAGAATATTCACTGCAGCTCTATTTACAATAGCCCGGAGATGGAAACAACCTAAGTGTCCATCATCGGATGAATGGATAAAGAAGATGTGGCACATATATACAATGGAATATTACTCAGCCACAAAAAGAAACGAAATTGAGCTATTTGTAATGAGGTGGATGGACCTCGAGTCTGTCATACAGAGTGAAGTAAGTCCCAAAGAGAAAGACAAATACCGTATGCTGACACATATATATGGAATTTAAGAAAAAAAAATGTCATTAAGAACCTAGGGTTAAGACAGGGATAAAGACACAGACCTACTAGAGAGTGGACTTGAGGATATGGGGAGGGGGAAGGGTGAGCTGTGACAAAGTGAGAGAGTGGCTTGGACATATATACACTACCAAACGTAAAATAGATAGCTAGTGGGAAGCAGCCGCATAGCACAGGGAGATCAGCTTGGTGCTTTGTGACCACCTACCTAGAGGGGTGGGATAGGGAGGGTGGGAGGGAGGGAGGCGCAAGAGGGAAGAGATATGGGGACGTATGTATATGTATAACTGATTCACTTTGTTATAAAGCAGAAACTAACACACCATTGTAAAGCAATTAGACTCCAATAAAGATGTTTAAAAAAATGATTCTTTGGCAAAATCCTGCACCTTGTTGCTACTTGTTCATTCCTCATTGCTTTCAATTCCTAGAAAGCATCTTTGCAAGGCAACATGGACATTCACACCTGGATGACGCTGTTTCTACAGAAGGCCCTGACACTGCCCCTAAATAACGGCCTGACACTGGTCCCAAGTATGGACCTGATCCTGTCCATAACTAAGGCCCTGAAGATGTCCCTCATGAAGTCTCTGACACTGCCCTTAATAAGCCCCTGACACTGTCCCTAGCTCATGGCCTAAGCTATAACTTACAAAGTCCCTAACACTATCCCCAGGATGCTGACACCCTCCCTGAGGCTTTGATGCTGTCCTTTAGTGCCTAAGCGGTGACAAAATAACACCCTGATTCTATTACTAAGGCCCTGAATATATCCCCAAGAAAGTCTCTGAAGTGTCCCTAACTAACGGCCTGAACTGTCTCTTACGAAGGCCCTCAAGTGACCTCTGAGGGCCTGACAGCACTGTCCCTAACTAAGGCCCCGTTGCTGGCCCTAACGAACGTCCTGATGCTGAACCTAACTGAGGCCCTGATGCTCTTCCCAACTAAGGCCTTGAGGCCCATTCTACCTGAGGCCCTACAACTGTCTGTAACTAATGACCTGACTCTTTTCCTAACTAACACCCTCATTTTGTCCCTCATTAATGCCCTGACACTGGTCGACACCACAGCCCTGATGCTGGCCCAATCTAAGGCCTTGACGATGTCCCTAATAGTCTTAGATGTCCCTCACCGTTGTCCTGACCCTGTCCCTCACCCAGGCCCTGACCCTCTTCCTAACTAAGGCCCGGATGCGGTCTCTACCTCAGAATCTGAAATTCTCATGTCCCGACGCTCCCTAACATCCTGACGCTGCCCCTAAGTGAGGCCCTGGCACTCTTCTTAACTAAGGACTTGCCGCCGTCCCCACCTAAAACCCTGACACTGTCTGTAACTAATGACCTCTTTCCCTAACGAACACCACAGTTTGGGCCCTACCTAACGCCCTCACACGGGTTCTAATTAGGGCCACGATGCTGGCTCTAAGGCCCTGAAGAGACCCCTAAGGAACAGCCCGACCTGTGTCGAGCTAAGGCTCTCACGTTCTCTCTAACGGAAGCACTGACACCGTCCCTAACTTAGGCACTGATGCCGTCCCCTATAGTCTCAGCTGTCACTAAATAATGCCCTGATCCTGTCCACAACTAAGGCCCTGAGTATGTCCCTAAGTGCATCTCTGACGATGTCCTTAACAGCCTGAACTCTCTTCAGGTCATCTCTGAAGCTGTGACACTGGCCCTTCCTAAGGCCTCACCCCGGGGTTGTCCCAGGCTGCTGGGCAGTTCTCTCTTGTCCGCATCTCTGGCCAGCTGCCTGCCACTGGCCACTCTTAAGGTTCTGCGATGCAGTGGTCCCACGTGGGATGCGCCTGTGTAGGCTCACCTGTGGGAGGAGACTCATGGCCACTCCGCCCTCCAGGGGACGGCGGCTCAGGGTAGGAACCTCTCAGCCAGTGTCTGGAGAACGGGTTCTCTGTCCTTGTTTGTTGTAAATCCCTTGGAGTTACCTCTAACATGTTTTAAAGGGATATCCCCCTCAGGATAATTTGATAATAATTTGATTATATCAATAATCAAATTACTGATAAATAATATAAATTACTTACCACATAAAAATTCAGGAATGACATCATGAGAATGAGCAGGAAAACACCGGATGCCCCCCACCCCCAATGATCTATTACTTGCAGGATTTAAAATTCTAATGAGAAAACACTCACTCTCCTCACCCTCTTGGGTGTCAGCACAAGGCGGGAAGCAGCTGCATCCTTTATTTATCCCTCTGATTTTCCAGAACCTTTCCTTCAAGGAGAAATCTCTGAGCTCTGCGGGAGCTGTGAGTGGCGACCATCAGGTAAATCTGAGACTGAAAAGCAAGAGGAAAAGAGACAGAGGAGGAGATGAGAATCGGTGATGGGGAGAAGCAGGGGCATCCCCGTTCAATAGCAGGCCGAGAGTCTGGGTTAATCGCCAACAAAGCTAAGGACCACCAGGATCTGGCCCCATTGGCCTTGTCACCTGGTGTGGGGACTGGGGACAGCCAAACCACCATGACCACTCTCAGAGAAATAAAGAAGGTGGGAGGGCACCCCGAGAGCCAGATTGAAAATGGTCATGCTGTGAGACAGTAACATGCCCTTTTCAGAAAAGTGAAGACTGTTCTCTTGGCTCTCAAAGACTTGCAAATACTCTGTGTCCTTCTGGAGGCATGCTGAAGGCTTCAGCCTTTGAGGGCAGTAATGGGAGTGCATCGGGGCTCAAAACCATCCAGCACTCACTCACTCCTTGAGGGTGCCGAGGATGACCAGTGACCACCCCTCGGGTGCCGTGGGGCCTGAAATTCCCTGATCACCGAGGACGGGAGGGGCCGCACAGACACTCCACTGGACCACCGGGGGCTTGGCCGGTGGGCTCCATACAGTCCTTTATCAGATACATGGTTTGCAAACATCCTGTGCCATTTTGGATGGTGGATTATCTTATTCCTTGCTCCTTTTATACACAACTCCTTTTCATTTTGAGGAAGTCTAATTCATCTATTTTGTCTTTTGTTGCTTGTGCTTTCAGTAGATCTAAGATATCATGACCAAATCCAAGGTCATGAAGATCTACTCTCATGTTTTCTTCTACGAGTTTTATAATTTTGGCTCTTGCACCTAGGCTTTTGGTCCATTTTGTATTGATTTTGTATATGGGGTGGGAGGAGGTAAGGGTCCAGCTTTACTCTTCTGCATGTGGGTATCCAGTTGTTCCACTACCTGTGCTAACTGTTTGGGAGAAAATACCTGCAAATGATGCGACCCACAAGGTCTTAATTCTAAAATATACAAACGGCTCATACAGCTCAAAAAAGAAAAAAAAATCAAAAAATAAGCAGAAGGTCTAAACAGACATTTCTCCAAAGACATACAGATAGCCAATAGGCACATGAAAACATGCTCCACATCGCTAATTATTAGAGAACGCAAATCAAAACTACAGTGAGTTATCACCTCATAGTGGTCAGAATGGCCATCATTAAAATGTCTAGAAAGAAATGCTGGAAGGGGTGTGGAGAAAAGGGAACCCTACTACATACACTACTGGTGGGAATGTAAATTGATGCAGCCACTATGGAAAACAGTATGGAGGTTCCTCAAAAACTAAAACTAGAATTACCGTAAGACCCAGCAATCCCACTCCTGGGCACATATCCAGACACAACTATAATTCGAAAAGATACATGCACCCCAGCATTCACAGCAGCACTATTCACAATAGCCAAGACATGGAAGCAACCTGAATGTCCCTCAGCAGATGAATGGATATAGAAGATGTGGTACATATATACAACGGAATATTACTCAGCCATGAAACAGAATGAAATAATGCCATTTGCAGCTACATGGATGGACCTAGAGATTATCATACAAAGTGAAGTAAGTCAGACAGAGAACAACAAATACCATATGATATCACTTATATGTGGATTATAAAATGAGACCCAAATGAACCTATCTACAGAACAAAAACAGACTCACAAATATAGAAAACAGACTTGTGGTTGTCAAGGGGAAGACAGGGGAGAGGGATGGATTGGGAGTTTGGTATTAGTAGATGCAAATTATTATATATAGGATGGATACATAAGGTCTTCCTGTACAGCACAGGGAACTGTATTCAATACCCTGTAATGAACCATAATGGAAAAGAATATGAAAAATATGTATACATGTATGTACGTATATATGAATCACTTTGCTGTGCAGCAGAAATTAACACAACATTGTAGGTTAACTATACTTCAGTATCAATTAGTTTGAAGGCACTTTTATAAATTAGGTCTTAGTTCTCTTGTCCTTTCACCCTGGGACAAATGTATAACAGAAACTAACCTGGATTACTCCAGGATGAACTCATATCACACAGAACTTTAATTGTTGAACAAACCATGAATACCAGTTACACCATGGGATGTCCTGACCCAATATGAAGTTTGTAAACCTTGTAACAAGCCTGCAGAATCCACTAAATTTGGAAATTCAAACTGAAATGAAGCCACCTATCCCATGACTTCTCCACAACTAGTCATACAACATCAATTGGAAACCATATACGATCAAATGAATGTAGACAAAAACAAATATAGCCTTCCTTTTTTTCCCTTTTAGATGAATACGGTATTTAAGGTGATGTCTTGGGCCGTTTCAGGGTGTTACTCAATTTCCTGGGTATCTGCCATGCACACAGGAGGTACACAGGTTAGTTAACTTGTTTGTGCAACTAAATGAAGGTAGTTAATACCACAAAACTGTATACATAAAGTGAATTAAATGCTAAAGTCGTGTTTTGTATTTTTAATGACAATGAAAAAAAAAGTGTAGCGCTGATATTTGTTACAAAAATGAACGTTAAAAACATTCTTAGTGAAAAAAGCCATATAGAAAAGGCCCCCTAGATCCCATGCTCATCTTGTCTGCTTCAAATCCATCAAGGTTGTCCAAATGAGGGAGAAACTCAGTCATGGTTCCAGAAAAAGAAAACTGGATCAGGATGGAAAAAGACATTTTCATACCGTTCGGACAGTAGGTGAAGGTTGAAGTGGGGCTGAGTATTAAATTATAATGTGGGGTTTCCCTGATGGCGCAGTGGTTGAACGTCCGCCTGCCGATGCAGGGGACATGGGTTCGTGCCCAGGTCCGGGAAGATCCCACATGCCGCGGAGTGGCCGGGCCCGTGAGTCATGGCCGCTGAGCCTGCGCGTCCGGAGCCTGTGCTCCACAACGGGAGAGGCCCCAACAGTGAGAGGCCGGCGTACAGCAAAAAAAAAATAAAATAAAATAAAATAAAATAAATTATAATGTGGACATCAGGATTTCTTCATTTAGGGGTTATGTGCTGGTGCCTTGGGCAAAACACACTGAGCATTTTGTGTCAAGTGGCAAATGTGAGTACTTTTTGACATTATTGCAACTTTTCTGTACATTTTAAATTACTGGAAAGTAAATTACTTTTCCAGACAACCATGTCAGGATCATGCCAGAAAATCAGAGAAAACAGACATCAAATTTTTCTTATAGAGGCCAAGACTTACCCAGACCACGTTCAACCAAAGTTGTGATATTTATTTCCCTTGTAGGAGTCCGCACAGTATTAAGAGGCACCGTGGGAAGAGTGTAGTAGTAGCTACCATGTCGTGGGTCCTGTGGATCACCTGGGGGGCAGTAGAAATGGTGAGATTTTAGTATTGCAATTGTTCACATTACTTCAAAAACTATGTTAAAAAATAAATTCAGTAAAGTTGCAAAATATGCACTCAATATACACAAATCAGTTTCATTTCTATACACTAATAATGAACCACCAACAAGAAACATTAAGAAAACAATCCCATTTACAACTCCATCCAAAAGAACGAACTATTTAGCAATAAATTTAACCAAGGACACGAAAGACCTATACTCAAAAAACTATAAAGCACTGGTAAAGAAACTGAAGACACAATAGAAAACAGTATTCCATGCTCATGCGTCAGAAAAATTACTATTTTAAAATGTTTGGGAGAGGGGGAAGTTGGCGGAAGAGTACGACACGCAGATCACCTTCCTCTCCACAGATACATCCGAAATACAGCTACACGTGGAACCACCCCTACAGAACACCTACTGAACGCTGGCAGAAGACCTCAGACCTCCCAAAAGGCAAGAAACTCCCCACGGGGCTTCCCTGGTGGCGCAGTGGTTCAGAGTCCGCCTGCCGATGCAGGGGACACGGGTTCGTGCCCCGGGCCGGGAAGATCCCACATGCTGCTGAGCGGCTGGGCCCGTGAGCCATGGCCGCTGAGCCTGCGCGTCCCGAGCCTGTGCTCCGCTACGGGAGAGGCCACAACAGTGAGAGGCCCGTGTACCGAAAAAAAAAAGAAAAGAAGAAGAAAAGAAACTCCCCACATACCTGGGTAGGGCAAAAGAAAACAGAATAAACAGAGACGAAAGGATAGGGCCGGGACCTGCACCAGTGGGAGGGAGCCATGAAGGAGAAACGGTTTCCACACACTAGGAGCCCCTTCGCGGGCGGAGACTGCGGGTGGCGGAGGGGGAAAGCTTCGGAGCCGCGGAGGAGACCGCAGCCACAGGGGTACGGAGGGCAAAGCGGAGAGATTCCCGCACAGAGGACCGGTGCCGACCGCCACTCACCAGCCCGAGAGGCTTGTCTCCTCACCCGCCGGGGCCGGCGGGGCTGGGAGCTGAGGCTCGGGCTTCAGTCAGAGCGCTGGCGGCGTGAACACAGCCTGAAGGGAGTTAGTGCGCCACGGCCGGCCGGGAGCGAGTCCGGGGAAAAGTCTGGAGCTGCCGAAGAGGCAAGAGACTTTTCCTTCCCTCTTTGTTTCCTGGTGCGTGAGGAGAGGGGATTCAGAGCGCTGCTGAAAGGAGGAGCTCCAGAGACGGGCGCGAGGCGCACCTGAAAGCGCGGACCCCAGAGACGGGCGTGGGACGCTGGGGCTGCTGCTGCCGCCACCAAGAAGCCCCTGTGCGAGCGCAGGTCACTCTCCACACCTCCCCTCCCGGGAGCCTGTGCTGCCCGCCACCGCCACGGTCCCGGGCTCCACAGACCACATCCCCGGGAGAACGCACGGGCGCGCCTCGTGCTGACGCAACGTCACGCCGGCCTCCGCCGACGCACGCTCGCCCCGCCTCCATGCCCCTCCCTCCCCCACGGCCTGAGGGAGCCAGAGTGCCCGAATCAGCGGCTCCTTTAACCCCGTCCTGTCTGAGCGAAGAACCTCCGGCGACCTACGCGCAGAGGCGGGGCCGAATCCAAAGCTGAGCCCCGGGAGCTGTGCGAACAAAGAAGACAAAGGGGAATCTCTCCCAGCAGCCTCAGAAGCAGCGGATTAAAGCTCCGCAATCAACTTGATGTACCCTGCATCTGTGGAATACCTGAATAGACAACGAATCATCCCAAATTGAGGAGGTGGACTTTGAGAGCAAGATTTATGATTTTTTTCCCCTTTCCCTCTTTTTGTGAGTGTGTACGTGTATGCTTCTGTGTGAGATTCTGTCTGTATACCTTTGCTTTCACCATTTGTCCTAGGGTTCTATCCGCCCGTTTTTTCTGGGTTTTGTTTTTCTTACTTAAAAATTTTTTTCTTAATAATTCTTTATTTTAATAACTTTATTTTACCTTACTTTATTTTCTTTTATCCTCTTTCTTTCTTTCTTTCTTTCTTTCTACTTTTTCTCCCTTTTATTCTGAGCCGTGTGGATGAAAGGCTCTTGGTGCTGCAGCCAGGAGTCATTGCTGTGCCTCTGAGGTGGGAGAGCCAACTTCAGGACCCGGGTCCAAAAGAGACCTCCGAGCTCCACGTAATATCCAACGGCGAAAATCTCCCAGAGATCTCCATCTCAACACCAACACCAGCTTATCTCAATGACCAGCAAGCTACAGTGCTGGACTCCCTATGCCAAACAACTAGCAAGACAGGAACACAACCCCACCCATTAGCAGAGAGGCTGCCTAAAACCATAATAAGTCCAAGACACCCCAAAACACACCACCAGACTTGGACCTGCCCACCAGAAAGACAAGATCCAGCCTCATCCACCAGAACACAGGCACCCTCCACCAGGAAGCCTACACAACCCACTGAACCAACTTTAGCCACTGGGGACAGACACCAAAAACGACGGGAACTACGAACCTGCAGCCTGCAAAAAAGGAGACCCCCAAACACAGTAAGATAAGCAAAACGAGAAGACAGAAAAACACACAGCAGATGAAGGAGCAAGATGAAAACCCACCAGACCTAACAAATGAAGAGGAAATAGGCAGTCTCCCTGAAAAAGAATTCAGAATAATGATAGTAAAGATGATCCAAAATCTTGGAAATAGAATAGAGAAAATGCAAGAAACATTTAACAAGGACCCAGAAGAACTAAAGATGAATCAAGCAACGATGAGCAACACAATAAATGAAATTAAAAATACTCTAGAATGGATCAATAGCAGAATAACTGAGGCAGAAGAACGGCTAAGTGACCTGGAAGATAAAATAGTGGAAATAACTACTGCAGAGCAGAATAGAGAAAAAAGAATGAAAAGAACTGAGGACAGTCTCAGAGACCTCTGGGACAACATTAAACGCACCAACATTCGAATTATAGGGGTTCCAGAAAAAGAAGAGAAAAAGAAAGGGACTGAGAAAATATTTGAAGAGATTATAGTTGAAAACTTCCCTAATATGGGAAAGGAAATAGTTAATCAAGTCCAGGAAGCACAGAGAGTACCATACAGGATAAATCCAAGGAGAAACATGCCAAGACACATATTAATCAAACTGTCAAAAATTAAATGCAAAGAAAACATATTAAAAGCAGCAAGGGAAAAACAACAAATAACACACAAGGGAATCCCCATAAGGTTAACAGCTGATCTTTCAGCAGAAACTCTGCAAGCCAGAAGGGACTGGCAGGACATATTTAAAGTGATGAAGGAGAACAACCTACAACCAAGATTACTCTACCCAGCAAGGATCTCATTCAGATTGGATGGAGAAATTAAAACCTTCACAGACAAGCAAAAGCTGAGAGAGTTCAGCACCACCAAACCAGCTTTACAACAAATGCTAAAGGATCTTCTCTAGGCAAGAAACACAAGAGAAGGAAAAGACCTATAATAACCAACCCACGCACATATGGTCACCTTATCTTTGATAAAGTGGCAGGAATGTACAGTGGAGAAAGGACAGCCTCTTCAATAAGTGGTGCTGGGAAAACTGGACAGGTACGTGTAAAAATAGGAGATTAGATCACTCCCTAACACCATACACAAAAGTAAGCTCAAAATGGACTAAAGACCTAAATGTAAGGCCAGAAACTATCAAACTCTTAGAGGAAAACATAGGCAGAACACGCTATGACATAAATCACATCAAGATCCTATCTGACCCACCTCCTAGAGAAATGGAAATAAAGACAAAAATAAACAAATGGGACCTAATGAAACTTCAAAGCTTTTGCACAGCAAAGGAAACCATAAACAAGATGAAAAGACAACCCTCAGAATGGGAGAAAATATTTGCAAATGAAGCAACTGACAAAGGATTAATCTCCAAAATTTACAAGCAGCTCATGCAGTTCAATAACAAAAAAAGTAACAACCCAATCCAAAAATGGGCAGTAGACCTAGACATTTCACCAAAGAAGATATACAGACTGCCAACAAACACATGAAAAAATGCTCAACATCATTAATCATTAGAGAAATGCAAATCAAAACTAGAATGAGATATCACCTCACACCAGTCAGAATGGCCATCATCAAAAAATCTAGAAACAATAAATGTTGGAGAGGATGTGGAGAAAAATGAACACTCTTGCACTGCTGGTGGGAATGTGAATTGGTACAGCCACTATGGCGAGCAGTATGGAGGTTCCTTAAATAACTACAAATAGAACTACCATATGACCCAGCAATCCAACTACTGGGCATATACCCTGAGAAAACCATAATTCAAAAAGAGTCATGTACCAAAATGTTCATTGCAGCTCTATTTACAGTAGCCAGGAGATGGAATCAACCTAAGTGTCCATCATCAGATGAATGGATAAAGAAGATGTGGCTCATATATACAATGGAATATTACTCAGCCCCCAAAAGAAACGAAATTGAGCTATTCGTAATGAGGTGGATGGACCTAGAGTCTGTCATACAGAGTGAAGTAAGTCAGAAAGGGAAAGACAAATACCATATGCTGACACATATATATGGAATTTAAGGGAAAAAATGTCATGAAGAACCTAGGGGTAAGACAGGAATAAAGACACAGACCTACTAGAGAATGGACTTGAGGATATGAGGAGGGGGAAGGGTAAGCTGTGACAAAGTGAGAGAGTGGCTTGGACATATATACACTACCAAACGTAAAATAGATAGCTAGTGGGAAGCAGCCGCATAGCACAGGGAGATCAGCTCGGTGCTTTGTGACCACCTAGACGGGTGGGATAGGGAGGGTAAGAGGGAGGGAGACGCAAGAGGGAAGAGTTATGGGAACATATGTATATGTTTTACCGATTCACTTTGTTATAAAGCAGAAACTAACACACCATTGTAAAGCAATTAGACTCCAACAAAGTTTTAAAAAAATGTTTATTCTACCTAAAGCCATCAACACCCAGTGCCTGGAAAACTAGACACCGGACTCCAAAGAACGACAGTGGTCACCATCTACACTGCATATAAAGCTAACTAAAAGCACACAGTATTCCACATTAAACGCTTTCTCTCCTGAGTCCCCTGAAGATGCACCCACCCAGCCAGCAGTCAGTTGCACAGGAAGATTCTCCACACTTGCTCATTTTTTCCTCTTGAGGAGTCTCCTCACCGGTGGCTCCTGAGAAAACCCAGCTCCTGTCAGTGTGGACAATGCCTCATGGTCCAGAAACCTAAGCCCTGACAGGAGACAAAGCTCCCGTCTGCTTGTCACCGAGCAAAGTCTGTGGGCAGGGTGCACCTGTGCCCCCAGGGTCAGACAGGTGGGTTTGGCGCCCCCTGTGGGACGTGAGAAAAGTGCCGGGAGTGCCGCACTCACAAACCCAGAGGCCTCATCCGGAAGGCAGTTCTGCTGTATATACTAAGTTTGGAGATCCAAACTGAAATGGAGCCAAGTGTCTCACTGTATCTTCTCTAAAATTGGTTAAGGAGCAATTAATTACAAACCATATGTAATGAAATGAATGTAGACACAAACATTACAACTTAAACCAAAATTCACTCAAAATTGCCCAGAGACAAATTTAAATTACCAAACTATAAAAATCCTAGACAAAAAAAAGGTAATCTACATGACTTTGGGTCTGGTGACCTTATTCAGAAAACAGGAAGACAAACCACAAACTGCAAGAAACTATTTCCAAAACACATATCTGATAAAGGATTTGTACTCAAATTATGCCAACAACGCCATTAAAATTTAGTAAAGATTGAAACACACACCTAGCCCAGGAAGATAAACAGGCAGTAAATAAGCATACAAGAATATACTCAAGATGCTGGTGGAATGCATGTACAACCAACTTTGGAAGACAGTTTGGCAGTTTTTTCCAAATCTAAAAAGTCTCACCTTAGGATCCAAGAAGTGTACCTCTTGTATTTAGACAACTGCTTTGAAAAACTGTGTTCAAACCAAAACTAGCATCAAGTAATGCACAGCAGCTCTATTCATAATGGCTAAAAACTTAAGATATCAGGATGTCCTTCTGTAGATGAATTCATAAGCAAATTAGGGCACATACATGTCAAGGGGAGCAGAATACACCACCCCAAAATATGCCCATTTGACAAAAGGATTATTTTGGACTGGTTAATTTAAGAAACAGCAGACCCAGGAGAATCTTTCAAAACCAAGTAGATGGCTTCCCTGGTGGCACAGTGGTTGAGAGTCTGCCTGCAGATGCAGGGGACACGGGTTCGTGCCCTAGTGTGGGAAGATCCCACATGCTGCGGAGTGGTTGGGCCCATGAGCCATGGCTGCTGAGCCTGCACGTCCAGAGCCTGTGCTCTGCAACGGTAGAGGCCACAACAGTGAGAGGCCCATGTACCGCAAATAAATAAATAAAGTAGAAAATGCCCTTTTAGTAGGTAAATTTCCATTTATTAAGGACATCTCCATTTGTAAGCGTATGTCCCTCTTTGGACCAGGAATTGAAAGATGACTAAATATCAAGAAAAGTTTGTTGGGACTTCCCTGCTGGTCCAGTGGTTAAGACTCCACACTCCCAATGCAGGGGACCAGGGTTCAATCCCTGGTCAGGGAACTAGATCCCACATGCTGCAATTAAGGGCCTGCATGCCGCCACTAAAGATTACACAGGCTGCAACTAAGACCCAGTGCAGCCAAATAAATAAATGTTTTTTTTTTAAAAAAAAAAGCTTGTCAATGAAATAGGCCTGGATGTAAATCTGTGTAACAACCATACCCTTGTTTACTGGGCTTTGACTAATAACATCCCTTAAATGGCTTCCTCCATTCCCTAACATCTTTCTTTTGTTCTCAGCAGAAGACAGCATTTAAGGTAATGGCTTGGGCCATTTCAGGGAGTGACTCAGTTTTCCTGGGTATCTTTCAAGTATACAGGAGGTACGCATGGTATATATTAAACTTCTGATTGTTTTCTCCAGTTCGTCTCTTTTTCATTACAAGGGAGATCTCAATAAAGAACATAGAAGTGTAGAGGGAAAATTATTTTTCCTCTCATATACATGCAGTGCAATAGTATTCAGAGATATAAAGGAATGGATCATCAACCCATGCAAATATATATAGATAGATATAGATGCAACTAACACGTACATTGCTAAGTGAAAGAATCCAGTCTGAAGTGCTACACACTGTATGACCTCATTTATATGACATTCTAGAAAAGGTAAAACTGACACTGGTAAACAGTTTAAGGAATATGTGGTAGAAATAGTCCATATGATACTTTAGTGGTGAATACCTGTCACTATGCATTTGTCTACACCCACAGATTTTTACAACTCAACAAGTAATTTACAATCTATTCAAACTTAGCTACTTAGGATATGGGAGTGTCAAAGACTGGAATACAGAATGTAACAAAGAATCTAACTGTTTCAGAAATGTATGGAAAAACTGACTGTTGGTAGTGGGACAGATGGGCTGACCTAAGTTAACTTTGAAAATGTACAGAATCTGTAGGCCAAAGACAAAATGTGCCATACATACACAGTGGACTCTAAGGTCTTTCCCATGAGGGGTAGTAGCTAACAGTACTGAAACTACTATATCAGTAATCGAATGGAACAAGCACTGAATTTAATAAATGACAAATGGTGGAAGCCAGGTTTCTTACCACTGGAGTGGGATGTTACAGTCAAACAAAGGGAAAAGGTTACGATATCCATGTCATAACAGATCCGGTTGGAGACATTGGTATAAACTATCTTTAGCCTACACATAGTTCCATATGGATATCTTTATAATTATGTGTATATGCATTGGCTGGGATACATGCATGTATTTCTATGTACTGTCAGCTGAGCATATTGAGCTCCCACATGTAAGTTTTTAATACCTTTCTCTAATAAAAGGAACAAGGGCTCTTTGAAGAAAGGGCTGATGCTAGGACTGAGACAGTAAATATATGAAGCAGCGTAATCTTAAAATATCAGAAAGTAAAGAAGTACCCAAAAATTTAAAAACCCACAAAAGGAAAATTATGTAAAATGAAAACAGGAGCAAATGGAAAAAGCTCTCAACAGCCAAAGCAAGAATGAACTAAGCAGTCTAATAATGTAGTGCTGGATTATAAACAAAAGTTTACAGTAATCATTCACGTGTCCAAACTGGTAAAAATAAATTACATAGTTTTCGATGAATGGTGTTAAATAGAAATCTCCTATGCACAAAGCTTCTAAACAATTCATATGCACACTCAGCTGTCCATCAAGGATGTGAAGCTAACACCTCTCTCCTCAAGTGTGGCTTCTGCATTATGACTTCCTCCTAAATAACACACACAGGATGGACATGGGAAAAAAATTAACCTGTGGGAAAACTTGACAAACACTACTTCAGCTAGGTGACCAAAGTTAAGAATATAAGTGAGAAGTTTCCTTAAGAGCCTGTCCTCTTGATATATAGTGAAGAGGAAGCACTTCACCTCTGTGACCTGCTTTTTCAAAGCCAAGTCTAACCACGACAAAAACACCAAGCAAATCCCAGTGCCCGACAGTCTATAAAATACCTGACCAGTCCTCCTCCACACTGTCAAGGTCATGGAAACAAGGAGAGTCTGAGCAACTGTCAGAGCCCAGAAGAGACTAAACAGACATGATGACCCCATGTCCTTTGAGACACTGGAACAAGGAAAGGTATAACAAAGGAATGTGAATAAGGACTTCAGTTAATAGTAAAGTATCAGTATTTGTTCATTATTTGTCATGATTCTGTAGAAGATTAGACAGGAAAAAGTAAACATCAAATAAGAGAAACCTACTGTAACAAACTGGAAACCTAGAGGAAAAGGGGGATTTCTTTGTAAAAACACATTACCAAAATGGTCCCTAAATTAAGGAAAACACAAAAAGGCCAATTAATCACTGAGGAACCTCTTCCTCTACTGGTTATCCTATCACTCTTCCAGGGTTTCCCCCTCCTGGGACAGGGAAGGAGCAGGGACAGAGATGTCTGGCAGCTCCCCTAGTCTATGACCCCACCCAGTGTCTTCACCTCCCCCAGCCACGCCTACCCAGTGAGGACACCTGAGGAAGGATCAGGGATTATTGACTCAGATGTATCAACCAGGACTTTTTCTTTTCCCAGCGACTGGACACACTTACGGAAGTAAAATAAATTAGTATTTATTGTAAGGGTAGAAATACATTAATACTTGCAAGTGACAAGTTGAAGAATGGGTTTGGACCTGACAGGTCCAACGGCTCACACTGTCTCAGTGTGATCTTGCTTCTCTCCAAATCCTTGTCCCGCTCAGTGCCTTTGGGGGACCCCGTTCACAGGCACAGGCTCTCTCCCTGCCCTTGGGCCAACAGCAGTTCTAGGCTGACAACCACTCACCATCCATTTTCCGAGAAAGAGTTTCTCCTTTTCTTGGATTCCAAAAAGTCATGGTTTTAAATGCCTTTGATCTGGCTTGGGTTGCATTCTCATCCTTGACCCAACACCAGAAGATGGAAAATGGGACTGGCTAGATGTGGGTTGTAAACCCTTCTTCGAGCTGGGTGGAACATGGGGTCATCCTTCTGCAACTGTTTGGACTGGAAGCAGGTGAGATGTAATTCCCAAAGGAAAACTGAGGCACTTGGGCCTGAGAACAGATGCTGGCTGGGAGAAAGCAACAGATTCTAAGTCAATGACAGCTCACTGCACAGCACAGAATCTGACACAAAAGGAAGAAAGGGGTTCACTTAGGGTCAGGGGCTGCAGCTATGTATCCAGTGCTCTTACTGTCCCTCCCAAGACTGCAAGAAGTTCTTTCACTTGCTGAAAAGTCAGGATCACTGGTGGTGGTAAACTCAAGTCTCTCTCCTTGGGCATCAGGCCCTCACACTTCAGAGGCTGGCCCAGAACAGCCCATGTGCCCTCAGAAGACCCACAGACCTCATTCCTGCCCCTGAGATGTGGGAGCCCGTGAGTTATGCCACCTCCCTGGCCATATTAACTACCCATCCCTGAAAAACAATACTGCTCCTTTTCCAGTTTCTTCTCTCTCCTTTTCTAAGGGAAGAAACCAAATGCTAGGGTGGTAAGGAAACTCTTGTGCAATGAAGTAACGGGAGGCTCAAGAATTATTCCATGCCATGGAACCCATAATTGTCAGGCTTCCAGAGGCCACATGGATGCATATGGCTCTCCAAGACAATGGCAGTGTCAGTGTAAACCTCCCACTGGGAGGTCCAGGTGCTCCCATATCTTTGATTCTTAATGAATATGCATGTCAACAGTTTCTAACGACTGAAAGGACAAAGGATTGCAGGGCCATGGTCTACTGTATGGGTGTTGTGTCAGGGACACACTCCAATGTTTAGAGGATTATTACTTCTCTTGGCAGCCTATGAGGCTGTGAGCGGGAGGCCTTTTTCTCAGCCACATGCATGTTAGTAGTTGAAACTTCTCAAAGAAATGTCTACACTGCCCAGGTAGCTCTTGAATTGCCCAGCATCATGGTCAGCTCCGTAACTGTACATGAGGGCCTGACAATGCCCAGGCTGGACTGAGCTAGAGGACCACAGATGCCTGCCTGGATAGTCAGAGGTCAAAGGCTGTCCTGCCTGAGACTTGATCATCTATTCATGCCCATTCAGATGGAACAAAGGATGCCTCCAGGGCCAGGAGGGCCCCACCAGCCCTTAAGAAGGCGGCATCTGGGGGCTGGCAGGTCACTGCCCCCAGTCCTGTATAAATCCACACGTGTCCGCTGAGTGCCCTCCTGTCTTGGCTGTGCTGGAACCTGGGGCTGCCCAGGCAGAGTAGGGCCAGCATCACCCTTCCCAGGTAGGAGGGCAGAAGGAAACCATACATGACTTCTGACACCCTCCCCAATCCTTGACAGAGGTTGAGTTGGATAAGAAACAGTCCGAGACAAGAACAGACATTTCATTCTTCTCTCAGAGCCCAGGACTGGGGGAAGGGAGGCCAGAAAAACAGTTATTGACCTCAGCTCCCTGACTCCTGTTTGACCCTGGGCAAGTCCTATCCATTCTGGAGGCTTCAGAGAGAAAGAGAGGGGAGGGCAATGAGGGCCAATTGTGCTTAAACCTAACTCTAACCTTTACCCTAATAACCCTAACCTCTAACCGTAACCCCCTAACAACCCTAGACCCAGACCCCTAGACCCTTGCCCCGACCCCTAAACTCTAACCCCCGACCCTTTAGCCACAGCCCTCTACCAGGACGCTCCAACAATGACCCCTAACCCTAAACCGTGACCCCTGAACCCTCACACTGACTCAAACCTAGGCCTAAAGCCTGGCCTAGTGGGTACCGAGGGATGACTGTATGAACTCTCAAATAAACCAAGGAATTAAATCTTCCTGACCATGAATTTAGCAATGGTTTCTTAGATTTGACAGTAAAGCATAAGAAATGAAAGAAAAAAATAGATAAATTGGATTTCCTCAAAATTACAAACCTTTGTGCATCAAAAGAGGCTATCCAGAAAGGAAGAAGACAGCCCACAGAATGGAAGACAATATTTGCACATTCTATATCTGATAAGACTCTTTACCTAGAATATACCCAGGACTTTTCCAACTCATCAACAAAAAGACAATAACATTTTTGAAACAGACAAATGGCTGCATGGACTGCTCTCCAGGCAAGACGTACAAATGGTCAACAAGGACATGGAAAGATGTCAAACGTCAGTAGTCATGATGAAAATGCAAATGAAAGCCACAGTGTGATGCCCCTTCACACACACTAGAATAAAAATAAACTTTAAAATCAATTTTAAAATATATAAATAAAAATAACAAATGTTGGCAGCAATGCAGAGAAATTGGAACCCTTAAAAGTTACTTGTGGAGATGCACAATGGTGAAGTCTATGCGTACAAACCTTTACCATTTACTTAAAAATATAAAATATAATTACCATGTGGTTCAACAACTCCACTCCTAGATATATACCAAAAAAAATGGAAAACAGGCATTCAAACAAAAACTTGTACCCCAATTATTCATAGCAGCACTGTTCACAATAGCCCAGGGTAGAAAAGATTTAAATGTCCATCACCAGGTAAACGGATAAGCAAAATAAGGTAGATTCATAAGCTACATTATTCTGTCATATAAAGGAATAAAGTAAAATTATACAGCCGCTGTGGAAAACTGTGTGGTGGCTCCTAAAAAACATGGATGTGATCCCTTGATTCCACTCCAGGGTGTACACCCAGAATATTAGAAAGCAAGGGCTGGAACAGACATTTGTACCCCATATTCATAGCAACATTATTCACAATAGCGAAAAGGTGGAAGCAACACAACACATCCTTCAACAGATGAATGGAAAAGTACAGTGTAGTATATACACAATGGAATATGATTCAACCTTTAAAACTAAGGTAATTCTCACACATGCTACAATGTGGATGAACCTTGAAGTCATTATGCTAAGTGCAACCAGCCAGACACAAAAAGGACAAATGTTCTATGATTCCACTAGTATGAGGTATCCAGATAAGTCAAACTCAAAGACAAAGTAGAATAAGGTTGCCAGGGGTTGAGATGAGTTCGTGTTTAATGGTTACAGTTTCACATGGGGAAGATAAAGCTCTGGAGATGGATGGTGAGGATATTTTTACAGCAATGTGAATGTAGTTAATGCCACAGAACTGTGTACTTACAAATGGTTTAAATGGGGCTTTCCCCATGGCACAGTGGTTAAGAATCTGCCTGCCAACGCAGGGGACACGAGTTCAAGCGCTGGTCCTGGAAGATCCCACATGCCACAGAGCAATTAAGCCCGTGAGCCACAGCTACTGAGCCCTTGTGCCACAACTACTGAAACCTGTGCGCCTAGAGCCCGTGCTCCGTAACAAGAGAAGCCACCGCAATGAGAAGCCTGCACACAGCAACGAAGAGTAGCCCCGCTCGCCGCAACTAGAGAAAGCCTGCGTGCAGCAACAAAGACCCGACACAGCCAAAAAATAGAAAATAAAATAAAATAATTTTTTAAAAAGTTTTAAAAAAATGATTTAAATGGTAAATGTTATGTGTTTTTAATCACAATGGAAAAAATGAATGAAATAATGATCAATGTTACAATGTGGATAAACACTGAAAACATCCTAAGTGAAAGAAGCCATACAGAAAAACCACCCAGATCATGCTCATCTTGTACACTTTAAACCCAGCAAGGTTTTTTAAGTGAGGAAAAGCCCCAGTGATTTTTCCAAGAAAAGAAAACTGGATTTGAATAGAAAAATACATTTCCACAAAGCTGGGGCAGCTGGTGAAAGTTGAAGCAGGTCTGTAGGTAGGATTATAATGTGGAAACCATAATTATTCCTCATTTTGGGGTTATGTGCTCGTTCCCTGGGAGAGTGGCCCTCCTACTCTCACAGGGTAAAACAAACTGGAGTATTTTGTGAATGTGGAAAACTTTATACTGCTATTTAAAGTTTTTTATACACTTGAAATTTACTAGAAAATAAAGTACTTATCAAAACAGCCATGTCATACCATGCCAGAAATACAGACAGAGCTATAGGGACTTGCCTGGGGGCGCGGTGGTTAAGAATCCAACTGCCAATGCAGAGGACATGGGTTCGAGCCCTGGTCCAGAAAGATAACACATGCTGCGGAGCAACTAAGCCCGTGCACCACAACTACTGAGCCTGTGCTCTAGAGCCCGTGAGCCACAACTACTGAAGCCCGAAGCCTAGAGCCCATGCTCTGCAAGAAGAGAAGCCACTGAAATGAGAAGCCCATGCACTTCAACGAAGAGTAGTCCCAACTTGCTGCAACTACAGAAAGCCCACGTGCAATAACAAAGACCCAACACAGGCCAAAAAAATTAATTAATTAAAAAAAATAGAGCTACAGAGCATACAGCACTTCCACTCCTGGGTGTGTATCTCGGGAGAACCATAAATCCATAGGACACAGGCACTTCAACTATTAGTGCAGCCCTTTTGCAGGAGCCTCGACTTAGAAACAATATAAATGTCCTTGGAAGGAAAAAATGGATAAAGAAGATATGGTACTTATGTACAATGGAATATTACTCAGCCATGAGATCAATGAAATAAGGCCAGTTGCAGCAACTCAGGTGAACTTAGGTACAATCATTCTAAGTGACATAAGTCAGACACAAAAAGACACTTAGCATAAGATATCACTTATAGGTGGAATCTAAAAATGGCTACACATGAACTAAATTACAAAAGACAGTCACACATTTAGAAAACAAACTTAAGGCTGCTAAAGGGGAAAGGTGGGGTGGGGTGAGGCATAAACCAGAGGGTTGAAATTAGCACAGATAGGGTTCCAAAGACCAAATAGGTAACTGACAAGACCTACTCTATAGCTCAAAAAACTAGACTGGGCACACTCTAGTCACCATAAAAGAATATATACGACTGGTAAGAATCTGAAAAAGAATTTATGGATGTCTCTCTGTAAGTGAATCAAGTGGATGTTCAGCAGCAAGAAAGACAGCATTGAAAATCAGCTATACCCCGTTATAAAAATAAATTACAAAAAAAAAAAAAACCAAGGAGAAACTTACAAAATTCATTCAGGAGCTGTGATGAAACCTGCATTGACCCCATCTAGATCCACAGTTAAACGGGACAAGAGCAGAGGGCTCCATCTCTGTCTTTATGTTTACAGTCTAATGCGAGCTCAAGTCATTTTACCTCTGTTCATACACTGCTGATTATTTTCAACAAATCACAAAGATATTGGTGTTTTATATTTACTATTTGGTGCTTGAGCTGGAGTAGCAGGCAGCACCTTGAGGATATTAATCCTGGCTGAGCTATGCTAACCTGGAGCGCTACTTGGAGATGCCCAAATCTTTAATGTAGTCATAACAGTCCCTGCACTTGTAATAGTTTTCTTTATAGTTGTACCCATTATACTGCAGGGTTCAGAAACTGACTTGGGCCACTAATAACTGGGACACCTGAGGTAGCATTTCCCCAAATAAATCATGTAAACTTTTGACTACTTCCCCCACCATTCTTACTCCTACTCATATTACCAATAGTAGAAGCTGGTTCTGGTAAAAGTGGAACTGTATATTCAGCTCTAGCCTGCAATCTGGCCCACGCAGGAGCCTCTGTCGACCTAACCATTTCCTCCTTACCTTTAGCAGGTGTCTCTTCAATTCTTCGTGCTATTTCTTGTATTACTATAGTCTTTAATCCAAAACCAGCAGTCAAATCCCAATACCAAACACCATTACTTGTTTACTCTTCCCTAACTATAGCCATATTACTATAATTACCACTCTCAGTCCAAGCAGCCAGAATTGCCACACTGTTAAGAGATAGAAATCTCAACACTACATTCTTTGACCCTGCAGGAGGAAACCGAATCCTATAGCAACACCTAGTTTGATTCTTTGGTCACCCTGAAGTGTGTATTCATGGCCTACCAGGGTTTGTTATAATTTCACATATCATTACATACGATTTAGGACAAAAACTGCCTTTCAGCTATTTGGGAATATTATGAGTCATGTCCACTGGCCTTTTAGGATTTCTCTTGTGGGCCCATCTTATATTTACCATAAGGATAGCTGTCGACTCAGTAGCATACTTTGCATCAGCTACCATAATTACTTCTATCCCTACAGGAGTAAAAGTATCTAGCCGATTAGAAACTCTTTATTTAATTTTTAATTTTTTTTATTTTTGGCTGCGTTGGGTCTTCGTTGCTGCGCACCGGCTTTCTCTCATTGCGGTGAGCGGGAGCTACTCTTCGTCGCCATGCGCAGGCTTCTCATGGCAGTGGCTTCTCTTGTTGCAGAGCACAGGCTCTAGGCATGTGGCCTTCAGTAGTTGTGGCTCACGGGCTCTAGAGGGCAGGCTCAGTAGTTGTGGCGCACGGGCTTTTTGCTCCGCGGCATGTGGAATCTTCCTGGACCGGGGATCAAACCCGTTTCACCTATATTGGCAGGCCAATTCTTTACCACTGCATCACCAGGGAAGTCCCTGATTAGCAACTCTTCACGGAGGTAATATTATATGAGATCCCACTCTATTATGAGTTTTAGGCTTTATTTTCCTTTTTACAGTAGGTGGTTTGACAGGAATCATCTTAGCCAACTCATCCCCAGACATTGTCCTCCAGGATACATACTATGTAGTAGCACACTTCCATGACGTACTGTCCATGGGAGCAGTCTTCACTATTATAGGAGGCTTCCTACACTGATTCCCACTATTCTCAGGTTACACAGTTAACTCAGCAGTAGCAAAACTCACTTCACAGGTATATTTGTAGCAGTAAATATGACTTCCTGCAGCACTTTCTTGGCCTCTCAGGGAGGTTACTACATTCCTCTGAGGCACACACAACATGAAATATTTTGTCTTTAGGCTCATTCCTCTCAGTAGCAGCAGTAATGCTAATAATCTTCACACTGTGAAAACCATTTGTGTCCAAACGAGAAGTCTCAGCAGTGGAAACTGCTGCTCCTAACCTAGAATGGTTGCACGGATGCCCTCCACCATATCCTATATTTGAAGTCCTACCTATGTAAATGTAAAATAAGGTAGGACTCAAGTCCTTTTCAAGCAGTTTGAAGCCAACAGCATAACAATTATGTCTTTCTCAATAAATGAGATAAAAGTAAAAAGTGATGTAAAATTTTCAAAGTGAAATTATAGGCTAAAATAGTGTATATCACAAAGGCATATCAATTTCATCTAAGCTCTCAAGATACATCACCGATTATGGAAGAACTTTTACATTTTCATCACACACATTAATAGTGATTTTTAAAAGAAGTTCTCTAGTACTCTATATTATTTCACTAATATTGACAATTAAACTAACTCATATATGTACAATAGATGCACAGGTAGAGAAAATTTGAACATTTTACCAGCCATTATTATAATCTTAGCTGCTCTATCATCATTGTGAATCCTTTACATGATACATGAAATCAATAACTCTCCCCAAAGCATAAAAACTATGGGTCAGTAATGATACTGATGCTACAAATACACAGATTAAGAAGATTTAAATGTTGACTGCTCTGTAATCCCCACATCAGAGCTAAAACCAGGAGAATAGTGATTAATAGAAGTCAACAACCTAGCACTATAGAGATAGTCATTGAAGATTAGTTTCATCTGAAATTGTTGTACACTCCTGAGCTGTTCCTTCTCAGGCCTAAAAAGAGCTGCTCTCCCAGGACGCCTAAATTAAAGAATCCTAATACAGACAGGACCAGGCCTATGTTGTGGACAAGAGAGCTCGTTTTCCTGAGGTCAAAGACAGGACAGAGGGATATGGCTGAGATATGGAGTGAATCTGGAGCCCATGGGGATGCACCCTCCAAGCTCCAGGATAGGAATGGGGCCTCTGGGGTCCCAGGCCACCCACCACGCCCTCCCGAGCAGGATCTTGGCAACATTCCCTGTCAGTGATAAGGGAGCCCTAGCACTTGTCACGCCCCAATGCTGTGTCCTATGTGGGTCCCATGCTCTTGGGACCACACCCACACTCTGCAGGTCCACGCTGCAGGGTCCTTCCTGCCTCAGGAGTACAGACCCCACAGCAAGCAGTTTCCTCCCCAACCAGCAGGAGGAGGGGAGGAGAGCAGGGGCACCAGGGGAATCTCACTCAGACAACACCCCAGGGGTGCCAGCGGGAACAGTGATGATGCAGATGAGGCACAGACCAAGAGATGGATCCAGAGGACCCAAAAGGCAGCTGGTCAGGTCCTGGCTCATCTGTACCTCAGACACCTTTGTCCCTCATACAGCCCCTTCCTCATACACCCTCTCCTTAAATGCAGATTCTTCAGATGCAAACAGGCAGAGCTTCAGGCTGAAAGTCAGCTCTTCCAAAGTGACCCCTCAGCAAACACTGCAGGATTCCACTCCAGTGGGTGCCCTGGAGTCCACAATTCAGGGACTGAAGTGGATATCGGTGCCAGGGGCAGTGGGAGAGAATGGGGAGTGAGACGTTCGTGGTTGTGGAATTTTGGTTTTGCAAGATGAAAAGTCCTAGGAATGGTGGTGATGGCTCCACGAGAAAGTGAATAGATCTGATGCCTCAGAAACGTGCACTTAAAATGGTGATGATGGTAAAGGGTATGTGACGTGTGTTTTATTTCACTTAAAATAAATTCTTAAAATAATGTCTTGTTCACTGTGATTCCATTTCGACTCCCCTTCATCACAGATGTCGGAGGCCCAGACACAGTCCCCTACCTTAGGGGCCATCACGGTACCCTCACATGTCACATGGGAGACCATTCTTAGGGGGGGCTAGTCTGTGCTCACCTGACCTCTGTCCAGGGGGACCCAGGCAGTGGTGACCCCCATAGATTAGACATATGATATGATATGTTATTAATATGATACCACCAAGCATTGTCACTCACCAGAACACAGAGCAGCAACCCACTCAAACATGCCTGACCTCACATGAATGTGAGAAGACTAAGAGAAGAAAAGGTACCACAGGTTAATCAGGTCAACACCCTTAATGCAGAGGTTGGAAATCTCAAAGGGGAAAAGACACACTGCAGGCAAAGAGCACATATGGGCTCTCCCCATACTAGTGATCCTGACCCATGCAGATGTGGTGAGAGCCACACAGTCCCCACACCCTTTACCTAGGGTCGCACGTCCACACTCACCACGGTGACCCCACCTCCCTAGACCCTGCGCCTAAAGTCACACGTTCTCTCTCAACAGGTGACCCCTCCTACCCAGACCTCTCCACCTGAGTCACATGTCCACAGTCCCAGGGTGAACCGCCCTCCCCAGACTCCCCCAACTGGGGTCACACGTGCACAGTCTCCAGGGTGACCTCACCTCCCCAGACCCTGCACCTGGGGTGACATGTCCCCTTGGTCAGGACACCATGGCTCTGCTGGTGGATCCCCTCATGTGGAAACAAGCTGTGTTCCTGGGGCCTCCTGGGATGGGAAAATGTGGCAGGTGGGTCTCCTCTCCCCACACTTGTACCAGAGAAGTCCTCCTCTTTTCAGTTTGATTCTGTTGATTTTACCTGTGTTTAAAGCTTTCATGCTAAAGTTGAACACACTACTTGGTTCTGGCGGGCTCAGTCCTTTCTTGTCTCACATGCTTGTTGAGATCACTCACAGGACAGCAGGGCTGAAAGCAGAGGGGCAGCTCTGGACGCTTCTGAGTAGGGACGGTAGACTGGAAGGAGAGCTCAGCAGCGGCCTCAGCTGTTACCCATCGGGCTTTTGCCCGATCTGCGTGCCCTGCAATCAATTCACCAGCTAAACCTGCCTCCCTACGCACCATGCACGTGCTGGTGAATTGGAATTATTGCCAGGTAGCCCTCCTGTGGATTCTCCACGAGCCCCAGGGAAGGTGAACCTTACAGGGATTAAGACTAAGGCCCCGACCACAGCACTGACCCTTGGGAGGACCAAGTAACCACACTCAGAAGAGAGGCTGTTACTTAGAGAAGCCCACCTCAGTTCCAGACCCCAGACATTTAAGCACTCACCTTCAGATGCAGGCACGGAGCTTCCCAGTCCTGAGGCCAGGCCGGGTTTCTACCCAGGTTCCCATAGTCCTAGCGTACACAGAACATGGTCAGGCCTAAATCTTCTTCTTATAGACAACACATGGTCAGCTCTGAACATAATCAGTAGAAAGGACATGCAGAGGTCTAAATCTACCGTGTAGACAGAACTTGACCATGTTTAAACTAGCTTAGGGCTGATCTCATAGGAGGTACAGATCACACACATGGGTCTCTCATCTTTGGACACCCACATCAGGAAACTGAACAAAATCTTTGTCATTAAACATTTCAACAGGCAAAACAGAAATGTTACCAGTTTCTCTGGCCACCTGATGGTCAGGATCCATGGGTGAGCCATGAACTTCTGAGAGTGCAGCCCCGTCTGCTGCCAGGACAGACAAGAAGTGGCCTGATTCCAGCCTCCCAGGCTTCCAGAAGGAGGCGGCCGCACTGGAACCCAGGCAGGACAGTCCTGCATGGTCCAGGCCGGGAGATCCGGTCTGTCCATTCCACTGGCCAATTCCGGGCGGGGCGCTCAGGGCCGCTGAGAGCCCTGCACTCAGGTCCTGCTTCCCTGCAGCGTGTGCATGTGCATGTGCGTGTGCGTGTGCGTGTGCGTGTGGGTGTGTGTAGAGGGGGCGGTGGCTGACGGCTCCCATGGCTCCCGTCCCGGGCACCGCGCTGTCTTCGAGGGGAGTCACGGGGAGAGGTAGGGGCACAGAAGCTGTTGGAGAGGAGAACCCACCGCGGAGCTCCTTGCACACTGGCTCGCCCCACCTGGTGACCCGCCTGCCCATCGTGGGCCGCATGTCACCCCCCAGACCCCACCCCCGAGGGCAGGGCGCCTGCTCTTTCAAAAGGACAAGGTCTCACATGAAGGAGACCCAGTGGGGACTGTCACGCCCCCACTCTTGATGCTGACTTTGGGAGAATGAACCCCCTTGACTGGGCGATGGGACACTGTGAGGAAAGAGGTGGCGGCCCCATCCAAGTCGGGGCCTGGCTGAGAGATGGGAACACAGGAGCCAAGTGCAGGGCCTGGAGGCCAGGCCAACAGGAGGGGCACCCCCAGCCTTGGCCGGGCTCTCCAACTGTGACATTGTAGCTTTAGGGGACCTGGGGCAGGTGACTGAATGTAATGGGTGTCTAAACTGGACCCTGAATGGGGCTTAAGGAAGGTGTGAAGGATGTTACTGAGACCGTGACAGTCATTGGAAGACAGACTCTGTGTCAGGACATCCTGCTCCATCCATTTAAATCCCTGAGATCTGTGACCTTTACGTGGCTACGCAGGATTGTTAGAGCAGCTGCGTGTGGATATATCTGCAAGTGGTTCCAGCAAACACACAGTTGTGCACACAGGCGGGCACAGCACACACACACAAACATATGTAGGTGCACAGCACAAATATATTCACACACTAGCATATGAACACACATGCACGCATATGCCCATGCACACACTAACGTGAGCAAGTGCACACTAACGAACGTGTGCAAGTGCACATACCTATGCACATGCACAGCATAGGTATGCAAACAGGCACATGCACACGCATGTACATAGCACACACACAGGGAATAAAGTGAATCCATAAAGTGAGTCCGTAAAGCATTAAGTCCTGAACACAAGTGAAGCTGACATGTATTTTTCCCTTTTCTTAGCTTTGATGTTTTTCACAATAAAAAGTTTAAGGAAAAAGTTAATGGCAAATGACTTTTGATTCATAGGACTTTCTGACGTTATTCCACAAATATGACAGGAGAAATGAATGTAGATAGTACATGTGTCCACTAATGGATGAATGGAGAAGAAAAACATGGTCCATCAATACAAGGGAATGTTGTTCAGCCTAAAAGGGAAGGCAATTCTGACACAGGCTGCAGCAGGGGTGATCCTTGGGGGCATTAATGCTCAGTGATGTAAGCTAGACGCAGACAAACAAACAGTGCTTGATCCACTCATACAAGGCCCCTAGAGCAGTCGGAAACATAGAGACAGAAAGTAGGATGGTGAGTGCCAGGGGCTGAGGGAGGGACAATGGCGACTGAGTGTTTAATGGGGACTGTTTCAATTTTGCAGGATGAAAAAATTCTGGAGGACGATGGCGGTCAGGTTTGCACAACAGTGCGAATTACTTCTGGACCCTGAAATGCGCACTTAAAAACGGTTAAGATAGTAAAGTTTATGTTTTGTGTATTGGACCACAATTTTTTAAACTTTTAAAAGAAAACAACAGGAAGTAGTCCGTGAATAACACAAGATGCACAACTTCACTAACGACCGAGGGATTAAAACCGTAAGAAAACTACTGTGCACACACCTACCAGAATGGCAGACATGAAGACACAGTATCAAATATCAGCAGGATGTGGAGCAATGGAAAGCCTGGTGCGCAGCGGGGGGTGCAACCACTTCTGAAACAATTGGGCCTCAGAGAGCGAAGTCCATGCACACAGACCCACAGTGTTCCTCCCAGCTGAACACAACCCCCCCAGCCCTGCACCAGGACACACGGACATGGACTCTGCAGCCACAGGAGCCAAACCTGAAAGAACCTGAAGACCATCACAAGCAGATGCAGAAATGAACCATGCACGCTCCTATGAAGGAATATTCCACAGCAATGGAGTACATTTTGTTTAAAGGCAGTAAAACTATAAAAAATTATTTTTTTGAAAAAACTATATTCACAAGATGAAAGAATCTATAATTCTGGCACCTAAGGATTGTCGAATGCTCCTAAAAATAGATTGTTGTGGAAACGTTTATTATAAGGAAATTGATATATTCTCTAGGAAGGACGGGGTGAATGGGCCTGCTACATTTTCTACATTGAAGACATATACAGGTTTTGATTCTACTTCTGTTAAATCAAGAGGGGCTTCACTGGATTTCTGCTACTGTGGAGATAATCAAATTCTGGGTAGGGGTCAGGAGAAAACTAGTCATAGGCGTTCTCGTGTAATAATTACTGTTGAAAGTGTAAATGATCCATTTATCAGTAAGACTGAGAGTAGAATAACTGCTACATTACTTCATAGGAGGTTGTGTGTGCTACTGTCCCTAGGGCTCCAGTGAGTGAGTATTTTGAATGTGAAGCTCATCCAGATCTGAGAATGGAATAAGTGGCTAGGTGTGATATGGCTAATATAAATAATATGCCAACATTTATATTAATTAGTGGGTAAGATACGGGAAGAGGAATTCATGTTGTGAGAGCCAGGGTTAAGGTTAGCATTGGGGGGCTTCCCTGGTGGCGCAGTGGTTGAGAGTCCGCCTGCCGATGCGGGGGACGCGGGTTCGTGCCCTGGTCCGGGAAGATCCCACATGCCGCGGAGCGGCTGGGCCCGTGAGCCATGGCCGCTGGGCCTGCGCGTCCGGAACCTGTGCTCCGCAACGGGAGAGGCCACAGCAGTGAGAGGCCCGCGTGCCGCAAAAAAAAAAAAAAAAAAAAAAAAAGGTTAGCATTGGGGCAATAATATATAAATTGATGATGTTGATGGACATAGTGGTTCTTTAAAAAGTAATTTGTATGCCTCAGCAATGGTTTGTAATCATCCATGGGGGCTGAGGATTGTTGGCCCTTTCTGGATTTTTATATAGCCTAGGATTTTCCATTTAATTAATATGAGGAATGCTATGGTGAATTAAATTGGGTCATTTGTGAAAGAATGTTGATTATAAACATATTCTTAGGAAGAGGACTTGAACCAGTGCAGATAAAGGTTTCAGTTTTACATAATTACCGGGCTCTGCCACCTTAACAAACCCGGTTCTACAGCAGGGTATGTATAAATTAATTGAATGTAGATTATATCATCATTTAGTTTCCAGACATTTTGTAAAGTAAGCCGTAATGCTCTTGTCCTTTCCTACTGGAAGAAATCTGCAATAGACAGAAAGCAACCAGGATGACTCCAGTCTGAACTCAGATCACGTGAGACTTTAATCGTTGAACAATTAAAAGCAGTTATACCATTGAAATGTCGTGATCCAGCATCAAGGTCATAAACCTTATTGCCGCTATGAACTCCAGAATACAATTACACTGTTATCCCTAGTAAAACTTGTTCTGTTGATCAGTGTTTTAGAACAGGTGATAAAGCATTTTGACTAGTTGGTCTAAATTTTGATCAGTCAGAGGTGGTTGCTTCTCCAAAAAATAAATGACACATGGGCCCAAGGCACACCAGCTTCAGTAGTTGTGGCACACAGGCTCAGTAGTTGTAGCCCACTGGCTTAGTTGCTCTGTGGCAAGTGGGATCTTCCCAGATCAGGGATTGAACCCGTGTCCCCTGCATTGGCAGGCAAATTCTTAACCACTTCATCACCAGAGAAGTCCCAGAATCGCAGTCTCCCTTTTAGTATACCTTAAGCCCAAAGAATCCATGGAGAATTGTTACAGAAAATAAGACAATAAAATATTGTAAGGACTGTAACAGAAGTATATAGTACACAGTTCATATAAACACAGCCCAAGCAGTTACAAAGTATATTAAAAGGGAGGCTGCAATTTTATTTTATTATTTTTATTATTTTTTAACATCTTTATTGGAGTATAATTCCTTTACAATGATGTGTTATTTTCTGCTTTATAACAAAGTGAGTCAGTTATACATAAGCATATGTTCCCATATTTCTTCCCTCTTGCATCTCCCTCCCTCCCACCCTCCCTATCCCACTCCTCTAGGTGGTCACAAAGCACCGAGCTGGTCTCCCTGTGCTATGTGGCTGAGGGAGGCTGCAATGTTAAAAGAATAAGATAAATTATACCCACAAACTCCCAATCTTTCCTGAAACGTTGCAATCTGGAACCCTATTGTAGGAAGCAGAAGATTCCAGGAGACATTCTACAAATGAAGGACTCTAAACCCTGTGGTTGGATAAGGAATTCTGGAAGGAAGGTATCCTCACCCGAGGAGAGCAGGTTCCTATACTTGTCTAACATCACATACCTGGATAGTTCCCACTGATCTTGGGCCAGGCATTGCCTGTCCTCTTGAGAGAAAACTATGGCCATATCCTGGAATGTCAGCAGTCCCTGAAATTAAAAGTACACATACCGTGTGGCCACGGGAAGAGTTCATAATGTGACCCAAGAAGAAAAGAGCAAGTTAAGAGAACTGGTTTTAATTTAGAAGAGTGTCTTCAATTACCCACTAATATATATATATATATATATATATATATATATATATATATATATATTTTTTTTTTTTTTTACAAAGTAAGTTTCTCTATCTTATTTCTAACTACAAGAAAAGAGTGTGGCATGTGATCCACAAAACCAGTATAGAGACTATACTTATCTGGAAAAGAAATGATAAAATGATGGTTTCAACACAGGCATATGCATTTTTGAGTGTTTTATTTATATCAAATTGGATAAAATGTGTGTATTTCTCAGACAGAAAAGACGTGTCGAGGTAGAAATGTACCTTTCAACTATTCATGGGTACACAAGGACACTGGGGAGATTGTAAAAGTTCAGATTGTGATTCAGTAGGTCCGGTGGGCCTGAGTTCTATTTTTTTAACAAGCTCACTTTTAACTAGTGATGCCACAGTCTCTGATTCATTAACGACAATTGTGAATAGCAGAGACATAATTAGAAAGGTAAAAATTCATATTTAATTTTGAACTTAAAGTGTTTTATGGATTTTACACCTTTAATAGGATAGAAAGCACAGCAGCAACAATCATTTGTGAATATTTACCATAGACCGTGTATCTTTCTAACTTTGTAGTGTAGGACTCCAGGAAAAATGCCTGGGCTGCGGTCACAGTGGGCGGGGCCCTCAGGCCGGGCCGCCCCTCCAGGACCCCCGACGGGGCCCTGCGCTCCTGGCGGCTCCCTCCCCCGGCGCCTCCGTCCCTCCCAGAAGGCCTCGGGGCAGAGCGGTCCCACCCACTGCGCCCAGAACGGAGCCCGCGTTTCCGCAGAGCTGGAGCTCCCGGCTCGGGGTCTCTTCCCTCCGCCTTCACGGAACTGCCCCGGAGCCCGCGGCGAGGGCGGCCTCACTGACGCTGCCAGCCCTGGAGGGGCCCCGGAGGCCGAAGCCGCGACAGTCGTGCGGACGGCGGGCCGGGTAAGTGGGCGCCGACCCTCCGCCTGGTACGGTGCCCTGGCGGCAGGGCAAGACCAGCTTCTGAGGGGCAGGGGTTCGCTGCCACCCGCCGCTGCTGTGCAGAAAGGGCGGCCCCCAGCGTCTGGTCCCGGGAACTTCGGTCCCTCCTCTCGCCCCTGCCCTCGGCCTGGCTCGCGGGGCCTGGGGGGCGTGGGGAGGGGGTCGGCCTGAGTGTCCTGAGGGGAAACGGGGCAAGGGAGGCGCAGGGCCCGGCTGCAGCGTCAGCGCGCCTCCCCCCGACTGAGGGGAAGGCGGCTAAAAACTCCTCCCGAGGCTCGCAGGCCCCTTATTCAGCGGAGTCCCTCTGCCCTCCTTCGTCCCTGAGCTAAAGGACCGGGGCAGGGGATAGGGCAGGGCACTGGCGCAGGTAATGGGGACCATCAGCAGGTGATTGTTAACTAAGGAAAACCGGCTCTCCCAACGTGAGGAATGCAGCGCTTTTCTTTGTTTGCGGAGATGCCAGAGGCTGGGCTCCCTGAATTCCTTCCTTTCATATGCACCTCAGCGCTCTGGGGCCTGCATTCTGTATTTGCATATCCTGACATCCTCAGGGCTCGCGGCTCACACTGGAGGGCTGCAAGGGCTGATGACTGTGATATCCTTTGTTTACTGAGATGGCAAGAAATATTCCATTTCTCACAGGCTTGAGGGGCACAGAGTGAAAAGGGTAGGAGAATCTCACTCGGCATGTACTTTGGTTTACATATAGATAATATGTACACTTAACTGTGCTACTAGAGGTTCTCAAGTGTGATCAACTTGTACTACTGCCCTCTATGTATTAACTTCATGAATATCATAAGATACATGCCTATAGAATTGACTTAATCCATTTAAATAGGATAATGGTTTTTAAAGGAAACATAATTGAAATATGACAACAAATCCCTTACCACTAAAGGCTGGGTCTGGAGCAACCTAAATAAATGTTCCATTGTTAAAATATTGAAAGATGTATTCAATAGAAATATCAACAAAAATGACAAATGATGAGGGCAGCAGAATGTTGAAATGTTCTATCTTTATCCTTAAAGTGGCAGAACATCATGTATTAGTAGGCGCTGAGGGCAGAAGATGCCTGATTTATACCTTTGTCATATTTGTACAGTTGTTTCAACAAGTAACTTAAAGACCAAATGGAAAAAAAGGAGGTTTGTGCCTGAGATCATGTTGATGTGAAACCAGGGATGGCCACCTTGTCCCAGGTGAGTTAAGTTTACCTGGCAGGTAGACCACAGAGCTCCTGAGAAGCAAGGGTTGGAATTTTTCTGCTGGGTGCCCCTTAGGTTCTGTGACTTGACTGATTGTGAGTCATGTTTCGGGAAAGACCTGATCACAGGAAAAGGGTGGGGAAGAGTGATTTGGGGAGCAGCTAACAACATGCATCACGGCTCATGGCTTGAAGGAATTTTAAAGAAACAGGAAAACAAATGCTTCTTATGGAATCAGAGAATGTCCAGCCGGACAATCCCAGAAAATGAGGAACACCCATCCCATTTTCCAGATGAGAAAACAGAGGCCCAGCAAGGTGAAATCCCTCACCCAAGTTGCACCCGTCTCTCCTCCCCACTACATGGTTCATGAAAGCACGACTTTTCCTGTCGTGATCACTGCTGAACCCCAAAAAGGACCAGGCATCTAGCCGCTGCTCCAAAAATTTTGGTTGACTGTAGGAACAATGCTATTTTTTTCTTTCTCACTCTTATTCAGGATTGTGCCAAGAACTCCCCAGGCTGCAATGTAATTCGATAAATGTAAATATTAATTGAGTTTTGTTGTGATGAGGACTTAGGCTTTGGAGGTAACAGACTTGGTTCAGATCTTGGTTCTGCCACTCAATAGCTGTTTGGCTTTGGGAACATTACTAAACCTCTCTGAGCTTATTTCCTCCTTTGTAAAGTGGGGATACATGTATCTGAGCCAGCAGAGCACCTGCATGAGAGATGTGCACTAAATATTGGTCTTTCTCACTCTCCCACGCCATCTCTGTGCTTCCCAGAGAAGATGTATAGAAGGATATAGTACTTTTTAAAATTAATTAATTAATTAATTAATTTTTGGCTGTGTTGGGTCTTCGTTGCTGTGCGCGGGCTTTCTCCAGTTGCGGCGAGCGGGGGCTACTCTTTGTTGTGGTGCGCGGGCTTCTCATTGCAGTGGCTTCTCTTGCTGCGCTTGTTGTGGAACACCGGCTCTAGGCCCACGGGCTTCAGTAGTTGTGGCCTGCAGGTTCACTAGTTGTGGCGCATGGGCATAACTGCTCCGCAGCATGTGAGATCTTCCCTGACCAGGGCTCGAACCCATGTCCCCTGCGTTGGCAGGCATATTCTTAACCACTGCGCCACCAGGGAAGTCCAATGTAGTACTTTATAAAGAGGGGTTTTAGTTGATTTCAGATAGTGTACATGTTTCTTGTAGAAAAGATTTTTCCACTATAGAAACATTAACATGCAATACCACTACAAATGCAGTATTCTATGGGTTAGATATTATCAGTAAATTTTATAAGTAATTGGGCAAAGGCCAAAGCACTAGGTACTGGGGAGTAAGAAGTCTCAAGTCTGGGGTGCCCCCCCACCCCAATTTCAAGAGCAGGGTGTGTTTTTCAAATCCATATTTCATCTGGTCTTTGTTTCTCATCCATCCTCTGTGTCTGCCTTTCACAAAAGGCTCAGATCCTCCACTTTCACACCCTCCTGGCTGGCTGTGCTCCAGCTCCCGTCCTGGAACCTCTGCACGCATGGGTGTGCCTGCTCTCCCTGGGCCTCACCAGCTTTGCCAGGGAGCTGCTGTATCGTGCACTGCTAGCTGTACCCCAGAGTGCCTAGACCCTTCTGGTACATGAAGTACACCCTCATCACCATGAGTGCACGCCCATCCCCTTACCTTATATCCTGCCTCTAAGCCAGGCTTGGGGGTGACTAGTGTGCATTCAGCTATGTGAGGTGCTGGGATCAAAGTGAAGTTCCCACCTTTTGAAGTTGCAGGCTTGAGGGGCACACAGTGATGTAAAGTCGGGTCACCTGACTTAAAGGGGGGGCTGATTGATTTAAAGCCAGGGCAGCTGGCTTAAACCCTGCGTCCCTCCGCTGCAGGACGAGACCAACTTTGGCGCTGCTCGGGTTTGCTCCAAGCCAGCACTGCTGTGCAGGAAGAGCTTCCAGTAGCGCCTTAGTGCGGGGGGACTTGGTCCGTTGTCTTGCCGCTGCCCTCAGAGCGGGGCCACCTGCTCTTCTGGAGGAGAATCAGGGAGGGGGAAGTGCAGAGTCCCGGCTGGAGTTGCGGCACCCCTTGTCTGATGGCAGGGAAGGGGGGACGGGGCTGTGTGGTGTCCTGGGGCTGGACTCACCAGGTCGACTCAGCCTCTCAGCCTCCTAACCTCACCCCACACACCCCACAAGAGTCTCCGATAATATGTAATTGCGCCTTAGGTTCCCGGTCTTCAAACTCATACCCAGGCTCCCAGGTCCCTTGATTTAGCCAATTCCTCTGTGCTCTTTCTTCTATTAGATACAGACCCAGAGGGAGGGGCTGGGGGATGGGACTGGAGGGACCCCGGCAGCACTGGCCTCAGCTGACTAAAGAGATCCAGGGCCTGCGCTATGACACATGTGCGAGGACCCTTAAGGCGCAATCGAGGGGGGCAGTTAGAGGCAGTCCTTGTTGCCTCAAGTGAGTATGGATCACCGTCGGGTGGGGAGCATGCTGACCCCTGAGAAGTACTGTTAGAAGGATGTGTTCCTCCCTCGGCTTCAAGGACGTGGGTGGGCTTCAGGGCTCCATTTCCCCTCCAGACCTCCAGGGCTGACTGCACCCCAGCGGCCTTGCAGACCTGGCTTCCTGTCCCAGAACTTGCCAGGCTCCAGGAAGAATCCAGACTGCAGAGATGGTGCTTGAGCGCTCCAGCTTAAGAAGTGCTGTCCCTGGGGACCCAACAGTGGAGGGAGGAAGGGTGAAGGGAGTAGGGGGGTGGGGTAGGGAGGGGTGGCTGCCCTGGGAGACGTTGAGATAGAAATATCGCCCCCCACACCCCCTGCCCCCTGCAACTGACTGACCCACTGATGCCATAGGATCTCAGGCCCTTTTAGTCAGGGATGCCTCGGTTTCTTTACTCCTGCGTTCAAAACTATGCAAAATCAACTCTTCATCCTCCTGCTGCCTGGCCAGGACTTGTAAAGCACTGTTCTTTTGGAGCACTCGTTCCCTAAACTGCAGTTTGGAGCTGTCCCAGCTATTTAAAGGTGTTCTCCTTAAACTGAGACTAAATCCTACTCTTTTGGAAAAACGCCCTGCACTTCCGAGGAGATCATGTTTTCTGCCCATTCCTTCCTTCTACTTCCCTCTTAAGAAGCCCTGTGCTCAAAGGGCTTGGTGACTTATTTTTTGCTTGATGTCAAAAAGAAACCTTCCCCATGCACCGCAAAAATCTTTCCTGGAGCATAGGTGTTTCAAAACCATGACCGTGTTTTGCAGTCAGTATACACTGGGTAGACTGCCTAGCAGTCCCTCCAAGAGCCAGAGGTGAGCGTAATCAACTTATCTGATTGGATGCCCTTCAAGTTTAGGAAGGTCCCATTCTTATGCCCCAGCAGATAAAACAGGGCCCTGGATGGCTGTGGCTGTGATTAGATAACTTCTGATGATTTTATTTCCCTTACTGAGCTGCTGCTTCTAGGTTAAATTCATTTTATTACCTGTCCTTTTTTTTTTTTTTTTTTTTTTTTTTTTGCGGTACGCGCGGGCCGCTCACTGTTGTGGTTTCTCCCATCGTGGAGCACAGGCTCTGGACGCACAGGCTCAGCGGCCATGGCTCATGGGCCTAGCCGCTCCACGGCATGTGGGATCCTCCCGTACTGGGGCATGAACCTGTGTCCCCTGCATTGCAGGCGGACTCTCAACCACTGCGCCACCAGAGAAACCCTACCTGTCCATTTTTAAAGAAAGACTGAAAAAGTCACTGTAATAGGTCAGGAGTCTGAGCTCAGGGTTAATCAAAGGTACTCACAGGGAGGAAGGTGGATAAACATAGGTGCGTAAAATAGGAGGGTTGGCAAGTACAGCCAAGACAACCGGGCTCACTGTGCGCACTAATAAAGGCCAGAATCTCCTCATTTATCTCTGGTGGGAAGTTCTGATGGTTTCTCAGGATCAAACTCAAATCATATTCAAACTAGGGGGCTTCCCAGAAGACGCTGAAGCACCGGCAGAGCCCACCTGTGCTCCCACCTTGGCACTCCAGGATCAGAGTTGGGTTTGGAGATGGGGTTGCTGTAACCCCAAGGAGGTGAGCAGAGAGGAGGAGTTGATTACCGGTCTCCTCTGACTCTCTGGCCCAAATTGCCTGGCTTCACGGTGGGGGTGCAGAGTTTTGCTTTGAGCAACTTATGGGGCACTTCCAGACTGGTGGGGTTGCCCAGTGGCCCGACAGTCTGACAGGCTGGCTGCGGTGTGACCGCCCTTTGTTTCTTCAGAATCTGTTCATCAGGAGGTGCATGGTTGCGGAAGCCCATTCACCGCCCCCCCCACCCCGAGGGTGATGGCACCTTCCCTGGCTGTACCCTATGATCACCAGGTACTTGAAATGAATGCAAGGTTTTTGACTTCAAGGAAGAGCTCACATAACCCCTTCTGCCTCATAATGTGTGGGATTTACTATAATGGAAGGACATTATAAAGAACAGGTAGAAAACTCACCTGTTGGTCTCCATGTAGGAGTTTATTTTGCATGAATCTCTCCTACATGAGTAGATAGCAGAGGTTTATTTTTGTTCCCGTGTGTGTAGTTGTGGCAGAGGACATAGGTATGGTGGTTTGAAGCCCTCAAAGAAATATTCTCAGAATTCTCAAGACTTCTCTTGATTGGAACCGAAAGAGACCTGGGAAAGGAGGAAAAGCAAAGGAGGAGGGAGAACGAATGGCTGTTTCTCAGTAAATTCACCTTCCTGGTTGATTTTTCTGTCTTCTCATTTCTTTTAACTTCTATGTATGTCTAATGGAATGATGTAGAAAGGCTGATTTTTATGCTTTAAAAGATTTTACATCACAAGGAAACTAGAAGTGGCTAACAGAACTTATTCACATCAATGTTACATAGAGACTTTGATATTAAATTTGTATACTAAAATGGGTTAATCCAAATTTTCTCTTTCTTTTTGAGTGAATATTTGTAACATATTTTTGTAGATAATAATTTATCCTAGATATACAAAATTGTGAGAATGGGTACCATTTTTCACCACTTAAATGATTTCTTTTAAATGAATAGATCGTACACTTTAAAGGCCAATGTTGTCTTACATGTTGTTTTTTAATTCCTTGATTTCCAAAGCTTGTGTTTATTTAATTGATTTCTATCTAATAATCTGTCTCTCCTTTATTGTTTCTTACTTTATATTTTATTGATCTGTAGTTAATTTACATTATTATATTAGTTTCAGAGGTACAACATGGTGACTCATAAATGTTTAGGTTCTTCTCCATTTATACTTATTATAAAAGAGTGGCTCTATTCCCCATGCTATACAGAACGTCACTGTAGATTATTGATTTTATACATAGTGGATTCTTCCTCAGAATCTCCTACCACTATTTTGCTCCTCCACCCTGTCTCTCCCTGCTGGTAACCACTAGTCTGTTCTTTAATCTGTGAGTCTGTTTCATTGTTGTTGTTGTTGTATTCAATGTTTTAGATGCCACGTGTAAGTGATAACCTACCAGGCTTGTTTTCTCTGTGGCTTATTTTACTAAGCATAATACCCTCCAAGTCCATCCATGTTCTTGCAAATAGCAAAATTTCATTTTTTGCTGAAGTCATCATAAATATCATTTTTTATCCCCTAACCTATTGATGAACACTTAGTTTGACTCTATATCTTGGCTATGGCAAATAACGCTGTTATGAACATTGGTGTGCAGTTATTATTTTTTTTTTTAAATAGTGTTTTTGTTTTCTTCTGATATACCCAAGAGGGAAATTGCTGGATATTATGGTAGTTCTATTTTTAGTTTTTTGTGGAACCTCCATTCTTCTTTCCACAGTAGCTGCACTACTTCACATTCACATCAGGAGTTTACAAGAGTTTCCCTTTCTCCACATCCTCACTAACCTTTGTTATTTGTGACCTTTTTGATGACAGCCATTCTGACAAGACTGAGGTGATATATCTCATAGTTTTGATTTGCATTTTATTGCCGATTAGCTATGTTTAGCATCTTTGTGCATTCTGGCTGTCTATCTGTATTTTTTCCTTGGAAAAATGTCTATTTAGGTCTTCTCATTTTTAAAAAAAATATTTTGGGTGCAGTTCTGATATTGAGTTGTATGTGCTGTTTCTGTAGTTTAGATATGAACCCTTGCTTGGTCATCTTTTTGGTGTTAACCTCTTATCATGTGCAAATATTGTCTCTCCTTCAGCAGGTTGTCTTTTCATTTTGTCTTTGGTTTCCTTTGCTGTGCAAAATCTTTTAAGTTTAGTGAAGTCCCATTTGTTTATTTTTGCTTTTGTTTCATTTGCCTTAGTAGACTGAACGCAAAACTGTTGCTATCATTTATGTTGAAGAATGTTCTGTATTTTCCTCTCGGGGTTTTGTGGTCCTACATTTAGGTCTTTATTCAGTTTTGCGTTAATTTTATATACGGTGTGCTAAAATACTCTAAGTTTATTCTTTTCCATGTAGCTGACCAGTTTTCCTAGTACCACTTATTGAAGAGACAGTTCTTTCTCCATATTGCCTGCTTTGTCATAAATCAATTAAATATACGCGTGTGGGCTTATTTCTGGGATCTCTGTTCTATTCCAGTGATCTTTGTGTCTGTTTTTGCTCCGGTCCGATGCTCTTTGATTACTGTCGCTTTGCAGTATAATCTGAAGTAAAGGTGCCTGATGCCTCCAGCTCTGTTCTTTCTCAAGATTGTTTGGCTATTTGGGGTCTTTGTGTTTCTATACAAATTTTAAAATTACTTTTTCAAGTTCTATGAAAATGCTTTGGTATTCTGATAGGGATTGCATTAAATCTGTAGATTGTCTTTGGCAGTATGGTTATTTTAACAGTATTAATTCTTCCAGTCCATGCACCTGCTATATTTTCTCATCTTTTTCTGTTGCCTTCAACTTCTTTCACCAATGGCTGATACATTTCTGAGTACATGTCTTTTACCTGCTTAGGTGTGTTTGTTCTTAGGTATCTTATTATTTTTAGTGTGATTGCATATGGTATTGTTTTCTTAATTTTTTTCTTTCTGACAGCTTTGAGTTTTGTTTTTTTCTTCTTTTTCTAATTCCTTCAGGTGTAATGTTAGGTTGTTTATTTGATATTTTTCTTGTTTCCTATGAATAAGCTTGTGTCACTATAACTTCCCCCTGTGAACTGCGTTGGCTGTGTCCCATAGATTTTGGATCACTGTGTGTTCATTTTCATTTCTCTTTGGTATTTTTAGAATCCCTCTTTAATTTCTTCACTGTTCCTTTCTTCCCCTTTTATTCATCTGTGATGTGAGGACTATCTTTAATATTATGTTTGGATTTCTTTCAGTTGTGTGTGTGTGTGTGTGTGTGTGTGTGTGTGTGTGATTATTTAAGTTGCTGAGCTCTTAATTTTACATGGACACTAACAACCCTGCATTGTTACTCTGCTCCCCCACAGTTACTGAATTTGACCTTATATTTTACATCTACTTGTTTTGTGTGTCCCTTAACTTCTTATTGTGAATATAGATGATTTTATTACTGTTTTCTTTCATCCTTCCTATTAGCTGTGTACATGGTTGATTTACTGCCTTTGTTGAATATTTGCCTTATCCAATGAGGTTTTTCCGTTAGTAAGTTTCCTTTTCTAATTTTTATGTTTCAGTCATGGCCTTTTCTTTTTCACTGAGAAAAGCCCCTTTAAGATTTCTCATAAAGCTGGTTTGGCGATACTGTGCTCTTTTAGTTTTGCTTCTCTGTAAAACTTTAGATCTCACCATCAAATCTGAAGGAGAGCCTTGCTGGGTAGAGTATTTTTGGTTATAAGCTTTTCCCTTTCATGACTTTAAATATACCATGCCACTCCCTTCTGGCCTGCAGAGGTTATCCTGAAAAGTCAGCTGATAACTTAATGCAAGTTCGCACGTTTGTAACTTGTTGCTTTTCCTTTGCTCCTTTTAATAGTGTCTTTTTATCTTTATTTTTTTGCCATTTTAATTACAATGAGTCTTGGTGTGGTCCTGTTTGGGTTGATCCTGTTTTGGCCTTACTGTGTTTAGTGGACTTGGATGTCTGTTTTCTTTCCCAGGTTATGGAAGTTTTCAGCTCTTATGTCTTCAGGTATGCTCTACACTGCTTTCTCTTTCCTTTTTGCTTCTGGGACCAGTATAATGCAAATATTAGTACACTTGATGTTTCACATGTCTGTTCAACTTTCTTCATTTCATTTTAATCTATTGTTTTACAGTTCATCTTCAGTGATTGCCAGTACTCTGTCCTTCAGTTTTCTGATTCATTCCTCTGTGTCATTTAGTCTACAGTAGTTTCCTTTTAGTGTATTTTTCATTTCAGTTATTGTATTCCTCATCTCTGTTTTGTTGTTCTTTAGTGCTCTAACTCTTTTTAAAAAATTCTACCTTCTTGCTCTGGTCGTCCATTCTTCTCCTGAGTTCTTTGGTCATCTTTGTAGTCATTACCTTGAAGTACTTTTTGAGGAGATTGGCTACCTCCACTTCACGTAGATCCTCTTCTGAGTTCTTTGATCATCTTTGTAGTCATTACCTTGAACTACTTTTTGAGGAGATTGGCTACCTCCACTTCACGTAGATCCTCTTTTGAGTTCTTTGATCATCTTTACAGTCATTACCTTGAAGTACTTTTTGAGGAGATTGGCTACCTCCACTTCACGTAGATCCCCTTCTGAGTTCTTTGATCATCTCTGTAGTCATTACCTTGAACTACTTTTTGAGGAGGTTGGCTACCTCCACTTCACTTAGATCTTCTCCTGAGTTCTTTGGTCATCTTTGTAGTCATTACCTTGAACTACTTTTTGAGGAGGTTGGCTACCTCAACTTCACGTAGATCCTCTTCTGAGTTCTTTGGTCATCTTTGTAGTCATTACCTTGAACTACTTCTTGAGGAGATTGGCTACCTCCACTTCACGTAGATCTTCTCCTGAGTTCTTTGGTCATCTCTGTAGTCATTACCTTGAACTACTTTTTGAGGAGGTTGGCTACCTCCCCTTCACGTAGATCCTCTTCTGAGTTCTTTGGTCATCTTTGTAGTCATTACCTTGAACTCTCTGTTGAGGAGGTTGGCTACCTCCACTTCACGTAGATCCTCTCCTGAGTTCTTTGGTCATCTCTGTAGTCATTACCTTGAACTACTTGTTGAGGAGGTTGGCTACCTCCACTTCACGTAGATCCTCTTCTGAGTTCTTATCTTGTTCCCTCATTTGGATCGTGTTTCAGTGTCACCTTATTTTTCTTAACTTGCTGTTTTTATTGCTGTGTATGTAGTAGGTTCGTTACGTTTCCTGACCTTCTAGAAGTGGCCTTTTGTAGGAAAGGTCCTATGTGTCCCAGAAGCCCACTGTCCCCTGGTCACTAGAACTATATGTTCTAGGTGTACCCCCTATGTGGGCTACTTGGGCTCTTCTATTGTGGTGGGCTGACTGCTGTGGGTGGTCTGGTAGGCTTGGCTGCCCCCAGACGGCTTGTTTGCCAGACTCTGCCTTGTGTGGAGGCTGTCTGTGCTGCTTGGTGAGGCTAAATCATAAGGCAGTTGGCTGCACGACTCTGTGGGACACCAAATCTAGTGCTGGTTCACTTATGGGTAGAATTGCAGTCCAGGTGATATCAGGGCTAGTGCCCAGTCACTGGGGTGATGCTGGCTACTGGGAGGAAGACACAGGTCCTGAGTTCTGGCTGCAGGGCCCAGGAGTCTCAGAGTTGGTGTTGGATCACTGTTCCTGACACAGCTATCTGCAGGGTCTGGGGTATCCCTAATCTTGTGCTGTCATTCTGATGGGCAGGGTCAAGACCCAAACGAGTCCATGGCTGCTTCTGGCCTGCAAGTGAGTGTTCTGGTCACACAGGCTGCTGGGCTGTGGTATTCCTGGAGCTGGTGTGTGCCTGTTGGTGTATGAGGCTGATCCCACTGCTAGAGCAGATTTGCTGTTGGGTAGGTCCAAGCTCCATCCAGTCCCTGTGCAGTAATCACCTGCCGACGGTGACACTGATTCCAAGGCCAGAGCAGGCTCACTTGTCAGAGGGGCCAAGGACTCTGGGGCTGGTGCCTCTCCACTTAGGTGTGGAGGCTGGTCCTGGGGCTTTTGGTGGCTGGGCCCATGTCCAGCGGCAGCTGTGCATTGAGAGGGTCTGAAAGCAGCCTGTTTGCTGGTGGATGGGGCTATGCCCCTGCTCAGTCAGTTGCTTGGCCTGCAGCATCCTAGTACTTGTGTCTATAGTCTGGTGGAAATGGGTAGGGCTAGACCCTGAGGCTAAAAAGATAGAGGGAGGACTCTGAAATTACGCTTGCTGGTACCAGTGGCCACAAGGTAGAAGGAGCTCCCCCAAGTGGCTGCTGCCAGTGTCTGTGTCCCTGAGGCTGTGCTGTAGTTGCCTCTGGACTCTCTGGGAGACTCTCCAAGACCAGGAGGTAGGTGTGACCCAGGATCCGTTCAAATGACTGCTTCTGTTCTGATTCTCGGGTCATGTGGGATTTTGTGAGCATTTTTTTTTTTTTTTTTTTTTTTTTTTGCAGTACGCGGGCCTCTCACTGTTGTGGCCTCTCCCGTTGCGGAGCACAGGCTCCGGACGCGCAGGCTCAGCGGCCATGGCTCACGGGCCCAGCCGCCCCGCGGCATGTGGGATCCTCCCAGAACGGGGCACGAACCCGTGTCCCCTGCATCAGCAGGTGGACTCTCAACCACTGAGCCACCAGGGAAGCCCTGTGAGCATCTTCTAAGTGTGGAATCTCTATTTCCCACAACCCTCTGGCTCTCTGGAAAATAAGCACCACTGGTCTTCAAAGCCCAACTTTCTAGGAACCCTTCTTTCCAGCACAGGGTCCCTGGGCTTGGGAGCCTGATGTTGGGTTCATACCCCTTGCCACCTGGGTGCACCTCAGAAATTGTAATTATTCTCCCATCTGTGGGCCACCCACCTGGGGGGATGGGTCTTGACTCTGTTGAGATTTTGCCCTTCCTTCCTGTCTTGCCGAGGTGCCTTCCTTATATCTTTAGCTCTAAAACATCTTTTATGGTAGGTCCCGGCCTTTTTCATCAATTGCTGTTCTGTAAACAGTTGTGACTTTGGTGTGCCCATGAGAGGCATCAAGCTCTGGGTCTTTGAATGCTACCATCTTAGACAGTCTCTCCACTTCATTCTTAAATCATATGATTTAATTTTTCTTAGTATCTTATTTGACTAGCGACAGTTTAAAATTTATTATCACTCATGTTTACTTCTCCTGTTTTAAAAAAAATTGAATAGTGCATTCATTCATTTTGAAATGAAGGTAGTGACCTGTGAATTTCCATACCTCAAAAAATCAAGGGTAGAACAAAAGCATTTTCTACCGGTTTTACCCTCAAACTCTGCACCCCACACCAGACTGGGGATTAACCTCTTGCACCCATGCTCACCTTCTTTTTTTGGACCGTTAACCATCGCTGCATCTGTATGTGTGTTGACAAAGTGAACTCTAGTCTTTCCAGTTTTTGTGTTTTGTTTTTTGGATTAGGGAACAGTCCTACTATCAATGTACATTTACTGGTCTGCTGAAGTTCATATTAAACCTGTCAAGCACATTACCAGAATTGGAATTGCTTGTGTATACACTTTGATAAATTTTAGAGACAATGGTAGAACAGAAGTAAATTGTATTTCAAATCCCACAATATTCTCACACCATGAAAACCCTTCCCTTTTTAATATATTTGTGTGTAGTTTATCTTTTTGCCCATACTGTATTTCCCAGAGATGGGTAAGTGTTACGTTTCTTGCTAGCATATTTACGGTATTGTTCAAAGTCAGGCGTTTAGTGATTTAACATGATCATATTTCCATGAACTTGCAAGTACAAGATCTTCTCTCACACTGTCTTTTACTCCCTGCTTTTTTATATTGCCCTCCTAATTCTCAGTCCTGGTCTTTCTTTATGTTCTTCATCAACCTGGATAGGTTATACTATTTTTTCCCTTATTCAAGACCAATAGAATAGAATAGAACACCCAGAAATAAACCCTGATATATGGCCAAATGGGTTTTGACAAGTTGCCAAGTCTTTTCAAAGTAGAAAGGATAGTATTTTCAACAAATGATGCTGAGAAGTCTTGTTGTCAACATGCAAAAGAAGGAAGACGGACTCTTACCTAACATCATATGCAAAAATTAATGAAAACATATCAAAAAACTAAATATAAGACCTAATAAAATAAAAAGTCTTAGAAAAAGACACAGGAGAAGAGCTTCATGACATTGTATTTGGCAGTGATTTCCTCAATATGAAACGAAGGAACAACAAATGTACAGCTAACAAAAAAATAAACAATTTGCAGTACATATTTAAAAAAAATGTGTATCAAAGGAATGTAAACAGAATAAAATGGCAACCCACAAGATGGGAGAAAATATTTGAAAGCCATCTATCTGACAAGAGATTTCTATTCAGAATATACAGAGAACTCCTACAACTCAACAAGAAGCAAACACCCTGATTCAAAAATGGATAAAGGACTTGAATAGATGGTTCTTCAAAAAGACGTACAAATGACTAAGTACTTGAATAGATGCTCCATATCATTAAATGCATGTTTATATATTTGTGTGCATGCATACACACACAAGCACACACACACATACACAAGCAGAAAACAAGTATTGGTGAGGATGTGAGGGAGTTGGAAGCTTTGTGATCTGTCAGTGGGAATGTAGAATGATACAGCTGCTTTGCAAAAGAGTATGGCAATTTTTCAGATATTGAAAAATAGAATTACTACATGATCCAGGAAATTTTTACTATGAGGTATACCCAAAGGAATTGAAATCAGGGTCTTAAAGTAATATTTGTACTGCAGTGTATAGAGCAGTAATAATCACAGTAGCTAAAATATGAAAGCAACCTAAATGTTCATCCACTAGTTCATGGATAAGCAAAGTGTGGTATACCCATATAATACAATATTATTCAGTGTTAAGAAGGAAAACATCTAGGAATATGCTACAACATGGATGAATCCTGAGGAAATTTAGCTACCAAATATGCCATTTTTGTGACTTTTAGTGAGTCATAACAATGCAACTACTTATTTCAATTATATGGGGTACTTAGTGTAGTCAAAACCATAGAAATTGGGAGGGTAATGATGCTTTTCAGGTGGTTATGGAACAAAAAGGAAAGTTATGTTTAAAGGATATAGAGTTACAGTTTTAAAACGTAGAAAAGAATTAAAAAGATAAATGGCGATGTTGATCGTCCAATAATATGAATGTATTTAATATCACTGAACGGTGCACTTTATAATAATTAACATGTTATACTTTATGTTATTTGATGTTACTAACATACAAAATTGGGAAAGAATGTAATATCAGGAAAGGGAGTGGCCCTGGGATACAGCAGAGAGTAATCAGAAGGGTGAGACACTGCATATGTTGAAGAAGAAGAGCTGAGAGTCTTCATTGGACAGAAGAGACTTTATACAAAAGAAACAAAATCCCTCTGAGGGTGTATTAAATAGATATCTGTGGGTGTACTGCTATCTCCCCTGGGTTATCTTTAAGAGTCTTTACTAAAGTCCATAAGGCTTGCTGAGGCTTTTTTAAAAACTGGATTCCCTAGGAGATAATTAGAGGGTGGTACTTAAGTCTATGTCTAAGTTGACAGATTTTGCAGGGAAGACGAACCTGAGAACAGTGGAGGTCCTGAGAGTGTAAGTACATGGAAATTGGAAAAAATAATAATAAAGGGAATTAGGAAAACTTTTGACTTCGAAGGTCATGTATTACTGAGTCATACCTGAGGTTTCTAAGGAGTTATATACACAGTTGCTATTTGGATTGCTTGTTGATGAAGATCAGTGGAAAAACTAGAGTCGTTTCCAAGTGTAGGTAAGATATAATGAGAGGATGGAGGTGGGAAGTAGGGAGGCCCAGACAAAAATGGGAAGGTCATACTGGGCCAAGATGGTGGTAACATCCAGCAGAACGGATGGTAGGGCAGACTGTGGTTTCATCTTTTTTATTTCGGCTCCCCACCTCATCCTTAATAATTCTTTGGGAATATTTCATTGCTCTGTGATGCAGGTACAGAATTCGAGTGAGGAGACTACACCCTCAGCGTCCAGCTGTCTGAGTCCTCAGTGTGCTTCAAATGATGGAGAACTATTGCTGCTTTATGAGAAGAGTTAGTACCTCGTAGCTAAGCTTTAGCTGGAGCTTATGCAGGATTGATTCCAATTTATATATACTGTTGGCATGGAGGTTCCTCCTCCTCTTTTCTTGACCATTATGAAATGAATCTATATTTCTCAATATTTGTGTATATCAGATAAATACATTAAGTAAAGGAATCTTATATATTGCTCCCTGCATAGTTTGCCCTTTCTTGTTTCTCTTTTACCTTTACTAAATTAGCACAGTGAGAGACCGTGCAATGTTCTAATCAGGAGAGATTAGAACATCATATTTCTAGAGAGGTTGGTTGGACAGAGCAGGGGTCCCAGTGAGAATCAAAGCTTCTGTTTCTACTTGGAAGTGTACCTGTATAGAGTAGAGGGCTCCAGGAAATATCCTAGAATATTGCAATGTCCCTGCGGGAGATCATTAAGAGAGGCAGGATCTGGTCCCAGATCAGTGTACTATGACATGTTTGTCAGTCATCTGGTGTGAGATTCTCAGAGCCAATCCCGTATGGTAAAGCTGAGTGCAGAGTATGAAGAACCTGTGAAAGCCTTTGATTGAATGTTAAAGATGAAGCTCTGATTTTGGGGAGAATTTTCTTACCTGACTGAATGTCACCCTTCTGTGGGGATGAGATTCTGTGCTTTTCTTCTCTTGATGACCACTGACTGAAAGTCATTAGAGGATCATGTCTAGACAGCATTCTTTATTTAATTTCTTAAAGAAGAAAACATAGAAAACATTTTTATCCACTTTCAAATTGAGGGTCAAGGGGAATGACATCAGTGAAAATGTCAGAGTAGGGAGCTCTAGCTTGTGTCCATCACCAGAAGCACTGACATACGTGGTAAAACCTGTCAGAATGATCTTATCAACACATGTAAGTTTTCTTTTCTTTTCACCCTGTAGATTTATCTTTCACTGAAACTTAACTTACTACAAGATGTGGAGAATAAACAGGGAAGTAGAAACTGCATTTCCTGATGAGAGGATCACTAAGTCACATTAGTTGTTCTGAGCTATGTCTTACTCACTGTGACTGTAATTAAAACAAACAAACAAAACACTTTTTTTTGGTAAGTCAGTTCTGACATTTCCTCGTTAAAGACAAGGTAACAGATACAGATTTAGATCTACCAGAATTGAGCAAAATGTTGATTGTACCTGTGCTGCATATATGAGCATGACCTGCTACAAATCTTCATTATACTTATTGCCACAACTGACAAATTCAGTTTGGCCACTCCTGATATGTTGCATGTAAGGAATGCATAGGACACTAACCCCAGCTGGTCACAGGTAAACTCTGCCACGTGGATTACTGCATGTTTTCCTGCTGGAAGACCACACATTCTCGAGTATCATGACTGCAGAGTATGTGGGCTCTTCTTTTTTCTGGATAAAGGTTAGATAATCACCTAATTTTATGAGAAATATATAAATTGTATTTGCATATTCTTCAGGTTTTTATTTATCCATTCTCTTTCAAGTCCTAAGTGCAAATATTAAAGTGATTTCCAAGAGGGTGGTAAATAAGACAGCTACGTTTATGCTCCAAAATTAGCAATAAAGCATAATACAATTGTAAATGCATTAATGTGTGATTAATATGTAGATACTATGTAAATGCAATTTTAGTAATGCTTTGTGGAGAGCTTCAGAATCTAGGTATTTAAAAAAAAAGAAGAAGGAGTTTTTGAAACTCTCAGGGAATTATATAGAAGTTTTTGTGTCTATAATTATCAATCTGGAATAATGCATTTTCTCAGAAATAAACTAGGCATAAAATTGTAGGAAAAAACTTCATGAAATGAAAGAGCATGTGAGATGGGCATACAAGAAAAAGAATATTCTCAGAGAATAATGAACAGTGTGAAGTTAATGAACAGTGTGAAGTTAATGAACAGTGTGAAGTTCAGCAGAAGTGTAATACAGAAGTGTAATACAGAGTAAAACTTTGGAGAGCCTAATTATGAGTTCCTCATATTGCATCTTTGGAGAGACGGTAGTCATTTGAAATATGATGTTATAAGATGACGTTAACATACTTAAATACTTTCGTTTAGAAATGACCACTTAGAACCAGAATAAATGAAAGAGAGCACAAAATTATGTTTTTGTTGATTTTTGAAGATCTCAGGTGAGTGCTGATAATTTAAATATATATGATGTCAGGCTTCCCTGGTGGTGCAGTGGTTGAGAGTCCGCCTGCCGATGCAGGGGACACGGGTTCGTGCCCCGGTCCGGGAAGATCCCACATGCCACGAAGCGGCTAGGCCCGTGAGCCATGGCCGCTGAGCCTGCACGTCCGGAGCTTATGCTCCACAATGGGAGAGCCCACAACACTGATAGGCCCGCGTACTGCAAAAAAAAAAAAAAAAAAAAAAATGGTGTCTTTCACTGCAAAATAAAGGAGCTGTGGAGGATTCCTGGAATGAATGTCAATATTATGACAATAGTATGAGTGTGTTTCATGTTTGGTAATTACAATCATTGTTGCTTTTGCCGTGGTCATCCATTTACAATGTTTGGTGTCAGTTGATTTTTCTCTTGTAAAAATAAAATGCAGTCTGTGTGTGTGGAAAAAAAACATACATGATGTCGTGATAAAGTTGTATGTAATTTGAGATCTGGCAAAAAGCATTTCTTTTCTGTAATGCTAGGATGCTAATTGGACATTTTTGCAAGAAAGAGATTCCAGGATGTAAATCTCGTGTCTCTAAGGTGGGAAGCCAGTTCATGGTGGAACATTCTATTAAACTTGTGTGAGTGCAGAAATATTTCTTTGGAAGAAAGAGGTCATGAATCCCTTTTTAACAGTTAGTGGTTTATAGTATACTGAATGAGCAAAATGGGTATTTCTGAACTTTAGAAAAAAAAATATAGTTTTTCTGCATTTATATTATGCAGCTGATATAGAATATCAAAAATTCTTTATTTTGAAAAACAATGTAATCAATTTGACATAATTCATATATATTGAACCTGTGGTACACACACACAATAAAACATACATTCAAAAAATCTTTTTCACTTAAGAAGTATTTTCTAGTGTAGTTGATTTACAACGTTGTGGTATTTTAAAATACATGTTTATTAGAGTATAATTGCTTTATAACACTGTATTAGTTTCTGCTTTACAACAAAGTGAATCACCTATATGTATACGTATATCCCCATATCCCCCCGTCTTGAGGCTCCCTCCCAGACTCCCTATCCCACCCCTGTGGGGGACATAAAGCACCGAGCTGATCTCCCTGTGCTATGCGGCAGCTTCCCACTAGCTCTTTTACATCTGGTCGTGTATATATGTCAGTGCTACTCTCTCACTACGTCCCTGTGTCCCCTTCAGCCCTGTGTCCTAAAGTCCGTTCTCTACATCTGTGTCTTTATTCCTGCCCTGTCACTAGGTTCGTCAGTACCATTTTTCTGAATTCCATATATATGTGTTCACATACAGTATTTGTTTTTCTCTTTCTGACGTACTTCACTCTGTATGACAGACTCTAGGTCCAACCACCTCACTACAAATAGCTCAATTTTATTCCTTTTTATGGCTGAGTAATACTCCATTATATATACAGGCCATGTCTTCTTTCTATATTCATCTGTCGATGGACATTTAGGTTGGTTCTATGTCCTGGCTATTGTAAATAGTGCTACAGTGAATATTGTGATACATGTATCTTTTTGAATTATGGTTTTCTCCAGGTATATGCTCAGTAGTGGGATTGCTGGGTCATATGGTAGTTCTATTTTTAGCTTTTAAGGAACCTCCATATTCTCCATAGTGGCTGTATCAGTTTACATTCCCACCAACAGTGCAGGAGGGTTCCCTTTTCTCCACACCCTCTGCAGCCTTTATACATTATTGTATTAATTTCTGCTGTGCAGCAAAGTGATTCAGTCATATATATATATATATATATATATATATATATATATATTCTTTTCCATTATGGTTTATCACAGGATACTGAATATAGTTTCCCCTGCTGTACAGTAGGTCTTTGTGGCTTGTCCATCCTATGTAGAATAGTTTGCTTCTGCTATTCCAAAACTCCCAATCTTTCCATCACTCTCTCCTTGGCAACCACAACTCTATTTTCTATATCTGTGTGTTTGTTTCTGTTTTGCTGACATGTTCATTTGTGTCCTGTTTTCGATTCCACATGTAAGTGATATTATATGGTATTTGTCTTTCCTTTTATGACTTACCTCAGTTAGTATCATTATCTCTATGTCCATCCATGTTGCTGCAAATGGCATTATTTCATTCTTTTTTATGTCTGAGTAATATCTATTGTATACGTATACCACACTTTCTTTATACATTCATTTTTTAATGAACATTTAGGTTGTTTCCATGTCTTGGCTATTATAAATAGTGCGTCTATGAACATAGGGTTATATATATATTTTTGAATTATAATTTTGTCTAGATATATGTCCAGAAGTGGGATTGCTAGATCATATGGCAACTCTCTTTATAGTTTTTTTGCGGAACCTCCATACTGTTTTCCATGGTGGCTGCACCAACTTACATGGCCACCAACAGTGCTGAAGGGTTCCCTTTTCTCCATACCCCATCCAGCATTTGTTAATTGTAGATTTTTTTTAATGATGGCCATTCTGATCTGTGTGAAGTGATACCTCATTATAATTTGGATTTGCATTTCTCTAATAATTAGTGATGATTAGCATCTTTTCATGTGCCTATTGGCTATCTGTATGTCTTCTTTAGAGAAATGTTTATTTAGGTCTCCTACCCATTTTTCCATTGAGTTATTTATTATATTGTTATTGAGTTGTAGGAGCTGTTTGTATAGTTTGTAAATTAAGCCGTTGTCAGTCTCATCATTTGCTAATATTTTCTCCCAGCCCATAGGTTGTATTTTCATTTTGATTATGGTTTCCTTTGCTGTGCAAAAGCTTATAAGTTTGATTAGTTCCTGTTTCTTTTTTGCTTTTACTGTAAGTCCGCTACGTATGAACAAGTTCTGTTCCAAGAGTGCATTTGTAAGTCCAACTTGTTTGTAAGTCCAACAAAGTTAGCCGAGGTACCCAGGTTACACAGTCGGCTATATGGTATTGTACCATAATAGGTTTATAATACTTTTCACACAAACAGTATATAAGAAACAAACACAAAAACAAAGAAGACATTTTTAGTCTTACAGTACAGTAACTTGAAAAGTACAGTAATACAGTACAACAGCTGGGATACTGGGGCTGGCATCGAGGGAACAGGCGAGAAGAGTTACTGATTGGAGGAGGGAGCGGAGGTGGGAGATGGTAGAGGTGAAGTAGTATCAGCAGTAGGAGACAGAGGGCAAGTTCCAATTTCACTCATACTTGACATTGATGACACAGGTTCTGGTTCCTTGCTGGATTTAATTCTATCTACCCTCTTGAAAAAATGATCCATTGATGTCTGGGTCGTAGCTCGTTTCTTCTCATCATAGATGATGACATGGTAGAACTGGTTTGCATTCTGAACGGCTGCTGCCACCTTTGGGTTCCATTGTAGGCTCGAGCCCTGTGCCTCCAAAACTAACAGTGCCTCCTCAAATTTAGAAGACGCCCTTGGCATTTTCTGTGTCGTGAATCTCTTCAGTTCTTCAGTTACTTCTTCTTCCTCCTGTCCCTCTTCATCCTTTCTCTGCGCCTCCAATTCCATCAGTAAGCTCCTCATGTTGCACAGCAAGGAGTTCAGTGAAATCGTCCTCTTGCAGATCTAGCTCCAGCTTCTCACTGAGGGTCACTACGTTGCTGAAGACCTCTTCAGACTTCTGATCTGCCTTCTCAAATCCACAAACATCATGAACAAACTGTGGGCAAAGGTTCTTCCAAACCCCATTCATGGTGACCAACATACACTCACACCATGCAAAGTCAATGTTTTTTATGGCCTTGTAGATGTTATAGTCCTTCCAAAATTGTCCCTAGGTTCTTCCTGATTTCTCACTTACCTTTACTGCCTGACAAAAAGTGTGACATAAATAATATTTCTTGAAAGTCGCTATAACTTCCTGGTCCATAGGATGGATGAGCAATGCAGTATTCGGTGACAGATGCACTACTTTGACGTTGGGAAAAGTCATCCATGAAAGGGGCGTGGCCCAGAGCATTGTCAAGCAGCAAAAGAATGTTTTTCTGGGACGTCCTTCTCCGAGCAGTATTCCTCTACATCTGGGATAAAGTGTTGGCAAAACCAGTCCTGGAACGTGGCCTGTGTAATCCAGGATTTGGGGTTACACTTCCACACAATAGGAAGAGAGTCATTGGCTATGTTTTTAAGGGTTCTTGGGTTCTCTGAATGATGAACTAAGAGAGGCTTCAGCTTCATATCACTGGAAGAATTGCCACCAAACAACAGTTAGCCTGTCTGTTGCTGCTTTACAGCCCGGCATCAACTTTTCCTTCTTACTGATGTAGCTTCGGTCTGGCATCCTCTTCCGGTACAGTTGTGTCTCATCCACATTAAACACCTGGTTGGGTAAATGCACACCATCATCAATAATTTCTCAAAGTGTTTCAGGAAGTTCCTGGACAGCTACCCTATCTGCACCTGCTGCCTCTCCACTTACTTTTACCTTGTTGAGGTTGGCTCTACTCTTGAACCGATGAAACCAGCCATGGCTGGCATTAAAAAATATGCCCTCTGATTCTTTCCCGTGTTTCTTCTTCAAGTCTTCATAAAGGCTTTTAGCTTTCTCTTGAATCACCATAAGCTGAGCAGGATTTAGCGCTGATGTTGATCCTGCACCTGCACACTGAGAAGTTTCTCCATCTCCTCCATCACTTTTCCGTGCTTCTTTGATATTTTGTCATGAGCATTGAATATTATATTGGCTGTGGGTTTGTCATAAATAGCTTTTATTATGTTGAGATGTGTTTCCTTTATACCCATTTTAGTAAGCGTTTTTATCATGAATGGATGTTGAAGTTTCTCAAATGCTTTTTTGGCATCTATTGAGATGATCATTTGTTTTGTGTTTTTCCTTTGTTGATGGAGTGTATCATGTTGATTGATTTGCATATGTTGAAACAACTTTGTGACACGGGGGTGAATCAAATTCGATCATGGTGTATGATCCTCTTATGTGCTGTCAGATTCGGTTTTCTAATATTCAGTTGAGAATTTTTGCATCCATATTTATCAGAGATATTGGCCTGCAATTTTCTTTTTTGCTAGTGTCTTTCTCTGTGTTGTTTTTTTTTTTTAAGTCTTTATTGAATTTGTTACAGTATTGCTTCTGTTTTATGTTTTGGTTTCTTATTTGTGAGGCATGTGGGATCTTAGCTCCACCACTAGTCATTGAACCCACACCCCCTGCACTGGAAGGCAAAATCTTAACTGCAGGACCACCAGAAAAGTCCCCATCTGTGTTTTTTTATTTTTCAGTAAATTTATTTATTTATTTATTTTTGGATGCATTGGGTGTTTGTTGCTGTGAACGGGCTCTCTCTAGTTGTGGCGAGTATGGGTTACTCTTCGTTGTGGTGTGTGGGCTGTTCACTGCACTGGCTTCTTTTTTGCAGAGCATGGGCTCTAGGTGCGTGGGCTTCAGTAGTTGTGGCTATCAGGCTCAGTAGTTGTGGCTCGTGGGCTTTAGAGCACAGGCTCAGTAGTTGTGGCACACAGGCTTAGTTGCTCCACGGCATGTGAGATCTTCCCGGACCAGGGCTTGAAACTATGTCCCCTGCATTGGCAGATGGATTCTTAACCACTGTGCCACCAGGGAAGTCCCCCCCATCTGGTTTTGATATCAGGGTGATGGTGGCTTCATAGAATGTCATTGGATGTATTCCTTAATCTTCAATCTTTTCGAAGAGTTTGAGAAGAATCAGTGTAAGTTTTGCTTTGTATATTTGGTAGAATTTGCCTGTGAAACCATCTGATCCTAGATTTTTGTGAGTAGGGAGTTTCTGTAAATTACAGTTTCTATTTTGCTTGTAGTGATCAGTCTGTTTAAGTTATCTATTTCTTCTTGATTCAGTTTTGTTTGGCTGTAAAAAACAACATATATTTTTAAGTTATGTTAGCAGCTAAATACTTACCATGTATTAGACCACAAAAGAGCAGAGAAAAAAATATTAAAGTAGTTTTTCAAATAGAAAAAGTAGGGCTTCCCTGGTGGCGCAGTGGTTGAGAGTCAGCCTGCTGATGCAGGGGACACGGGTTCGTGCCCCAGTCCAGGAAGATGCCACATGCCACGGAGCGGCTGGGCCCGTGAGTCATGGACACTGAGGCTGCGCGTCCGGAGCCTGTGCTCCGCAACGGGAGAGGCCACAGCAGTGAGAGGCCCGCGTACCGCAAAAAAAAAAAAAAAAAATAGAAAAAGTATTGAAATATTTTTAAGAAATTGGGATAATAGTACTAGTTACAATAATGACAAATTGTTCTGAAATTAAACACTACTTTATCTAAGATGCATATCATATGCTTATCGTTTTACTGTTTTTAAATACATGGAATGTTTTCACCTTTCTAAAGTAATTATTTTATTTTACCTGTATATTGGGAAAAAATTTTAGTTGCACATAATATAAAAACTTACACTTTAATAGGAGACATTAATCCATTTATCTTTGCTGTAGTATTGAAAATACTTAGGTTTAGAGTTACCATGTTATTGAGTACCCTTTTTTAAAATTAATTAATTAATTAATTAATTAATTAATTAATTTTTTGCGGTACGCGGGCTTCTCACTGTTGTGGCCTCTCCCGTTGCGGAGCACAGGCTCCAGACGTGCAGGCTCAGCAGCCATGGCTCACGGGCCTAGCCGCTCCATGGCATGTGGGATCTTCCCAGGCCAGGGCACGAACCCACGTCCCCTGCATCGGCAGGCGGACTCTCAACTACTGCGCCACCAGGGAAGCCCTATTTATTTATTTTTAAAGAGACTTAATTTGGGGGAGGTATAAATTATTTATTTATTTATTTATTTTTAGCATCTTTATTGGACTATAATTGCTTTACAATGGTGTGTTAGTTTCTGCTGTATAACAAAGTGAATCAGCTATACATATGAATATATCCCGATTTCTCCTCCCTCTTGCATCTCCCTCCCACCCTCCGTTTCCCACCCCTCTAAGTGGTCACAAAGCACTGAGCTGATCTCCCCATGCTATGCAGCTGTTTCCTACTAGCTATCTATTTTACCTTTGGTAGTATATATAAGTTAATGCCACTCTCTCACTTCGTCCCGGCTTACCCTTCCCCCGCCCCATGTCCTCAAGTCCATTCTCTACGTCTGCGTCTGTATTCCTGTCCTGCCCGTAGTTTCTTCCCAACCATTTTTTTTCTTTTTTTAGATTCCATATATATGTGTTAGCATACAGTATTCGTTTTTGTCTTTCTGACTGACTTCACTCTGCATGACAGACTCTAGGTCCATCCGCCTCAATATAAATAACTCAATTTCATTTATTTTTATGGCTGATAATATTCCATTTTATATTGAAGACGTGCAAAATCTTTTTTATCCATTCATCAGTTGATGGACACTTAGGTTGCTTCCATGACCTGGTTATTGCAAATAGAGTTGCAATGAACATTGTGGAACATGATTCTTTTTGAATTATGGTTTTCTCCAGGTATATGCCCAGTAGTGGGCTTGCTGTGTCATATGGTAGCTCTATTTTTAGTTTTTAAAGGAACCTCCATACTGTTCTCCATAGTGTCTGTGTATCAATTTACATTCCCACCAATGGTGCAAGAGGGTTCCCTTTTCTCCACACCTCTGCAGCATTTATTGTTTGTAGATTTTTTTTTCTTTTTTTGCGGTATGCGGGCCTCTCACTGTTGTGGCCTCTCCCGTTGCGGAGCACAGGCTCCGGATGCGCAGGCCCAGCGGCCATGGCTCACGGGCCCAGCCGCTCCGCGGCATATGGGATCCTCCCAGACCGGGGCACGAACCCGTATCCCCTACATCGGCAGGCGGACTCTTAACCACTGCGCCACCAGGGAGGCCCTGTTTGTAGATTTTTTGAATGATGGCCCTTCTTACCTGTGTGGGATGATACCTCATTGTAATTTTGATTTACAATTCTCTAATGATCAGTGATGTTGAGCATTCTTTCATGTGTTTCCTGGCAATGTGTATATCTTCTTTGGAGAAATGTCTAATAGGTCTTCTGCCCATTTATGGATTGGCTTGTTTGTTTCTTTGATATTGAGCTGCAGGGGGTGCTTGTAAAGTTTGGAGATTAATCCTTTGTCAGTTGCTTCATTGGCAAATATTTTCTCCCATTCTGGGGGTTGTCTTTTCATCTTGTTTACGTTTTCCTTTGCTGTGCAAAAGCTTTTAAGTCTCATTAGGTCCCATGTTTTTATTTTTATTTTTATTTCCATTTCTCTAGGAGGTGGGTCAAAAAGGATCTTGCTGTGATTGATGTCATAGAGTGTTCTGCCTATGTTTTCCTCTAAGAATTTTATAGTGTCTGGCTTTACATTAAGTCTTTTATCCATTTTGAGTTTATTTTTGTGTATGGTGTAAGGGAGTCTTTTAATTTAATTCTTTGACCTGTAGCTGTCCAGTTTTCCCAGCACCACTTATTGAAGAGGCCGTGATTTCTCCATTCTATATTCTTGCCTCCTTTATCAAAAATAAGGTGACCATATGTGTCTGGGTTTATCTCTGGGCTTTCTCTCCTGTTCCATTGATATATATTTCTGTTTTTGTGCCAGTACCATACTGTGTTGATTACTGTAGCTTTGTAGTATAGTCTGAAGTCAGGGATTCTGATTACTCCAGCTCTGTTTTTCTTCTCAAGATTGCTTTGGCTGTTCGGGGTCTTTTGTGTTTCCATACAAATTGGGAAATATTTTGTGGTAGTTTTCTGAAAAATGCCATTGGTATTTTGATAGGGATTGCATTGAATCTGTAGATTGCTTTGTGTAGTATAGTCATTTCACAGTGTTGATTCTTCCAATCCAAGAACATGGTATATCTCTCCACCTGTTTGTGTCATCTTTGATTTATTTCATCAGTGTCTTATAGTTTTCTGAGTAAAAGTCTTTTGTCTCCTTAGGTAGGTTTATTCCTAGGTATTTTATTCCTTTTGTTGCATGGGTAAATGGGAGTGTTTCCTTAATTTCTCTTTCAGAGTTTTCATCTTTAGTTTATGAGAATGAAAGGGATATCTGTACATTAATTTTGTATCCTGCAGCCTTACAAACTTCATTGATTAACTCTAGTAGGTTTCTGGTAGCACCTTTAGGATTCTCTATATATAGTATCATGTCATCTAGTGGCAAACAGTGACAGCTTAACTTCTTCTTTTCCGAGTTGGATTCCTTTTATTTCTTTTTCTTATCTGATTGTTGTAGGTAAAAATTCCAAAAGTGTGTTGAATAATAGTGGTGAGAGTGGGCAACGTTGTCTTGTTCCTGATCTTAGTGGAAATGGTTTCACTTTTTCACCATTGAGAACAATGATGACTGTGGGTTTGTCATATATGGCCTTTACTATGTTGAGGAAAGTTCCTTCTATGCCTACTTTCTAGAGGTTTATCATAAATGGCTGTTTAATATTGTCGAAAGCATTTTCTGCATGTATTGAGATGATCATATGGTTTTTATCCTTCAGGTTTTTTAATATGATGTATCACATTGATTTGCATGTATTGAAGAATCCTTGCATCACTGGGATAAACCCAGCTTGATTATGGTGTATGATCCTTTTAATGTGCTGTTGGATTCTTTTTGCTAGTATTTTGCTGAGAATTTTTGCATGTATGTTCATCAGTAATATTGGCCTGTAGTTTTCATTATTTGTGACATCTTTGTCTGGTTTTGGTATCAGGGAGATGGTGGTCTCATAGAATAAGTTTGGGAGTGTTCCTCCCTCTGCTATATTTTGGAAGAGTTTGAGAAGGTTAGGTGTTAACTCTTCTCTAAATATTTGATAGACTTTGCCTTTGAAGCCATCTGGTCCTGGGCTTTTGTTTGTTGGAAGATTTTAATGACAGTCTCAATTTCAGTGCTTCGGATTGGTTTGTTTATAGTTTCTATTTCTTCCTGGTTCAGTCTTGGAAGTTTGTGCTTTTCTAAGAATTTGTCCATTTCTTCCAGGTTGTCCATTTTACTGGCATATAGTTGCTTGCAGTAACCTCTCATAATCCTTTGTATTTCTGCAGTGTCAGTTGTTACTTCTCCTTTTTCATTTGTAATTTTATTGATTTGAGTCTTCTCCCTTTTTTTCTTGATGACTCTGGCTAATGGTTTTATCACTTTTGTTTATCTTTTTAAAGAATCAGCTTTTAGGGCTTCCCTGGTGGCGCAGTGGTTGAGAGTCCGCCTGCCGGTGCAGGGGACACGGGTTCGTGCCCCGATCCCGGAGGATCCCACATGCCGCAGAGCGGCTGGGCCCGCGAGCCATGGCCGCGGAGCCTGTGTGTCCGGAGCCTGTGCTCCGCAACGGGAGAGGCCACAGCAGTGAGAGGCCCGCATACAGCAAAAAAAAAAAAAAAAAAAAAAGAATCAGCTTTTAGTTTTTTTGATCTTTGCTGTTTCCTTCATTTCTTTTTCATTTATTTCTGATCTGACCGTTATGATTTCTTTCCTCTGCTGACTTTGGGTTTTTTTGTTTGTTTCTTTCTTTCTCTAATTGCTTTAGGTGTAAGCTTAGCTTGTTTATTTGAGATGTTTCTTGTTTCGTGAGGCAGGATTGTATTGCTATAAACTTGCCTCTTAGAACTGCTTTTGTGGCATCCCATAGGTTTGGGGTCGTCATGTTTTCATTGCCATTTGTTTCTAGGTATTTTTTAATTTCCTCTTTGATTTCTTCAGTGATCTCTTGGTTATAAAGTAGTGTATTGTTTAGCGTCCATGTGGTTGTATTCTTTTACAGATTTTTTTCCTGTAATTGATATCTATGCTGATAGCGTTGTTGGAAAAGATACATGATACAATTTCAATTTTCTTAAATTTACCAATGCTTGATTTGTGACCCAAGATATGATCTATCCTGAAGAATGTTCCTCAAACACTTGAGAAAGAGTGTATTCTGTTGTTTTTGGATGGAATGTCCTATAAATATCAATTAAGTCCATCTTGTTTAATGTATCATTTAAAGCTTGTGTTTCCTTATTTATTTTCATTTTGGATGGTCTGTTCATTGTTGAAAGAGGGGTGTTAAGTCCCCTACTACGATTGTGTTACCTTCGATTTCCCCTTTTATGGCTGTTAGCCTTTTCCTTATGTATGGAGGTGCTCCTATATAGGGTGCATAAATATGTACAATTGTTATGTCTTCTTCTTAGGTTGATCCCTTGATGATTATGTAGTGTCCTTCTTTGTCTCCTGTAATAGTCTTTATTTTAAAGTCTCTTTTTTCTGATATGAAAATTGCTACTCTAGCTTTCTTCTGATTTCCATTTGCATGGAATATTTTATTCCATCCCCTCACTTTCAGTCTGTATGTGTCCCTAGGTCTGAAGTGGGTCTCTTGTAGACCGCATATATACCGGTCGTGTTTTCAGATCCATTCAGCCAGTCTGTGTCTTTTGGTTGGAGCATTTACTCCATTTACATTTAAGGTAATTATTGATATGTATGTTCTTATTACCATTTTCTTAATTGTTTTGGGTTTGATATTGTATGTCTTTTCCTTCTCTTGTGTTTCCTGCCTAGAGAAGTTCCTTTAGCATTTGTTGTAAAGCTGGTTTGGTGGTGCTGCATTCTCTTAGATTTTGCTTGTCTGTAAAGGTTTTAATTTCTCTGTCGAATCTGAATGAGATCCTTGCTGGGTAGAGTAATCTTGGTTGTAGCTTTTCTCCTTTCTTCACTTTAAATATGTCCTGCCTGTCCCTTCTGGCTTGCAGAGTTTCTTCTGAAAGATCAGCTGTTAACCTTATGGGGATTCCCTTGTATGTTTTTTGTTGTTTTTCTCTTGCTGCTTTTAATATTATTTCTTTGCATTTAATTTTTGATAGTTTGATTAATATGTGTTTTGGCATGTTTCTCCTTGGGTGTATCTTGTATGGGACTCTCTGCACTTCCTGGACTTGATTAACGATTTCCTTTCACATATTAGCGAAGTTTTCAACTATAATCTCTTCAAATATTTTCTCTGTCTCTTTCTTTTTCTCTTCTACTTCTGTGACCCCTATATTCGAATGTTGGTGTGTTTAACATTGTCCCAGAAGTGTCTCAGATTGTCCTCAATTCTTTTCATTCTTTTTTCTTTATTCTGCTCTGTGGTAGTTATTTCCACTATTTTATCTTCCAGGTCATTTATCCATTCTTCTGCCTCAGTTATTCTGCTATTGTTTCCTTCTAGAAAATTTTCAATTCCATTTACTGTGTTGTTCATCATTGTTTGTTTGCTCTTTAGTTCTTCTAGGTCCTTGTTAAACATGTCTTGTATATTCTCCATTCCAGTTCCAAGATTTGGGATCATATTTAGTATCATTACTCTGAATTCTTTTTCAGGTAGACTGCCTATTTCCTCTACATTTGTTTGGTCTGGTGGGTTTTTACCTTGTTCCTTCATCTGCTCTGTGTTTCTCTGTCTTCTCATTTGGCTTTGTGGACGGTGTTTGGGGTCTCCTTTACGCAGGCTGAAGATTCGTAATTCCCGTTGTTTTTGGTGTCTGCCCCCAGTGGCTAAGGTTGGTTCAGTGGGTTGTGTATGCTTTCTGGTGGAGAGGACTGGTGCCTGTGTTCTGGTGGGTTTGTCTGGATCTTGTCTTTCTGTTGGGCAGGTCCGCATCCAGTGTTGTGTTTTGGGGTGTCTGTGACCTATTATGATTTTAGGCAGCCTCTCTGATAATTGGTGGGCCTGCATTCCTGTCTTGCTAGTTGTTTGGCATTGGATGTCCAGCACGGGATCTTACTGGTCTTTGAGTGGAGCTGGGTCTTAGCATTGAGACGGATATCTCTGGGAGGCTTTCACCGTTTTGATATTACAAGGTGCCCAAGGTCTCTGGTAGACCAATATTCTGAACTCTGCTCTCCCAACTCAGAGGCACAGGCCTGACACCCGGCTGGAGCACCAAGACCCTCTCAGCCACACAGCTGGGGGTGAGAGCAAGAGCTAGCTTTGGTACATCTCAAAGAACACCAATGAGATTCACTCACCATTTTCTCTCCATCAGTGAAGAAAACAAAATTCAGTGTTCGGTGAGTCAGCCACCTTGGTAGCCAGCCTCCAAGAAGGCCCTAATCATACCCTAATTATCTCCCAGTCATCATGCACCTGTGTGCCTCCTCACAGTTGAAAAGGGCTGATGTTTTAACTAATAAGACATTGCAGAAATGACAAAGTGCAGCTTCCAAAGGTATAAAAGATATTGAAGCTTCTGCTTTGGTTTCTGCTAGATCACTCATCCTGGGGTAAGCCAGCTGCCATGTCATGAGGACACTCAAGCAGCCCTAAGGAGAGATTCATGTGGCAAGGAGCTGAGGCCTCTTACTTACAGCCACATGAGTGAGTCATCTCACAAGTCACAATACTTAATTTTATTTATTTATGGTTGTGTTGGGTCTTCGAGGCTGCACAGGGTTTCTCTAGTTGTGTCGAGCAGGGGCTACTCATCATTGTGGTGCATGGGTTTCTCCTTGCTGTGGTTTCTCTTCTTGTGGAGTATGGGCTCTAGGTGCATGGACTTCAGTAGTTGTGTCACGCAGGCTCAGTAGTTGTTGCTTGCAGGCTCTAGAACGCAGGCCAAGTAGTCGTGGCACATGGGCTTAGTTTCTCTACAGCCTGTGGGATCTTCCCAGACCAGGGATTGAACCCCTGTCCCCTGCATTGGCAGGCAAATTCTTACCCACTGAGCTACCAGGGAAGTCCAGTGTGCTCTTTTTTAAACCTAGTCTGTTTTCATTATTTTCTGTCTTAACTGTTCTATATTAAATAAAAAATAATAATACTCCTTTCTACCCCTCCTCTTTGAGGATGATATATAAAGAAGTATGTCTTATTTATTAATCTGAAATTTTCACTTTACTTTTAAGAAGTAATCACAGTGTCAAGTATTTAATACCTTTCACTTCCACCTTGAAAAGCATGGATATTAAAGTGCTAATATAATTACCTTCCCTAGTCTATCATTTTTACTTTTTGTTATGTATAAAAAACAACTAAAAATATGCATGGTTTGTAAGGAAATGACAAATTTCAGAAAATTCAGAATCTGCATACACTCTATACGTAGCTTCCAGATACAGACACAGAAAATTGCCAGATACTCAGAGCCCCCCTTGTCCAATTCTAGTGACTCCCCTTAAGGTTTAATATTGTTCTGGTATCTAACAAAAAGATCACTTTACCTGTATTTTGTATTTTATATAAATGTAATGGCACAGTAAAATCACTTTTGGATTGGGCTTTTTTATTTTATGTTGTTTATGAATACGCCTATATGGTTGCCTGTTGTTGTCATGCACTGACACTGTTGCAAAGGATTCCATAGTGTAAATATTTAACTATTAATTAATTTTTTCCAAAATGTATTACAATATGAGTGATTTTCAGTTTGGGTCTATTGAGAATTGCACTGGTATATACATACTAGAACTTGAGCTTTGGTGGTATGTGTATAAATTATTGTTCAATATACATGTAGTAGTAAAATTTTTGACTCATAGCTTTCATCTGTTTATCTTTTAAGATACTTCTAAATATTTTCAAAACATTTGTATGATTTTTCATCCTCAGCAGCAGTGAATGAGATTCAAGGATTACACACATTCTTGTCAAACTTGATAATACCTGTCATTTTCATTTGAACTTTCTGGTTGGTGAGTGATAATTCCAGGTATGACTTTTTTGCATTTAATTGACTACTAAGAAGCCAAGCATCTTTTGATATGTTTACTTAACGTTCTGTACTCTCTTTCTTGAAATATCTTTTGGTATATTTTTCCCATCTTTGCTATTACATTATCTTCTTATTGAAGACTTTTTTTTTTTTTAACATCTGAAGACTTCCTATTTAGGAGTTTTAAATATATACTTGATATAAGTTCTTCTGTCTTTCTGTCTTTCCTCTTTCTTTAGATGAGTGTCAGTTTTTAATGTTAATAACATCTAATTTGTTATTTTCCTCTATTTAGTCTTATTTCTATTTATTTATGTAATCTTATCTGTTGCAGAACACATTATATATTCTAAACCACAAATATGTTTTCGTTTCTTCAATAAATCTAATTGTTAAGCTTTAAATTTAAGTTAACTTTCTGAACTAAATATGTTGTATCATAGTGAGCATTAATTTGTCTGTGACAGCTGAAAGGTTACATTTATTCAGAAAATGTTGTATTCAGCTTTCTTTTCATTTGCTCCTACTTCTCATTGATTCACAGAGGTAAACATCACTTCATCCATGGATCTGACTTTTCTTGATTTCTCATGGTCATTCTCATTAATTCTTCTTGCCTCATGAAATCTTTAGGCATTGCATTATTCCACAAAAGCAAAAAGCTTCCTTGGGCCTTTTTCCTCAGAAGATTGATTATTCCCACATTTTAAATGGGAGATTGCAATAAGTTAGGAGAAAATGCCACAGGGGTCTCTCTCTTTTTTTTTTTCTTTCACATCTTGTATCAGCCTCTGCTTGCACTCTGTGTTCAAAGATTTTTGTACAACACAGTGATAGAAGTGCCAGGTGTTTCTCTCCTTGGGGCAAAAGACAGATTAATTACCTGACAAATAAAATAAAGACAGTGTCCTTCTCTGTTCACATGTTGGAAAGGATTGCTTGCATCCTAATTTAAAAGTTTCAGGTGAGTGAAGCTTAAGATTCCAAAGCTTTAATCCATATTTGCACCATGCACAGCATCCAACAGGACTGCTTTACATAACCCCATGAGACTTTTGTGTGCAAGTGAAATAGATAAAAATATAAAACTATTGCTGTCTTTTTGGGTCATAAAAAAGATTTTTTGTCTCATTTAAAATATTTTTTTTCTAAAATCCAAAAACGTGTCAGGCTAAAATATTGGAATTTCAAATATGGTAAAACCCCTTTGGAACGATGCGAAGTGTGACTTCTTTGTAGTGCTGATTTGCATTGCCCACTTGCTTGGTTGGCCAAAAAGGGCCTACGCGTTTTTTCCTTAATATATTCAGGGAAAAAAAACGTATGCCCATTTTGGCCAACTGCATCATTGTCGAAGTTCTGCCGCTTTTCATGTGCTTTAAAGGCGACTCCGATCTACCTCTTGAAAACGGTTTCCTGCAATTCTGCCTTGTTTTCAAATCCTCTTCGTTGCCTTACCTCAATAAGGTACGAAAGTTATCATTTATTATCCTGCAGGTTTGTGAATTTTAGTGCCTCTGAGATTCATTTTTCAACTCGCCTTTTTGGGAGCTGGCCTCCAAACCGCAGGATTGCTTCAGGCCCTATTCTGGTTCCGGGGGGCAGGCAGAGCCTTTGGTTAATTCTTCTTCCTGATTGGAAATTAGAGTGACATGTGTCTGTCCAAACACCTAGAGCTGATCTCTCATTGGTTCCCCCTCTACCCGTTCAACCTCTGGACAAATTGCAAACTGTACGAAACAGGAGGTTAAAGGTGCTGATTCTCCAAGTGGGGAGATTGTTGGTAAAGCAGCTGGAATGGCGAACCCGAGCACCACGAGATGAAAAATGAGGTGCGTTTTAGAAACGTTTCCTGATCATATGGTGTACCATCCTCTGGGTTTCCCATGCATGTTTTAGCTGTAGGAAGATTCCCTTGAACCTGGAGATTTCTGACCCATGGAATGGGTAGCACGCAGTATTACTTTAAAGGGTCTGCATTTGCTCACGCAACCTCACCAATCCGGTCGCCCCCAAGAGTGTCCAGCCTTATGTCTCTTCCAGCTGTGGGTCTAGATGTGGTCAATCCAGGTTGCACCACAGCCACTGAATGAATTTTGTAAGAATTTCTCTCTCTTTCAGTATCTTTGCTTTTTTTGTAATTTGTATTTATAATGGGATTTAGCTGATTTTCAATGCTGTGTTTGTGCCCCTTTACACCCACTATATTCACTTACCAAGAAATATCAATAAATACTTTTTAAGATTCTTACTATGCGGATATATTCTTCTGTGGTGAATAAGGTGTGTTGAGTCCAGTTCACTGAGCAATGAGTATGTCTTCTCTATTACATATTTGGTTGATTGAACGGTATCTGTGCTAATTTCAAACTGTTGTTTTATGCATCACCCCACCTCACCTTTCCCCTTAAGCAGCCATAAGCGTGTTTTCTAAATGTGTGACTCTGTTCTGTTTTGTAATTTAGTTCATGTAGCGATTTTTACATTCCGTCTATAACTGATATCTTATGATAAGTTTCTTTATCTGTGTGATGTATTTCTCTTAGAATCATCGTACCTAAATCCACTCATTATGCTGCTACTAGCCTTAGGACATTGATTTCATGGCTGAGTGATATTCCATTGTACATAAGTACTACAACTTGTTTATCCATTTTTCTCTTTCATGAGATACTTAAGATGTACCCGAGTCGAGGATTTTGTGAACACAGCAGCCCTAAAATTTGGGGTGCCTGTGTCCTGTCGATTTTTGGTTTTCTCAAGATATAAGCCCATGAGTGGAAGTGCCCTGTGCTCTGTAGCTCTGTTTTTTAGATGTTTTAGGAAACACCATACAATTTTCGAGAGTGGCCGTTGGCAATTTATATCACGCCCATCAGCGGAAAAAACGCTCCCTTTTCTCCTTGACTTGCCCTGCATTTCTGGTTTTTACACTTTTTCAGCATGGCCCTTTTGACCAATGCCTAGTGAGACTTCTTTGCAGTGTTGATTTGCATTGCCCGTTTCTTTGGTTGGCCAAAAAGGGCGAATGTGTTTTTTCCTGAATATATTCAGGTGCTCACCAGGGCATGTAGCAGGTGTGGGTGAGTGTCACGTAGCGCACACCCAGCGCATAGAAGGTACGCAAGATGGAGAGGCTACTGTCCAGTGAGTGGCCGCCCTCCACACCAGTAAGGCAAGCCAACTTCCGGGTATTGTTGAGAGCTGGGGGCACATAGGTCAGATGATCATTTTCAGAGGCAGGGGTAGCTTACTGAAGTCCCTAACACCCACTACCACCAGTCTGTTTACCTTTTTTTTTGGCCGTGCCACGCAGCATGAGGGCTCTTACTTCCCCCACCGGGAATCAAACCCGACCCCCCTGCAGTGGAAGCGTGGAGTCTTAACCTCTAGACTACCAGGGAAGTCCCCCGTCTACCTTTAACTGAGGTCACAAGCTCCAGCTCAGAATAGGAGGCACACATGAGGTGGATGAGGTCAATTTGTTCCAGGATGAGGCGCACAGCATCCCGTTCGTGGGTCTGGCATGGGACGTAGGCTGACCAGAACTGAGGGAAGGCCAGGGCTTAGTTTGGGCTTTGGAACTCCTTGGGCTTCTCATAGCCTCCTCAGCTGGCACAGCACTTACTGTGCCCAGAAGTCACATGTAATGCGTTGCTTTTTCTGTGGTACTTGGAAGCCCATCAGGTGGGCTCACTGTGACCCCTGTAGCCCCCAGCATCCATGGCATGGCACTTTCTAGGTCACTATGGTAACTTCGTTCCAATGTGACTAACCTGTGGCCTCTGTGGCCCCCAAACTGCCCCACATTCCCCAGCAGCCATGGTGGCACCTTGTGTGTCCCTTTGGTACCTGGCCACCCACGAGACCATCTTTCAGCCTGTCCAAGCTGGTCTAGCCATGGCTGAAATTGCGCAGATTACCATGGTATAGCCCATTGTGGTAAAACTGCCTCAGGACCAGGGGCATGTTGTTGTGGCTGGAGGGAGGTCAAGGCAAATGGGTGGGCTCCTTAGGTCTTGGGATCGGGCAGGACACATTGCCTGGCCTGGGCCAGCCTGGGGGTCCCCCACCTCACACTGTCACACAGACTATACTAGGAGCAGCTGAGGCCTGGGCTGAGGGTTTCCCACCAGGGAGGGGATGACAGAGAAGGGGAAGGGCATCCATAGATGATGGAGAGGACATCCAGGGGTGGTGTGAGGGAGCCTCCCCAATAGCGCTACATGCTCCGGACCTCCTCCTCTGCCCAGGGCCAGGCTAGGCCCCCACCGGCCCCCAGCAGCCCGCACACACTGCAGCCACCCTTCCACAAGCGGGAAGTCCCGCATCAGGGCCCGCGTGCGCTCCCGCGGACTTGGGGTGCTGGAGGTGCCCAGCGTGGTCTGCACGAGGGTTACCGGTCACAGCAGCAGACCCAGCAGGAGCAGCAGGCACAGCAGAGGCCGCTGGCTGCGTGCACGGGGACCTTCGAGGCCCCCGGGCCGCAAGCTGCGCAGGGCCAGGCAGGCGGGCAGAGGCGGGTGTGAGAGGGGCGGTTGATGGGGTTCTGCCCGTCGACACAGGCCACCCAGCGGCACGGCCTCACGAGGGGATAGAGTCACAGGACCCTGCGACCCGTGTGCCGAGAGCCGCGATCCGGGAAGCTCGGCAGCCACAGGGCGGCACTGCCCTCCCGCCCCCTGCTCAGAGGCAGCTCCCGCGGGCTAAGCTGGCCTCTGCTGAGCGCCCACTCGCCTCCCATCGCGGGTTCCCTCCGCCCCCGCCCCTCTTCCCACACCCACTGCTCCGAGGGGGCGCCCTAGGGTGCTCTCCCCCGCCTCTAACCTTCCTGTCCAAGCTGGGGTGCTTCTCTCAGAGGGCCACCTTCACCCCGAGGCCTCCCGGGAGCACACCTCGTCCCCATCTGCCTGCAGCCGGCCCCGCCCACCCCGAGGGCTGCGTTCGAGGGTCTCTGTGACCACAAGTGCTCTGGGCTCCCGGTTTCCCGGTACTGGGCCATGGGGGCTGGTGTGGGGGTAGAGATAGTTTCTGGAAATGGGGGGGGTAAACTTGTGAGCTCTGGATTCAGGAGGGGGCCCTCTGCCCCCAACCTTCTCTCTCCTCCTACTTGACTCCCCAACCTGCATGACCATTCTCTGGGGACTTGAACCAGCAGCACCTGGGAACTATCAGGAACCTCCCCCACTTCTGTCAGCCAGCCTCAGGAGAGTGCCCTCAGGAGCTGCTACAGCTCCCCACGGCCTGAATAGAGGGACTTTTGGGATGTGAACTGAACAACCTTCTGGGGAGAGTCAACACCCTTTTACTCAACAGAGCAGGAACTCAGTCAGTAGGCTATTTGTGTGGAAGGAAATGAAGTCGCTTCCATGGCAGAAGAGCCCCCACCGCAGCAACCTTCGTCCCAGAGCTGCTGGCTGACCTTCTGGCCAGGATCCCTCCTACCTCAGCGTGGAAGGCCCGGCCTCGTGGAGAAGTGTAGGTTCTGAAGAAAGACCTGGCACCTGGGCTCTGCTGCTACACTTGCCTTATCTCGTGGCCCTTGTGGCTCTAGCTTTCCCAGAAACCTCAAGGGCTAAGTGCCTGTGCTTGCTCAGGGGCCGCACGCTATTCCCCATTTCCAGCCTCAGGCCCTCCCGCTAGCTGCCTCCTCTAGGGACCCCCTCCCCCCGACACACACACACACACACACACACACACACACACACACGCACACTGGGGATGTGCCTTCTCACAGCAGCTCAACCACTGAGATGATTTAGGGACTGTGCCCAAACTCCTGCATCCCCAGCCTCTCAAGTTTTTGCTCTGATCCCTGGCACACCCTGGCGCTGTTCCACCTTTGGAATCTTTCCCAGGTGGCAGGAGTGCCTAGCACAGGGGTAGTGACCCAAGTCTGAGCACTGGCGACCCTAGAAATCTGTTACAGAAAAGCATTTTATTGAGCAGTAAGGGACGCCACTGGGGACGGAAAGGGCTGGCAATAAAGGAGCATGTGAACCTCGGGGTGGGGTGCGTGCTGCTTGACTCTCCATCCTGTTCTTGCTTCAGGGAGCAGGGCTTCCTGGGCCTCTCTATCCTGCCTCCTGAGACCCCAGGCAGGAGGCTCTTTGGGAAGCCACAGATTGCTGCTTTCAGTTTCAAAAAGCCCAGCTCCCCACTGGTTTGTGGTGGTGGCCGCTGACAATGGCCCAGGGCAGGAGCCCATGTGGTAGACTGCTAAGGCTTCTCTGCACCGTGTATCTGCTCCTGCATCCTCCTCGGCTCGCAGAGTGCAGACTTCACTTTCTTCAGCTCACAAAGGGGCCCGTGAGGATTGAGCAGAGGAATGCCAGGTTTTCTTCCAGGCCAGCTTCCGCCCTGGGATGTTGAGGGCAGACTCTCATTTCAAACCTCACTTTCTGAGGCTCCTGGCTTATGGCCATTGAGTGTGCAGGGAGGCTCCTGGCTGAGGAAGGCTCAGACAGAATGACGCAGGTTCTAATCTGTGGTAGTGGGCAGTGGGGGGGGGGGCGGAGGGGTCACTGCAGGAAGAGGCATTCGCTGTCTTTGGCAGTTAAACCATTGCCCTGTCTTCAGAATGGTTCAGCCAGCAAGATTCTGTGGAGTCCGCCTCCTGGCACCATGCTACAATCGCCGGATTTTGGGTCTGGAGCAACCGAGATCTTCGTCCGACTCTTCCGGAGCGTGCTTTCTCTCGGGAGCACGTCTGGGGACTGGCTTCTCAGCTTCCGCCTTTGCTGGCATGGCCAAAGGAGCATCCCCGTAGGCCCGGTAGCCACCAACCAGGCAGTATGTCTCCCCGTGCCGGCCCACCTGCGTTTCTCCACACCCTCGGTTGAGGACATGGTAGTGACCAGGTGTAGGAGGAGAAAGGGGAGCCACAGCTGCTGCAAAGAAAATCAGAACTGATCAGTCACTTCTGCTGTACACAGTCTCCTGCCAGAATTTCCCTCTCTCATGTCTCTCCCAGTTTCTGACTCAAGACCTTTAATCTACTTTACATCCAAAACACAGACTTGGCCCATCACCTCTATGAGTCCCTAGAGAAGGGACACTGGCTACAAAAGCAATTCCTAGAGCCTACGGTTGCTTCAGGTGAGGTGGTCTCTTCACCGTTTCCGGGGAAAACAGTAGAACCCGAAAGAAATTGCAGTCATGATCCTCTCCATCTCTCCCTTCCACAACAAAGAAAACATTTCTTGCAGTGTGTCACTTCTGAGGCTTTAATGGAAACGTCTTTCAAGTTTTGGAAAAAGATAATCTAATATAAATTGGTTAAGGACCCCTCCCACTTTGGCAACCCCTCTTGGGCCCCATTTATAATGCCTGTTACAACCACACTGAACTCTAGCCCTCTGATACTTTTATCTAGATTAGAACAAGGCCAAATACTGAGGCAGAGTGATCAGGAGACTCAGAACCGGGTTCTGGGTACCAAGTGTAGGCTCACATCCACCCAGCCTCCTGGGACACCATCTGCTCAGCCCTCCAGTCTCACTAGCACTTCATCACCCCCCTTGGTTCTTCCGGTCTTCCCATGAATATGGCACCACCCTCTCCCCTAGTACTCAGCAGCTCAGTATGGGATGTGTCTGAGGGGACCGATATAGATGTGTACATGACAGCACAGAGGTGCCTGGGTTGGAAGGTGTGGTTCAAGAGTGGCCCTCTTCCTCAAACTGCTCCGTTTACCATCTGCCAACAAAAATGCACTTGCCTTTTGCTAAGAGGCCAATCAGGAAAGGGTCTGAATGGAAGCATCCTGTAGCCCAAAGCAGAAGGCAACATTTATAAAGATCAGAAGCTTCCTGCACACTAGTTCAGGGATGACCTTTCACTTGTCCTCAGCAGTGAGCACTGTGGGACCCTGAAGGTGTCCCAGGTCACTGGTATTACTTACAGCTGGGAAAGTGCTGAGGTTTACGTAGTGGGCAAGCCCCACAGGAACATGTGGCAGCCAGGTGAGGTTGTGTGTACACCATGCCTCTTCTACAGGTGCCCGGTCTCGGTGTACCTGCTGCACTGCCCAGCCAGGGAACAGAGCACAGGTTTGAGTAAATATAGACGATCCGGTCAGACATTCTCTCTCAGACAACCAAAGAGATTGGTATCTGGTGGAGAACTGGTAGGGCAGTTTCTCTGAGGGCAGCACGTTTCCATAGTTACGCTGCCATGGAAACTGTGAGAAGGCCTGTGAGGTCATCACTACCCAGTGAGGTCATAATAAGGAACCTGTGACTTGCGGGTCAGGCTTCAGGAGGAGGGGCAGTTTTGTGGAGGAGAGCAGGGTGGAGGCAGAGGTACTCTGCCTGGTCCCTCACACCTGGGCCTCCCCACCCATGCCCTAGTCTAGCAGACACCCCACGTGGGGCGTGCAGGTGAGCTGGTACAGCCCCAGGGGCCCCAGGAGGGCAAGAGAGACCCACATTCTGAAATTGGCTTGAGAGGCAAGATTAACGTTAAGAGACAGCTAGGTTGTATGGCACTGACCCTAAGAGGCAGAGAATTGTGTGGACTGGAGAATCAGGGAAGGCTCCTTGGCAGTGGGCCTGAAGGACAAGTGAGATTTGGACCCATGGGGAAGAGAGGGAAGACATTCCAGTTTGGAAGAATAAAAGCAAAGACACACTCTTCTCGACCTTGTCCTGCCCCAAATATAAATTCATAGAACCCTCACATTTTTACACCTGAGGGCTTAGAAAAACCAAGATGTTAAGGAGCCTACCCAGTGTTACACAGGTAGTGGAGAGATGTTCTGCTCAGGTGTTACGTTCATGTTGGGGCTCCGGATTTACAGCTGATAGGAATGTGAGGACAAGCTCATGCCATTTCAAACATTTCCAAGTGATACTGAGAGAGATGTTAAAGGTGCAAAATGAGGGTGCTGAATGACCTCACAAAGTGGGAATGGTGGGCCCATTTTAATATGAAATTCAAAACAAATTCATGACAAAAGGACATAATACAAAATGCCAACATAATCATTACACTCCCCTCTCCCCTAGAAGTAAAAATCATTATAATCCTCTCTCTCTCCACCATGAAAGGATGAGATAAAGGCTCAGCAGCAGCCCCCGTGAAAATCATGGTCAACACTGTGAAGAGGGGTTAGTAAGACGACTTGGTCCGACTCAGAGAAGGAAAGAGACAACTCTGCCCTTAGCCTGATCAGGCCCACAGGAAGGAACCACATTTGGGGCAGCTTTTGATAGTGTGGCAATGAGAGAGAACCTTCTTTAGGAGGGGACTCCCTGTTGCCGACCTTGAAAAAGCAAAGATGGGACCTTCGTTTACTGGGGCTGTTGCAGAGGGGATGTGCCCAGGAGGTAGAGACTGCTTGGACTACCCTTTTAGAGGTTGGGCCACCCTGGTTGAGAACCACAGCACCTTCTATCCCTAAACTGCTTGAATCAGTGGGTGCCCGTTAGGACAGACGAAGTCAGGCCTCATTGGAGCAGACTGCCTTTTGGAGTGGTAGAAGGTAAATGTGAAGGGGAATGCTCTGGTGGAGGTTTGTCACGGCAGGTGGACCAGCATGAGACCATTCAGAATCTCCAAGGCTCCAGAGATTACTTAGCTGGGAGCATCCCTCTGATGTGGTGTGGGGACTCCTACCTTAACAGGACCTGGCTGGGCATGTGGGGGAGGCAGAATAAACGGTTTATTAACTTAAGAGAGCGAGAGAATCACCTGGGGGGTTCCACCAAACCACTTAAAAAGCCTTGTACCTGGATTCTTGAGCCAACCCTCAGAAAACTTATCTAGATCTGGAGTAGGGCTCAGGAAGCTGCACTTTTAATAAGCTTCCTGGGCAGTCCCACCACAGTGGTCCATGGATAGAGAGACCAAATTATTGTGTATTCTCGGTTGCTTTTGGGAGTCAAAGTGGGCAATATTAAAAACTGCAGCAGGCATACGTATAAACAGGGAATATTCAAGGCAAGCAGAGGTGTATAGTTATTCTATGCATGAATCAGATTTGAGAAAAGCTAGCCTGGTGGTTAAAGAACACAACCCTTAGGACAGACAGACCAGATTCTTTCCTACTTACTTGGGTGATTTTGACCAAGTTCTTTTATCCTTCTGACTGTTTCTTCATATGGAATAGAGCTATGACTGTACATTTAGCACAATATTCTCTTTCGGCAAAGGTTGCTCTGGGTCCATTTGTGTTCTCTGCAACTTAACCCTTTCCAGTGTGCAAGCATTTTTAAGTTTGGTGAAGTATTACATTTGACTTTCAACAGTTCATTACTTTGGGCAAAGCTTAATGCTGCAGGGACTAGAACCTATGCAGAGATAGTGAGAGGATGTTATAAGCTTATTCTGCTGGTTTATAAAAAAGTTTAACCTTTTCTCCTCTTCCTCCACCTGCCACCAAGAGATGAGAAAGAAGGCAGAGCCTGGAAATGCACACCAAGCAATACTTCGGTGTCAGTTTGCCTTTTATTCCTCTGCCAGTACTTCCCAGAGAGATTTCACCAAAAGTGCCTAAGCTTCCCATGGCCATTGTTGTGAAGAAAGTTTCTCTCTATTGCTAGTCACATCCCCTTTTCCTTCTCCTGGGGGCTTAATGGATGTTTGGGGGCAGGAAACAAAATTTAAACTAAAACATCAATTGAAAGAGCCTTCGTCCTAAGTGTGGTAGCTTGGAGTGTGCACCTTCTCAGAGTCTACTGAATTCTGCCCCAGTGGAAACTGTTATTAAGGGGCACCCATAGAAACATCGCTTATTGTTAGAAACCATGACATAATACAGAGCCAAGATCGACATTATTCTTCACGTGAAAGACTACAGAGAGCCAAGCTCAGTAGTTCACCCTCAAGTGTTGGCCAGCAACTTACCTTTTGAAGCCAGACTGCAGCCCGGGTCTTCAGAAGGTGACTAGGCAGCCCAGAGCACCCTACTGACAAGTGTGCTCACTCATCCAGCACAGAGGGAAAGGTCCCTGTTATGGCATCATATATAAGCCTGCTGCAATAAGGTTTGCTGGTGCAAAGGCTCTCTCACTGAGGACCCCAGTCCTGGAAGGCTTCTCCTCTGGCGAGCTGCCAGTTCAATCTTCTGAGCCAGGCTCACGTCCCAGGGATGGGTCACAAAGCTGACGACGGTGCCTGGCACCTCGCTCCCCATCCGGCCCACCCTCCCTGCTCTGTGGATGTAGTCTTGCAGGGTGAGAGGGAAATCATAATTGATGATTAGCTCCACCTGGGTGCTGCTGTCCAGGCCCCGAGACGCGATGTCTGTGCAGAGAAGAATGTCTCGGGAGCCCTTCTGGAAGGACTGGAAGATGCCTGCTCTCACTGAGGCTGGCATCAGTCCCTGCAGTCTTAAGTGTTGGATTTTGTGGTCATCCAGAATATATACCCCAGCCAGTTCACAGTGCTGGAGCAATTACAGAACACCAGAACAGTTCCTGCGGGGCCAGTCCTATATGCTCTGTCATGCTGCCTAAGGATCTGTACCAACCCAGTCACCTTCTCTGTTCCCTTCGGCCTCATGAATGTCTGTCTGACATGAGGCATGATGCAGTGGAGCTTGTCACTGGTAACGGGGGTTAGAGAGTCTAAGCTGGCAACTTTACTCAGCAGCTGGCCTACACCTTCGGGAAATGTGGCCTCCACCAGCACTAACTGAGCTTTGGGATTGAAGGGGTCTTTTAAGTCAGCTGGGCCTTCTGCTATATGGCTGCCCTCCAAGATGTAATCCACCAGTTCCAGGAAGCTTTCATCCAACAGCGTGTCTGCATCATCCAACACCAAGAAGGAGAGCGGCTCCAGGCTGATCAGTTGAGTTTTCAGGGCCTTCCACAGAGCCCCCGGAGTGGCCACCAGAATATCTGCTGGAGGTTGTTTGGACAGTTGCAGCCTGGTCCTCCTCATGCCATGGCCTCCCCCTAACTCCAGCACCTGGAGGTCCAAGGAGCTGCCCAAGGCCTGGGCCACGGCACACACCAGTTCGGCTAATTCTCGAGAAGGCACAAAAACCAGGCCTCGAGGAGCAGGGATACGACAGGGGTCCAGGCTTGGCTGGCCCAAGAGCCGTTGAAGGAGAGGTAGCGTGTAGGTGACAGTTTTGCCACTGCCAGTTTCTGCGGCGCAGAGGATGTGGCGGCCGCGAAGGAGTGGGGGAATGGTACTCGACTGCACGGTTGTGGGCCGAACAACTTCGGGAGCAGCCTCTTGTAGTGCGCTCAGAACGCGGAGCTCCAGACCCAGTTCGGTTCAGCAGCCGTTGGGCGAGAGGTTCCGCAGCGCTGGAGTCTCATACTGCGCGCGCTCGATGGAGAAATGGTCCGCGTGGGCGCGCCGATTCCTCCAGCGGCACGAAGCGAGTGGCGCGGGCTCCCAAGGGCCCAGCGTGAGGTGTGCCGCTGGTTCAACTCCGGTCGCCGCGCTGGCCCCAGTCGCGCCGGCCCCGGCCGCGGGGGGCTCCGCTGCCCGCTCTGCCGCTCTTCCTGCCGCCGCTGTAGAGCCCGCGGGATGCGCACCACAAGCAGGGGCTCGTTGGGGCCGCGGACCGTTAGGTCCCAGCGAGGCGCCAGAAGCAACCGAGCCGCGAGTGACCACAGCCGCAGCCGCCGTGCCAGAGCCGTACTCCCCTTGCTGCGGGAGAGGCGCACGACAGTGACGTCACAGGCGCGCCAAGGCCTCGCGGATGGTGGCTGGCGCGGCTCAGTAAGGCCCGCGGACTCGGCGAACTGTGTGGAAGGAGCGGGATCTGTAGAGCTCAGCAGCGGCAAGGTCTGTAGGTCCGAACCGGGGATGGTGACTCCAGACCCCGGCCAACCTTGGGGAAGGGTGCGCGATGGAGGCAGGACCGGGGTCCGGCGATACGCGGCGATGAGGCCCTGGCATTACAAACCAGGAGGGCGGAGGGCTTCTGGCGATCCGATGTCCGATCCCTGCCGTGCTCTGTTGTCGCCCTCACAGCTCCTGTCATGGCTTGGCCAGTTCGGGTCTCCCCCTGTGACTTATGAGGGTGCGGCGATGTTTTCCCACATGTGGTCCCCGTGTAAGTTCTTTGAATACAAGTATTTATTGAGAGTCTGAGTGAATGGTCAGACCTGGGGGCCGAGACCAGGAGTCCGGAGTCGTAGGTCCAGGCTCACCCTTCCCTTAGAGCTCCCCAGAGAGCTGAGGGCCCCTAGGGCAAGCTGATGGCTTTCAGCGTATCTTCTCTAAAGTCAAGAGAACTCATCTCTTGGTACTTTTCCCCTTTCTTTTCAGCTGAGGTTCATTCTCCCCTCCCTTGTCACCCTTTCCAACTTCTCATCCTGAAGCCACTGCTTTCTTGGGTAGTTCACCTCCAACGGCTTTCCAGTCAGATACCTCAATTCCGTAAACGGCAGAGAGGAGGGTCCTGCTACAGGTTTGTGGCTTGTCTCACAAAGCCACGGTCAGGCAGAATATTTTACTTGAATTCAGTTGTTCAGGTTGCCAAAAAGCCTTACACTACTGGTACTTCTTGAACGGATCCCGAAAATGGGTGTCCGATCATTTCTGTAATTTCCAGTGCCTGGGGTAGGAGATAAGGTAAACATGGATTAACCACCTGGGAGGTTCTTAACATCTGGAGAAAGAGTTTTACTTTCATCAGATACCGTTATAGAGATAAATACTACTAAATTTCAAATAGCATTTTGATACATGATAGACTTTCTGGAGAGTTACCTGTTAAGCCCGCAGAGGAGAGAGGTTTGAGTACTCATGGGTGAACAGAGTCACCCATGGATAGTCACCCATTGGATAGAGCAGTGACTCTTGAGTGAGGGTGATTTTGCCCTCACCCTTCCTCCAGGACGTTCGACAATGGCTGGAGACATTTTTCTTTGTCACATCCGGGGTGGGGGGTGGTGGTGGTGCTGCAGACATCTAGTGGGTGGTGGCCAGGATGCTACTACATATCGTACAAGGCATAGGACAGCCCTCCCCACCACCCCAAAAGAATTATCTGGCCCAAAATGTCAATAGCGTGCTATGGAGAAACCTTGGATAGAGGCTGAGGACTGAAGAGAGGCTGAGGTTGTCACATGTACTCTCACTTCAGGTAGTCAGTCACATTTGCCAGACTCTTGTGTGGCCCTGCCGCTTTCCCAGAATCTGTAGCAGGCACACTGATGCCATTGCTTGTCACGGCCTTGGGATGAGAAAACCTTGGGAGCTCCTCAGAGTCATAAACACAGGAAGGAGAGATTTAGGAGGGTGACGTGGGAGAAGAGAGTTTTAGGCAGAACAAAATTGTCCTCAGGTGTTTGGGAAATGTGCCAGATGGAAAAGCGATGAGGTGTGCCATGGGGTGTACCATTGCAGAAGGCAGACTGGGACTGATGCGTGACAGGGAGTCAGATTCTGAATTTGATATAGGCTGCTGTAGCAACTAGAAATGCCTAGATCTGTCTAGAGAGTGCTGGGTTTTCTGTCACTGCAAAGTTCATGTATAGGCTGATGACCACAGATTGGTGATATGATAGAGGGGAGTTGATATAAAGGATGCTCTGAGATATTGTGATTCTACACTACTTTTACGATTCTTTCCCAGAACTCGGAGCTCCTCGTTTGTTAGCTGAAGTGCTCGTTGGATGTCTGCTCTGACATGTTTCATCCATTTACATGTGCCACTCATCTTTCAGGTACAAAACAAAGAATCGCTTTGCACAAAGCCAGAAGGGATACACTGAAAGAATGATCAGAAAAGAATAATACATAGGTAAGCATTTACATTGACTTTCTCCACATATTTGAGACAGGGTAGCTGGTTAGTGGCTGCTTTCTCATGCTCGAGCCCTTACAACGTGATCTCCTCAGAATGTCATAGGGATTGGAGCCTATCTAAGCCTCTGTGTCTCTGCCCGTGGCCCCTAGTTTCTTCGTGTCATTGCTTTAGATACTGTGTAAGGCCCTTCTCTTTTCCTCCCGCTCACAGCAGACATTGAGTAACCTCTAGTTCTGACTGAGATGCATATTTCACAGTATAGTACTTTAGAAATGAGAAAGGTTTACTTATTGGGGAAACAAATGTAGGCCCCTGGGAGTGTTAGTGTCACTTGGTAATGATTTCCCCAGGGCTGCCATGGTAACTGACGTTGCCTGGTTACTCCCTAAGTTTTGAAAAGAATTCTTCCTTGGATCTCAGGTGATAGTGGTACATTCCTTCCTTCATTTATTCATTCAGTATATATTTTCTGAGCACCATGTATGTGCCAGGTACTTTTCATATGGACAGTGAACGAAATAGACAAAATTCCTGCCCTAGTGAACTGTATATTCTGATTTAATTGGCTTGGGGTGAGGCCTGGCCATTGGTAGTTTTAAAAATCTCTCCATATGATTCTAATGTACAGCTAGGTTTGAGAACCACAGTTTTAAATGAAGCACTTTGGGAATTGCAAAGGCATTGCAGAAATAAGAAGTGGCTATTGGTATTCCTTTGCTATTCCTGCATTCTCCTGCCTGCATCAGGACTGTTGTACAAGTGCTGATCATTTTCTTTTCAGCCCTTTTCACTGTTTGCCTAGACCCTTTATCCCTCTTTCTAACCTAACACCCTACCTCCTTCTGGTCTTTCAACCTCCAGTCCCTCATCTGTTTGGGATTTATCCTACACTTGGTGGGAAGCCATTGCAGGGTATAAACAGAGAAGTGGTGTTAGCAGAGATGCCTTTTTCAGACACCATACTGGCTATTGTAAGAGAATGGATAGGAGGGGGCAGGAGAAGATTTGGGGAGACTCATTAGGAGACTGGCTTTGTGCACAGTGGTGGCCTTGGAGATGGAGTAAAGCAGGCAGGTTAGAGTCATATTTGGAAGGTTAGTGATGGCTTGGAGGCGAATAGGAGTAAGTGATAAATTGGATGTGGGGAATGTGGGTTAAGGATGTGTAATTGGGTAAATGGAGGTGCTACCTACTGAAATGGGAAACATTTTCTCCCCACATATTGGCCTGATAAACACCTTCTCACCCTTTAGACCTTGAATCAGAGATACTTTATTTTTTTATTTTAATATATTTCATTTTATTTCATTTTTATTTGGGCTGCGATGCCAGCTTGCAGTATCTTAGTTCCCCAACCAGGGATTGAACCCAGGCCCCCTGAACTGGAGGCACAGGGTCCTAACCACTGGACCACTGGGGAATTCCCAGCAGAGAATTTTTCTTTGTTTTTTTAAAAATATGTTTTAATTAATTAATTAATTAATTTTTGGTTGCGTTGGGTCTTCGTTGCCGCTCCTGGGCTTTCTGTCGTTGCGGCGAGCAGGGGCTACTCTTCGTTGCGGTGCACGGGCTTCTCACTGCAGTGGCTTCTCTTGTTGCGGAACACGGGCTGTATGCGCACGGGCTTCAGAAGTTGTGGTGCACGGGCTCAGTAGTGGTGGCTCGCGGGCTTAGTTGCTCCGAGGCATGTGGGATCTTCCCGGACCAGGGAGCAAACCCATGTCCCCTGCATTGGCAGGCGGATTCTTGTGGGGTTTTTTTTAAACATATTTGTTGGAGTATAATTGCTTTACAATGGTGTGTTAGTTTCTGCTGTATAACAAAGTGAATCAGCTCTATGCATACGTATATCCCCATATGCCCTCCCTCTCGAGTCTGCCTCCACCCTCCTGATCCCACCCCTCTAGGTGGTGGCAAGGCACTGAGCTGATCTCCCTTTGCGACGCCGCTGCTTCCCACTACCTAGCTATTTTACATTTGGTATTGTATATATGTCAGTGCTACTCTATTACTTCATCGCAGCTTACCCTTCCCCCTCCCCGTGTCCTCAAGTCCATTCCCTACGTCTGCGTCTTTATTCCTGTCCTGCCCCTAGCTTCATCAGAACTATTTTATTTTTTTAGATTCCATACATATGTGTTAGCGTACGGTATTTGTTTTTCTTTCTGACTTACTTCACTCTGTATGACAGACTCTAGGTCTATCCACCTCAGTACAAGTAACTCAATTTCGTTTCTTTTTAAGGCTGAGTAATATTCCATTGTATATATGTGCCACATCTTCTTATCTATTCATCTGTCGATGGACACTTGGGTTGCTTCCATGTCCTGGCTATTGTAAATAGAGCTGGCTGGCGGATTCTGAGCCGCTGCGCCACCAGGGAAGTCCACAGAGATTATTTTTTGAGGGAGGCCCTCCTCAACCCCCATCAGTCTCTTCGCTGCTGAGCTAGACTCCTACAGCCTTACGTAAGTGCTCCATCACAGCACCATGCACACTTTTATTTTCACACATATTTGTAAGTTCCCTTTCTATAACCCTCTGTTCTATTGAACCTTACCCTCCTGCCTCATCTTTCTGTCTCTAGTGCCTAGCAGTGCTTGGCGTATCTTAGGGGCTCAGTAAGTGTCCGCTGAATAAATAATTGGAGACAGAGTACGAGGCTTAGGAAGGTTGATCAAGGCTTTGTTTTCTACACATGGAGTAGGAGATGCCCTTAACACATCCGAGTGGGGATGTGTTTTGAGCAGTTGGTGTGCGGTTGGGATGCCTTTGGAGATGATCATGGCCAATATTTTAAACCATGGGAGTGAATAAATTTGTGGGGCAGGATGTGTGAAATTAGAAGGGAAGAGGGCCCACGACTGAGGAGCAACCTCAACATGTGAGGGCAGGAGGTGAAACCAGGAAAAGAGACTGCAAAGCAGGGGTAGAGAGAAAACCTGGGAGAGTGTGCAGTCGACGAACCCAGGGAGGAGAGAGATCAAGCAAGAGGGGAGGCTTCACCGTGCCATGTGCTGCTAGCAGAACAAGACTGAGGACAGGTCAGTGTCTCATAGATTGAGCCACTTCGAGGTAATTGGTGACTTTAATCAGAGCAGTTTTGGGAGAGTGGCAGAGGGGGAGGGCATGCCGGAGTGGGCTGAGTAGTACAAAGGTAGTACCTCTGAGAAGAGCATCCTTGGCAAGCTTTGTGGTTTTTAGGAGGGACCGCATTTGCTTAGCATAAATAAATTAACAGTTATCTCTGGGCCACGGGATTTGGATTTTCTTCGTTTTACTCCTGTTGCTCTACCTTCAAAATATTTTTAGAATGTGACCACTTCTTGCCACCTCCCCTACTGTCTCTCCGTCCTGAGCCACCATCATCTCTGACATCGGTGGCAGAAGAGCCTTCTGATGATCTGCCAGTGTCTACCGTGGCCCCCACAGTCTGTTTTTCATACAGCAGTCGGCGTGATCATGGGGAATGTGATCAGTCGTGCCACTCCTCTCCTTAAAATCCTTCACTGGCTCCTATCGTGAAGCGCTAACACAGCCCGCAGAGCGTCCGACGAGGCCATTCGGGGTCCGACCGCTGTGTCCTGCCTGCTCACTGCTCTCCATCCATTGTGTATCTGACTTCCATTACCCGCTTCTCCTTTCTGTGCTGCAACCACAGTGGCCTCCTTCCTGTTCTTCTAACACCAGACAAGCTCCTGCCCCAGGGTCTTTGCACCGGCCCTTACCTCTCCTGTGCGCTCTTCCATTAGATACGAACTTGGCTAACTCAAATCTCTGCTCAGATGTCACCTTCTCATTGAAGTTTATCTGGGCTCCTCTATTTAAAATTTTAACCTATGGGGATGAGGTGGGGGGGAAATGGGTGAGGGTGGTCAGAGGATACAAACTTCCAGTTACAAGACAAATACGTTCTGGGATGTAATGTGCAGCATGGCAACTATGGTTAACAATACTGTATTGTATCTTTTTTCATTTTATTTATTTGTTTACTTTTGGCTGTGTTGGGTCTTCGTTGCTGCAGTGGGCTTTCTCTAGTTGCGGTGAGCGGGGGCTCCTCCTCGTTGCGGTGCGCAGGCTTCTCATTGTGGTGGCTTCTCTTGTTGCGGAGCACCGGCTCTAGGCGTGTGGTCTTCAGTAGTTGCGGCACGTGAGCTCAGTCGTTGCGGCACGTGGCCTCAGTAGTTGTGGCGCACGGGCTGTAGAGCGCAGGCTCAGTAGTTGTGGCGCACGGGCATAGTTGCTCCTCGGCATGTTGGATCTTCCCGGAGCAGGGCTCGAACCCGTGTCCCCGGCATTGGCAGGTGGATTCTTAACCACTGCGCCCCCAGGGAAGCCCTACCTCTCATTATTAACTCAATGTATTAACTCAATTTTGGCTATAATTAGTGCAGTTTCTATTATCATTAATGAACTGGGGGAAGATCGGGTGGTTGTCTAAGTAGGCTGAACCGACTAGAGAGGAAGTCCCTGAGGCACAGGGGAGGAGGTGTGCCCACATCCAGAGCAGTCTAGCCGTTGGAGGTCCATGGCTCATTAAGTAGCCTGAGATTCTGGGCTGTGTCCAAATAGGTACAAAGATCATTTGTGATCTAGGCATGTTCTCTCCTTGGGCATCTGAACCAGAATTCCCTGAAAGATCCCCAGGTGGTACTCAGTGGGTCAGGATGTGGATGGAGGTGAGCTACACAGAGGGAACCGAGTAAGGTCCACCCTCCCGCAGCCAGAGCCACCCACTGTCTTCTTCCACTGCTGAGGCAAGCCACCTGGGTTTCCTCAGGCCACTGCCCACAGGCCTTCCTTTAGTATCTGGTGTCTAAACTGCAGAGTGCCCCACCAAACCCCAGTATTGGGAGCCTGCACCACAGACCCCACCACGGAGACAGACACTCATGCTGATTCCATTTTTAAAACATTTATTTTCAGGACATGTTTGTGTTCGTATGCAAGGAAACTTTGTGGGGTATCTGTGGCTGCCAAAGTGACATCTGGCAGGATTAACTGGATCACCAGAGCCAAACAATGAGGATTGGGAAGGCGGCAATAACTGTGAGGCCTGGGCCCATGTGGGGGCAAGATTTTGAGAATGACCACTTAGGTGACAACATGGGATTCCCACGAACCGCAGCTCTGATTAGTTTCTGGTCTGGAGCCAGATCCTCTCTCTGATGCAGACGTGGGAGGACGGAGCAGCAAGAGCTGCCCAGCTGCTCATCTGGGAACTCATCCTCCAAGCGACTCTGTCCCTCGTCCTCCTCCCGTACCTGGAGGCGGCAGTCAGCGGGCAGAACCTCTCACAGCACCCCCACGGACACCTGCTCAGACCACCTGCTCAGAGCTACTCTTTTGCCCAGCCCAGCACACCTGTTCCACCTGTCTGAAGACCCGCCGCCCCTTTCCTCGAAGCACACCCCAGAGCTCTTCCTCACTCCAGCCACGCCCCAGCAACTCCTCTATCAGTACCGGGTATATGGACACGTCCTCCAGCCCCTGTGGGAACCTGTGTGGCCGCCAGCCAGCCAGCTCTTGGGCCTCAGACCTATTCCCTGGTCCTGAGTCAGAACCAAAGCCCTATGTGTCCAGGGTCCACTGAACCCCAGCCCTGGTCAGATATGGAAAATGGAGACTTGGAGAGAGTAAATGATTCACTCCTGCTCTTCATCCTTCAGAGGAAGACCCCAAAAGCGCCTCGAGTATTCATCAAAAGTCATTGAGTTGTACTGTTAAGATCTATGCCTTTCACTGAATGCACTTTTTGCCTCCATTTACAAAGAGAAGAAAAGCTTTTTAAGAACTGGGTTGAGCCCCCTGCATGCACAGACCCAACTGCAGGCAGAGAAGATGGTCAGCCCAGCCCAGACCTTGCTAAGAGTCTGCTCAGAGGCCATGGGTCTGGTCTGCTGGCACTGGATGGGTGCAGATGCTGGGCAGTTGATCTCTGTGTGGTGTTTTAGACAAATATGATGACCTAGAGTAGGGTCAGACAGACAGGAGAGCCCAGGAAGCAGACCCTGGGAGAGGGGAGATACCATTTGGGCCAGCACACCTGAGGCTATGGTCAAGGCCATGAGGACCACAGTGTGGTGGGCACAGTGGCTGTGAAAGCCCCACTGCTGCCTAGCCAGCCTGAGACAAGCCACGGGGAAGCACCCACCGGCCAGCCCCGTCATAATCTCCGCCAATCCTGATGAACTTGCATCCAATGACTGCCCTGATGTGGTCGAAGTGATTTGAAGAATGGAAAGTCAGCAGGGTGGGGCTTCCAGGGCAGGGGTGGGGTGATGACTGACCTCTCTTGATTCCCCTTTTTGTAGCCTGTAGGCCAAACAGGCCAGTTCCTTCATGGCCTGGCACCGAGAGTACCAACTAGAGGGCCCTGAGGTTTGATCTGAAGTGATCCCAGCTGGCTCTAGAACTGGACTTCAGATTTGGAGTGGACCCCAGAGCCCCTTGTTTGGGCCATTTCCCACCCAAGATTCACCCTGCCTCCCAGTCTCCTTGAGAACCTGTGGGGGCTCCTTTCCCCGGGTGTGGAGGATGAGAGAGGAACAAGAGTACAACTGGTGAAGACCCCAGAGACCTAAGGAGTTGTCCAGTCCCTTGGCCAGAGGTAGGGGCAGTGTGCTTTAGGAGCCCCTGCAGAGGCACAGATGGGCAGCACCCGGGCTCTGTGTCTGACAGCCTCCCTGATACCCATCATTATCACAGTTTTGATTCCATGGCTCCAGTTCCACATGGCACCAAGGTGCTGTGTACCGTCCATTATTGGGTTTTGGGGAGCTGTACCTATTGCCAACAGGTGGGTCAAACCTCTGGGGCTCTTCTGAAGTCCTCCCCAAATTTGGACCCAGCTTCAGCTCCAAATCAGAGTTTTCAGAGAGCCCAGGGCGAGGCTCACCTGCCCCAGTAGACACGTTGGCTAACGGGTTGCACTGCAGCACCCGCACGGACAAGGACAGCATCACGATGCCACCGTTCATCTTCTGCAGGGGCGGACCGGTGGACAGTCAGCTTGGCTCCCAGCACAGCCACCTGCCTGTTCACTCTCTCGGCCCCTGTGAGAAAGGTGTTCAGCCCTGGCCTTGAGGTCAGAGTCATCTCCTCTCTGGGTTTGTGTGAATGGAGGAGCCGCAGCCCGGGTCTGGGTTGTGTCTTGGCCCTGGGTTTCCGGGTTTGGAGGAGTATCTTACCACCTAGACCCCCACCTAGGGCTCAAGAGTTCAGGGGCTGTGGACCGTGGGTTTTGGGGGCAGAAGATATTTAACCTGGGGTTTGAGGAAATTGAGGAAGAAGAGGCTCAGGTTCAAGGGCTCCTGGTTTGAACTTCTTGCTTTAGGGATTAGGGCCAGGGCAGTCTCTCACGAGAAGCTGCAGGATATCATCAGGAACATTCCGAGTGTTCCTGCACACGCCCCGGGCCGCTGAGTGGGAGAAGATGACAGGTGCCTGTGACACTTCTAGGGCTCGCCGTGCCACAGCATCCGAGACATGGGACAAGTCCACCATCATGGCCAGGCGGTTCATTTCTGCCACCACCTTCTACAGGAACAGGATGGGGAGAGGGCATCAGGGCTGCATTTATCTTGTGTGCATTTATCTGTAGGGAACAGGCGGGGCTGTACATTCATGTGGGGCAGGGTATGGAACCCGGGTACTTACCTTGCCAAGCCGGTGAGCCGACTGACATTGCTGTAGAAGGGGTGGATACCCTTTGCTGTGCTCTGTGCCCTGCAGGATGGCCAGGAGGCAGTCTGACTGGTGGCCATGACTTTGCTACAAGAGCCTAGAAAGAGGTTCTTTCGAACTGTCTACACCTGCAACTCCCTGGTGCAAGAGGAGGGACCCAAACTGGGCTGTGCCTGGCAGTAGGAGGGCCCTTCTGGGGACTCAGTCTTGACTATATTCAGGAAAAAAAATGCATACACCCTTTTTGGTCAACTGCATCATTGTTGAAGTTCTGTCTCTTTTCACTTGCTTTAAAGGCGACTCCAATCTACCTCTTAAGAACTGTTTCCTACAATTCTGCCTTGCTTTCAAATCCTCTTCGTTGCCTTCCCTCAATATATTTTTGGACGATAGTTGTCCTTTATAACTGTACAGGTTTGTGAATTGCAGTGCCCCTGAGCTCCATCTTTCAACTCGCTTTTTTGTGAGCTGGCTGCAAAACCGCAGGATTGCTTCAGGCCCTATTCTGGTTCCGGGGGGCGGGCTGAGCCTTTGGTTAATTCTTATTCTTGATTGGAAATTAGAGTGACATGTGCCTGTCCAAACACCTAGAGCTGGTCTTTCATTGGTTCCCCCTCTCCCCGTTCATCCTCTGGACAATTTGCAAACTGTACGAAACAGGAGGTTAAAGGTGCTGATTCTCCAAGTGGGGAGATTGATAGTAAAGCGGCTGGAATGGCAAACCCGAGCACCAGGAGATGAAAAATAACGTGCGTTTTAGAAACCTTTCCCAATCACTGCGTGTACCATCCTCTGGGTTTCCCATGCATGTTTTAGCTGTAGGAAGATTCCCTTGAACCTGGAGATTTGGGACCCATGGAATGGGTAGCACACAGTATTACTTAAAGGGTCTGCATTTGCTCACGCAACCTCACCAATCCTGTCGGACCCAAGAGTGTCCAGCCTTATGTCTCTTCCTGCTGTGGGTCTAGATGTGGTCAATCCAGGTTGCATCACAGCTCCTGAACGAATTTTGTAAGAATTTCTCTTTCACTATCTTTTTTCTTTTTTCTTTTTTTTTGTAATTTATATTTATAATGGGGTTTAGCTGATTTTCAATGCTGTGTTTATGCCGCTTTACACCCACGTGATTCACTTACAGAGAGATATCAATAAATACTTTTTAAGATTCTTACTATGCAGATATATTCTTCTGCGGTGAATAGGGTGTGTTGAGTCCTGTTCGCTGAGCAATGAGTAGGTCTTGTCTATTATATATTTGGTTGATGGAAAGGTATCTGTGCTAATTTCAAACTCTTGTTTTATGCATCACCCCACCTCATCTTTCCCCGTAAGCAGCCATAGTGTGTTTTCTAAATGTGTGACTCTGTTCTGTTTTGTACAGTTCATGTGTAGAGATTTTTACGTTCCGTCTATAAGTGATATGTTTCGTTACCTGTGTGACTTATTTCTCTTAGTATCATCGTACCTAAATCACTCATTATGCTGCTACTAGCCTTAGGACATTGATTTCATGGCTGAGTGATATTCCATTGTACATAAGTACCACAACTTGTTTACCCATTTTTTTGTTTCCTGGGATATTTAAGGTATACCCGAGTCGAGGTCCTTGTCAACCGAGCAGCCCTAAACTTTGGGGTGCCTGTGTCCTGTCGATTTTTGGTTTTCCGAATATACACGCCTATGAGTGGAAGTGCCCTATGCACTGTAGCTCTGATTTTTAGATGTTTTAGGAAACACCATACACTTCTCCAGAGTGGCCGTTGGCATTTTACATCCCGCCCATCAGCGTAACAAGGCTCCCTTTTCTCCATGGCTTGTCCTGCATTTCTGGTTTTTACACTTTTCCAGGATGGCCCTTTTGACAGATGCGAGTGAGACTTCTTTGTAGTGCTGATTTGCATTGCCTGCTTGCTTGGTTGGCCAAAAAGGGCGTCTGCGTTTTTTACTAAATATATTCAGGAAAAACGCATAGGCCCTTTTTGGCTAACTGCACCATTGTCGAAGTTCTGCCGCTTTTCATGTGCTTTAAAGGTGACTCCAAACTATCTCTTGAAAACTGTTTCTTGCAATTCTGCCTTGCTCTCAAATCCTTTTCGTTGCCTTACCTCAATATATTTTTGGAAGATTGTTATCATTTATAACCCTGCAGGTTTGTCAATTGCAGTGCCCCTGAGCTCCATTTTTTAAGTCCCTTTTTTGGGCACTGGCCACAAAACCCCAGGATTGCTTCAGGCCCTACTCTTGTTCCGGGGTGCAGGCTGAGACTTTAGTGAGTTCTTCTTCCTGCTTGGAAATTAGAGTGACATGTGCCTGTCCAAACACCTAGGGCTGGTCTCTCATTGGTTCCGCCTCTTCCCGTTCATCCTCCGGACAAATTTCTAACTGTACGAAACAGGAGGTTAAAGCTGATGATTCTGCAGGTGGGGAGCTTGTTAGAAAAGAGGCTGGAGGGGTGAACCCGACTACCAGGAGATGAGGAGATGAGGTGACTTTTCCAAACTCTTCCGGGTCAAAACGGTGTACCATCCTCTGGGTGTCAGGCATGTTTTAGCTGTAGGTAGAGTCCCTTTCATGTAAGGAGGACACCAGGGATTTTTCCAAATCAGTGTCTCCCCGAACCCCAAACTGGGAAATTTTTAAGCTATGGGTACACGTATGTTCATTAAGGGCCTTAGGCAGTAGTCAGAGTCTGAGCTTTAGTTGACTGAAATCTTCAGGGTCAGAAGCGCTCACCATTGGCCTCCCTTAGGTTACATTTTATCTGTCATTGATACATGATGTAGATATAGATATGTATTCTTTTTCAGATGATTTCTCCTTATAGGTTATTACAGAATATTGAATGTTGTTCCCTGTGTTATACAGAAGTTCCTTGTTGATGATCTATTTTATACATAGCAGTGTGTATGTGTTAATCCCAAACTGTTAATTTATCCCTCCTCCCACGTTTTCCGTTTGGTAATAATACGGTATAAGGTTTTATACTTCTCGGAAATGGGGGAGCTGAAAGAGAGGTCTCATTTTCAGTGGAAAAGCATTCAAAACAAGATTGAAGCTTCAGCCAAGATTATTAGATGTCCATCCTTGGAAAGGTATCATGTCATTTCTCTAATATTGACCTGACAAATAAGACAAACCCCTCTACTGAACTCGCTTATAATAAAGTGATGGAAATATCAAATGGAAGTCTTAGAAACATCTTATTTTACCCGAGCCTTATACACTGCTCTATGTTAATTACAGGGGTTTTTTAATTAATTTATTTATTTATCTAACTCTTTTTTTTTTTAAATAAATTTATTTATTTATTTTTGTCTGTGTTGGATCTTCGTTTCTGTGCAAGGGCTTTCTCTAGTTGCAGCGAGCGGGGGCCACTCTTCATCGCAGTGCACGGGCCTCTCTTATTGCGGAGCACAGGCTCCAGACGCGCAGGCTCAGTAGTTGTGGCTCACGGGCCCAGTTGCTCCGCGGCATGTGGGATCTTCCCAGACCAGGGCTCGAACCCATGTTCCCTGCACTGGCAGGCAGATTCTCAACCACTGCACCACCAGGGAAGCCCTGTTAATTACAGTTTGGCTCACACATCTGTTCATTGAAGTTACAATGTTCTCAATTTCTGTTACTGATCCTCCAGAGCGGACCCCAACAAGGGTCCCCCTGCCCAGTGTCGTTGGAGCCAAAAGAACGAGACTGAGTTTGGTTCAGAAGCAAAGGAAACTTTATATTTTGATCAGAGAATGGAGAGGTGACAGCATGCGCTCCCCCGCGGGCTGTGGGCTGGGCTGCTGTGTAGGGATCCCGGCAGCGGGAGGGAGGGGGCGGAGCTCTCGAGGGCCAGGTTGCCTGCAGCTCAGGCTCTATGTCGCGGAGTCTGCAGGGGCCCCGCGAGCTGAGGTGTCGGCCCAGCCATTCTGCACTAGGAAATCGGGTCTGAAGTGCCGGGTGTGGGACCTCTGCATGTGGAAACCTAGGAGCAAGTGAAATTAGACAAAGCACTTTATTTTATTGCCCAGATTCTAATTTTATCTCCCAGGAATTTTGAATGGGCTTTGCCGGTGACAAACCCTCCTCTGCCTTTTGTCCCGTTCCTCATTCTTGGGGTGCTGAGGGTGCAGACCCCTCTTCTGTAAGTGCTTCGTGCTGAGTTGGGAGTCCTCATACCCGGGGGGAGGGGCAGAACGTCTCCCCAGCAGCCTCCAGGTGAGGTTGATTGTCCCCAGGGCTCCTGCCTCACTGCTCGTCCGCCTGAGCACCAGCAGTGGAAGTGTTATAGATTCTAATGACCTCTAAGGGTCCAGGAAGGAGATGCGCAGAGACGCTGGGGGGGGGCAGGTTTCACCCCGCCCCACAGTTGTTCGGCCACCTTAGGCTGACGGTTTCTGCCAGCCTAGATGCTCTGACCGGTAGTCTGTGTTTTCTTCAATTAGGCCCCTCAATTAACGTACAAACAGCACCAGGTGTCGGAGCCCTGCCTGCTCAACTCCCAGACAGTCCAGGGTCGGTGGTGATCCAGGACCATGACGGCCACTGAGTCAACGGCCTTTTGAAGTAGCCAGGAGTCCAGCCGGTCTTATTGGCCGCCGTCGCCGCGGTGTCTGTAGGCTTTTCTATGGTGACAGCGTGATATACGGTTCCCCCGCCAAGCTTATTAGCTCCCCTCTGGGTGCAGTAAGTCCTGCAAGCAGTAGTCTGCTCTTTCGGGGCACACTCTTGTTTTCTGAGAGAAACTCCAGGTCAAGTGATGGTCACATGAGTCGTCATTGGGGCCCGTTGCCCCCGGTTGTCTCTCTGGAGGTTGGAGTAGGAGGGCCTCCTCTCTCAAGGTCTGTGTGTCCACGGAGCAACCCCTGCAACTTCAGGGCATGGTGGGTGGTTAAGATCACCACGTGGGGTCTTTTTCCCTTGGGAGGGAGCTGGCCTTGCGGGCTGCTGATTTCCAGGTTTTAGATACCCCCAGTATCCTGGCCTGATGGGGCGGCGGGCAAAGCCCTTGGTGACCAAGTTTATCCTACCTGAAGGGCATTCTTGCGTTGCTCCATTTCAAGTGGTCCCAGTTTTTGCACTAATGCTCCAAGGGCGATTCACCTTCGACCGGGAATGTAAAGGTCAAAGGGTTCAGCTAAATTAGGGAGTTCCAGGGCAAGGGTCTGAACTGACTGCTCTTTCCATTCTTGAAAGGCTGCTTCTGGATTCTATTCAAAAGGATCATCATCTTTTCGTGTCAGTGTTTCATGTAGAGGCCCAGCTATTAGACTGTAGTTAGGGATCCAGATGCAGCAAACCTCGGCCTCCCCAGGAACCCCTAAGCTGTCTTCTAGTTTTAGAAGGGGTAAGGCTGCAAATGGCTTCTTCCCTTTCCTGGGATGCCCTTCTCCGAACTTCTGTGAGAATGAAGCCCAGGCAGGTCACCTTAGCCTGGGATATTTGAGCCTTTTTCTTGGACACCTTCTATCTTTATTGGCTAGGTAGTTCAGAGGCGTCCTTAGTAGGGCTGGCGATCAGAATGTGGTCTGCATATTGAAGGAGGGTTCCCTTTTACAGAGGCAGAACTTTAGGTGTTTAGATAACCTTTCCCCAATGATGGTGTGGGAATGTTTGTGAGGCGCGGGGCCTGAGGAACAGAGGGTATGCAAATACAGAATGCAGGCCCCAGAGCGCTGAGGTGCATATGAAAGGAAGGAATTCAGGGAGCCCAGACTCTGGCATCTCCGCAAACAAAGAAAAGCGCTGCATTCCTCACGTGGGGAGAGCCGGTTTTCCTTAGTTAACAATCACCTGCTGATGGTCCCCATTACCTGCGCCAGTGCCCTGCCCTATCCCCTCCCCCCGGTACTTTAACTCAGGGAGGAAGGAGCGCAGAGGGACTCCGCTGAATAAGGGGCCTGCGAGCCTCGGGAGGAGTTTTCGGCCGCTCTCCCCGCAGTCGGGAGGAGGGGCGCTGACGCTGCAGCCGGGCCCTGCGCCTCGCTTGCCCCGTTTCCCCTCAGGACACTCAGGCCGACCCCCTCCCCACGTCCCCCAAGCCCCGCGAGCCAGGCCGAGGGCAGGGGCGAGAGGAGGAACCGAAGTTCCCGGGACCAGACGCTGGGGGCCGCCCTTTCTGCACAGCAGCGGCGGGTGGCAGCGAACCCCTGTCCCTCAGAAGCTGGTCTTGCGCTGCCGCCCGGGCACCGTACCAGGCGGAGGGTCGGCGCCCACTTACCCGGCCCGCCGTCCGCACGACTGTCGCGGCTTCGGCCTCCGGGGCCCCTCCAGAGCCGGCAGCGTCAGTGAGGCCGCCCTCCCCTCGGGCTCCCAGGGCAGTTCCGTGACGGCAGACGGAAAAGACCCCGAGCCGAGAACTCCAGCTCCGCGGAAAGGCGGGGTCTGCTCTGCGCGCAGGGGGTGGGACCGCTCTGCCCCGAGGCCTTCTGGGAGGGACGGAGGCGCCGGGGGAGGGAGCCGCCAGGAGCGCAGGGCCCCGTCGGGGGTCCTGGAGGGGCGGCCCGGCCTGGGGGCCCCGCCCACTGTGACCGCAGCCCAGGCCTTCTTCCTGGAATCCTACATTAAAAAGTTAGAAAGATACACGGTCTATAGTAAATATTCACAAATGATTGTTGCTGCTGTGCTTACTATCCTATTAAAGGTGTAAAATCCATAAAACACTTTAAGTTCAAAATTAAATATGAATTTTTACCTTTCTAATTATGTCTCTGCTATTCACAATTGTCGTTAATGAATCAGAGACTGTGGCATCACTAGTTAAAAGTGAGCTTGTTAAAAAAATAGAACTCAGGCCCACCGGACCTACTGAATCACAATCTGAACTTTTACAGTCTCCCCAGTGTACTTCTGTACCCATGAATAGCTGAAAGGTACATTCCTGCCTCGACGTGTCTCTTCTGTCTGAGAAATACACACATTTTATCCAATTCGATATAAATAAAACACTCAAAAATGCATATGCCTGTGTTGAAACCATCATTTTAACATTTCTTTTCCAGAAAAGTATAGTCTCTATGCTGGTTTTGTGGATCACATGCCACACTCTTTTCTTGTAGTTAGAAATAAGATAGAGAGGGCCTCCCTGGTGGCGCAGTGGTTGAGAGTCCGCCGGCCGATGCAGGGGATACGGGTTCGTGCCCCGATCTGGGAGGATCCCATGTGCCGCAGAGCGGCTGGGCCCGTGAGCCATGGCCGCTGGGCCTGCGCGTCCGGAGCCTGTGCTCCGCAACGGGAGAGGCCACAACAGTGAGAGGCCCGCATACCGCAAAAAGAAAAAAAAAAAAAAAAAAAAGAAATAAGATAGAGAAACTTACTCTGTAAAAAAAAATATATATATATATATATATATATATATATATTAGTGGGTAATTGAAGACACTCTTCTAAATTAAAACCAGTTCTCTTAACTTGCTGTTTTCTTCTTGGGTCACATTATGAACTCTTCCCGTGGCCACACGGTATGTGTACTTTTAATTTCAAGGACTGCTGACATTCCAGGATATGGCCATAGTTTTCTCTCAAGAGGACAGGCAATGCCTGGACCAAGATCAGTGGGAACTGTCCAGGGATGTGATGTTAGACAAGTATAGGAACCTGCTCTCCTCGGGTGAGGATACCTTCCTTCCAGAATTCCTTATCCAGCCACAGGGTTTAGAGTCCTTCATTTGTAGAATGTCTCCTGGAATCTTCTGCTTCCTACAATAGGGTTCCAGATTGCAACGTTTCAGGAAAGATTGGGAGTTTGTGGGTATAATTTATCTTATTCTTTTAACATTGCAGCCTCCCTCAACCACATAGCACAGGGAGAGCAGCTCGGTGCTTTGTGACCACCTAGAGGGGTGGGATAGGGAGGGTGGGAGGCAGGGAGATGCAAGACGGAAGAAATATGGGAACATGTATATGTATAACTGATTCACTTTGTTATACAGCAGAAAATAACACATCATTGTAAAGCAATTATACTCCAATAAAGATGTTAAAAAAATAAAATAATAAAACAATTGCAGCCTCCCTTTTAATATACTTTGTAACTGCTTGGGCTGTGTCTATATGAACTGTGTACTATATGCTTCTGTTATAGTCCTTACAATGTTTTATTGTCTTATTTTCTGTAACAATTTTCCATGGATTCTTTGGGCTTAAGGTATATTAGAAGGGAGACTGCAATTCTGGGACTTCCCTGGTGATGCAGTGGTTAAGAATTCGCCTACCAGTGCAGGGGACATTGGTTCGATCCCCAGTCTGGCAAGATCCCACTTGCCACGGAGCAACTAAGCCAGTGGGCCACAGCTACTGAGCCTGTGCACCACAACTACTGAAGCCCGTGCGCCTTGAGCCCATGCGCCATTTATTTTTTGGAGAATGAAACCACTTCTGAGTGATCAAAATTTAGACCAGCTAGTCAAATTGTTTTATCACCTGTTCTTCTAAAACACTGATCAATGGAACAACTTTTACTAGGGATAACAGTGTAATTGTATTCTGGAGTTCATAGCGGCAATATGGTTTATGATCTTGATGCTGGATCACGACATTTCAATGGTATAACTGCTATTAATTGTCTGTTCAACGATTAAAGTCTCACGTGGTCTGAGTTCAGACTGGAGTCATCCTGGTTGCTTTCTGTCTATTGCAGATTTCTTCCAGTAGGAAAGGACAAGAACAATACGGCTTACTTTACAAAATGTCTTCAAACTAAATGATGATATAATCTACATTCAATTAATTTATACATACCCTACTGTAGAACCGGGTTTGTTACGGTGGCAGAGCCCGGTAATTATGTAAAACTGAAACCTTTATCTGCACTGGTTCAAGTCCTCTTCCTAAGAATATGTTTATAATCAACATTCTTTCACAAATGACCCAATTTAATTCACCATAGCATTCCTCATATTAACTAAATGGAAAATCCTAGGCTATATACAAATCCAGAAAGGGCCAAAAATCATCAGCCCCCATGGATGATTGCAACCCATTGCTGAGGCATTTAAATTTAGTATTAAAGAACCACTATGTCCATCAACATCATCAATTTATATATTATTGCCCCAATGCTAGCCTTAACCCTTGCTCTCACAACATGAATTCCTCTTCCCATATCTTATCCATTAATTAATATAAATGTAGGCATATTATTTATATTAGCCATATCACACCTAGCCATCGATTCCATCCTCAGATCCGGATGAGCTTCACATTCAAAATACTCACTCACTGGAGCCCTAGGGACAGTAGAATATACAATCTCATATGAAATAATGTACCAGTTATTCTATTCTCAGTCTTACTGATAAATGGATCATTTACACTTTCAACAGTAATTATTACACGAGAACACCTATGATTAATTTTCTCCTGACTCCTACCGAGAATTTGATTATCTCCACAGTAGCAGAAATCCAATGAATCCCCACTTGATTTAACAGAAGTAGAATCAAAACCTGTATATGTCTTCAATGTAGAAAATGTAGCAGTCCCATTCACCCCGTCCTTCCTAGAGAATGTGTCAATTTCCTTATAATAAACGTTTCCACAACAATCTATTTTTAGGAGCATTCGACAATCCCTAGGTGCCAGAATTATACACAGCCCAAGTCATCATTAAAACACATCTAACAATCTCCTTTCTATGAATTCGAGCATCCTACCCAGAAGTTTGATATGATCAACATATACATCTCTTATAAAAAGTTTTTTTACTACTAACATTAGCCCGATGTATATGAGAGTTTTCACTACCTGTCACCAGACCAGTCAACCCACCACAAACTTAAGAAATATGTCTGACAAAAGAGTTACTTTGATCGAGTAAATCATAGAGGTTTCAATGCTCTTCTTCCTGGAATTGAATTCTTCCGAAGAATTTTACATTCTCCATGCTACCACATTACACCACATGCTATATAGTAAGGTTCTCTAATTAAGCTCCAGGCCCATACCCGCAAAATGTTGTTTTATATCCTTCCTGTACTAATAAACTCTCATTGTTTTTACTATCATCATTCTACTGACTGTTATCTCAGGAAATATAATTGTATAACAAGCTCACACTGGTTAATGGTATCCCCATTCTAATAAAAAAACACGAACCCATAAGCTACAGAAGCATCCAACAAATATTCCCTAAAACAATCCACCACATCAATACTAATAATGGCTATTATCATTCATCTAATATACTCTGGTCAAAGCACACAATGAATAACAAAAATCTTTAATCCAGCAGCATCCACCCTCATGACAATCACCCTTGTCGCAAAAGTTGGGCTTTCCCCATTTCACTTCTGAGTGTCTGAAGTCACACAAGGCATCCCATGAACAGCAGGTCTGATGCTATTTACATGACAAAAGTGCACCCCTATCAGTTTTATACCACATGTCACCATCCATCAATCTAAATATACTATTAATCATAGTGATATTATAAATCATAGCTGGAGGCTGAGGCACACTTAGCCATACTCACCTGGAAAAAATTACACCCTCCTCATCAATTGCCCATAGAGGATGAATAACAGCTATTATAATGTATATTCAGATTATAACAATCCAAAACATACGAATTTATATCATAACAACACTCTCTTCTTATTTATGCCCAGATCATGTACTACAAGAGTACCATTATCACACACATGAGATAAAACACCTCCCATCACAATCCTTTTCCTCACCATTATAGTATCATTAGGACATCACCCATCACTATCAGCGTTTTTACCCAAATGAATAATTACCCAAGAGGCAACAAAAATGATAACATCATTCTACCAACACGGATAGCCATCATAGCAGTCCTCAGCATATATTTCTACTTGCAGCTAACATACCCCACATCACTATGTTCCCTTCATTAAACAACACAAAAATAAAACAATTTGAACATACAAAGAAATAACCTTCTTATCATTACCAATCATAATATCCACACGATTACTACACATAACACCCATTCTATCATTGCTGGACTAGGAATTTAGGTCAGTTCAGACCAAGAGCTTTCAAAACCCTAAACAAGTAAAATTTACTTAATTCCTAAAAATAAGGATTGCAAGACTTCATCCTACATCAATTGAATGTAAAGCAAACATTGTAATTCAGCCAAATCTTTAGGAGATTGATGAGTTTTAACCCCAGGAAACTTCAGTTAACAGGCAAATCCTCTAGTCAACTGGTTTCAGTCTACTTCTCCTTCATTTGAGAAAGAAAGAAAAAAAAAGGCAGGAAAGTCACCGGCAGAACTGAAGCTGCTTCTCTGAAGTTACAATTCAATTTCTTGATTCATCACAGGGTTTGCCAGAAAGAGGGCTCAATCTCTGTCTTTAGATTTATAGTCTAAAGCTAGCTCACTCATTTTACCTCTGTTCATACACTGCTGATTATTTTCAACAAATCACAAAGATATCAGCATTTTATATTTACTATTTGGTGCTTGAGCTGGAGTAGCAGGCAGCACCTTAAGTATATTAATCCAGGCTGAGCTATGCTAACCTGGAGAGCTACTTGGAGATGCCCAAATCTGTAAGGTAGTCATAACAGTCCCTCCACTTGTAATAATTTTCTTTATAGTTGTACACATTATATTGCAGGGTTTGAAAATGGACTTGGGCCACTAATAACTCGGACACCTGTGGTAGCATTTTCCCAAAAAAATCATGTAAACTTTTGAGTACTTCCCCCATCATTCTTACTCCTATTCATATCACCAACAGTGGAAGCTGGTTCTGGTACCAGTGGAACCGTGTATTCAGCTCTAGCCTGCAGTCTGGCCCACGCAGGAGCCTCTGTCGACAACCATTTTCTCCTTACATTTAGCAGGTGTCTCTTCAATTCTTGGTATTATTACTTTTATCACTATAGTCTTTCATACAAAACCAGCAGTCATATCCCAATACCAAACACCATTATTTGTTTAATCTTCCCCAACTCTAGCCATATTACTATAATTACCAATGTCAGTCCAAGCAGCCAGAATTGCCACACTGTTAAGAGATAGAAATCTCAACACTACTTTCTTTGACCCTGCAGGAGGAGACCGAATCCTATACCAACACCTATTTTGAGTCTTTGGTCACCATGAAGTCTGTATTCATGGCCTACCAGGGTTTGTTATAAACTCACATATCATTACATACTATTTAGGACAAAAAGTGCCTTTCAGCGATTTGGGAATAGTATGAGTCACGTCTACTGGCTTTTTAGGATTTCTCTTGTGGGCCCATCGTATGTTTACCATAGGGATAGCTGTCGACTCAGGAGCACACTTTGCATCAGCTACCATAATTACTTCTATCCCTACAGGAGTAAAACTATCTAGCTGATTAGCAACTCTTTCTTTAATTGTTCTTTTTTTTTTTCTTTTGGCTGCGTTGGGTCTTGGTTGCTGCACGTGGGCTTTCTCTGGTTGCGTTGAGCGGGGGCTACTCTTCGTTGCATTGCGCGGCCTTTTCATTGCAGTGGCTGCTACTGTTGCAGAGCACGTCCTCTAGGCACATGGGCTTCAGTAGTTGTGGGTTGCAGGCTCTAGAGGGAAGGCTCAGTAGTTGTGGCGCACGGGCTTTTTGCTCCACGGCATGTGGAATCTTCCCACACGAGGGCTCGAACCCATGTCCCCTGCATTGGCAGGCGAATTCTTAACACTGTGCCACCAGGGAAGTACCTGATTAGCAACTGTTCACGGAGATAATATCATATGACCTCCCACCATATTATGAGTTTTAGGCTTTAGTTTTTCTTTTTACAGTAAGTGGTTTGACAGGAATCATTTTAGCCAACTCATCCCCAGACATTGTCCTCCAGGATACATACTATGTAGTAGCACACTTCCATGACGTAGTGTCCATGGGAGCAGTCTTCACTATTATAAGAGGCTTCCTACACTGATTCCCACTATTCTCAGGTTACACAGTTAACTCAGCAGTAGCAAAACTCACTTCACAGGTATATTGTACTAGTAAATATGACTTCCTGCAGCACTTTCTTGGCCTCTCAGGGATGTCACTACGTTAGTCTGAGTACCCTGAGGCACACACAACATGAAGTGTTTTGTCTTTAGGCTCATCCTTCTCAGTAGCAGCAGTAATGCCAATAATCTTCATACTTTGAAAAGCATTTGCGTCTAAACAAGAAGTCTCAGCAGTGGAAACTGCTACTCCTAACCTAGAATGGTTGCACGGATGCCCTCCACCATATCCTATATTTGAAGATCCTACCTATGTAAATGTAAAATAAGGTAGGACTCAAGTCCTTTTCAACCAGTTTCAAGCCAACACCATAACAATTATGTCTTTCTCAATAAATGATATAAAAGTAAAAAGTGATGTAGCTTTGTCAAAGTTAAATCATAGGCTAAAATTCTGTATATCACTAAGGTATATCAATTTCATCTAGGCTCTCAAGATACAACATCACCAATTGTGGAAGAACTTTTACATTTTAATCACACACATTGTGATTTTAAAAATAAGTTCTCTAGTCCTCTCTATTATTTCACTAATATTGACATCTAAACTAACTCATATACATACAATAGATGCACAGGTAGAGAAAATGTGAACAATTTACTAGCCATTATTATAATCTTAGTTGCCCTATCATCATTGTGAATCCTTTACATGATACATGAAATCAGTAACTCTAACCAAACCATAAAAAACTATGGGTCAGTAATGATACTGAAGCTACAGATTCACAGATTATGAAGATTTAAATGTTGATCCTCTGTAATCCCCACATCAGAGCTAAAGCCAGGAGAATAGTGATTAATAGAAGTCAACAACCTAGCACTGTAGAGATAGTCATTGAAGATTAGTTTCATCTGAAATTGTTGTACACTCCTGAGCTGTTCCTTCTCAGGTCTAAAAAGAGCTGCTCTCCCAGGCCGCCTAAATTAAAGAATCCTAATACCGACAGGACCAGGCCTATGTTGTGGACAAGAGAGCTCGTTTTCCTGAGGTCAAAGACAGGACAGAGGGATATGGCTGAGATATGGGGTGAATCTGGAGCCCATGGGGATGCACCCTCCAAGCTCCAGGATAGGAATGGGGCCTCTGGGGTCCCAGGCCACCCACCACGCCCTCCCGAGCAGCATCTTGGCAACATTTCCTGTCGGTGATGGGGCAGCCCTAGCGCTTGTCACGCCCCAATGCTGTGTCCTATGTGGGTCCCCTGCTCTTGGGACCACACCCACACTCTGCAGGTCCACGCTGCAGGGTCCTTCCTGCCTCAGGAGTACAGACCCCACAGCAAGCAGTTTCCTCCCCAACCAGCAGGAGGAGGGGAGGAGAGCAGGGGCACCAGGGGAATCTCACTCAGACAGCACCCCAGGGGTGCCAGCGGGGACAGTGATGATGCAGATGAGGCACAGACCAAGAGATGGATCCAGAGGACCCAACAGGCAGCTGGTCAGGTCCTGGCTCATCTGCACCCCAGACACCTTTGTCCCTCATACAACCCCTTCCTCATACACCCTCTCCTTAAATGCAGATTCTTCAGATGCAAACAGGCAGAGCTTCAGACTGAAAGTCAGCTCTTCCAAAGTGACCCCTCAGCAAACACGGCAGGATTCCACTCCAGTGGGTGCCCTGGAGCCCACAACTCAGGGACTGAAGTGGATATCGGTGCCAGGGGCAGTGGGAGGGAATGAGGAGTGAGACGTTCGTGGTTGTGGAATTTTGGTTTTGCAAGGTGCAAAGTTCTAGGGATGGTGGTGATGGCTCCACGAGAAAGTGAATAGATCTGATGCCTCAGAAACGTGCACTTAAAATGGTGATGATGGTAAAGGGTATGTGACGTGTGTTTTATTTCACTTAAAATAAATTCTTAAAATAATGTCTTGTTCACTGTGATTCCATTTCGACTCCCCTTCATCACAGATGTCGGAGGCCCAGACACAGTCCCCTACCTTAGGGGCCATCACGGTACCCTCACATGTCACATGGGAGACCATTCTTAGGGGGGGCTAGTCTGTGCTCACCTGACCTCTGTCCAGGGGGACCCAGGCAGTGGTGACCCCCATATATTAGACTTATGATATGTGATGATATTAATATGATACCACCAAGTGTTGTCACTCACTAGAACACAGAGCAGCAACCCACTCAAACATGCCTGACCTCATATGAATGTGAGAAGACTAAGAGAAGAAAAGGTACCACAGGTTAATCAGGGCAACACCCTGGAAATCTCAAAGGGGAAAAGACACACTGCAGGCAAAGAGCAGATATGGGGTCTCCCCGTACATGTGATCCCAACCCATGCAGATGTGGTGAGACCCACACAGTCTCCGCACCCTTTACCTGGAGTCGCACATCCACACTCACCACGGTGACCCACCTCCCCAGACCCTGCACCTAAAGTCACTCGTTCTCTCTCAACAGGTGACCTCTCCTCCCCAGACACCTCCACCTGGGTCACATGTCCACAGTCCCAGTGTGACCTCACCTCCCCAGACCCTGCACCTGGGGTCACACGTCCCCTTGGTCGGGACACCATGGCTTTGCTGGTGGCTCCCCTACTGTGGAAACAAGCTGCGTCCCTGGGACCTCCTGGGATGGAAAAAAGTGTAAGGTGGGTCTCCTCTCCCCACATTTGTCCCAGAGAAGTCCTCCTCTTTTCTCTTTGGTTCTGTGTGATTTTACCTGTTTTTAAAGCTTTCATGCTAAAGTTGAACACACTACTTGGTTCTGGCAGGCTCAGTCCTTTCTTGTCTCACATGCTTGTTGAGGTAACTTACAGGACAGCAGGGCTGAAAGCAGAGGGGCAGCTCTGGACGCTTCTGAGTAGGGACGGTAGAATGGAAGGAGAGCTCAGCAGCAGCCTCAGCTGTTACCCATCGGCCTTTTGCCCGATCTGCGTGCCCTGCAATCAATTCACCAGCTAAACCTGCCTCCCTACGCACCATGCACGTGCTGGTGAATTGGAATTATTGCCAGGTAGCCCTCCTGCGGATTCTCCACGAGACCCAGGGAAGGTGAACCTTGCAGGGATTAAGACTAAGGCCCCGACCATAGCACTGACCCTTGGGAGGACCAAGTAACCACACTCAGAAGAGAGGCTGTTACTTAGACAAGCCCACCTCAGCTCCAGACCCCAGACATCTAAGCACTGACCTTCAGATGCAGGCACGGAGCTTCCCAGTACTGAGGCCAGGCCAGGTTTCTGCCCAGGTTCCCATAGTCCTAGCACACACAGAACATGGTCAGCTCTAAATCATCTTATTATAGATAACACATGGTCAACTCTAAACAGAATCAGTAGACAGGACATGCAGAGGTCTAAATCTACTCTGTAGACAGAACTTGATCATGTTTAAACTAGCTTAGGGCTGATCTCATAGGAGGTACAGATCACACCCAAGAGTCTCTCATCTTTGGACACCCACATCAGGAAAGTGAACAAAATCTTTGTCATTAAACATTTCAACAGGCAAAACAGAAATGTTACCAATATCTCTGGCCACCAGATGGTCAGGATCCACGGGTTAGCCACGAACTTCTTAGAGCGCAGCCCAGTCTCCTACAAGGACAGACAAGAAGTGGCCTGATTCCAGCTTCCCAGGCTTCCAGAAGGAGGCGGCTGCACTGGAAGCCCAGGCAGGACAGTCCTGCATGGTCTGGGCCGGGAGATCCAGTCTGTCCATTCCGCTGGCCGATTCCGGGTGGGGCGTTCAGGGCCGCTGAGAACCCTGCACTCAGGTCCTGCTTCCCTGCAGTGTGTGTGTGTGTGTGTGTGTGTGTGTGTGTATGTGTGTGTGTGTAGAGGGGGCGGTGGCTGACGGCTCCTATGGCTCCCGGTCAGGTGACCTCATGCCCTGGGGCTGACACCCAGCACGCGCACCAAGCTGTCTTCAAGGGGAGACACGGGGAGAGGTTGGGGCACAGAAGCCACTGGAGAGGAGAACCCACCATGGAACTCCTTGCACATTGGCTCATCCCCACCCAGGGAACTGCCTGCCCATCGTGGGCCCCATGTCACCCCCCAGCCCCCCCCAAGGGCAGGGTGCCTGCTCTTTCAAAAGCACAGGGTCTCACATGAAGAAGACATGGGGGGGCTGTCACCACCCCCCACTCCTGATGCTGAGTTTGGGAGAATGCACTGCCTTGACTGGGCAATGGGACCCTGTGAGGAACGGCGGCCCCATCTAAGTTGGGGCCTGGTTGAGAAATGGGAACACAGGAGCCAAGTTCAGGGCCTGGAGGCCAGGCCAACAGGAGGGACACCTCAGGCCCTGGTCGGGCTCTCCCACTGTGACATTGTAGCTTATAGGGACCTGGGACAGGTGACTGAATGTAACTGAGGCCTCAGCTGGACCCTGAATGGGGCTTAAATAAGGTGTGAAGGATGTTACTGAGACAGTGACAGTCATTGGAAGACAGACTCTGTGTCAGGACATCCTGCTCCATCCATTTAAATCCCTGAGATCTGTGATACATTAAACAAATTGACTTAATTGATATTTAATTGATAATTGATATTTATAGGACATTCCATCAAGAAACAACAGAATACACTTTCTTCTCAAGTGCTCATGGAACATTCTCCAGGATAGATCATATCTTGGGTCACAAATCAAGCCTTGGTAAATTTAAGAAAATTGAAATCATATCAAGCATCTTTTCCAATCACAATGCTATGAGATTAGAAATAAATTACAAGGAAAAAAAGGTAAAAACACAAACACATGGAGGCTAAACAATACATTACTAAATAACCAAGAGATCACTGAAGAAATCAAAGAAATTTAAACATACATAGAAACAAATGACAATGAAAACATGATGACCCAAAACCTATGGGACACAGCAAAAGCAGTTCTAAGAGGAAAGTTTATAGCAATTCAAGCTCACCTCAAGAAACAAGAAATATCTCAAATAAACAATCTTACCCTACACATAAAACAACTAGAGAAAGAAGAACAAAGAAAACCCAAAGTCAGTAGAAGGAAAGTAATCATAAATATCAGAGCAGAAACAAATGAAATAGAAATGAAGAAAACAATAACAAAGATCAATAAAACTAAAACCTGGTTCTTTGAGAAGATAAACAAAATTGATAAACCCTTAGCCAGACTCATCAAGAAAATAAGGGAGAGGATGCAAATCAATAAAATTAGAAATGAAAAAGAAGAAATCACAAGTGACACTGCAAAAATACAAAGGATTATAAGAGACTACTACAAACAACTATATGCCAATAAAATAGACAACCATGAAGAAATGGACAAATTCTCCGAAAGGTACAATTTTCCAAGACTGAACAAGGAAGAATTAGAAAATATAAACAGACCTATCACAAGTAATGAAATTGAAACTGTAATATAAAATCTTCCAACAAACAAATGTCCAGGACCAGATGGCTTCACAGGTGAATTCTATCAAACATTTAGAGAAGAGCTAACACCAATCCTTCTTGAACTCTTCCAAAAAATTGCAGAGGGAGAAACTCTCCCAAATTCATTCTATGAAGCCACCATCACCGTGATACCCAAACCAGAAAAAGATATCACAAAAAAAGAATATTATAGACCAATACCACTGAGGAACATAGATGCAAAAATCCTGAACAAAATACTAGCAAACAGAATCCAACAGCACATTAAAAGGATCATACACCATGATCAAGTGGGATTTATCCCAGGGATGCAAGGATTCTTCAATATACACAAATCAAGCAACATTATACACCACATTAGCAAATTAAGGAATAAAAACCATATGATCATCTCAATAGATGCAGAAAAAGCTTTTGACAAAATTCAATACCAATTTATGATAAAAACCCTCCAGAAAATGGGCATAGAGGGAATTTACCTCAACATAATAAAGGCCATATATGACAAACCCAGAGCAAGCATCATACTCAACAGTGAAAAACTGAAAGTATTTCCACTAAGTTCAGGAACAACACAAGGACGTCCACTCTCGCCACTCTTATTCAACATAGTTTTGGAAGTCCTAGCCACAGCAATCAGAGAAGAAAAGAAATAAAAGGAATACAAATTGGAAAAGAAGAAGTAAAACTCTCACTGTTTGCAGATGACATGATACTATACATAGAAAATCCTAAAGCTGCCACCAGAAAACTACTAGAACTAATCAATGAATTTGGTAAGGTTGCAGGATACAAAATTAATGCACAGAAATCTCTGGCATTCTTATACACCAACACTGAAAAATCAGAAAGAGAAATTAAGGAAACACTCCCATTTACCACTGCAACAAAAAGAATAAAATACCTAGGAATAAACCTGCCTAAGAAGGCAAAATACTTGTACTCAGAAAACTATAAAACACTAATGAAAGAAATCAAAGATGACATAAACAGATGAAGAAATATACCATGTTCTTGGATTGGAAGAAACAATATTGTGAAAATGACTGTACTACCCAAAGCTATCTACAGATTCAGTTCAATCACTATCAAACTACCAATGGCATTCTTCACCACTGAATTAGAACAAAAAAATTTACAGTTTGTATGGAAACACAAAAGACCCCAAACAGCCAAAGCAATCTTGAGAAAGAAAAACGGAATTGGAGCAATCAGGCTCCCCGACTTCAAACTATACCACAAAGCTACAGTAATCAAGACAGTATGGTACTGGCACAAAAACAGAACTATAGATCAATGGAACAGGATAGAAAGCCCAGAGATAAACCCATGCACATATGGTCACCTTATCTTTGATAAAGGAGGCAAGAATACACAATGGAGAAAAGACTGCCTCTTCAATAAGTGGTGCTGGGAAAACTGGACAGCTACATGTAAAAAGAATGAAATTAGAACACTCCGTAACACCATACACAAAAATTAACTCCAAAGGGATTAAAGATTTAAATGTAAGACCAGACACTATAAAACTCTTACAGGAAAACATAGGAAAAACACTCTTTGACATAAACCACAGCAAGATCTTTTTTGACCCACTTCCTAGAATAACAGAAACAAAAACAAAAATAAACAAATGGGACTTCATTAAACTTAAAAGCTTTTGCATAGCAAAGGAAACCATAAACAAGACAAAAAGACAACCCTCAGAATGGGAGAAAATATTTGCAAATGAAACAACAGACAAAGGATTAATCTCCAAAATAGACAAACAGCTCATGGAGCTCAATATCAAAAAACAAACAATCCAGCTAAAAATTGGGCAGAAGACCTAAATAGACATTTCTTCAAGGAAGACATACAGATGGCCAAGAGGCACATGAAAAGATGCTCAACATCACTAATTATTAGAGAAATAAAAATCAAAACTACAATGAGGTATCACCTCACAACGATTAGAATGCCCATTATTTTTTTTATTTTTTTATTTTTTGGTATGTGGGCCTCTCACTGATGTGGCCTCTCCTGCTGCGGAGCACAGGCTCCGGGTGCGCAGGCTCAGCAGCCATGGCTCACGGGACCAGCCACTCCGCAGCATGTGGGATCTTCCTGGACCGGGGCACAAACCCGTGTCCCCTGCATCGGCAGGCAGACTCTCAACCACTGCGCCACCAGGGAAGCCCTGGAATGCCCATTATTTAAAAATCTAGAAACAGTAAATGCTGGAGAGGGTGTGGAGAAAAGGGAACCCTCTTGCACTGTGGGTGGGAATGTAAATTGATATAGCCACTATGGAGAACAGTATGGAGGTTCCTTAAAAAACTAAAAATAGAACTACTATACGACCCAGCAATCCCACTACTGGGCATATACCCTGAGAAAACCATAATTCAAAAAGAGTCCTGTACCAAAATGTTCACTGCAGCTCTATTTACAATAGCCTGGACAAGGAAGCAATCTAAGTGTCCATCGACAGACAAATGGATAAAGAAGATGTGGCACATATATACAATGGAATATTACTCAGCCATAAAAGAAACAAAAATGACTTATTTGTAGTGAGGTGGATGGACCTAGAATCCGTCCTACAGAGTGAAGTGAGTCAGAAAGAGAAAAACAAATACCATACGCTAACGCATATATATGGAATCTAAAATAAAAACAGAAAAGGGCTTCCCTGGTGGCGCAGTGGTTGAGAGTCTGCCTGCCAATGCAGGGGACATGGGTTCGTGCCCTGGTCCAGAAAGATCCCTCATGCCACGGAGCGGCTGGGCCCGTGAGCCATGGCCGCTGAGCCTGTGCGTCCGGAGCCTGTGCTCCGCAACGGGAGAGGCCACAACAGTGAGAGGCCCGCGTACCACAAAAAAAAAAAAAAAAAGAAAAAGAAAAGAAAAGAAAAGAAAAAAAATGGTTCTGAAGAACCTAGGGGCAGGACAGGAATAAAGACGCAGACATAGAGAATGGACTTGAGGACATGGGGTGGGAGGGAGAAGCTGGGGTGAAGTGAGAGTAGCATCGACCTATATACACTACCGAATGTAAAATAGATCGCTAGTGGGAAGCAGCCACATAGCACAGGGAGATCAGCTTGGTGATTTTGGATGACCTAGAGGAGTGGGAAGTGGAAGGTGGGATAGGGAGGGTGGGAGGGAGGCTCCAGAGGGAGGGTATATGGGGACATGTGTATGCATATGGCTGATTCACTTTGGTGTATGACAGAAACTAACACAGTACAGTGAAGCAATTATACTCCAATAAAGATGTATTAAAGAAAAATTAACCAAGGATGTGAAAGCACACTGAAAAATGTAAAACACTGATGAAAGGAATGAACAGACACAAATAAATGGAAAGCTATCATTTATTGGATGCAAAGAATACTGTTAAAATGTCCATTCTACCCAAAACAATGTTCAAATTCAAAGCAAGCCTGCTCAAAACTCCAATGGCATTTTTCACAGAAACGGAACAAACATTCCTAACATTTGTGTGGAAACACAAATGACCCTGAATAGCCAAAGGGATTTTGAGAAAGCAGAACAGGCTGGAGGCATCTTGCTCCCTGACTTCACACTTCATTACAAAGCTACAATCACCAAAAAGTGGGGAATTGGCACAAAAACAGGCACGTGGACCAGAGGAACAGAACAGAGAGCCCAGGAATCAACCCACAGGTATGTGGTCAGTTAATTCACAAGAAAGGAGCCAAGAACATACACCAGGGAAAGGACAGTCCCCTCAATGAACGGTGCTGGGAAAACCAGACGCCACACTCCAAAGAACAACACTGAACTCTGTCTACACCACACACAGAAGTGGCCAAAAACCCAGTTTTCCACATCAAGCCCTTCCCCTCCTGGGTCCTCTGAAGACAGACACCCTCAGCGGGCAGCCACGCACAGGAACCTTCTCCCCACTTTTCCTCACCTTCTCCCTCAGCGGCATCACCTTCCGGCAGGTCCTGAGGAGACCAGGCTCCTGTCAGCATGAACTGCACCCCACAGTGTCCGAAAGCCAAAGCCCCAGCGGGTCCTGAGGAGACCCAGCTTCTGTTACTGTGGACTCGACCCCGGCTTGTCCCGAAGCCTGGCCGTCAGCGTGGACTCGGCCCTGCGTGTCCCAGAAGCCAAAGCCCCAGCAGGTCCTGAGGAGGCGAGGCTCCCGTCAGCTGCGCGCGGCGCCAAGTCCGCAGGCAGAATGCGCCTTCCCGCGGAGGGTCAGCGGGGCGGGCTCGCGTTCCCTGCCAGCCAATGGGAACGTGCAGACCAAGCCACCTCCCAGTTCAGTGGAGGCCCCGCCCCCTGAGGGCACTTCTGCAGCATTCACTAAAATGTGGAAATTCAAACTGAAATACAGTCAAGTATCCCATGACTTCTCCAAAATAGTTAAGGAACAATTAACTGGAAACTGTATGAAATGAAATGACTGTAGACACAAACTTTAAAACTTACACCAAATTCATGCAAATTTATTATCAGACATTTAAAATGCAAAGCTATCAAAATTACATAGAAACACAGAAGAAAATCTACATGACCTTGGATTTGGTCTGTAGATCATGAGCTTTGAGTTTTAACACACAAACAGCCAATCCACAAAAGAAAAAACTGTCGTGGACTTTATAAAAACTAAAGATTTCTACTCTGAAAGACCTTATTCAGAAAGTCAAAAGACAAGCCACAAACTGGGAGAAAAATATTTGTAAACCACATATCCGATAAAGAATTTGGACTAAAAACAGGCAAAGAGTTCTAAAACAATCCCATTTTTAAAAAAACTGGGTTAGGATTTGAACAAGACACCTGGCCAAAAAAGATATACAGATAGTAAAAATCATACAAAAATATCATATACTATTAGGGAATTACAAATTAAAATCATGAGATATCACAGCACACCTATTAGGATTGCTAAACTCCAAAAATATGACAATATCAATTGCTGGAGGGTGAAGAACAACAGAAACTATCCCTCATAGCTGGGGGGATGCATGTACAGCCACTTTGTAAGACAGTTTGGCAGTTTTATTTTCCAAAGCTAAACAAGTCTCACCTTGGGATCCAACAATCATGCTTCCAGTATTTAGGCAACTGCTTTGAAAATCTATGTCCAAATTCAAACAAGGATGCAATTATGCACAGCAGCACTATTCATAATGGCTAAAAACCTGAAGAAATCAAGATATCCTTCCATAGATGAATGCATAAGCAAAGTGGAGTACATCCATGTCAAGGTGAGTGGAATATGCCACCCCAAACTGTGCCTCTCTGTCATAAGGATTATTTCAGTCTGATTGAAAAAAAGAAAGAAAAAAACCGAGTAGAGATTGTCCTTTTGTGAAGGACATTTACAATAGAGCAGTCTCCATTTATAAGGGTATGTCCCTCTTTGTACCAGAAATAGAAGGATAATGAAATCTCAAGTAACTCTTATCAGTGGAGAAGTCCTGACTTAAATCTGCAAACAACCATACCTTTGTTTACTGTGCTTTGCATGATAACCTGCCATAACTGGCTTCTCCCCTTCCTCAGCATCTTTCTTCTGTTTTTAGCTGAAGATGATGGTATTTAAGGGGATGGCTTTGGCCATCTCAGGGAGTGACTCAGTTTTTCTTGGTATGCCCCCTGTATTCAGAAGGTATACATGTTTTTAAACTTCTGCTTTTCTCCTGGTAATCTGTCTTTTATTACAGGGGCGGGGGGGCCTCAACCAAGAACCTAGAAAAACAGAGTGAACATTGCTTTTCCTCCCATACACATGCAGTGGAATACTACTCAGCAATAAAAAGGAATGAACCATCGACCCATGGAAAGACATGGATAAATCTTCAGTATATATTGTTAAGTGAAAGAATCCAGTCTGAGGAGGCTGCACACAGTATGATCCCATTTTGGGAAAGGCACAGCTACATAGATGAGATGGGGTGGGGAGTTTGAAGTAGCCCACATGATACTCTAGGATGGATACCTGTCACTATGCATTTGTCTAAGCCCATAGATTTGTATAGCCCAAGGAGTCAATCAAAATTTATTCAAATTTAGTTATTTAGGGTGTAGGAATATTGCAGGATGGAATATTCAATGTGACAGAATCTAACTGTATTAGAAATGCATGGAAAAAACTCACTGTAGAGGATGGAGTAAAAGGCGCTGACCTAAGTTAACTTTGGAAATGAACAGAATCTGTAAACTAAAGGCAAAATGGACCATATATAAACAGTGGGCTTTATTTTACGAAGTTCTTTCCAGGGTGTAGTAGCTAACAATTCTGAAACCTCTGCACATGTAACCTGGAAAGGAGCAATGCACACGTAACTGGCAGATGGTGGGAGCCAGGCTCCTTGCTGTGGGAGCGGGAAGTTACAGATAAGCAAGGGGAGAGCCTCTGCCCTCGTAATCCTGGATCTGGGCTTCCTGGGAGGATGCTGACTGGCTGAGGGAAACATACACATGTTCACACTGGAAAGACCCTGCAGACATAGGAACCTCACACCCCATATTTCCACCATAACTGCTGGAAACACTCATCCCTCCATAATCAGTCAATTGCAGCTTTTTAGACATTCTCACCCCCAGGCGGATAAAGGAGCATGAGGGTCTTTCTTACCCCTCAGCTGTCCCAGAATCCAGGCCCTGGGGGTGGAGCCAGGTTGGGGGTTCCTGGGCCTCTGACCAGCAGGTGTGAGGAAGGAGGAAGACCAGTCCTGAGGACAGAGGTTCCCTGAAGTCTCTGAGCCCCAGTGTCCTGATGGGATTCATTCCCAGTGAGGACATGGGCGGGTCCTGCAGTGGTTGTGTTCCCCCTGGGCCCTTTGATGAAGCCACGGCAGCACTGGGCCCGGACGTCCCCTGGCGGTGTCTCAAACTCTGACACGGCGGTTTTACAAAGGAACAAGAGAATGGAGCTGAGCCCCTGACGGCCACTCCTTTCTGGCTCTAAGTTGCTTCCAACAGGAGTGCAGTCACCTGCACATAGTCTGCTGTGACCTACCTGCCTCCATTGGCCTTTCCTCTCCCTCCCTGTGATGATTCCCATGACATTTCCAGCCTGGACCCCTCTCCGAGGCCAGACGCCTCTGTCCAGCCACCGCACCCCCATCTCACCTTGGGGGCTAACAGGGCCCTCAGAGGACTGGGATCCCGCAGCTCCCCACAGCCATGAGCAGCCCCACCTTCCCAGGTTGCTGAGCCCAGGCACCGGGTGTAACCAAGCAGGACCCTATGGGGCCTTCCCAGGACAGACCCCTCCCCCATATCCTCTGCTGTAGGTCCTCTCTGAAGTATCTGATAACAGTGTCTGATGCACACTTCCTGAGTTGTTTTACAGAGGCTAAAACCACCACCAAGTGGAAGGAATTAACTACTTGATGATCATGAACAGGTAGCCCTGGAGCTTCTGGTGCCTAAGAATTTATAATGTTAACCACCTGTTACCTCACCATCAGCCAGAGAATTGTGCACCAGCTGATCACATACCCTGCGACCCCCCTCCTTCACCTGGCCTTTAAAATTGCTTTGCTGAAAACTTTCAGGGAATTCGGGGTTTTAGAGCACAAGCCACGTGGCCTCCTTGTATTGGCGCTTTTACAACTAAAGCTGCACTTTCCTTCACCACACCCGGTGTCAGTAGATTGGCTTTACTGCACTCGGGAGAGCCGATCCAAGTTTGGTTCAGTAACACTGGGGTCTCCCAGGCTCCCACTCTCCTTGTACCCCAGTGACTGTCAGCTCCTCCTCCAGAGTCTGTGGCCAGACCCCACACTGATCCCCCTCTACACCCACAGCCCTGGCCCAAGCCCGATCTTGTGCCTGGTTCCTCCATCAGGCTTGACAAAGCTCCCTGCCCCCGCGGTGCGTCTCACATCCCACCCCAATGTGGTCTTTCTGAAGCATAAACGAGAGTGACTCTCTCCCACCTGTAATCCCCCAAATGTTTCCCCACTTTCGCTAGGGTATCTGCCGGGAGAGACATCTGCAAAGGCCCTGAGGGTCCCCGGCATCCCCACTAGGCTGCTGGCTCCTGAGTTCCCTGACAGTGAGCACCTCAGCAGGCCAGGAGACACTTCAGGAAACCCCAGAACTGCTCACCTCAGGAGGGGACTGGCACTGCCACTGCCTGATCAAAGAGAGCAGAGAAGGGCTCCCCAGCTGGGACACAAACTCTGCATGAGTGGCCTCTCCTTGAGACATTACATCACCTCGTGTGACTTGAGGGAAGGAAGGACCGAGGCACCCTCGGTTCCTAAGGAGGATGGTACAGGCTCAGCCACGTCCCCCCAAATTCACATGCTGAATCCCTAACCCCCAGGACCCCAGGACGTGGCTGTATTTGGAGATGGAGTTTTTAAAGAGGTGATCAAGGTAAAATGTAGTCACTATGGTGGCTCATAATCCAGTAGGATTGATGTCCTACAAGAAGAGACTAGGACACAGATAGGCACAGGGGGAGACCATGTGAAGACCTGGGGAGAAGACAGCTGTCTAAGCACCAAGTAGAGAGGCCTCAGGAGAAACCAGCCTGCAGACACCTTGATCTCAGACAGCATCTAGGACTGGGAGATGTCTGTTGTTTAAGCTGCCCTGTCTGTGCTATTTGTTACGGCGGTCCCGAGCAGACTCACACGCAGGGTAACTCAGGGCTCAGACTGGACAGAGCCCACTCTCCATCCCCCTGTACATGAGTTACAGGAGCCCCAGGAACTGAGGAGGGGGTCCCTGATGGGAGGCACGAGATAGAAGATGCCAGGCATTAACATGAGTGCATTCATGTTAAACGTGCCTGAACTACATTCACACGAGATGGTCTTGTCCTGTATGTACAGCGGCACCTTCAGTCTGAACTGCGGATCTTTGGCTTCACCAGCTCCACCGAGAGCATTAGCTTCACCTGCTATGAACCACCTCCTATAGGATTTCCAGAACCACAAAGCATCGAAGAGCTCATGCTGATGTGTAATCATGTTTCACAGGACCCAGAGTCTGTGCGCTAGCTTCCGGGCAACCCTCACAACAGAGCGGCGCAGCTGCCCACCAGATCCCATTTCCCTTTTTCCTGCTCACAGCTACCATGCCCCTCCCAGCTTTCCCACCCCTGGCAACTGGGACCCAGTGTCTCGTGTTACCAAGGGGAAATGGTGGAGGTGGTGAGGACCTTGACAAGCCTGCATCCTAGGACAGAGGACATGATGCCCACGTGGACATCCCACCCTGCTGGGGGGGGACAAGGGGGGACAGAGCCTGGGCCCTGACACCCACCTGCCCTGGACGCTTACATGAAGCGGACAGAGACATCTTGAGCTTCAGCCCATTTCTATGGGGGATACTTTGTTCTAGTAACAAACCTTTGCCTTAAAAGCCAAGGTGCTTTACAAACCCCTCCCCAGCTTTAACAGAAAGTAAGGCTTCTTTTCATCACACAATAAACTTATGAAGAATTTACAAGTCAAAGAAACTTAGGTTTTGGATATTCAATTCGTGAAGAATCTGAACAAAGTTTGAGCTTGGGGCAGTAAATTAAAGAAGTACCAAGGGTTGTTTATATAGGCTTCTGCACCTTTCACATGAGAGACTTATTTCCTTCTTTCAGGGAGATAGAGTGTTCCTCTTGCATCAGCAGTTTATTAAGTAACTTTAATTCAAAATAATCAGTACACCATTGTGAAGCAGCCCTCTCTGAGACCCAACAATACACAGAGGTGGGAATACATGCATATATTTTCCTTGCATTATCAGCTGAGCACTTTTACCTCCTATATGTAACTTTTTTTTTTTTTGCGGTACACGGGCCTCCCACTGCCGTGACCCCCCACCCCCCCGCCCCCCGCTCCCCGCTCCCCGCTCCCCACTGCAGAGCACAGGCTCCGGACGCGCAGGCCAAGCGGCCACGGCCCACGGGCCCAGCCGCTCCGCGGCACGCGGGATCCTCCCAGACCAGGGCATGAACCCGCGTCCCACGCATCGGCAGGCGGACCCTCAACCACTGCGCCACCAGGGAAGCCCCTATATGTAACTTTTTTTAAATAAATTTATTTATTTATCTATTTATTTTTGGCTACATTGGGTCTTCGTACGTGCTTTTCTCTCTAGTTGCGGCGGGGGCTACTCTTCGTTGCAGTGCTCGGGCTTCTCATTGCGGTGGCCTCTCTTGTTGCGGGGCACAGGCTCCAGGCGCACAAGCTCAGTAGTTGTGGCTCACGGGCTCAGTAGTTGTGGTTCACGGGCTTAGTTGCTCCGCGGCATGTGGGATCCTCCCGGCCCAGGGCTCGAACCCGTGTCCCCTGCACCGGCAGGCGGGTTCCTAACCACTGCGCCACCAGGGAAGCCCCCTGTAACTTTTTAATACCATTCTCTAGTAAAAGGAACCAGAGTTCTTTGAAAAAATGGCTGACACTAAGACTGACACAGTAAATATATGAGCCAGGAGAATCTTGAATCTTATATCAGAAAGTAAGGAAGTACCAAGAAAAAAAAATCCACAGGATGGAATTATGTCAAAGGAAAAGAGGAGCCAATGGAAAGAGCTCTCAGTAGCCAAAGTGGGAATGAACTTAGCAACCAAATCTGTACTGCTGGATTATAACACAAATTCTAAACAAACAAACAAAAAAACTATCCACAGGTGTCCATGCTGGTAAAAATAAGTAACAGCATAGAGTTTTTGTGTTTTTTTATTTGTATGTTTGTTTGTTTGTTTGTTTTGTGAATGGGGTTGAATACAAGTCTCCTATGTAGAAGAATGCCAAATAATTGATGTAGACACTCAGCCAGCCATGGAGTGTGGAGGTGGAGCTAACTCCTGTCTCCATAGTTGCTGGTTCCCAAAGTGACTTCCTCCTAAAGAACGCACACAGTATGGAAATGGGAAAAAAATTAATTTCATTATGGGGAAATGTGACAAATACTACCTAGCCAGGTGACCAAAGTTAATATTAACAATGATAAGTTGCCTTGAGAACCTGTTGCCTTGATATAAAATGATAAGAAAGCAGTTTACCAGGTTTTCCTGGTGGCGCAGTGGTTAAGAATCCGCCTGCCAGTGCCTGGGACATGGGTTCGAGCCCGGGTCTGGGAAGATCCCACATGCAGCGGAGCAACTAAACCCATGCGCCACAACTACTGAGCCTGTGCTCTAGAGCCTGTGAGCCACAACTACTGAGCCCGCGTGCCACAACTACTGAGCCCGCATGACTAGAGCCCGTGCTCCACTACAAGAGAAGCCACCACAATGAGAAGCCCGCGCGCAGCAATGAAGACCCAACACAGCCAAAAATAAATAAAATTTTTTAAAAAAGAAAGCACTTTACCTCTGTGATCTGCTTACTCAAAACCCATAACTCATACCTAATCATGAGAAAAACACCAAGTAAATCCCAATGCAGGACAGTCTACAAAATACTGACCAGTCCCCCTCACCAATGTCAAGGTCATAGAAAAAAGCAGAGTCTGAGAAACTGCTAAAGCCGAAGAGCCTAAACAGACATGATGACTAAATGTCACATGATACCCTGGATGGCATCCTGGAAGAGAAAAAGTTAGAATGAAGGAAACCCAAATGAAATATGGATTTCAGTTAATAATAAGATATCAATATTTGTTCATTAATTGTGACAATTCTGTAGAAAACTAGAACGAGAGGAAAAGAAAAGTGAAATAGGAGAAACCTATTGCATCGCACTAGAAATCTAGAGCAAATGGGCAACTTCCTAATAAAAACACATTAACAAAATGGAACATAACTATGGAAACTACAAACAGAACAATTTGCCATCAAAGGACCTCTTCCCCACGCTGCTTCTCCTCTCATTGTTCTGAGACTTCACTCTCCTGAGACGGGAGGAACAGAGAGCAATTGGCAGCTCCCCTAAGATCTGACCACATTCAGGGTCTTCATCTCCCCCAGCCATGCCCCACCCAGTAGGACACCCAAGGGAGTCTCAGGGATTATTGGTTCTGATGTGTCAGCTATGAACTTTTGATTCCAAGGGACTGGACACACTTACTAAAGTAAAATAAATCAATATATTTTTTTAACAATTTATTTATTATTTATTTACTCTTGGCTGTGTTGGGTCTTTGTTACGGGTTTCTCTCTAGTTGTGGCAGTGGGTTTTCTCTTCTCTAGTTGTGACGTGCAGGCTCCAGAGTGCGTGGGCTCTGTAGTTCGTGGCAAGCAGGCTCTAGTTGAGGCAGGTGAGCTCAGTAGTTGTGGCACACAGGCTTAGCTGCCCCGCGGCATGTGGGATCTTAGTTCCCTGACCAGGGACCGAACCCACATCCCCCGCATTGTAAGGCAGATTCTTTACCACTGGACCACCAGGGAAGTCCCCAATATTTTTATTTTTATTTTTTATTTTTTATTTTTTATTTTATTTTATTTTTTTTCCTTTTGCGGTATGCGGGCCTCTCACTGTTGTGGCCTCCCCCGTCGCGGAGCACAGGCTCCGGACGCGCAGGCTCCGGACGCGCAGGCTCAGCGGCCATGGCTCACGGGCCCAGCCGCTCCGCGGCATATGGGATCCTCCCAGACCGGGGCACGAACCCGTATCCCCTGCATCGGCAGGCGGACTCTCAACCACTTGCGCCACCAGGGAGGCCCCCCAATATTTTTAAATGATAGAAATAAATAAATAATGGTAAGAGACAGGTTTAAGAGTGGATTTGGACCTGGCAGTTTCGGGGGCTCATTCTCTTGCAGTGTGATCTGGTCTCTCTCCAATCCTTTGTCCTGCTAAATGCCTTTGGGTGGCCCCATTCACAGGAACAGTCTCTCTCACTCCATCCAGGGCTTCCTGGAGCAACTCCAGGCTGACACCCACTCAATGTCCATTTTACCAGAAAGGAAGAGGTTCAGTTAAGGTCATGGGCTGTGGTCACCCATCCAGGGCTCTTGCTGTCTTCCCTTGATGGCAGGAAGCTCTTCCACTTGCTAAAATAGCAACTTTGCTGTTGGTGGTAAACTCAAGGATCTTGCTTTGGGCATCGGCGCCTCACATCAGGGGCTGGCCCTGATTGCCTGTGTACCTCAAAGGGCACACAGACTTCATTCGTGTCCCTGGGAGCTGGAAGCCCAGAAGTCACACCTGCCCTCTGTCTGTATGAATCACCCAGCTCCACAGAACACATTTGCTCATTTTCCAGTTTCTGCTCTCTACTTTACAGAGACCAAAAACCAAATGGTAGGTGGTAAGGGAACTGTTACTCAATGGAGCATTGTCTCAAGGATTATTCTATACCATGGAACCCACAGTTGGCTGGCTTTCCAGAGGCCACAGGGACTGGGCCCGAGATGCACATGGCTCCTGGAAACCACGTGGCCTCAGTGTGAGAATACCGGTTGGGTAGCCACTTGCTCCCATACCTTTGATTTTTAATGAGTATGAATGTCAAAGGTTTGCAACAACCCGAAGGCCAGAGGATTGCAGGGCCGCGGTCTGCTGTATGCTGGTTGTGGCCAAGGCCACACTCAATGTCTGGAGGGTTATTTCCTCTCGGAAGGCTAGGAAGCTATGAGGGAGGAGGCCCTTTTCTCAATCACATGGATGTAGGGAACTGAAACATCCCAAGGGGCCGTCTACCCTGACCAGGTAGCTGTTCAATTGCCCAGCAGCAAGGTCAGCTCAGTGATTGGCCACAGGGGCTTGACAGGGCCCAGGCAGGCCTGAGCTGGAGGACCACAGATGCCTGCTTGGATGGTCAGGGGTCAAGGGATATTCTGAGATTTTATTATCTACTACTGCCCACTCAAATAGGATGAGGGATGCAGCCAGTCCTGAAGGGCACCACCAGCCCTCAATAAGGCAGCATATGGGGGCTGGCAGCGCCACAGCCTTGCATACATGCCAACACGTCCCACTGAGCGCACTGCATGTCAGGGTTGTGCTGGAACCTGGGTCCAGCCCCACCCTCCTCATGTTGGCGGCGGCGGACCTTCCTGACTTCTGAGACCCTCCACAACCACAGACTGAGGTTAAGTTGGAGATGAAACAGTCAGCAACCAGAGCAGACATTTCATTCATCTTCTTTAGAGTCCCGGATGCGGAGAGGAAGCAGAGGCGGAGCAGAAAACCAACAGTCCAGCTCGACCCCGCATCACTTGTGCCAGGTGAGTCCTGTCCATCGTGGAGGCTCAGATAGACGAGAGAGGGCAGAGCGAAGCAGGCCCATCAGATCGTGAACACTAGGTGTGTAAAGCACGAGTACTTTCTGGTTATCTTTTTATTTACAGGAATTTCTATTTTTCAATCATTAAGATGTACTATCAGTAAAATAAAAAGATTAAAATTGTGTACACCTTTTCACATGCCCCTCACTAAATGTGAATTCTGTAGAAGGTACATATCTTCAGACATCTCTTCTTACAAGAGTCATGGATTTACTTACTAAAAGCTGGATGGAATCAACACAGGTGACTTTGCAGTTTCAGGAATGCCTGGGGCCCTGGCTTGCTGGGCTGCAGCTCCTACTTTCCACCTCTGTAAGATGCAGGTGGAGAAGCAAGTGTGAGACCTATCTCCCTATTAGCCGTTCAGCCAGGACTTTGAGGTACTTACCTTGTGCAGTATGTTTTAGAAGAAGCACGGGTCACAGCAGGAACGGAGTACTTGATCTCGGCCCTTAGATGACCCAGGGTGGACATTACATACTCAGCCAACAGCTAGAAAAGAGAATCCACACATCTTTCCTCCCTTCTACAAGTACGTGCCGCTCAAGAACACAGGACACAGAAACTGGGTGGATATAGAGTTTAAATGCAGAATCTCTGGGACTTCCCTGGTGGTCCAGTGGTTAAGCCTCAGCGCTTCCACTGCAGCGGGGGCAGGTTCAGTCCTTGGTTGGGGAACTAAGATCCCGCATGCCGCACGGCCCAGCCTAAATAAATAAACACACAAATGCAGAATCTCTGTTCTCAAGGTGCTGGCTGATGGGGGAGACAGAGAATAATTCATGTTCGCCTCCCCAGAGTGGAAGTGTCGGAGCCAGCCACAGACGAGCATACCTACATGGGATGCCGGGGTAGGAGCGGGCAGCTGCAGGGGGAGGAAGTTTGATGAGGAAGGGAAGCGACCCAGGGGTCCAGCCAGCGAGGCTGCCTCACAAGGCAGGCCCGGGAGACCACTGTGTGGACAGGACCACAGGTCCCCTGAGGACTGGGGCTGAGCTGCTGGTGGGAACAGGGAGGCAGCCCTGATAGAGGGTTGGGAGGCTCCAGAGTTTAGAGAGAGCCCTGGGCCCCTGTGAGGAGGATGCAGGGGAGCAAGGCCCTGCAGAGACCAGCTAGGAAAGGCTGCACGGATCCAAGCAGACGCCAGAACAAGATCGCGCCAGGGGACCATGTACAGGCGGTAGAGGAGACTGAGTGACTGCTGGGCAGGTGGGGTGGGATGGCCGACAGGGGGCGCATCACGGGGAGAGCCTAGGAGCAGCAATTTGGGGAGAGAGGAGGGACGGCAGAAACGATGAGATCGGCTGTATAGGTCAAGCCATAGTGACAAGTATCCAGATGGTCTGCCTGAGGCCTGAGTGCATGATTTAGATCTTGCGAAATATGAGTAGGAAGGAAGGAGGAGAGAGGATCCCAAGTTCTGCTACTTGCTTACCACTTTGAGGGTATGAGGAATATGAAGATCCCGCAGTGAGTGAAAGTCTGGGCAGTTATTCTCCCAGTAAAATGGGGAGATCCAGGACTAATCAAGGAGAAGAAGACACCAGAAGGGGATGCAGACATGTGGATATGGGGAAATGAACAGGACCAGAGATCAGAAGAGGATGGTCCGAGGGAACCCAGTGGGCTTCCAGTTTGTCCTTGGGGTTTTTAGTAGGACACGCGAGAACAGCTAGATCGGGTGCATATTGAGGACAGAAGGGCCTCTGGCTAAAGGACTGGGCATCAAACTGGGTGTTGCCTGAATCCAACCCTTGACTTCCTTAGGCTAAGGAAGTTCCTTGTTCACTTTCTGCATGTGCTACTGTGAGTTTTATAATCGCGTACTGGAGCACCACCTCCCAGGAAGATTTCCACCCAGTTCTAAGAGTGCTGGGTTAACCCATAACAATCTAGAATGAATAAACTGTATCCAGACAAGGACAGACAGAGAGACAGAAAATGACAGTGTGGTGTGACGAGTGCTATGACAGGGACCATTCAGGGGAACAACGAAGCCAGCAGGAGGACCAAGGGGCTGTGCTGGTCCGGCCAGACCGGGGTGTGGGGTGGAGAGCCTCCGCGAGGAAGGACGCAGTTGTTTCCTTGAACAGCTACAGGTGTTGGTTTGGCAGGAGGTCACCGGACCAGAAAATGACCAGCAGGGGGCACTGAGGGGGAGACCAGGCACCAGGAAAAGGCAACAGCTGCCCCAGCTCAAGACATTCGGCCGGCACCTCGGGTTCACCCAGGCCTGCTCTGGCCTTCGGTTCCCCCTCTAACACAGGCCACCAAGACAGCTCTGGGCAAAACTGTGCCCTCACTCACCTCCCACCCAATCCCCTCCTCACCCACTTTGGGTCTTGATGAACCCAGAGCAGCAGGGATGCCTACCATCCTCCCAGTGGGGGCCAAAGTCTATAAGCTCATCCCAGCAAGCCAGCCCACTCCTTCCAGCACACTCCCGAGGGTAGCGATGGAGATGCAGCTGGAATCCAAATTGCACAGCCTGCTCACTTCACCTTCCGTCGTTAAGAAAAAGGTCTTTACCCGTGGAACATACTTTGCATTTACACATTCACCCCATTTTGGGTCCTTTAAAAAATACATTTTCTTAGGGACTTTTACAACAAAGTATCTTCTGGAAAGCAAACCTTCAGTAATAAGATTTATTTTCAGTACAGTTTCATTTTATGTACATATATGTGTACTTAAAGAGGGCCGTGTATAAAGTGATATGCTTAGTTTTGCCATTTCTTTGAAGTCTGAGGCATCTGACGGTGCCTGGTGTTTATGATTGTTGCTTTCATAGAGTACTTTTTCCCGCCTTTATCTCCAGACCCAAGGATGGGGAACAAAGGCAAAACAGGTCTGCACACTGCAAAATGTCTTCAGGAATCTGCAAACCCCGCTTCTTACAGGAGCTAAAGGTTAAGGACTGGGACAGTGAAAGGGTGTGCGGGGCAGGGAATAGCAAGTAACCAAAGCAAGGTGTCTGCGACCAGCCCGCCTCCCCCATCAGGAGCTGCACCTGGAGCTGGTCTCTGTGTTTGGGCAGCCCTTGTGCTTCACAGAAGCAGTGCTGAGCCAGGGTGGAGCAGCTGGCCACAGACACCACCTGCCAAGCACCCACTCTCAGTCCTGAGCTAAGGTTAAACCATAATTGCATTTATTTGCTTACTTACTGTGACAGGCAATGTGCTCAGTACTTGGAGTGACTATATTCTCCCCTATTTTATTTTTTTAAACCACTTTATGAAGGTATCATTGACATACGGAAAGCTGTACATAATTAATATATATGCAACTTCGTGAGTATGGCGACAGATTACACCCATGAAACCATCACCACAATCTACACCGTAAACATATCTGTCACTCCAAAGGTTTCCTCCCGACCCATTCATTCCTTTATTTATTATTATTCCTATTATCATCATCATTTGTGTGTATGGTAAAAACTCTTAAGAAAGGAACCATCCTCTTAGTAAATTTTAAGCGCACGATACAGTATTGTTAACTACAGGCACCATGTTACTCAGCGGAGCTCCAGGACTTGCTCATCTGGCGTAACTGAAACCTTGCGCCCTTGGACTAGCAGCTCCCAATTTCTCAGGGACTCAGAAGGGGTAACCTATTGCCTCGGACCTTGACAGCTGGGAGGAAGCAGAGCCTTGGTGTCTTCCTGCTCTGTCCAGACCTGTGCATGGTCGGTAAATGCTCTGTCCTGGCTGCAGCCCCTTGCTCACACGCCCTAGTATAAAACCCCAAGTTTGGATCCCAGGCCACCCATGCATGAGTGTCAGAAACCCTTCCCAAGGACCTCCCTCTGCCAAGTTTTCTTAGTCTTCTCCCTCCCACCCTCCCATGCCTTTCCTTGCTTCCCCTAAAGAAGGAGTTAGTGGAGAAAAGCGAAGCCCGGCGGCTACAATCACACACACACACACACACACATACACACACACACACACACACACACACAGTGCTCCCTGCTGTGAGCCTCATGACAACCTTGGGAGGGGAGTCCTCACTGTACCCCCATTTCACAGATGAGGGCCCGAGGCAGAGAAGAGCAGTAGCACATCCACCTCACACAGGATGAGGCCCAGACGCCCCTAACCTGTGGCTCACCTGGCTCCAGCCACAGCCACCTCGGATTCTAGGAGACTCTGCTGGGTCTTTTCCACAAATCCCTTCGAGACCTACAGGCTCTTAACTAATCTACCAGGGCAAGCTACTCAAAAACGCCCCTGGCAGGTTTCTAGCCAGCTGTGAGCACATGAAAAACTGAAGACAGATGGGAGAGCCCAGGCTACAGAAGAGGACGAAGCAGCTGCTTCGCTGGCAAAGCAGGAGACGGGGAGCTTCTACACGCGTCCTTCAAGGAAAAGGTGTGTGGCTGGGAAGGAGGGGCGTGTGGACCCTCTCAAAGCCCCGCCCTGAAGAAGGCGTACACCCTGGACCAAGGCCAAGTGCCAGCCAATGTCTTCAGAAGGGAAGAAAAATATAAAATAGGTAGCTGTGCTTGGAGTGTTTGAGATTGCGCCGTGAGGGGCAGACTCCAGCATCATCGCACCCCAGCACATGTTCGTGCCCAGAGGTACGTCCTCCACGGGGAACTGTGGACGTCCGTAGAACATAGCTGCCCTTTTTCTCCACAGATGAAGAACCTGAGAATCACAGAACTGAAGTCTCCTGTGGAGGAGCACGCACCGTTTACAGGTTGTAACTAGTTTCAGGAGGTCACCACTGCTGACAAAGCCCCCAACTTCACGTGCATTTAGGCACACAGGTGGGTCAAGAGTCAGGCAGGATCCTTTTGCAAAGCTGTCCCACTAAGCTTCCACTCTAGTAAGGTTTTGTTTACAGAAATGCATACTTATGGCAGAAGTTTTTAAAATGCAGAAGATAACTGAGAAGAAGTAAAAATTCCCTGTGATTCCCTCCCAAGAGATACCCGCCACTAACCTAGTGATCCATCCACCGCCTTTCAGCCTCAGGCTGAGCCCCTCTGACCTGGACTTTAGTCTGGCGTGGACACCACACCCCGCACTGCCCCTAGATGTCCAGTGTAGAGTTGGCAGCATGCTGGGGCTTGCGGATGGGGTTGTCTGTGCCTGGGAGAACCTTCTGAAGAGGTCAACTCTGAAAGGCCCAGGCTGTGGGGTAGGGTGTGAGGCTGTGTCTTCGTCACACCTCTGCTACTTCTCAGTTGACCCTGGAATCTCGCGACTCAAGGGTGCTCCACAGAGCAGGCACCACCTCACTACTAATTGGCCTAATTTGTCTCTTTCTACCCCAAACATACATTGTACATTACCAGTGAGACCAAGACCAAGCCTGCTGGTGCCAAATCCAGCAGCCACTCCCTCTGTTTTTTCAGACCCTGCTCTACAACAGAGGGGGGGGTGGGGTAAGGTGCAGTCTGAGTCCATGGAATTCGGGGAGCTAACAAGGCCCTCAGTTCCCAGCTCCTAAGGCCAGGGTACCGGGTCACTCACCAAGAGTGGACAGCAAAAGGTCCTTAAATTTGACCAAGCTACAGGAGAGGACCATCCCCCCCTTGTGGGCAGGAAGAGGGGTGGGCTGTCTCCTGAGCTTCTCCTGGAGGCCAGCATTACCACTTACATAGGTTTCTCATCCTCAGCACTGCTGACATTCTGGGCTGAATCATTCTCTGTGGTGGGGTTTGTCCTGGGCATTGTAGTGTGTTTAGCAGCGTCCTGGCCACCTGCCACTAGCCCACCTTCCAGACATTGCTAGGTGTCCCTGAGGAGGGAGGGTAAAACTGTTCTGTTCAGGAACCCCTGCACTTATCCTGCTGCTCTGGCCAGCCCAGGGGCCACCATGTATGCAGGACTCACCTCCTAACCAGGCATACTGGGGAGGGTGGGCAGGGAGGGTACAGGCTGGAGTCTCTTCTCCAACAGAGTTGACATCCAAAAATCCTAACCGCTGATTCTGCAACTCCCATGAGGTTGACATTTCTCTTCTCTCTTTTCAGGGTCTTGGAAACAAATTATCTCTCTGTGTTTTCATTATTAAATCCTTTTTCTTTCTGATGAAAATGCCTTTGGTCCCCGAGTACCTAGAAGTTTAAGATTTTAAGCCTACTGCTACTTCCATTTTAGATACTGATGACTGTGAGGGCAAACCTAGGCCTTTTGGGAAACACATTTTCGGGGTCTATAGCATGTTTCCTTTTTGGTACTGGGGGGCTCGGCTACCAGTTTGGGATGGATTATTTGAAGCCAAAGATTTGAGGAGGACTGCACCCTTACACCTGCTTATTTTCCAGCCTCCATGTGAAACTAGCCTGTGTACATGGCAGGTGTGGACCTCTGCAGCCCGGGCCTCAGTGAAGGAACACCTCTGGCTGGGCTGTGTTCGTTCATCTCAAGGACAATGTGCTCACTCCTGACACCCGCTCCACCCCAGACCAGGTGAGGCATTGCTGGCAAGGTGCAACCTCCAGCCACTTTTATTGGCAGACCGCTTTAAAGATTTCAAAGTGGGCCCACATGGTGTCCTCTTGTCGCCAGGATATCGCCTTGAAGTAGGCGAGGGAAGCACTGCGGTGCCTACCTTACGAAGAAAGAAAGCTGAAGCTCAGTTAAGTGACTTGTCCAAGTTGACCTAGATCCACGTCCTTCATAAGATGCCTGCAGGACGCACGATGGAAATATAAGGCCTCCACACCCTCCCAACACTTCTGCTGAGAGACTCCAAATTTAACTTCATTTAAATCTCTGGATACCTACCTGACTGAGGCAGCTAGCTCAGAGACAACTAACGGAACAGCAATCAACATCTTGTATCTGTTCTGTGGGGCAAGCATGCACCTTCCAGCCATAGACAGCCTCCCATCGAGGACTCCCAGGGCTCTGTGACCCCATGGTGTGTGTCAGGCCAGGACCTGTGGAGAGCTTTTCAATTATGCTTCTGAACTTTGAAGAGATTTTTCCACCTGAAGGCTCCACTAGGCAAGTTGGTTTGTCTACACCCAACCCACTCACAGACTTGAAGCCCTAAAGGACCCTGTTCAAGTCTCAGCTGGACACTCAGGTTCCACATGCAGCCAGGCAGCTTTCCCAGCCTTTCCTCCTGCTGACCACGCCAACCAACAAGTGACCGGCAACAGATGAGATGAGAGATGGGTGAGAAAGGGTGCAGATGTTCAGGTGCAGATCGTGCTGCAGCGGGCCTGGGGGATCACTAAGTGCCACGGGATCACGTGTTATGGGGCCTCGGACCACACAGGCCACAAACGTGGCAGAGATGATCTCTCCTCCACCAAGCCTGGAATCCTGTGGCTTCCAGCCTTTCCTCTCTTCTGCCCCAAGGGTGCTGCTCATCCCCCCTCTGCCTCTATCCCTCCTTCTTAAAATGTCTGGGTGGGAGTTCACCGTGAGCATGCCCGGAGCCTCTCCTACCCACACCAGATGAAGATGCCCACTGTCAGCCATAACCTGTGACTCTCCTCGGAGCCAAAGACCTGCATTCAGTTTAGGAAATTTCCCTTTGAGAGAAAGTCAGCACCTCTGTACACAGTTTACTCTCCCACTTGCCCACTGTGTATCTCTTTGACATTTTTTTGTTCTACCTGGAATTTATTAAGTTTTGCATAGATGGCAAACTAATATACCAGGTCCTTTCTAGCTTTCAGACATCCTCAACCTGCTGTCTGGAACAGTTTTCTCCTGACTTCCTGTGGAAATTTCTCAGCATTTTGTTTGCATGCTTACTTCACTTGTGCCTTGTTGTGGAACTCTGTCTACATGTCTGGACCACTGGCCACCCTTCCTTTAAGGGCAGGGACCGTGAATTGTTGCCTCTCTGATCGTAGTCCCTGGCATGTAACAGCATATTTAGTGAAAGGAAATGAAAATTAAATTTTGCGTACTGGAGCTTGGCAATCTATATTGAAGGGTTTAGGGATAGGTGTGCTTTATGGCCTAGAAATTCCACTTTTAGGAGTTGATTCTAATGAAATCAGAAATAAGAGAATTCAACAAACACAGCATTATATAAAACCTAAACATTGGAAACATTCTAAATATTCAATAATGGAATGATTAAAAATTATATCTGTATTCACATATGCAGTTATTAAAAATTATATTTTCTAAGAACATTTAATGAAAATGTTTTTTATATAACATGAGGTTAAAAAAAAAGCAGGTTACGAAGCTGGTTAAACAGCATGATCAAAATTTTGTGAAATATATAAATATATATGCAGAAAAATGAAACAGAGGTAAAATATACCAAAAAGGTAATAAATACAGTTGATTGCTGAGTAGTATGATTATGGGTGATTTTAACTTTTTTCTATTATGTGTTTGGATTCTCCTGATTTCTTTTACAATGAACTTATGGTACATTTATAATTACATAACTTATAAATTATAGTCATTTATAGTATATTTGATAATAATTTTTTAATCGGTTAGGTTACCTAATATTTATTTGTTTTTTTCAAAAAGCCACCTCCTGCATTTATTTATTGATTCTATTATTCTTTTCCTAATTCAATCTTTCTACTTCCCATCCTACAATTTTATTTTATTGTTATTGTTTTAAAATTTTTAATTTGATCTTTTATTCATTTATTTTCATTCTCACTTATTTATTAGCATAATTACTTACTATAACATTTTCCTCTGAGCACTACTTGAACTATATCATATACAGTCCAATCTATGGTTTTTCATTATTACTTTAGATATTTTAATCTGATTTTTATTTACTCATTTATTCAAGGTGTGTGTATTTTCATAACAGTTTGAGTTCATAAAATTAGCTTCCAGACAGTAAGGATTTTTGTTGTGGCGTTTATTTTCTAATTTTTTCTTTCATTCCTATTTTTAAAACATTGTGACCACATATACATATCAATATCTATCTGTCTATTGATACGTATATATTAATACTCTTTTTATACTTTGGAATTATTCGTGTTTACAAACTAATTTAGGGAGCAGCAAACTTTTTGTATAATGGGCAAGACTGCAAAAGTTTTTGAGTTTGTGATCCATGCAATCTCCCTCTCAGCTATTCAGCTTTGCACCTGGAGCACAAAGCCAGCCACAGACATGAAAGAATGAGCATCCCTGTGTTCCAATAAAACCTTATTTACAAAATCAAGCAGCAGAGCAGATTTGGCACATGGGCCATAGCGTGTGGCCCTGTCCTAACATATGTCCTGATACACAGTTATTTTGTGGATGTTCTATGAAAACTGCAAAAGGACCATTGTCTGTATTTAGGCACAGAATTCAATAGTTATATAAGTTCAAATGACTAAGTTTACTATTCTTTACATATTACTGTGCATTTTAACAAAGGCACATTAGTTAATTTCTCATTCTATTTCCTGCCATGTTATTTTATGAATGCTGATCCATGTAGTGTTCATATATATTAGATCTTCATGTTGGCATACCATTTTTCATTATGAAGGACCATTTTCATTATGAAGGCTCATTTCCTTTTGCGTGCGTGTCCAAAATATAAGCCTTTTATTTAAATATCATGTAAGAGATGTCTAAAGTCTGTACAATGACTGAGTAAGCTTAATATAACAGGAGTAAGGAATAACATTATTCCTAAAGAAAAATTTTGCCCATATGACTTGTTTTTCTCAAAAAAAAAAAAAACTCCTCTCATCTGTGGTATCTGAAGGCTCATTTTCATTAAATGAGGTAATGCCTTTGTCCCTAAAGCGACATAATCTTAAATTAAGAACCCTCATTTTCTCCCTTTTACTGATATTTTAAATTTCATCCTTTCTATGTCACTTTGTTGTAGTTATGTCTCTTGTTTACCGTTTTTTAAAAAAATATTTATTTATTTATTTGGCTGCGTCAGGTCTTAGCTGCTGCACGCGGGGATCTTTGTTGCCCCTTGGGGATCTTCGTTGCAGCGTGCGGGATACAGTGCCCTGACCAGGGATCAAACGTGGGCCCCCTGCATTGGGAGCGTGGAGTCTGAGCCACTGGACCATCAGGGAGGGCCCCTCTTGTTTACTGTTTTTGACTGGGTATTACTTAGTGAACAAATCTGAAAGTCTTAAAATAGGTGAATTTTATCTCACTCACATTTATAGGCATGACAGATGTATATATATGTACTCTCAGTTCCTATCTACTTTGTTATTTTTTCTGTCTATAGAATTTAATAAGTATTTCACAACGTGTTTGCATTCGTTTCTCTCTCTCTCTCTCTCTCTCTATATATATATACATAAAATGTTCTGAAAATTTGAGGGGTTATATTGTTTTCTATATTTGTTCTTGATTAGATTTATTTTTTAAACGTAGTTTAATTTTTTTTTTTAGAAATTTATTATTTATTTATTTATTTTTGGCTGCGTTGGGTCTTTGTTGCTGCACGTGGGCTTTCTCTAGTTGCGGCGAGCCGCGGCTACTCTTCGTTGCGGTGCGTAGGCTTCTCATTGCGGTGGCTTCTCTTGTCCCGGAGCACTGGCTCTAGGCGCACAGGCTTCAGTAGTCGTGGCACGCGGGCTCAGTAGTTGTGGCTCACGGGCTCTAGAGTGCAGGCTCAGTAGTTGTGAGGCATGGGCTTAGTTGCTCCGCGGCATGTGGGATCTTCCCGGACCAGGGACGGAACCGGTGTCCCCTGCATTGGCAGGCGAATTCTTAACCACTACACTACCAGGGAAGTCCTTGATTACATATAAAACCATACATTTAACTAACCCTTCTGTATGTATAATAATTAAATTAGCATGTGTGTACTTCCTCTTCCTTTTCCTCCTATGAATTTACACTAAGAAAAATAATATAATAAACTAAAATTGGATTGCAAACTCGTATAGTATACTTTATAATAATTTTGAAACACCTATTTGTCCTGTGTTCTTAACTTCATTACAAATTCCTCAAGAGCGAGGATGTTGGTTTTGGCAGCCCCGCTTCCAGAGCTCTCTAGATAATAAGTACTCATGTCATTGCTAACAACTGATGACCTCTTTCTCCTAACATGTTCTTTTTTCTACCAGCCGTGGCAGAAGTCTTCCTTCTCATCAGACAGGCCTATGAGATGCTTCTGACCCTTCCCTATCCCTTTACTTCGGCCTATGCTAGACTATGCCTTAGGAGTTTGCCTCCGGCAGAACCTTCGCCCAGACCAAATACCACCTGGCAGCTCCTACGGACACTTGGACCCAAGGGCGTCACGCCTCCGATAATTCCCCTATTATCAAAGACAACGTTAAAGATCACCCCAAGTCAGCCCCCTTCCCTGGCCGACGGGTGGAGGCAAACAAAATCTTGGTGGGAGCGAGCAAGGGAGAAAAAGCGTGGGCGCCGAGGTGGGAATGAGGCGCCCCGCGTGGGTCAGCGCGGCGTCTCTTCCCCGCTCTTGATTTTGCGGACTGGAGCACGCACCTACCCGGGCGCGGCGTCTTTGGGGGCGGGCCCGCGGGGCGGGGCTGGGGGAAGGTCTTCGGGGCACAGGGCGGGGATTGACGGCGGGTTCGGGGGGACGGGTCGGCGAGCCCTGGGCGGGGCGTTGGGTGAGTCCTCGGGGCAGGGGGCGTGTCCTCCAGGCTCGGGAGGTGGATCCTCAGGGCGCGAGTCTGGGCCTTGAGGCTCGTGGGGCGGGTCCTCGGGAACGTGAGCCGGTTTTCTCGGCGTGGGGCGTGTCCTCGGGGAACAGATCCTCGGGTCGGGGGGCGGGGATTGGCGACTGATCCACGGGGCGCGGAGCAGGACGTGGGCCCTTGGGGCTCGTGGGGGCGTGTCCCCCGAGCTCCGGGCGTGTCCTCCGGGTACGAGTGCTGGCGACGCGGGGCAGGTCGTCGGCGCGCGGGGCGGGGCGTGGGGCCGGGTCCTCTGGGTACGGGGCGGGGATTGGCGGCGGATGCTCTGGGCGCGGGGCGGGGATTGGTGGCGGATACTCTGGGCTCGGGGCGGGACGTAGGTTCTAGGGACTCGGGGGGCGGGTCCTCGGGGCGGCGCGCGCCGGCTTCCCCTGCTCCTCCCGCGCGCGGCCCCTGGAGTGCCTAAGGCGCGCGGCCAGCCCAGCTCGGGCCGCTGCACTCGAGCTGCCCCGCGGCCGAGCGAGCGCGGGCCGGGGTCGGGGCCGCGGCGGCGGGTATTGCACCCAGGGTCCTTCTGCAGCCCCCGTAGCGAGGAGCGAGGGCGAAGACGAGGCTAAGCGGGGCCGGAACCATGAACCGGAGTTTCCACAAGTCTCAGACCCTGCGCTTCTACGACTGCAGCGCGGTGGAAGTCAAGAGCAAGGTGAGCCGGGGGCCGGCGGTCTGCGCCCCCCACCCCCGCGAATGAATGGGCACCCCGAAGGGGACTGAGAGGTGCGAGACGGGCCGGCGCCAACTTTGGAACGCGGCGCCGTCCGTGGGATGTGCAGGGGTCCCGCGATCCTTCCCGCCCCTGCGCGCGCACAAAGCCCGGCAGCCCGATAGGGTTCAGCTGGAGCCCCGGCGCTCGGAGGGCCGCGCGGCCGCCTGACCCTTCGCGAGAGCGGCTCTTTTGTTCCACAAGCTGGCGGCGACCCGGCGCGCCGCACGGTGGAGGGGCGACATTTCCGGGGCGACCCGGGGGCTGCTCGGACTCGGGGCCGTGGAGGGGCCTTGGGGGCCCGGGCCAGGGGAGGGCCCTCGCCGCGCCGCCTCCTTCATTGCGGAGGAGTCTCGGAACCGGTGAGGGGAGACGGGCAGCCGGTCCCCGATCCCCGGACCGGACCCCCAGCCCCCGGCCCGGCCCTCTGTACCAGTCCCTCAGCCTCCCGGCTCGCCCCAGGCCCAGATTGCCCGGGCGCGCCGGGCCGGCGGCCCCTCCCGCTGCCCGCGCCCCGGCCCCAGCGTGCCCGAACTTGCGGGTTGCTGTGCGCGTTTGGGTAATTGGCTGATAGGATCTGGCGCTTCTGCCCTTTGCGGGGGCGGCTACTTCGCGGCAGACGCTTTTGTCTGCGAGGGTCTCAGTGGTGGACCCCGCGGCAGAGGAGGAGTTGCAGTTGTTCAGGGTCCTGGAGGGAGGGGGCCCAGCTTACCGCTGCCTGGGATCCGGCTCTCGCCCGTTCTCTGCGCGCCCCCCGCCTCGGTCAAGCAAGGCGGAGGCAACTGAGTGGTTGGTGGGAGGGGGCCGGACCCGAGGGTGGGCTCTGACCTCCAACTCTGCGCACGCTTGGGTCGCGGGGCGTGTGTGCCCCGGTCCGGTCTCTGGGAAGACGAACCCGGCGGCCCCCTGTCTGGGCTGCCCCTGCCGGCCAAGGGGGGTGCTTTGGCGTAGGAGTCCAGGGCTTCCTCCGAGGATGGGGGATTCTCTGCGGGAACCCCACTGCAGTGAGTTGCGGCATTTCATCACCATCTTGTTGGACAGTCTTTTTAGGAACCCCTCATCTCTAACTACCCCGTGTGCTAATTCTGGGACCCTCGCCCCACACTCCTCCCCGCTTTTAGCCCCAGAGTACCTACACCCCGGAATCAGAAGTGCCCGCTGTGAGTTGCGTGGGGGAGAAGAACCGACAGGCGTGAGTGGGAGCCCCAAATAATTGACGTTTCTTCAACTCAGTGGGAAGGTGGCTTTGTGGAGCTCATTGTCCCCTGCAATAGCCACTGAGCCCGTGTGGTGTTTCGTTTTAATTGTTTATTTTGAGATCATCATAGATTAACAGGCAGTTGTGAAAAAGAATACAGAGGCTTCCCCAAAAGTAACATCTTGTATCACAATGTCATGTCCAGGACTTCATCAGACTTGTTCACTGGGTGTTTTGGGGTCACACACTTTTGTCGTGTGCTCATTCCTGAGACCTAGCACGGTCACAACACAGACCACTTCGATCGCAAGGGTACCTCCTGCTGCCCTTTCACGGTGGCAGTTTGGTTCTAAGTGATTAACATCACATGCTGTTCCTGAGTCTCACTGGCCACATTCCCTGTGCTCAGTAGCCACAGGCGGCTTGCAGCTGCCTGACCAGATTCAACTCCGGAGGGTCCGTCCAGAGGGACAGCCCTGGAGGAAATGCCCTCACCAGGCCTTATCTTGCAGTTCTGCACTGTGGACACTGAGGACCCCTGGGGACTGGAGAATAGGCGTCTGCCTTTGCCTCTCCTGGGGAACTGTGGGCTGTGGCGTTCGGGGGGCCCAGCGGGTTGCCTCAGGCTGCCCCACCTTCTTTTTTTTTTTTTTTTTTTTGCGGTACGCGGGCCTCTCACCGCTGTGGCCTCTCCCATTGCGGAGCACAGGCTCTGCGGCCATGGCTCACGGGCCCAGCCGCTCCGCGGCATGCGGGATCCTCCCGGACCGGGGCACGAACCCGTGTCCCCTGCATCGGCAGGCGGACTCCCAACCACTGCGCCACCAGGGAAGCCCTGCCCCACCTTCTTGACTCCCCAGTGAATGCTTGCCGCATGGCCCAAGCCTGGGTTCAAGTTCAGATGCATTGACTGCTCCACCGGGGGTGAGCGGCAGAGCGAGAGTTTTGGTTGGATTTGGGAGCACCCCTGGCAGGCCACACCAGCCTGGGCCCTGCTGGGCTGGCTGGTTACACACACACCACCACGACCGACCCCCGCCCTTTTGGAAGAGGGGGCTTGCCTTACTGTTTGTCCAGAGGGTCCACGTGGCTCATCTGTCTGTACACGCCCTCCCACCCACCCACTTGGTAGTGAATACGTGCATGGAGTCCATCTCTACAGAGAGCCTTAGTCCAGATGCTGATGTCAAAATATGGGAGGCCAAACATTACGACAGTGATGTCTTTCTACCATCTAAAGGTAGCACCGTAACACCTGGGTTTGTATGTGGAGAAAGTGGTGCCCGGGAGCTGAGTCCAGCTGGTTCTGCCACCTACCCTTTGGAGTTTTCAGGCAAGTTATTTAACTTTTCTGAGCCTTAGTTATTTCATCTGTAAAATGGTCGTTGAACCTATTCCGCTAGCCTCCCAGGATCAAATGAGGTAATGAATGTGAAGTACTTTTAAACACAGAGCACCCACAATTGTAAGAGTTAAGCACTGCAGATCAGGATTCTGTGGCATTTCAGGATATCAGCTCTGAAAATCTGATCCTCTCAGAATTTTTGGCCTTAGCCACCTGCCACAGCTGGTCAATTCCCAAAGCCTTGGAGACAGAGACATTGTCTTGACCTGGTGGGTCTTCCCCATCGTATAGCCCCGGCTCTTCCCCAGCATTTCTGTTTTTTTTTTTTTTTTTTTTTTTTTTTCTGTACGTGGGCCTCTCACTGTTGTGGCCTCTCCCGTTGTGGAGCACAGGCTCCAGACACGCAGGCCCAGCAGCCATGGCCCACAGGCCCAGCCGCTCCGCAGCACGTGGGATCCTCCCAGACCGGGGCACGAACCCGCGTCCCCTGCATCGGCAGGCGGACTCCCAACCACTGCACCACCAGGGAAGCCCAGTATTTCTGTTTTAATACCTGTGATGCGTCTATTTCTCTCCCCACCAGCTGCATTTCTCAGCACTTCTTTTTTTTTTTTAACATCTTTATTGGAGTATAATTGCTTTACAATGGTGTGTTAGTTTCTGCCTTATAACAAAGTGAATCAGCTGTATGTATACATATATCCCCATATCCCCTCCCTCTGTGTCTCCCTCCCACCTTCCCTATCCCACCCCTCTAGGTGCACGCACTTCTGATTCCCCAGTTTTGGTTAATGGGGCCGCCATTTCACACTCACTCTGACTTTTTCCTCTCTCCCTGTAAGACCTGCAGTGGGGAGGGGCTGTGCAGCTGTCTGAGGGAGCATGTTTCAGGCCGAGGGGAGCAAGTCTTGGCCCATCAGAGGGGGAGCAGGAAGGCCAGTGCTGGGGGGGGTGGTCTACAGGGGCAGAGTAATTGGGATGACTTGTTTGAGGAGAAGGCAAAAGGCTGCCCGGGGCCATTGTGAGCCACATGCCTGAAAAGCCTAGAGGAACACAGCTACCCGTGTCCGCAAGTTGCTGTTCACGGAGCCCTCACCCTCTGGCTGGAGGCCCCTGTGTTAAATGAGGCCCGTGTTGTCCCAGTTTCCTTACCCCTCAGGCCTCATCCGTGTTCTCTTCAGCCTCTGGGCCCCGTTTATGTGGCTTTCCCCCCACCTGAAATGTTTTCTCGAAGAATCTGCCCTATCCTGACGACCCTTTCCTGCAAGGCCCATCTGATGTCTTCACCAGGCCAAGCTTTCTGCATCCTCTGACCCCTTCCCCGTGTTTCTCTCATCTTATGGCCTTTGTCACGGTGCTGGTGACAGGAACCCAGGACTGTGTTTACACCCCCATGACTTGTTGTGTTCATTGTGTGAGGGGAGAATAACACCTCTAAAGGTTTTAATCTAGTTTTGGCTGCTTGGTTTAGATAATGTTGGAGACTTTTCTGCATTCTAGACAAATACATTATCACTGTAGAAAATGTAGAAACCATAACAGACGCAAGGGGATAATTCTCACATCCAGAGTGTGGTCACATGTCCTTCTGACCCTTTATATGCATGCGTACATGTAGATGTCTTTGTTTTACAGAATCAGAGTCATATTTTATAGGTATATTATTCTGTAGCCTTCAAGTTTCCACCTTGAACTTAACAGTGACGTGTTAAGTGTTTTCTCATGTCATTAATAATTTTAGAAAACATATTTTTGAAATGACTACGTAGTATTCCATCTTATGTGTAAACCATAATTAAATTGGGTTATTTCCAGTTTTTTCCTAGAATAAACAATGCTGTGAATAACAACTTTGCATTTAAATCTTTATATAAAGAGTACATATAGAATGTATATCATAAAAAGTATACAGAGAATACTGATTCCCTTAATTCAATGCAGAACTTTTATTATTTCTTTAGGACAGATTCCTAGAAGTGAAATTACTAAGTGAAAAGTATGCACATTTTTAAGGCTTTGAGTACATATTGCTGAATTTCCTTCCAGAAAGTCTCTTCTGTAAATGTGTATACCTTGTTTCATGTCTAGCCCTCTCTCTCCCTCCAGTACTGGGTATTTTCTTATTCTTTCCCATTTAGATAAGTGAAACACTACCCCATTTAATTTGTATTCTTGGGTTATTAGTGAATAGAAAATTCTTATACTTGTTAGCTCTTTGTATGTCTATTTTTAGCTGCCTGTTTCTTTCCACCCTTCTCTTTTTGTTGGTTAGGGTTCTTATTTTTCTACTGCATGGAGCTGCTTGTCCACAGGAGGTTTTCCAATCAGTGCAGATGGTGCTAGGTGACAGTGTTCCCCGTGGTCCCAGATCTTGTCTCTGCTGAGGTTGTTGGCTGCCTGGCCATGCCCTTCCATCTGGGGGCTGGAGCCTGGGCCAGGCCCTCCCCATGGGGTGGCTGGGCACTTGCCTCCTGTGGGCCAGTTGAGAACCGCCTGACACAGTTTGACTCACCTGTGTGTTTGGCTACACCCTTTTAAGATTCCGGTTTTGTTGTATCTGTGCATGTCTGTGTTTAAACAGGTTCGGTAACTTGATTTGGGAAGTCGCATCTAGAGGAGGCTCTCATCAGGGACCCAGGTGGGGAGTGTCGGTCTGGTGGGCATGGATGGTGTTGCTGCCCACCTCCTGTGGGTCTGTGACCCGTGAGCAGCAGAAAGCCCTATGGGCCTTCCTAGGGGCACCCCAGTTAGCAGGGGTTCAAGCCCTTTCCTAGGACCCATGACATTTCGGATAGATAGAGGGCTCTTCCAACTTTAGGGAAGGAAAGGAGTGTCAGGGCCTGGGGGATGCAGCCGTTCAAGGTTGCTTCTAGGTGTTAGAAGCTCAAATGTTTGTGAATCATATCCTGAATCGGCGAAAACAGAGAGGCATCCTGCCCCTTTCCCATGAAGGGGCCTCCTGGACTTTTAGAGGCAAGCAAGGAAGGAGCTTGGAATGACTAGGGCAGAGGCATCTGTGAAAGGGGCCTCAGGGGTCTGGGAGTTGCATTTGGTCAACTGGCTGTTTCCATGTTTATAGGCTCCCCACTTCCTCTCGGCAGATTTCTCCTCAGCTGTGAACCTGGGGAGCAATGCAAGGTGCTGTGCCCCTTTCTAGCCCAAACACACACCCTGTAGCCCTCCTCTGAGGCTGCCCTGAACGCACTGGGGGTGTAGAGATGGTCCAGGCTGGACACTGCCCTCTGGGTATAGGTTGCATTCAGAAGTATTTCTTAACATTTGGTTAACCACATACATATATATTCTAAATACATTACAAATAATAATTCATTAATCCCCATCACAACCTTGCCAGATCGGTTCTGTTATAACCTCCGTTACACAAGAGAACGCTGAAAAACCAAGGTGGTTCCACTAAGCTGGCCCAGGTCAGAGAGCCCAGGCAGTTGGGCTCGAGACCCCGTGACCTTTGCCCTGAACGGTCTGTGGCCCCGTTGGAGGAGGGCTGCTGCTCCTGCCCCTCTGACAAGCCCTCAAGTCCAGGTCCGGATACTGACGCAGGTGCTCACAGCTCACCCCGTGTAGAATGAGCCAGCCCCTCTCGGGCTTTCTGGATCTGGAGTTTGGAAGGGTTAGGCCTAGTGCTTTGGGGGAGGAAGTTCTACTTTTCTTCCATCCCGGGAGCAGCTTCTAGCCGTGTGGCCTTGAGGGGAGTCCAGTGTTCAGTAGTCATTCTTAAAAGCCTGTCATCCATGGATGTATTCATTTATTGAGCAACTACAGTGTGACAGGTGTGGGGTACAAGGGTAACCAAGACAGCCAGTATCCCCACCTTAAAAACGTAGGATCCAATGAAGGATCAGTCGCTGATGGGCATATCGGAGTGGGTGGATGCGGGGGTCCTTCATTCTGATATCCAAAGTGTCACCAAATCCACAGTTTCACATCTTGAGACCAGAGGTTTCCGGTGCATCCTGGCCATCTTGCCCACACAGCAAGACCAGTCATGGTGCTCGGGCACCCAGGACCTGCTCTTGTCTTCTCTGGCGTCAGCAGCAGCGGCGCCTGCGCGGGTCGCTTTGAGACGAGTCAGAGCATCTTCCGCCCTCCTTGCTTCCAGAAGCAGCTGGGCTCTGGTCCCCACTTCTACGCATCTGGGGACTCTAGCTCTCCCCCTGTGCTGCCTTTCTCAGTAGCACGCTGCAAGGAAAAAATTCAGTGGCTAAAATGTGACAAGCAGTGCTTTGCATGCAGTAGGTACCCAATAAATATTAGTTGAGTTGAAATCAGATGATTTTCCTGATAGCTGCTAGTGCAGAAGTGGTCTGTCAGGGTACTTTCAAAAAGAACTGCTTTTTGAGGAAGGTGACCAACGCTGGATTCACCAATTGACTTATTCCCAGGGCATCTCTGAGAGGGGTCAGGGGCCTTGTCCCCTGCCTGCTAGTGCCACGGAGGGGAAGGGAAAGAATGGGGTAGAAGATGAGCTGAACAAAGACGAGAAAGTTTGGAAGTGCAAAGGAAGCTGATGTAAAAGTCCACGTGGACATTGCTGCTGTGGTTAGTGTCTCCTTATTTCCTTAGTGCTAAATTGTAGGCTGAGAGCTGCAGGGGCCCAGCTCGGGGCACCTCGTCAGAGCCAGCTCCTGTGCATCTCCACGAGCGGTGCTCACCCCTCTTCCTTGTAAACCCCATTGGCCCTACCTGCTTCCTCCGCCAGAGCCGCCTGGGCAGCCCTGTGTTACCCATAGGATAGGGGGAGCAGGACAGGGCACTCACTGTTACAGCTGGGACAGCAGTTACCTTTGCTGCCTCCTTTCTCTGTCCCCTAAATTCACTGCTTCTCAGGTTCCTGGGGTCCAGGGATATGTGTCCCGCACCCCGCCATCCATCTCTCCGACTCCCCAAGACTGTTCCTCTGGGGCTCTGCAAAGATGCTTGCTGGCAGAGGAGACCACGGGGGTGGGCTCCTCTCAGCATCCCCAGCCAGAGCATGTGCTCTGTATTTTGGGGTACATGTGTAGCACTTTACTTGAGGAAAGTGAAAAAAGCTTTTGCCGCTTAAAGAGTGTGAAAAGCACCCAGAGCCTCCTGCGTGGCCCATCCCTGTTAAATTCTTAGTTTGTCACCCTCCCCGGGTCCACGGTCTGACCTTCTGCAACCTGATCCTCTCCTACACTTAAGCAGGAAGCTCTGCCATGCCTCAAGGCTGAAACAGCTGCCTTTTCAGGAAACTGTTCCAGCCCCACCTCGCACCAGGGAATCTCTCCTGTGTGGAGTGCGGTGTGTGAGACAGTACAGTAATCTCAGGCGTGTGGCTTGATGAAATTTTACATGTTTGCACACCCGGTGAGCACTGTGCACATCACAGTGTGGAGCATTTCGGCATTCAGGAAGTTCCTTCGTGCCCTATACAGTCAGCACCCATCCCCATTGTAACCACCATCAGGGTCTCTGTCACCAGAGATGAGCGTGCCGGTTCTCAGGCGCTATGTCACAATGCAGTCTGTGTCCGCGGGGTCCATCCGTGTTGTGTGCATCCAGAGATCTGTTTTTTATGGATTCAAAGTATTCCTTTGTGCAGAAGGTGTGACACATATATACAGTGGAATTTTACTCAGCCATAAAAAGAAACGAACTTAAGTTATTTGTAGTGAGGTGGATGGACCTAGAGTCTGTCATACAGAGTGAAGTAAGTCAGAAAGAGAAAAACAAACACCGTATGCTAACACATATATATGGAATCCAAAAAAAAAAAAATGGTCATGAAGAACCTAGGGGCAGGACAGGAATAGACGCAGATGTAGAGAATGGACTTGGGGACATGGGGAGGGGGAAGGGTAAGCTGGGACGAAGCGAGAGAGTGGCATGGACATATATACACTACCAAACGTAAAACAGATAGCTAGTGGGAAGCAGCCACATAGCACAGGGAGATCAGCTCGGTGCTTTGTGACCACCTAGAGGGGTGGGATAGGGAGGGTGGGAGGGAGACGCAAGAGGGAGGAGATATGGGGATATATGTATACGTATAGCTGATTCACTTTGTTATAAAGCAGAAACTAACACACCATTGTAAAGCAATTATACTCCAATAAAGATGTTTAAAAAAAAGTATTCTTTTGCATCCGTCTGTGTGCTGGAAGTCCAGGTGGCCAAAGCCTCCTGTGAGCTCCTTCAGCGTGCTTGTGAATTTCACTAGCCATTCTCGATGCTGCTGGGGGCCGGCTGGTGGAGGCCCTGGTCAGGCTAGCGCACAGCCCACTGTGGCTCTTCTGGAGTGTCAGCTGTGCGGGCTCCAGCCCTGGACTTGGGTGGATTTGGGTGGGGCAGCTGTTGTAGGGTTCTGAGGGTTAAGGAGTTCCTGAAGGCCTTGAGCCACAGCTTATTAATTAGTTGTTGATTACTGAATCCAAACAAATCAGGAATTAGTCTTACAGAATTGAAGGGCCTTCCTAGTCCTTCCTGTATTTATTTATTTTAAAAACTATTTATGTATTTATTTATTTGGGTTGCGCCAGGTCTTAGTTGCAGCGCGCGGGATCTTTAGTTACAGCATGCAGACTCTGAGATGCGGCATGCAGACTCTGAGATGCGGCACGCACGCGGGATCTAGTTCCCCGACCAGGGATGGAACCCGGGCGCCCTGCGTCGGGAGCGTGGAGTCCTGCCCACGGGCCTGCCAGGGAAGCCCCCCCGGCCCGGTCCTTCATTTAATTCTGCAGTTTGAGCTGTTGCTGTCCTGCCTTCCCCTGCCCCGCTCTACCCCGTATTACCTTGTGTGGGCCTTTCTGGTGGGCCAGGTGCTCGGGGAGAAACTGAGACACGACATGAGCAAGGATGGGCCTGGTGCTGCTCAACGGGTCCAGGATAGCTCACGCCACAGTCTCTTTTTTTTCTTGAATTTTATTTTATTTATTTTTTATACAGCAGGTTCTTGTTAGTCACCTGTTTCATACACATCAGTGTGTACATGTCAATCCCAATCTGCCAGTTCATCCCACCACCGCCCCCGCCACTTCCCCCCTTGGTGTCCGTACTCTTGTTCTCTACCTCTGCCACGGTCTCTTTCGTGACAGTGCACAGTTGTCCTTTTGAAAACTGTCTGAGTTTCCCACGCGGAACGAAGACCCCCCACGGCGGCCTTGACCGTGGCGGGCTGTGGAGCCAGGAGCTTCATGTGGCCTTCACCTAGGGGTGTCCCTGTGTCGCCCTGCAGCTCACCACTCGCACACCTGAGGATGTTGGTGAACTGCACCCTTTGCCTTCGGGAATTTCTTCGCTCTCCCTAAAAGTCCTGCCTAGTGATCCGGCTTGTTTATTTTCTGTTTCATGGCGTGAGTGTGCCTGTCGAAAGCTGGATTGTGTGTCCGTCAGTCTATAGAGCAGATCTCTCTGTGCCTTTGCTTCCGAGACAGGATGTGGGGCACTGATGCACAGGGGCAGAAAGTCCCCCCGAGGGCCTCCTTTGGGGGTGTGTTGCTGTGGTCCACCTGGGGTCCCTGGTTAAGGGCTGTGGAAGAGAACTGTGAGGTCCATTAAGTGGCTGTCTTTATGTGGTCAGCTATGCTAGAGGAATTGGGAGACTAAAGTAATGTTCGTGTCCTGTTTTCCACGCTTGGGGGCCTGAGCGACTGCTTCCCCACCCACAAGCCCTGCCCTTACTTCCCTCGCTGGCCTGGAATAATAACGGGCTGCTGCTATGGGGCAAAGCAAACTACTCTGCCTGCAGGAAGGTCCTTCACACAGAGGAGGAGGTGGCCCCTGGCTCCTGGCAGCAGCTACAGGTGCAGGATGAGCAGGGCGCCCAGATTTCACAAGAACGTGCTCCTTTGGCCTGGAAGGGGATGCAGAAGCCCGTATGTCTGGACGCTCTTGTGGGAAGCAGCATGTCGAGGGTTCTCCGGAGAGGAGATGCCCTGGAGCAGCTTCGTCCCTGCTCGTCTGGAGCTCGGAGTCACCGGTCCTGTGCGCCGCGCCCCCGAACTGGGAGCAGTTTCCCAGGAATGCGACCGCACTGCTGATCAATGGTGCCTCCTCTCAGCCCACCCGGTGGAGGGTCACAGACTCTGGTCACCGCCAGGCCAAGGATCAGCAGGGACCAGCCCTTGAGAGTGAGCAAGCGTGTGCTATCGGGGTTGCCCTGCAGTCCTTCCTGGAGCGAGTTTCTGGGGAGCACACAGTCTCTGGGCTCCCTCCCTGCCCTAGGAGCTAGGTCCAGACTGGTGGGAGCAGTTGCCACCCAGGTCACCTCACCTGGAGGAGAGTCTGGGCAGGCGTGACCTTCTCTCGTCAGTTTCAGTGGCGTCTCATGGTTGCAGCTTCCTTTCTTGGAGCATCAGCTGTGTACCAGCTTCCTGCCAGCCCTTCTGCGGGGTACTCGTCACAGATGTTTTCCTTGATGCTCATGACACCTTATGCATGGGCTGTAGAGGGGAGGACCTGGGGTCTTGACCAGGCTGTTAACTCTCCCAGCCAAGGCCCCAGCCAAGTGGCAACATCAGATCTTAAACCCTCAGTTGCTATGCCATCCTGCTTCCCATCTAGTTCTCATTATCCACCTCATGGAAAATAGACAGCACCTACCTGGTCGAGACGTGCTCTGAAGTCACAGCATGTGTCACTCCACCTTCCTCCCCAGCACCTCCTGGACACCAGCTCAGGGCTGCACTGCTTCTTAAATATCCGTCCTGCACCCTGTGAAATCCCCTCTCCTAGGCAGCCCCATGAGCTCTGGCCCGTGTACAGTCTGATTGGAGGGAGATGGGGAGGGTATAGGGAGGGCCTTTTCCTCTGTAGCACTGCAGAGGCTCTTGCAACTGTGGTCAGTGTTAGCGGTGACCTCCCAGGTACCTAGCACACGGGACATGTGACTCAGTGGAGGCCCCTTGGATTGCAAGGCTGGGGGTGGGCAGCGCCTGCTCAGCTTAGCTCTGAGTCCCCATCCAGAGATCGGGATTAGGGTCACACTCCTGAGCACAGCTTTTCTCTCACAGAGTTATCAAAAGGTGGTTTCATTGTGAAAAATGCCCTGAAAAATAACTGCCTGCCAGTGACGGAAGGGACAGGGCCTATGGCAGCCGTGACTCGTATTCAGAAGTTAGGAAGGTGGCTCAGCTGAAGGAGGGAACGCTGCCATTGGGGGCCCACGAGCTTCCTGCTCTGTCTTTTATAAACCCACGCCGGCAAAAGGTCTCACGTTATGATGCTGGCAGGTCTGGCTCTTTGAGAAGGGCTCAATACAGCCCTGGGAATGCGTGTGGAAGGCCTAGCTCAGTGCAAAACTTGTGCACCTTCTCCACGCGTGCTTGGCCAAGAGGAGCAAGAGCTCCGGGCGCAAGCTGGTGAATAGCTGCTGTCTGCTGGCATCTCGCTCAGAACAGCACGTGGTTGTGGATTCGGTTCTCACAACGACCCTGTGAGCAATATACTTTGTCCCTCTTTTACAAAGGAGGAAGTAGGCTTGGAGAAGTTGAAATTATCGAGTCCCCCAGCCAGTCAAGGTGAGTCAGGAATTTGGACCTAGTACACTGGTCCAGAGCCTGCCTCTCGGTGACTCTGCCTTTTGTGTGATAAGCTACCCCCCTGACCCAGGCAGCATCCCGCCTCAGCCTGTGCCCTCCCTGGACACTGACTCTTTTCCGTGCATCCTGAGCTCGTGTCCGAATGTGACCTTGCTTCCCTACTCAGGCTGGGGTCCCAGTCCTCTGCCTGAGTGGATTTCTGTTCCAGGAAAGTTCTATGAAGGCAAAGACACATGAGAAGCTGGCATTTGCCTCCACGCTCTGGCCCAGGTGGACCTTCCAGTCCGCCAGCCCCACCTCAACACCAGGGTCTCCCTGCACGTCTACCCCCAGCTTCTAGAGCAGCCCGGCTCTGGTTCATGCTGCTAGCCCCACCATGGCCCCCCTTTGTCCACGCTCTCAGCTGGTCTGGGTGCTGTCCCTTCCCACGTAGGGCGTCCCTGTCCCTTGGAATTCTCACCCGCACCATGGGCGCTCTTTAGGTCTTGTCTAAATTCTCCCCTGTATTAGCCTCAGTTCCTTCATTTACTAGCCTTGTACCCGTGCACTGTTATAGAATCCTTCCAGGCCTCAGTCTCCTGGTCTGTAAAATGGGAACAGTGACACCTCGGGCTCGCTGTTAGGGTCACGTAGAGCGTGCACGCAAAGCTTGGCGCCCACCACACCTTCTCTACCACAGTGGAAACCCCTGCCAGGCAGGCACCAAGGCCATATTCCTAAATCTCTCTGGCCTCTATTCTCAGCCCTGCCCCACCGCTACATTTAGCAGCACTGGGTCCACGGGTGCCAGTCACGCATTCGTGAGCAGAGGAGTGTGTGCCCACCTGTCTGGAGCACACGTGGGGCTCATAGAGGTGACCACAAGCGCAGTGGGTTCTCAGGCCCCAGCAGCTGTCTGGCAGCCTCGTGCAGGAATCGGTGCTTGTCTGAGCAGTTCTGCAGGTGCTGACAGCTGCGCCATCATTGCTGTGGATTGAGGTGGGTGGACGGGGCACAGCAAGGGGCCAGGCTCCGCTGCCGGCTCCACCCCATCTGACTCACAGGTCTGTGGCCCGATTTTAAACTGTCCCAGCGTGTCAGCCCAGGAGGTCGTCCCTTGGCAGGTCCCACGCCCTGACAGATACCTCGTTAGGACGACGACCTGTGCCGCCTGATCATCCCATAAAGGGAGGTCTCTCCGCAGTTTTCCACATGGCATGCTTGTGTACACATGTTCCTTGGCCCCGTCCTGAAATGGTCCCGAGGTGCTGGCATTTACCCTATGAATGTACGCTCCTGAGATCTTTTAAGGTTGGAATGTCATGTTGATTGTGACTCCAGGACCCACCCCGACGAAAAGCAGGACATAGGAGGTCACAGCCCACAGGGCCGCCCTGGCAGCCTCTTGGTGCACACAGTGAGGGCCTGCCCCCCACCGGTGCCTGGGCTGTTGGGAGCTCCTTCGGGCCACGTGTGGGTGATGTGCTGCAGCCCTTCTCCATCCATCTGTTTGTTGCTTTCCTCATGCACACAATTTAAACCAGGGCCTGTGTCATGCGGCTTCTTCGTTTACGTTTCTCAGTTTGTCGTTACACATTTGCACATGTGATTACTGTTCAACGTCTCAGTGCTGGGCTCTCAAGCTAAACCATCAGCCTCACGAAGACGCTCATCACTGGCGCAGGGCCTGGCCCATACTGGGCATTCAGTGAAATCTTGTTGAGTGAATGAATGAGTACTAAAAAGTAGCCCATAGTGGTTACTGGCAAGATGCTTACTGGGATGTTTATGACACTGCTTTTGAGACTTTAGTGTGCACCTGGATTACTGGGAATCTTGTTAGAATGCAGATTCTGATTCCCTGTGTCTGGGCCCAGCCCAGAGAGCCTGGCTTCACTGGCCAAAGGTGGGCCGGGTGTACACAGCTCCCTGGGCTCTTGGCTTAGGCAGGAGTCCCAGGCCTGGGGTGGGGCCTTGCTGCTTTGTTCTGTGTTGCACCCAAGTCATTTTCAACCTGATTGGGATCACATTGTGGATTTTCCGATGGGTTGTGTTTTCTTTCACTTTCCATATTGTAAAGGCTTCCTTGAGCGCTAAAACAGCACTTCTGTTGGCTTCATCGTATTTCATCCTGCGCATGTGCTTCATCTGTCTGACGAGCTTTTACAGTTTCCGTTTTTCACCATATTTTGATGAAGATTTTCCATCAGAATCTACCTGTGCTTCTGATGACTTCCTGTGATTGCTCTCACCTAAGAGGCTGGGGCGGGGGGGGGGGGGTGGCCTCGGTATGGGGTGGTGCCTCGGGGTGGGGTCGCCTGGGGGCGGAGCCTCTACCGCAGGGTCCAGAGTGCTGGGCTGGGTCGCTTCCTGCATTGAGCTGCTCAGAAGGCTGGGTAACGTGTGTGCGTCGTTTTAAGTCTGCGCTGTAAGACAGACTTTACTTATAAGGGGTCGTTCGTGTGTGGAAGAACATAGTAGCCCCCTGGATAACCCTCAGGAGTATCTTAAGAGAAACACAACATTTTACAATAGGAAAATGAGCCGAGGAATCCTGGATGCTTCAGCCCCAGGCCCCTGCCAGGGAGCAGTCAGTGGGTATTGGAATGAGAAGATTTAGCATCTAGCATCCTCCTTGGTCCCTCAAGATTAGGGCAGAGTCTCGGGATCACTGGGAAGAGTCTAGCCCTGAAGATTTTTCAAGGAAAGTACTGCTTTCACAGTAATGGTTAAATTGTTACAGTGGTCAGAAGCAGCTAACCTGCTCTGTGTGCATAAAACCTTACGGTAGCCCCATCCTACAGATGGGGTAACTGAAGCCCAGAGAGCTGTAGCGCCGGGGCGACCTGTCCAGGCCCTGTGGAAGGGATCCAGCAGGCCTTTGAGCTGCCATGGTCTGTGCTCCCATGTAGCTTCCGGCAGGTTATGGAAAACACGTGGCTTCCATCAGCCCATCTCCTTACCATTCTCTCCTCCTCCCCGTGGCGCTCACCACTTCCTCACACACTCTAGGATCTGCTTATTCACTATTTGTACTGTTTGCTGTCTGTCCTCCCCACTGGTATGTAAGTCTCATGAGGGCAGACATTTTTTCTGCTTTGTTCACTCACGTGCCCCAGTGTGAGGGGTCGTACCTGCTTCTGGGAACCTCTCCGTGGATATTCTCTGCGTGACTGAGAGCAGGGGCCATGCCTTATTACTAGCTGTCCACTCGGCGGATGTACTTTGAGTGCCTGCTCTATGCCAGGCTCAGTGGGGATAAAATGGAGACCATATTTTTCTTTTTGCAGCTATAAAGTCCAGCTCATGAAAATATTTTTTCAATGAATAAGTTCCTCCTTGGGGTACTTCCCTGGCGGTCCAGTGGTTAAGACTTCGCCTTCCAGTGCAGGGGGTGCGGGTTCTATCTCTGGTCGGGGAGCTAAGATCCCTCACACCTCGAGGCCAAAAAAACCAAAACATAAGACAGAAGCAATATTGTAACAAATTCAATAAAGACTTTAAAAATGGTCCACATCAAAAAAAAGTTCCTCCTTGGTAGTTTGGAGGAGTGAGTTCACGTGAATGAAGAGACACATGTCACATGAAACGACACTTTTGTAAAAGTGTCCTGGTGGTTCCTGGGGCCTCTCTTGTGAAAGGGAGCAGCAAAAGCAAACGATGCTTCTCGGATGTTCTCCTCTTTCTAGGGTCAGTTCTGCTGCAGGGAGGGTGTGGGGTGGGCAGTGGTAGGAGCGGCCTGGAGGCTCAGGGTCTACCTTCCTGCCGCAGGTGCAGGGTGCCCACCGCGTGGTCTCTAGCAGAGGGTACAGCTTCAGGCAGCCACTGGGTCTGAGACCCACTGAGCCTCTGTGGCCTAAAACTGGCACTTGATGTTGAGCTGTGCCCTCTGAAGCAAAGGCACAGCCAGAGTGTGTTACACCTGCCAGGTCACACCCCTTTGCAAATATGCATTGAAACAGTGCCTTTGCTGGTGAAGATGTCTTCACTTTTGGGCTGACACATGGTGGGCAGGGGCGGGCTGGCATTCAGCTTCAGGTTGCTGGGATGCGGCAGGGCTAGCGTGAGGCGCGGGGCCTGCTTCGTGACTCCGTGCTCACATCTGCTGCATTCCTGTTTTCTCCCGTAATGTCAGCTTATAGAGTTTTATTTTGAAACTGGTTGACACAGGTTTATTTCATTAATTCAATAAAGATTTGAGCGCCTACTATATACCAGGGACCGTGGTAGGCTGCAGCAACCAGACCCTGCGCTCATGGGTTTGTGTTCTGGTGGCAGTTTCCTGCTCCCGCTCATATGGTAATTGGAAGTTTGTGGCTGCTTGGGGTTCGGGGGGTAGCTTATAAGTGACTCAGTTACTAAGCAGATTTCAACAGGTAAAGACTCCTCCTTAGTGCCTGGCTCCTCTGGCCTTGCCTGGTGAGTCTGACAATACCTCATCACATCCCTGTGGGCACCTTGTGGGCACCTTACAAGCCAGCAGCCAGCTGACGTGCAAGTTTGAGATGCCTACCTCGTAGGACCTCAGCATTCAGTAAAAGAATGTTTTTCAAGTACAGCAGATAAGTGGAAAATGTGTACAGTAGAGCAGTGCATACGGTACAGTACTGTTTAGAACAGAGGGCACATGGACACAAGTCACAGAGACTGCTTTCACATGCAGGAGACGCCTTTTGAAGGCACATACAAGTGAAGTCATCGGTTCCTGTGGAGGGGACACTGGGTGGCTGGGATTCCTTTTGAATTTTGGGCTGTATGGTTCTATCCCATGCAAACCATAAAGATAAATGTACCAAACTGTGTAATCCTAATTGTTTAAAAGCACACACGCTGGAGAAGCCTGGAGGAGCGTCCTCTCCCCCAGCGCAGAGCTCTCTCAGTCAGCTGTCCCTCCCGGCCCAGGCAGCACTGGAACGGCCGCAGGACAGTGAGCCCTGGGTTCCGGCGGCACGTCAAGTGTCATACCAGACACCCGCCCTGGCGTGTCCGCCTCTTTTTCGGTCCAGCATGAATCTTGCGGGTTTCTCCAGAGTGACGGTGTTCACAGGCACATGCGGTCGGCTTTGCTGACTGCCTCTGAGGCGAAGATTACCGTGAGTTGCATGCAGGAGAGGAAAGGATGCTTTCTTAAGAACAGCAGAGTACCTTAAGGAAATGATGAAGAAGGATAGAACTTGAGAGTTATAGACCTTTGTCCTGAAAGTTCAATTCCCCCTTTTTGTGAAAGCCAACCTGAAAGGGGAGGTGAGCTGGGGCTTGGGGGTGGCTGACTCAGACACTGTGGCAAAGAGTGACCAAGAGCACCTTCGCCTCTGGGTTTTAGCTGCCTACATCTAGGAGGGGGCAGCTTGAAAGTAACAGTAGTGTGGTGCATTTCCTGCCCCCAGATAGTTGTTAGAGACACAGCCACGGGTGTACCTTTACCTCCCACGGCCTTTCCCCAAGTGATGGAAACGGTGATTGGTTGGCCCCCCCTGGGGCCGTCGAGGGACATCACGTGGGGTTCAGGCCCTAGGAGCTGTCCCTAGTTAGAAAGACAACGGTGGGAAAGGACCTAGGTGAGAAGACAGTACCATTTATAATTCTCCTACCCTTGCCTTTGACGTTAGACCACAGGAGGATGGCGGCTGCTTTTACTCAGACTCAGTTTCTTTGGGAATGGTATTAAGCCAGAGCTGCATCTTAATTATCAAAGATGTGCCATTTTAGAGTTTTGAAGTGAATAGTAGCTAAGTGAGTTTAAGGTGAAACCTGGGACCATGATTTCAGTTGTAAAAAGAATGAACTTTTTGGTTGGCTTGAAGTGGCAGCAGGTGGAACACAGGACCAGAGTCAGGAAATGGGGTTTATTTCCAGCCTGGAATCAAGTAGCTCTATGGCTTTGGGCAAATCTCTCTCTCTGAGACCCTCAGCATAGGAGCTTGGAAGTGCACCTCCACTGGGGAAGCTTATGATTTAATTGTGGGCGTGAAGACAGCTAACAAGACTTGCAGTGCACACCAAATGAGCCTTTCACGCTCTGAATTAAATATGTTTCCATACCAAAGGGATTTGTTTAAACATGTGGATAACTGTAGAGAGAACTCCTTAGGTATCAAGAAAAAGAAAATTTTACATTTTTAATATTTTTAACCTGGAAAGTAAGAGAGAATTATGGTAATGGTAATAAACTGACCTTGGAGTCACGTGACACTGAATGATGAAAATACATTTGTATTGCCAGAGCCTTGTGGCTCCAAAAACATCATTCATATGAAGTTTTAGCTTCTAACTTGGATGAGAGGGATTGAGGGCCTTTTGCAGTTTGGGGTCAGGGTGGAGATGGGCGTGTGAAGGAGGCAAGTTCTGCCCTGTTCAGAGTGCCCGCCCTCTGTCTTCCCTACCAGTTCTACTCTGTTGGACCAATTCGAACTGGAAAAGCTTGCCCTACCAGCCTGGACGAAGTCTCACATCCTGTTCTCCTCTGCAAGGGCCAGCAGTAATGGCGGCGGGGCAGGGGGCGGGCTTCCCTGAGTTCTTTGTAAGTCTTCATCTTCTAAACTGAGGTGTGCTGGCAGCTGATGCTTGGACCCTTGGTCTCTTGGGATTTCCTGGGGCACAAGCAGAGCCTCCGTGTGCACCAGCCAGTCCACCGCCGTCTTCCGGGGTTTCCGTATTTCTTTTTTTTTTTTTTTTTTTTTTGTGGTTCGCGGGCCTCTCACTGTTGTGGCCTCTCCCGTAGTGGAGCACAGGCCCCGGACGCGCAGGCTCAGCAGCCATGGCTCACGGGCCTGGCCGCTCCACGGCATGTGGGATCTTCCCAGACCGGGGCACGAACCCGTATCCCCTGCATCGGCAGGCGGACTCTCAACCACTGCGCCACCAGGGAAGCCCTTCCGTATTTCTTAACGTAACTGCCAATAAGCCTTCAGTTGGCGGTTTAAAAAAATTATTCTTTGAAGTGAAAGTTACAAAAACAGCTCTATATGCTGTAATTTGTATGAAATAAAATTCATACCTTTAAAGTATAAATTCAGTAGTTTTTAGTATTTTCACAGAGTTGTGCAATCATTACCATTATCTAATTTTAGAACATTTTCTTCACCCCAAAAAGAAACCCCCTGCCGATTAGCAGCCGTTCTCAATTCCTTTCTACTTCTAGTCCCTAGAAACCACTAGTCTACCTTCTTTATGAATTTGCCTATTCTGTACATTTCATATAAATAGAATCATACAGTATATGGTCTACGTGTCTGATGACTTTCATTAACCATAATGTTTTCAAGGTTCAAATTTGTTGCAGCATTTATCATACTTCATTCCTTATTATGGCTGAGTAATATTCACCAGTAAGGGTATATACCACTTTTTGTTTATCCATTCATCAGTTGATGGACATTTGGATAGTTTTCACTCTTTGGCTATTGTGAACAATGCTGCTGTGAACATTCATGTGCAAGTTTTTATGTGTTCGTTAATCTTGGGTACATACCTGGGGGTGAAATTTCTTGGGCCACATGGCAACTCTTTGTTCAACATTTTTAGGAGCCAAGCTGATTACCAAAACAGGCACATATTTTATATTCCTACCAGAAATGTATGAGAGAGTTCAGACTCCTTCATATTCTACCAGCACATCATCATCTAGCTCTTTTTTTTTTTTTTTTCTGGCTGCACCTCATGGCATGTGGGATCTTAGTTCCCTGACCAGGGATCTAACACATGCCCCCTGCAGTGGAAACGTGGAGTCTTAACCACTGGACCGCCAGGGAAGTCCCTGTCGTCTGTCTCTTTGATTGTAGTCATCATAGTGGATGAAATGGTGGCTTATTACAGTTTTGATTTGCATTTTCCTAATGACTAATGATGTTGAGCATCTTTTCATGTGTTTATTGGCTATGTGTATATCTTCTTTGGAGGAATGTCTGTTCAAGTCCTTTGCCCATTTTAATAGGGTTGTTTTGTCTTTTCATTGTTGAGTTTTAAGGGGTCTTTATATATTTTTGGTACAAGTACATTATATATGATTTGCAGCATTTTCCTCCCAGTCTGTAGATTATCTTTTCACTTTGTTGATGCACAACATTTTCAGTTTTGATGAAGGCCAATTTATCTAATTTATTCTTTTGTTGCTTATGCTTTTAGTGTCATATCAAAGAAATCATTGCCTAAGTGAAGTAATAAATTTAATCCTATGTATTCTTCTAAGAGTTTTATAATTTTAGCTCTCACATTTACGTCTGTGATCCAGTTTTAGTTTAGCTGTATCTGATATGAGGTAGGAGTCCAACTTCATTGCTTTGCCTGTGAGTATCAGATTGCCTCAGCACCATTTGTTGAAAAGACTGTTCTCTTCCACTACTGAATTGCCTTAGCATTCTTGTCGAAAATCAATTGATCACAAATATAAGGGTTATTTTCCTTGACTCCCAATTCTATAATATTGATTATATGTCTACTTCTTTGCCAGCATTAGTCTGTAACTTTTGAAATTAAGAAGTGTTGAGTCCTCCCTGTTCTTCTTTTTCAGGCATCTTTTGGATTTTCTGGATCCCTTGCATTTCCATATAAATTTTAGGAACAGCTTGCCAATTACTGCAAAAGGGCAGCTAGGATTTTGATAGGGCTTGAAATGAATTTGCAGTCAAGTTGGGGATTATTGCCATCTTAACAGTATTAAGCCTTGCACTTCATAAGCATTGAATATCTTTTTTCCTTCCCTCCCCGCTTCCTTTCATGCCATAGGTAGCCATCTGCTCCCTGGAGACATCTGCCGATAACTTTGAGAAAAATATTTGACAAAATGGGAACTCATCAGGGAATTGTTGTTAATGTGTTGGAAATGAAGAGCAAGATGACTAATATTCCCAGTCGTCTTACTTTATGAATTAAAAGCTGTTTTGTTTTGTCCTTTTTACATGTCCATATATGTGCTCACACTATTTAGGTCTTCTTTAATTTTTCAGCAGTATTCTGTACACTATTCTGTAGTTTTCAGCATACAAGTCTTTCACTTCTTTTGTTAGATTTATTCCTAAATACTTTAATCCTTTTTGATGCTATTGTAAGTGAAATTTTGTTAATTTCATTTTCAGATTGTTCCTTGCTAGTGTACAGAAATAAATTTATATTTGTGTGTTGATACTGTATCCTGCAACCATGCTGAACTCATCTATTAAGTCTAATAATTAATTCTTCCAGATTCCTTAGGACTTTCTACATGTAAGAACATATCAGACGGGGACAGACGTATTTTTAATTCCTCCTTTCCAATCTGGATGTCTTTTATTGTCTTCCCTAAGCGCCCTTGGTAGAACCTGTAGAACAGTGTTAACTAGTAGATGTGAAAGTGGAAATTCTTTTCTTGTTCCTCATCTCAGGGTGAAATCATTCTGTCTTTAACCGTTAAGTATGAGGTGTTAACCTAAAACAATCAGTTATCTTACCAACAAATAGGGTTTGCTTGGGAACAGCAAAAAAAATTGCAATTTGAGACATGCAGTCTATGGCAAACCACAGGCATGTCCAGAGAACAAAGGGAGTCTGCTTTTATGGGGAAAATGGGGAAGCTGCAGGGGTTGTTCTAAATGAAAGTTCATTGGAGGAAGGAAGGAGTTCAGGATGGTGATGGCTTCTCCTTGGTCGAGCTGTGATGTTTCTCATTGGCTGAACTGTTGCTGAGCAAGGAGAAATTCTTCCTTTCGGATAGTGATGTAGTCACTTCCTGTCTGGGAGTGCAAGGTATGCTTCTTCCTGTGGGGCAAACACATGAAGTTCAGGGCATGCGAATGATGGTGAGTGAGAATGTGTGAGCGCTCCCTCTACAGGTCATTCCTGACTCTAATTTTAGTTGAGGTCTCCTTTATTAATTTCCAGAGGTTACCTATGAGTTTTCTTGGATGCCCTCTATCAGGGTGGAGAAGTCCCCTTATATTCCTAATTCCTTGAGTATTTTAGATCATTAAAAGGTGTTAGATTTTGTCAAATGCTCTTTCTGCATCTATTGAGATGATCACGTGGCTTTGCTCTTTATTACTATTATGTACTACATTGATTTTTAGGTGTTAAACTGACCTTGTGTTCCTGTGATAAATCTCACTGGTCATGATGTATTGTCCTTTTTATACAGTCCTTTGCTGGATATAGCTTGCTAGTATTTTGTTGAGAATTTCTGTGTTTCTATTCACAGTGGATATTGATTTGTTGTTTTCTTTTCCTGTAATGTCTTTTTCTGGCTTTGCCAGGGTAATACTGACTTCATAGAATAAGTTGGAAAATGTTCCTTCCTCTTTTACTTTTTAGAAGATTTGTGAAGGATTGGTATTATTTTTGTAAATGTTTACTAGAATTCTCCAGTGAAGCCCTATGGGCATCGGATTTTCTTTGTGGGCACTTTGAAAAGTAAATAAATACCTTACAATAAGTTTAATCAGATTGTCTATTCTTGAGTCAGTTTTGGTAATCTGTGTATTTCTAGCAATTTGTCCTTTTCATCTTGGTTATCAAATTTGTTGAGACAACAGTTATTAGTAGTATTCCCTTGTCATACTTCTAAAGAATTAACTTTTAATTTTAGGACAGCTTTAGATTTACAGAAAAGTTGCAAAGATAGTACAGAGAGTTTCCATATATGTGCCACATCTAGTTTCCTCTGTTATTAATGTCTAATGCTAATAAAATAAAATCTAATGGTACATTTGTTATAATCTGTAAATATTGATACATTTAAATGAAATACATACTTTATTTTTCCTTAGTTCTCACCCAGTATTCTTTTTAGCCTAATGTTTCAAAATCCTGTACAGGATACCACATCATATTTGTGTGATGTCTCCTTAGGCTCCTCTTGACCATGACAATTTCTCTGACTTTAATTGTTTTTTATTACCTCTATGAATTGAATGTTGAATTCAGTTCATATGTTGAAGCCCTAATCCCCAATTTGACTGTAGGTATTTCGAGGTATTAGGCCTTTGGGAGGTAATTAGCTTTAGATTAGGTTATCAGGGTAGAAGCCTCATGATGGAATTAATGTCCTTATAAAAAGAGGAAAAGATGCATGAGCTCTCCATCATGTGAGGACACACAGCAAGAAGGCGGCCATCAGCAAATCAGGAAGAGAGCTCTCACCAGATACTGAATCTGCCAGCACCTTGATTCTGGACTTCCCAGCCTCCAGAACTGTGAGGAAAAAATATTTGTCGTTTAAACTACCCAGTCTATGGTATTTTGTTTTAGCAGCTCAAGCAACGACCTCAGCAGTTTGAAGGAGTAATGGTCAGATACTTTGTGGATTATCCTTCAGTTGGGATTTGCCTGTTGTGTTTCTCATTATTATACTGAGATTATAGGGTTTGGGGAGGAAGACCATAGAGGTAAAGTGCCATTTTCATCACATCGTATCAAGAGTACATGCTGTTGGGCTTCCCTGGTGGCGCAGTGGTTGAGAGTCCGCCTGCCGATGCAGGGGACACGGGTTCGTGCCCCTATCCCGGAAGATCCCACATGCCGCGGAGCGGCTGGGCCCGCGAGCCATGGCCGCGGAGCCTGTGTGTCCGGAGCCTGTGCTCCGCAACGGGAGAGGCCACAGCAGTGAGAGGCCCGCGTACAGCAAAAAAAAAAAAAAAAAAAAAAAGAGTACATGCTGTCAACATGGCTTATCACTATTGATATTGACCTTGATGACCTGGCTGAGAATGTTTGCCAGATTTCTCCACTTAAAGTTATTCTTTCTCTCCCTTTCCACACTGTATTCTTTGGAATGAACTGTGTGTGCAGCCTACTCTTAAGGAGTTATGTTCTATTTCCTTGAAGTTGGTGTATCTACATAAATTATTTGGTGTTCTTCTGCATGGGAGATCTGTCTCTTCTCCCCCATTTATTTATTCACCATTTATTATGTCATTCTGGACACATGAACATTTATTTTGTATGCTGAGTTATAGTCCAGTATACTTTATTGATTTTGTTGCTCATATGGTTCCAGCTTCAGCAATTGGGAGCTTTTGCAATTGGTTCCTGTTTCCTTTGACATACCCCCATGATTATGTGTTTTGTTTCTGTTTTCAGCACTTTCTTACTTTCTGGTATTATAAAATTTCCTAGGCTCATCTTATGTGTTTTGTGTACCAGTTCTAGAATCAGTCAATTCTTCAGGGAGTTTCTTGGGTGTTAGGTGTGATTGTTACTACTGGGATGCTTATGATCCTTCTTAATTCCTTAAGCTCAATAGTAATGTTTCCTCCTCTTTCATTCCTGGTTTTAGTAGTTTGAATCTTCTTTTTTTCTTGGTCCACCTACTTAAAGATTTGTCAGTTTTGGTGATCTTTGATCTTTTCAAAGAACTGATTTTTGGTTTTGTTATTTTCTATATTTTTTTCTATTCTCTATCACATTCATTCTGTTCTAATCTCTATAATTTCTTACTTTCTGCTTGCATTGGGTTATTTTTGTGCTTTTTTAGTTTCTAATGGTGGTAGTTTAGATTATTGTTTTGATATCTTTCTTCTATTACTATGGGTGTTTATAGCTGTGAATATCCTCTAAGCACTGCTTTAGCTGATTTCCATAAATTTTGGTATGGAATGTTTTCATTTTCTTTAATCTCTCTGTATTTGCTAATTTCCCTTGTGATTTCTTCTTTAAACCATAGGTTATTTAGGAGTATGTTGTTTAATTTCCACATATTTGTGAATTTCCCCAATTTCCTTCTATTATTGATTTCTAATTTCATTCCGTTTTGGTTGGAAGACATATTTTGTATAATTTCAATCCTTTTAAATTTATTAAGACCTGTTTTAGGGTCTAAAATGTGATCTATCCTGGAGAATGTTCCATGTTCACTTGAGAAGAATGTGCATTCCACAGTTGTTTGGTGGCATGTTGTATAGACTGTTAGGTCTAGTGTTGTCTTCTATTTCCTTTTTGATCTTCTGTCTAGTTCTATTCTGTAATAAAAGTGGGATATTGAAGTTTCCAACATTCATTGTTTTTTTAATAGTTTTTTTAAATGTTTATTTATTTATTTATTTGGCTGCACCAGGTCTTCGTTGTGGCATGCAGGATCTTTTAGTTGCAGCATTCGGGATCTTTGGTTGCAGCATGTGAACTCTTAGTTGCGACATGTGGGATCTAGTTCCCTGACCAGGGATCGAACCTGGGCCCCCTGCATTGGGAGCTCGGAGTCTTAGCCCCCGAACCACCAGGGAAGTCCCTCCAACATTCATTGTTGAATTGTCTATTTCTTCCTTCAAGTTTGTCTCTTTTTGCTTCATGTATTTTGGATCTCTGTTGTTCGGTGCATAAATGTTTAAATTTTTACGTTTCCCTCATGAAATGACCTTTTTATGATTGTAAAATATTTTTCTTTGTCTCTAGTAACAATTTTCGTCTTAAAGTTTATTTTGCCTGCTGTTAGTATAGCCACTTAGCACTCTTTTTGTACTGTTTGCATGGTGTATTTTTTCCCATCCTCTTTCAACCTATTTGTTTCCTTGAATTTAAAGCATGTTTCCTGTAGGCACCATCTGTTTGGATCATGATTCTTTTTAAAATTCATTTTGCCAATCTCTGTCTTTTAACTGGAGCATTTAACATTTACATTTAATGTAATTATTGATAAGCTAGGAGGATATACTCCTGTCACTTTGCTTTGTGTTTTCTATACGTCTTATGTTTTTTTCTTCCTTTCTTCCTGTATTACTGCTGTCTTTTGTATTAACTAGATATTTTTTAGTGTACCATTTTAATTCCCATTTTGTTTCTGTTACTGAATTTTTTCTGATTTGTTTACTTAGTGATTGCCCTGAGGATTACAATTAACATCTTAATTTAAAACAATCTAGTTTAGATTAATAGCAACTTAATTTCAATAAAAAACAAGTACTTTGCTCCAATATATCTGTTTCCACCCCTCTCCTTGGTGTTATTATTCTCATACAAAGTACATTTTTATTTAACTTTATCAAACACTTGTATAACTATTGCTTTCTGCAGTTATCTTTTATTTATTTATTTTTAAATAAATTTATTTATTTATTTTTGGCTGTGTTGGGTCTTCATTGTTGCACATGGACTTTCTCTAGTTGCAGTGAGCGGGGGCTATTATTCGTTGCAGTGCACGAGCTTCTCATTGCGGTGGCTTCTCTTGTTGCAGAGCACAGGCTCTAGGTGCTTGGGCTTCAGTAGTCGTGGCACTCAGGCTCAGTAGTTGTGGCTCATGGGCTCTAGAGTGCAGGCTCAGTAGTTGTGGCGCACAGGCTTAGTTGCTCCACAGCATGTGGGATTTTCCCGGACTAGGGCTCGAACCCGTGTCCTCTGCATTGGCAGATAGATTCTTAACCACTGCACCACCAGGGAAGTCCTTGCACTTGTCTTTTAATCAGAGAGAAGAAAAAGTTACAAGCAAACAACAACACATTTGTACATACCTATGTAGTTATTTTTTTTCTATGTAGTTACTTTTAACAGTGCTCTTTATTTCATCATGCGAATTTAAGTTAATGTAGAGTGTCCTTTCCTGTCAGCCTAAAGGATGGCTTTAGTATTTTGTAAGGCAGTTCTGCTAGTGACAAATTCTCCCAGTTTTTGTTTATTTGAGAATGTCTCATTTCTCCTTCATTTTGAAGGATAGTTTTCCTGGATATAGAATTCTTGGTTGACATTCTTTTTTCCACCCACAAGTTGGAACATGTCATTCCGCAGCATTTTAGCCTCCGTGGTTTCTGATGAGAAGTCAGTTGTTAATTTATTGAGGATCCTTTGGACATGACAAATTGTTATTCTCTTGCTGCTTTCAAGATTCTCTCTTTGGTTTTGGGTTTGGTAGTTTGACTATGATGCATCTAGATGTGGGTCTCACTGAGTTTATTCTCCGTGTAATTTGTTGAACTTTCAGATATGTACATTAAACTTTTTCATCAGCTTTGGGAAGTTTTGGGCCACTATCTCTTCAGATATCCTTTAGCCTTTTTCTTTCTCTCTCTTCTCCTCTAGGATTTCTCCAAGATGTGTTTCTTGGTATGCTTGAGAGTATGGCACAGATAGTATGTCATTGAGACTCTGTTCATTTTCCTTCATTCCTTTTTCTTTTGCTTCTCAAACTGGATAGTCTAAATTGACCTATCTTCAAGTTTGCTGATTCTTTCTCTGCCACCTCTAATCTACTGAGTCCCTCTAGGGAATTTTTTATTTCAGTTATTATAATTTTCAACTCTAGAATTTCTGTTTGGTTCTTTTTTAAAAAATGATTTCGTCTCTATTATTTTCTAGTGGTGAGACATTGTTTTATGGTTTCCTTTAGTCTTTATACATGGTTTCCTTTAATTTGAACATATTTATAGTAGCTTATCTAAAAATCTTTGTCTAGTAAGTGCAACTTCTGGGCACCCTCAGGGACAGTTTGCATTGACTGTTTAATTTAACTCTGGCCATTTTTTCCCATTTCTTTGTATATCTCATAATTTTGTTGGAAACTAAACATTTTAAATAATATGACATGATAACTCTGAAAGCCAGACTCTTCCCTCAGGGGTTTGTGGTTGTTGCTGCTGCTTGTTTGTTGAGTGACTTTCCTGGACTAATGCTGTAAAAAAGTGTATTCTTTCTCATATGTGACCACTGAAGCTCTGCTTAGTTAGCTTAATGGTCATCTGATGATTGGACAGAGATTTCCTCAAGTGATTTTAACCAATAAGTCTCCATTCCTTTTGGTTATATGTACCAAAATGGGCACATATTGGGGCACATATTCAACACTTCAGTAGTTTACAACTTTGCTTTAGCCCTCACTTCCTGATTGCACAGAATCTCAAAGTCAGCCAGATATGAGAGATTACAACCTTCTCATGTCTTTCCTGACCATGCACACAGTCCTGCACATGAATGTGCCCTTATATTTCCAGGAATATATCAGAGCTTATCAAAGCCTTCTATGGATACCTCATTCCCCAGCATTTGAAAATTTTTCCTCCATTTTTCTATTGTAGTAAAGTATACATAACATAAAATTTACCATCTTAGCCATTTTTAGGTGTACAGTTTAATGGAATTAAATGCAATCACATTGTTGTGCAATCATGCCAGTATTTATCCTCGTAACTCTTTTCATCTTGTTAAACTGAAACTCTATACCTGTTAAGCAATAACTTCTGGGAATTCCCTGGCAGTCCAGTGGTTAGGGCAGGGGGCACAGGCTCAATCCCTGCTTGGGGAGCTAAGATCCTGCATGATGCATGGCGCAGCCAGAAAACAAACAAACAGAAAAGAAGGTGTACTAAGTGACCTCCCTTCAAAAAAAGAAAAAACCAATAACTTCCAATTTCCCCCTCCCCTAACCCCTGGCATTACCATTCTACTTTCTGTCTCTATGATTGTGATAACTCTAAGTACATCATGTAAGTGGAGTCGTACAGTATTTGTCTTCCTGTGACTGGCTCATTTCACTGAGCATACTGTCTCCCAGGTTCATCCATGTTGTAGCATATGCCAGAATTGCCTTCTTTTTTAAGGCTGAATAATATTCCATTGCATGGATAAAGCACATTTTGCTTATTCATCCATCTGTTGATAGAAACTTGGGTTGGTTCTGCATTTAAACTGTTGTGAATAATGCTACTATGAACATGAGTGTACATATATCTCTTTGAGACCCTGCTTTCAGTTATTTTGGATGTATACTCAGAATCTGAATTGCTGGGCCATATGGTAATTCCTAATTTTTTGAGGAACCTCCATACTATTTTCTGCAGTGGATGTATCATTTTACATTGCTAACAACAGTGCACAAGGGTTCCACTTTCCCCATATCCTCACTAATACTTGTTTTCTGTTTCTTGACAGTAGTCATCCTAACAGGTGGGAATCCCCAGCATTTCTTTTTATTGTGTTTGTCCCAGCTGGTACTTGACTCGGGTACTTTTGTAGAGATTCCTATACCCTAATGCAGTAATCTTCATATGTTACAACCCCCCTAAAAGAATTTTGAGAATTACCTCTCTAGAACAGATAACATATGTTGAAGTTTACATCTAAGTTTTCTTGTATTAAATATAGTTACAAAGGATATAATTTCCTTCATGTTGTAAAAATTCCATTTAAAAATGGAACTTTTATTGTATAATCTTTAATCATTAAACAATTGCTGCTGATTGTTCTTAACAAATGTCCTGAGGAAAGGGCTTTTCCCAATGAGTGATCTCTGACTCAGGTCACATAGAGACAAACCCTGTGAACCGGGCTTTTCCAGGGACTTGTGAGACAGGTTTAAAGATGACAGTTATATAAGGATGGGGCTTTTGGGTGAGCTCCAAACCAGTTCTGCCCCCTGTAAAGCTATTAGGCTGCTGGTTTTCAAAGCTGAGGAACGGGGGAAGTTCAAACACTGTAAAATTTGCTGTTCTGAGATTCAGCTGCTTTTCTGGAATAAATGCACCTTGGATTATTGCTTGCAAACCTTTGGTTAATTTCCAGAATTCTCAAAAAGTTGCTTTTTTACTATCTTTGCCAGAGTTCTCATGGCTTTTATGGAGGAGCAGATTTTTGCAGATCATGACTCCACTGCTCTAAAAGTACTTCAAGATTCATTTAGAACAACAAATAACTTGTACTTCCCCAGCTCTTAGCTATCTTGGGTTTCTACCACTCTTTTTTGTCTCCTTGCTTCTTGACCAAGGAAAGGCTTCTAGTTGACAAAGAACTTTATCAGTAACATAGTGCACTCAATAGCATATTACTTGTGTAGCAACCAAGTTCTGGGTATTATTCATTCAACAAGCATCTGTCAGAAGTCTCCCTTCTTCCTGAAGGGAAGGAGCGTCAAAAGAGATGTGTAGGTAAATCTTGGTTTTCTAATTATAATGATCATTTATTACTTATGTAATATTTTTAAAGGAAATAAAAGTAAATTTCATTTAGAGGCCAATTCAGTTTTGCTTACTGACTTCCTTATTTCATATTTGAGATAACTAAAAAATTTAAAGAGGTGAACCCCCTCCCCCATTTTTACTATCCTGTTGTAGGAATAACAGGTGGGGTCAGCTGTAAAATTCAGTAAATATTATCAAGATCATAATGGAATAACAGTTTATTTATCTGCAAGCTTTGGGAAATAAGGAGTTGTTACATCTGTTAATTTCCCAATAATTAATGATGTTTCTTTGGGGAAAATGCTTGATTCTTTCCTTTTATCTACTTATTTTCAACGTAGTAGGTTGGTTCCCTGGCACCCTCCAAAAAGTAAAAAATAAAATTTTGGTTCTCATTATAAACAAATATGCATTATTTATGCATATTGGATGTGTTCCAGTCCATAGCAGTTATTATCCTTATGGATGATAAATGCACAAATGTCCCATCTTCAGCTGTTGGGAGATCATTCAAACTAGTTCCTGAGTCCTTTTGATATGACCCTAACAGTCTTTGATAATTCCTTGCTTCTTAGAAGGATGAGATTCATGGGCTCATATAAAGTTCTTGACTCATATCTAGAATTAGCCATTTTGACAAGGAACCCTAGATCTTTTTTTAAAAATTTGTGTTAAAATGCAGAGAACAGGGACTTCCCTGGTGGCGCAGTGGTTGAGTGTGTGCCTGCCAATGCTGGGGACACGGGTTTGAGCCCTGGTCTGGGAAGATCCCACATGCCATGGAGCAACTAAGCCCATGAGCCCAGGTGCCACAACTACTGAAGCCCGCACTCCTAGAGCCCGTGCTCTGCAGCAAGAGAAGCAACTGCAGTGAGAAGTCCTCGCACCACGACAAAGCATCTCCCCCGCACTCGCCGCAGCTAGAGGAAACCAGCGTGCAGCAACGAAGACCCAACGCAGCCAAAAATAAATAAATAAACAAACAAACAAATAAATAAATAAATTTGAAAAATACACAGAACATAAAATTTGCCATCTTAATCATTTTTTAATTTAGTGATATTAAATACATGCACATTATTGTGCAGCCATCACCATTCATCCCCATAACTCTTTTTATCTTATAAAATTGAAACTCTATACCCATTAAACAATAACTAACCATTTTCCCCTCCTCCTAAGCCCCTGGCTACCACCATGGGACTTCCTATGATTTTGACGACTCTGAGTACCTCATATAAGTGGAATCATACAGTATTGTCCTTTTATGACTGACTTATTTCATTGAGTATAGTGTCCTCAAGTTCCCATGCTGTAGCAAATGCCAGAATTTTGCTCTTTAAGGCTGAATAACATTTTGCTTAGGAATTCTTTATATATTCTGAATACAGTGGACCCTCAGTATCCACAGGTTCTGCATCCATGGATTCAACGAACTGTGGATAGAAAATATTCAGAATAACAACTACAGAAATGTTCAAAAAGTAAAACTTGAATTTGCTGTGCACTGGCCACTATTTACATTGTATTAACAACTATTTACATAGTGTTTACATTGTATTAGGTATTACATGTCATCTAGAGTTGATTTAAAGTATGGGGGGTGGGGCATGTGCGTAGGTTATATGCATATAATGTGACATTTTATAAGGGACTTGAGCTTCTTAGGATTCTGCTGATAGAGAGGTACGACTGTGTTTATCACCGTTCAAAGCCTTTTTACGCTGTGGATAGTGTCTAAGAAGTCCAACGTCTGTTTTTTTAATTCTGTTACCTGTGCCTTTGGTGTCGTGTCGAGAACTCATCATCAAACCTCATGGACTGAAACTTTTGCCCTATGTTTTTGTCTAAGAATTTTATAGTTTTAGGCCTTACATTTAGGTCATGGATCCATTTCGAGTTAATCTTTGTAATGGTGTTAGGTCGGGGTCCAGCTCTATTATGACAAAACTATTTTATTTTTTAAAAGTATTGGCATGTGGTACTAATTTTATATTTTTAGTTCCCTGTTCTATCAGATCAGACAGGTTGCCTTTAAATGAAGGAATTCGCCGGCACAATTCATTGTCGTATAATCCTGGGTATAGTTACCAGAAATTGAAAAAGTGAAAATGGCTCTAAATGACGGGGCAATCAATCTTCCAAGTCAAGTATTTTCCAATTCTTTGTTTTCAACAAACTTGAAAGTGGTCCTCATTGAATTGTCAGCTAATAGATTGTTTGAAATAATTCTAATGATGGGCTGCTCTGTGGTTACTTCTGGCCCAAGACTTGGTGAGACTCACAGGGCTGAGCATCTTTGTGTCTATCTCTGTCCTGCTTCATGCGACAAGGCTTCTCGGTGCCAACGCCACCACCACAGGAAACAGCAGAAGAGTCGATGCCACCCTTGCCTCATTTAGCAATAAATACTTTCTATTAAGCAAAAGATGTTTTCAGTGTTTACCGTGGAAGGCTAATAATTATTTGTCAAGTTTTATAACTATGTTCCAACTTGATTTAATAATTGTCATGACTCAATCTAGAAACTTTTTTACTGTAAAAATCTATTTTTGTTTATTTTATATTACTTGATTTATAAACGTGATAAAATACACATACATAAAATTTACCGTCTCAGCCATTTTTTAGTGTACACTTTAGTAGTGTTAATTACATTCACGTTGTTGTGCATGCACTCCAGAACACTTTCCGTTTTTCAAAACTAAAACTCTATACCCATTAGAAACAACTTTGAAATATTTTTCACAAAGAGAGCCTTATGGCCTTGGGGAAAATGCTTAATTTCAATTTATCTAATTTCGTTGTAGAGAACAGTGATAGGGTAATCTAGCATAAAGTATTAGGATAAAATATCAGGGTTAAATTCTCTTGGAGCATTGTAATGGAAACAAGAGATCAAAGAGAAAAAGGAACCTTGCTGAATTTCTTTTTTTTTTGGCTGCGTTGGGTCTTCGTTGCGGTGCATGGGCTTTCTTTTCTCTAGTTGTGGCGAGCAGGGGTTTCTCATCCTTGTTGAATTTCTGATTTTTATAAAAGAGCTTGTTCATTCTATTTTAAAATGCATGATAGTAGTATCAAATCACTATGGCATTTAGATTTCACTGACTATATTTAAAAGATCATATGATAAAATATTTTTAAATGAAATATTTACAGCATGCTGGAAATTATATCCTTTGCAACTATTTATTTTTCTTATGAAGAATTTAGATGCCAACTTAAAAGTATATTATCCTCTTCATAGTGGTAGGTTTTCCAAAATTCTTGAGGGGGTATGTGACATTTGGAGACCACTGCATTAGGGTAGAGGAATCCCTATGAAATGCCTGAACCAACATTGAAGTTCACTGGAGACTCACCACCCCTTTAAGGTGTTCAGCGTCTCACTGGACTGTGTTCCCACGGCAGGACTCACGAAAGGGTGACCGCTGAGCTTCACTCCTTCACTTATTATCCGATAACCAGACCCGTAGAAAGGCTCACTCCATTACCAATTTCAAATGAAGTTCAATACTTACTAAGGAAAGTTTTAAGAAAAACTTGCCTTAACTGTGCCTGACCTAGGTTAGGAAGCAAGTTACAGAACTGTGTCAGAAGTCCAGCTTTAAAATAAATAAATAAATAAAAAGTCCAGCTTTCCCTCCCAGCACCCTGGTTACTTAAAGGACCCAGATCCACAGACTAAAAGACAGAATGGGAGAAAATGTTTACAAAGCATGTATCTGATAAAGAATTATATGCATATATATGTGTGTGTGTGTGTGTGTGTGTATATGTGTGTGTGTGTGTGTATATATATATATATATATATATATAGAGAGAGAGAGAGAGAGAGAGAGGGAGGGAGGGAGGGAGGGAGGGAGAGAGGAAGCACAGTGGTGGTTGCCAGGGTCTGGGGGGCAGGGAAATGTGTTGTTATTGCTTAACGGGTATAGGCTTTCAGTTTTACAAGATAAAGAGTTAAGGCAGATGGATGGTGGTGATGGTTGTAAAACGGTATGAATGTACTTAATGCCACTGAATTGTACACTTAAGAATGGTTAAGATGGTGAATTTTATGTATATTTTGCCACAATAAAAAAAAAAGCTTGAAAAAATGCTTTTATCATATCACATTTCACACCTCTTTGCCCAACTGTGGAACTCATTCAGCATATGAAGCATATTCAGCATATAACTGGATTGACAGAACCAGCGTCTTTATCCAACAGAAATCAGACTTCTGTCAGGAAGAAGTCAGAGCTCATTTGCACTTAAAATTAACATGTATTTTGAGGAAAATTATTAAAAGAACTGAGAAACAAATTAAATTTCATCTGAAATTAATTACCAAGTACAGTTAGGACTAAAACATCGCAGAACTAACTTATTTAATGCATGCTGTTTCTCATTACTTAAATTGCAGGATGCGGCGTAAGTCTAGCATGAGGGAGAGGAATGAGAGTCCCCTGGTGTCCCTTGGATGAAAGTGAGTGTGTTGTGTCCAGTTTGGGGAAATATTCAACTGGGAATTATATATAAGTCAAAAATACCTGGTTTCATTAGACATGATGAAGCTCTTCTCGTGTATTTAGTGAAAATAAGGCATATACTGATAAAAACTAATTGCTCTGGAAGTCAGCATGTGTGAGATATATGAGACTGGAAAGATGGTGGTTGACTGCTATTGAAATAAACATTCGTGATGTGACTGGATAACTGATTATGAAAAATCCCATTAACCTTGTGTCGTCTGCTTGTCTCTTGTGTCTGGAAAAGTTTTGCCGGCCGGGATGTCTCCCCTGTGTGTAAGGGGTGGGGTGTGCCTTGCTTACTGTGAGCCTGTTCTTGTGAGTGCTTGGAGAAAATACTGAGAAGGAGAACGGTGCTTGTCTTTTAAGTAAAAGGGAGAGGGACCCTGTCTCAAGGGGGGGCATCTCTGGCAACAGCAGGGGACGAAGGAGAGTGCTCCCCTGGGCCCTGGCTTGCGGAGCCAGGCTTTCGTTTCGATTAGCCATTGAAGGTGGTTTTCCCAAACTTGAAGTTTTTCGTTCCTGGGGCAGTGCAGGATGGGTGTTGTCCTTTGCTTTTTAAAAGGGAAATGGGATCTGAGGCTCTGTTTCTAAGAGATCTGTGGAGGTTGAGGTCTGAAGACTGATTCCCTTTAAATCTGTGGTTTTGTCTGTGTGCTTTGCAGACCAGTACCATCCGCTTCTCCTGGGAACTTGTTAAAAATGCACATTCCTGGGCTGCATTCCAAATCAGGCAATTCCAGAACTCTGGCATCCTCCAGGTGATTCTGATGCCTCCCCAAAGTTTAGAACCACTCACACCTGTATGGTTTGAGTCACATTGCCCTTGCGTAGTTGACATAATGCCTAGATGATGTAACTATTGATGTAACGTGTAAACGTTAGACATTTCATTTTTATGTATTTTGGAGCCAATATAATTAGTTGTCAGTTATATACAAGGGCACAGAATCTGTCCTGCCTGTTGAATAAAGGCCCCTTTGGCAAGTGAGGAACAACAGCATGTCCTAAGCCAGCAGCCTCAGGCCAAACAAACAGGCGGTGTCCTGAGATCGCTGGACAGTCCGGCCGTGGGAGCTGACCCAGGGTCCTCTCCTGAGATCGCTGGACAGTCGGCCCATGGGAGCTGACCCAGGGTCCTCCCCTGGCAGGTGGCCTGGAGGTCTGCAGGCAACTCTGTGGGCATCTGAGCCAGAGCCAGGGGCTGACAGGAAGGAGGTGGGCCCTGCGTGTTTCCTACAACAGGAGAGTGAATAGCATCTTTTTTTGAAAAGACCTGCTCTGTCCTTTTGGCCAGTCCAGAACCCATCCTCCTGCCCCAGAGATTTGTGAAGCATCTGATCCTTTTGAAGGGCAGCCGTTTGGTCTTTTTAAAAATGCAAATCGTATCAAGTCGTTTCCTTAATGTTACAATTGTTCCAGGACTTCCCATTGCCCTTAGGAAGGAGTTCAGAAGCTGCAGCTGGCCTTTGCTTCCCTCCCACCTTTGAGTGTCTAAGGCTGCCCCGGGGTTGTGCTGTTGCCTGGGCCTGGAGATGCGCCCCAGCGTCCTCAGATGAGGTGAGGGTCCCCCACAAACGGAGCTCCAGCGCCTGTCCTGCACTCAGGACGTGGTCCATGCTGAGTGAGCTGGTCCCTCCCCTCTGGGCTCGCGTAGCCCTGAGGACTGGGGTGCCGTTCGCAGCTGTGTCCCAGGCCTCCTGGTGGCTCTGTAAATGCTCCTTTGTCAGGTGAACAAGCCACAGCTCTGCTGCCCTTTCCCTGCTGTTCGCGTACCCGCTGTCTATTTCGTTGTAGTTTGGAGCCGAGTTCCGAAGGTTCTCCTTGGACCGTCAAAAGCCTGGAAAGTTCGAAGACTTCTACAAGCTGGTTGTGCACACCCACCACATCTCCAACACTGAGGTGACCATCGGCTACGCAGACATGCATGGCGACCTGCTGCCCATCAACAACGATGACAACTTCTGCAAGGCGGTCTCCAGCGCAAACCCCCTGCTCAGGGTCTTCATCCAGAAACGAGGTACCGAGGAGGCTGAGCTGTTGCTCTTGCTCGGCGCTCATTTAAAAAATAAATACAGTTTTCTATTTTGTCTGTCATTTCAGAACCATGTTATTATTCTGTTTTCTAGCCTTTGGTGGGAGACTAAAGAAATTAACATCTGTTGGGCCAACGTTAATTTCTTAGAAAGGCTTAACAATATTTGAGCTGCATTTTCCACCTGAAATCGTGTTGACTTATGATTTTTAAATACCGAGGAAAAATAATATCGATATTTTCAGTATTTTAACTGGATGCATTAGCCAGTAACCCAAGAATGAAACTTCAGCTTATTAGTATATGTTTTCCACTGCCTTCTTAGGGTTGGAAAAAATGTTAGCTTTAGAGTGTAACTTTGGTTAACTTTTAGCTCTGAAGGCCTAGCTTTGCTGTAAGTAAGAACAGTATCATTTTATGTGAGAATACGTCACTAACACAGGTTAACGGCTGACGGGTGGGGCACTCTGCTGTGGAGTCACTTCTCAGAGCTGCGTGTTAGATTTGTTTTATCGTCCCTGAACTTGGGAGAACCCTAAGGATTCTACATAACGTACTGGAGAAAACAGCCACCTGCAGGCGAGGCCTGAGGTTAAAGAAAGAGGCACCTTCTGATCGCCCTGGTCACAACCGTCCCTCCTTCCCTGAGCAGACCTCTGTGCCCCCAGCAAGTGCTGACCACCCCGGGGGAGCAGCATGGCGGTGGGGACACCGTACTCGCCGTCGGGACTTCCGGCGTAGGGGAGGAGAGAGGACGGTCTTAACCTCTGGGGCAGGGGGGCAGCTTCACGGACACTGGAAGCCGCAGCACAGCGTGCTGGGCGGGGCGCCCTCCCCGCTGCGGGAGCCCGAGCCAGGCTTGGTAAGCGTGAGACTGCGGGAGGCCGAAGCGCGGGCCGGGTGCCTGGCGCTCTCTCCTCCGCCCGAGTCCCCGCCCCCGCTTTGCGTGACCGTGTTCGTCCCGAGGTTGGGAGGCCGCACAGGCCGAGCGCTCAGAGCGTGCTGGCCGGCAGCCCGTGCTCTCAACGCCGGCTGCTGCTGTCCTCTCGTCTGCGGCGTTGGAAGGGAGTGTGTAGCAAGGGAACGGCAGGCGGTCTGCTGACCTCACTTCGGGCTGGTTCCCTGGCACTAGATCAGAAAGCTCTGCATCTGCAGCCCCGGTTTAGCCTGGGTGTCCTGCTGATGGTACCGAAAGTCAACACAGCTGTCACTTCCTCACGGTGGCGGGGGCGGGGACTGGCTTTCGCCCTCCTGTGGAGTTGCTGGGGCCGCAGGGAGCCCGCCGCCGCTCACGCCGTTTGGGTGCCTCTTCTCGTCCACCCTCTCAGCAAGGCCTGGTCTCGATCGGCCTGGGGGCCCCCCGCCCCCAGCCCCTTGTCTCTTTGTTCTGCTCTCTCTGTGTCGTATCATCAGTTGCTCCCAGGGCTGGCGCGTGGTCCAGATCCCACGTCTACAGCTGTGCCCCGGCCATCCCAGGTCGCGGCGTTGTCTCACAGGGTGCGGAAGGATGAGTAGTGGGTGTGAAGCCCTGTGAGTGACGGACGTGCACACGGGCTTTGCCACCTGTGTAGGAAACAGGCCGCTCTGTACGGCTGCACTGGGAGCACCGCCGCACGCACTCCTGCCCTTTGTGAGGGCAGCCCTAGGGACACTTGGCAGCCTGTGCCGTCGAGTCACCGAAGTTCAGGTGAGGCAGGAAGCCGCAGGCGGGGACGTGCCAGCTTCCACGGGTCGCTCGGATGGCTTTGCTGCTCAGCTTGCTGGCTCAGGCCCTGCCCCCTGTCTTTATTATTTTCTTTTCCTCTTTCCCTTGGCCTCAGAGGAACAGCCCAGAGTTAAACTAGCTGCCTTAGGGTTTCTAACCGTCCTGTGTTGTAAGGGTGCAGGCTTCGCCTCCAGCCCCTGCCTTTCTCTGTTAGGTGACGGCAGGGAGCCGCATTCATACCCTGCCCCCAGCACTTTCTCGCGGCTCGACGACCCCCGACCCTAATGTTCTCACATCTGTACAGTGGGAGAACCTACCTCAGGTTATTGTCAGGCTTTGAGAGGAAAATGTTCCTGATGTTCCCAAAGCCTGGCCCCTCGCTCCGTCACTGGGGAGACTGGGGCTCTCCTCTCACTCTCCTCAATGGAGTCCAACTGTAAAGACTGCATCGCAGTGGGAGAGGCAAGGGCAGTCGTGTTTCTGTGGACGGTGGCAAGCAGGAGCCATCCTGGTGCCCTACGTGTTCAGGAAAGACTCGCTAACCGTGTGACAGGGGCTGTCCGTCACGGGTGGGGCCGAGCCGAGGTCCCTCTGGAGGTGGCACTCAAGTCCCATGTCCTTGTCCTACAGCGCGGGTCCTGAGATTTGGGTCACAGTGATGCCATTCTCATGATCTTACTGTAACCACACCCGGTCTGTAGTTTACTTAATAACTTTCTGTACATTGATGTGTATTGTAAGAGGAAATTGTTTGACCATCACAAATGAAGAGTCATTCTTCTAATAGGTGTTGAAATACACCCACAGTGATGTTTAGGAAAATGAATTTGTTTGCCACTTACTAATCCCCTCCCCAAACCACACAAAGACACCACAGTAAAACTACAGACCAACACCCCTTATGAATATAGATGTAAAAACCCCTCAGCAGAATACTAGGATATGGAAAACATGTTTCCGTGGTGGATGAATAGATAAACAAAATGTGGTATATCCATCCAATGAGATATTATTCAGCCATAAGCAGGAACAAAGTACTGAAGGGTCCAGACTGCAGTACAGATGGGAAAGAACGCCAGGTGGATGAAACAGCCGTGTTATAGGATTCCATTTATGATCTGTCCTCATCCTGTGCAGATTCTGTGTTTGTGAACTCAGTCCAGTTTCAGTACGCGGGGCCCTTTCACAATCGTTTGCAGACGTGCACAGGTTGCCAACGCATGTTCCAGACAAGGCTAAGTAGGCACTGCTCTGCCTGCTTGTTTCAGCTCACGCTGTGAACAAGCGTGCTTTTCATGGTCTATTTAGTGCCACATTTTCCACATTTTTGTACTTTTTTGTTTTGTGAAATTGTGTTAAAATACATACAACATAAAATTTAGCATCATAACCATTCTTAAGTGTTCAGCTCAGTGACATTAAATACATTCACAGCGCTGTGCAGCCGCCACCATCCGTCCCCTTTTCATCTTGTAAAACCAGTAATTCCCCACTTCCCCTCCCCCAAACCTGGCAACCACCATTCCACTTTCTGTCTCTAGGATTTTGACAACTCTGAGTACCTCCTATAAGTGAAGTCATACAGGATTTGTCCCTTTGTGCTAGCTCATCTCACTGAGCATCATGTCCTTCAGGTTCATCCATGTTGTAGCCTGTGTCACAATTTAGTCCTCCTTCCATTCTATGACAATACCACATTGTGCTTATCCACTCATCTGTTGATGAACACATGAGTTTCTTCCACATTTAAGCTATTGTGAATAATGCTGCTCTGAACATGAGTGACAAATATCTCTTTGAGACCCTCTTTGAGTATAAACCCAGAAGTGGAATTTCTGGGTCACGTGGTAATTCTATTTTTTATTTTTTTTGAGGAACCCTCATACTGTTTCCCACAGTGGCTGTTCCATTTTCATCCCCACCAACAGTGTGTGATGGCTCCAGTTTCCCGACATCCACACCAGCACTCATTGCTTTCTGGTTTTGGGATCATAGCCATCCTGGTGGGTGTGAGGTGGTAGCTCATTGTAGTTTTGATTAGTGTTTCCCTGATTACTAGTGGTGTTCAGCATCTTTTCACTTGCTTAATGGCCATTCATATGTATTCTTTGGAGAAATGTCTATTCAAGTCTTTTGCCCCTTTTGTACGAGGTTGTTTGTTTTTGGTTGTTGAGTTTTAGGAGTTCTCTATTTATTTGGATATTGATCCCTTATCAGATATATTATTTGCAAACAGTTTCTCCCATGCTGTGGGTTGCCTTTTACTCTGTGGATTGTGTCTTTTGGTGTACAAAATTTAAATTTTTCCCGAGGTCCAATTTGTCTAATTTTTCTTTTGTTACCTGTGCCTGTGGTATCATATCCAAGAAATCGTTGCCAAATCCAATGTCATAAGACATTTGTCCTACGTATTCTTCTAAGAGTTTTATAGTTTTAGGTCTTCAGTGTAGGTTCTTGATCCATTTTGAGTTAATTTTTGTGTACGATGTTAGGTAAGCATTCAACTTTATTCTTTTGCATGTGGATATCCTATTTTCCAACACCATTTGTTGAAAAGACTGTCCTTTAAACATTTAGTGGTCCTGTCACCCTTGTAAAAAATCATTTGACTATATGTGAGAGTCTATTTCCAGACTCTCTATTCTATCCCATCAGTCTCTATGTCTGTCTTTATCTCAGTATCACACTGTTTTGATTACTGTAGCTTTGTAATAAGTTTTAGAATCAGGAACTGTGAATCCTCCAGTTTTAGTCTCCTTTTCAAGATTGTTTTGACTACTCAGAGTCCTTTGAGATTTCATATGAATTTTAGGATGGTTTTTCTATTCCTGCAAAAAAAAAATAGCATTGGGATTTTGATAGGGATCACTTTGAATCTGTAAGATTGTTTTGGGTAATCTTGGCATTATAACAATATTAAGTCGTCCAATCCATGAACATAGGATATATTTCCATTTATTTATGTCTTTAATTTTTTTCAGTAGTGTTTTAAAGTTTCATTGTATAAGACTTTCATCTCCTTGGTTGTTAATTTCTAAATACTTGATAAATTTTGATGCTCTTGTAACTGGAATTGTTTTTGTAATATCCTTTTCAGATTGTTCCTTGCTTATATATAGAAATGCCACTGATTTTATGTGTTGACTTTGAATCTTGCTACTTTGATGAATTCATTTATTAGATCTAACAGCTTCTCTGTGGAATCTTTAGGATTTTCTGCATATAAGGTCATATCATCTGTAAACAGAGATTATTTTACTTCTTCCTGCTCAGTTTGGATGCCTTTTTTTTTTTTTTTTTTTTTTTTTTTTTTTTGCGGTATGCGGGCCTCTCACTGTTGTGGCCTCCCCCGTTGCGGAGCACAGGCTCCGGACGCGCAGGTTCCGGACGCGCAGGCTCAGCGGCCATGGCTCACGGGCCCAGCCGCTCCGCGGCATATGGGATCCTCCCAGACCGGGGCACGAACCCGTATCCCCTGCATCGGCAGGCAGACTCTCAACCACTTGCGCCACCAGGGAGGCCCGTGGATGCCTTTTATTTCTTTCTGTTGCCTAATTGCTATGGCTAGACTTCCTGTGCTTTGTTGAATAGAAGTGGTGAAAGCAGGCATCTATGCCTTCTTCCTGATTTTAGAGGAAAAGCTTTCAGTCTTTCACCATTGAGTATATGTTTGCTGTGGGTTTTTCACATATAGTTTATTATGTGGAGGTAGTTTCCTTCTATTTCTCATTTTGTGAAGTGTTTTTATGATGAAAGGATGTTGAATTTTGTCAGATGCTTTTTCCGCATCATTTGAGGTGATCATGTGTTTTTGTTCTCCCTTCATGTTGTTGATTGATTGATTTTTGTGTTTAACCATCCTTGAATTCCAGAAAAAAATCCCACTAGGTCATGGTGTACAGTCCTTTTACTTTGCTGCTGAATTCTGTATCCTAGTATTTTGTTGAGTATTTTTGCATCAGTGTTCATAAGGAATGTTCATAAGGAACGTTGGTCTGTAATTTTCTTCTCTTGTGGTATCTTTGTCTGGCTTTGGTATCAGAGTTATGCTGGCCTCCTAGAATGAGGTGGGAAGTGTTCACTCCTCTTCAGTTTTGGGGAAAGTTTGAGAAGGATTGGTATTAGTTCTTCTTTAAATGTTTGGTAGAATTCACCACTGAAGCCATCAGGTCCAGAGCTTTTTTGGGGGGGAGATTTTTGGTTACTTATTCAATCTCATTACTAGTTATAGGTCTATTTAGATTTTCTGTTTCTTCTTGACTTTGTCTTGGTAGGTTTTGTATTTCTAGGAATTTGTCCATTTCATCAGGGTTATCCAATTTGTTGGTGTAAAATTGTTTATAGTGCTCTCTTATAATTTCCTTTATTTATGTAGAAATGGTAGTAACGGTAGAAATGGTAGTCTCCACTGTCATTTCTTATTTTAGTAATTTGAGTCTTCACTCTTTTTTCTTAGTTTATCTAGCTAAAGATCTGTTGGTTTTCTTGATCTTTTTGAAGGACCAACATTTAGTTTCAATGGTGTGTTCCACTGGTTTTCTACACTCCATTTCTTTTAGTTTTGCTCTACCCTTTCCTTCCTTCTGCTAGCTTTCAGTTTAGTTTGTTCTTATTTTTCTAGTTCCTTAAGTTGTAAGTTAGGTTGTTGATTTGAGACTTCTCTTGGTTTTTAATGCAAACATTATAGCTATAAATTTACCCTTAGCACTACTTTTGCTGCATCCCATAAGTTTTGGTATGTTTATTTTCATTTTCATTTGTCTTTAAGTATTTTCTTTCTTCCCTTGTGAGTTCCTCTTTGACCCATTGGTTGTTTAAAGGTGTGTTGTTTACCTTCCACAGTTTTGTGAATTTTCCAGTTTTCTGTTTGGTTTGTAACTTCATCCCGTTGTAAATAGAGAAGATTCTTTGTATGATGTCTTTTTAAAATCTTCTGCGACTTACATATGGTCTATCCTGGAAAATGTCCCATGTGCACTTGAGAAGACTGTGTATGTGGTTGTTGTTTGGTGGAGTGTTCCGTGTGTATCAGATCTATTTGGTTTATTGTATTAAGTCCTCTATTTCCTTAGTTATCTTCTGTCTGGCTTTTGTATCCATTATTGTGAGACGGGTATTTCAGTCTCCAACTATTCTTGTAGAACTGTCTGTTTCTTCAGTTCTGTCAGGCTTTGCTTCATATATTTTGATGATCTGTCATTTGGTTTATAAATGTTTATAATTGTTATATCTTCTTGCTGTATGAACCTTTTATTAGCATATAGTGTTATACTTTGTCTCTTGTAATCTTTTCTGATTTAACATCCATTTTATTTGCTATAAGTATAACTACCCCTGCTCTATTTTGGTTACTCTTTGCATAGAATACCATTTTTCATCTTTTCACTTTCAACCTGTTTGTGTCCTCGGATCTAAGGTGAGTCTCTTGCAGACAGCCTATAGGTGGAACATATGTTTTTATCCATTCTGCCAATCTCTGTCTTTTGATTGAAGAGTTTAATCTGTTTTCATATAAGGTGATTACTGATAAGAGGGGCTTACTTCTGCCATTGTGCTATTTGTTTAGTATATGTCTTATAGTAATATATAAGACATATGTATGTCTTATATGTTACTCATTTTCTGTAATCCTATCTTCTTTTGTGGGTTTTTTTGGTTATGAATGTTTAACTTCACTTCTCATTTCCTTTTGTGTATATTATACAGCTATTTTCTTTTTGGCTACCATGACAATTACATTTAACATCCTAAAGTTATAACACTGTAATTTGAATTCATACCATCTTACCTTCAGTAACATACAGAAACTCTGTCCTTTTACAGCTCTATCCCTACTACTTTTGTTGTTGATGTCACAAAATTACATCTTTTTACATTGTGTGCCCCCAGACATAAATTAATAATTCTTTTAAATGCATTAGACTCCTAAATTATGTAGAAAAAAAGATTTGGAGTTACAAATCAAAGTTACTTTACTACTAGCTTTACACTTACAATTATTTTCTTTTTTAAAAAATGTGTTAATGTTTTGAACCATGTAGAAAACAAAAAGTCCAGTCTAAAACGTTGTCACAATACTATAGCATTTATAATTACCCATATATTTAATTTTATAGAGATCTTTATTTCTCCAGTTGGCTTTGAAATTCTGTCTACTGTCCTCTCATTTCATCAGCAGGACTCCCTTGAGCATTTTTTGCAGGGCAGGTCTAGTGGTAATGAACTCCCTTAGCTTTTGTATATGTTGAAATGTCTTGATTTCTCCCTCACTTTTGAAGCACAGTTTTACCAGGTATAGGATTATTCATTGACAGGTTTCTTTCTTTCCACATTTTCAATACATTGCCCTTTGTCTACTTGCCTCCAAAGTTTCTGATGAGAAATCTGCAGGTAATCTTATTGAGGATGGCCTGCATGTGATGATTTTGCTTCTCTCTTGCTGCTTTCAAGATTCTCTATTTGTCCTTGGCTTTTGAAAGTTTGATTAAAATTTGTCTCAATGTGGGTGTCTTTGAGTTCATCTTATTTGGAATTTGCTGTGCTTCTTGAATTTTATATTCATGTCTTTATTCAAATTTGGAAAGTTTTCAGCCATTCTTCTTCAGATAGTCTCTCTGCTCTTTTCTATCTCTCTTCCTCTTCTGGGACTCCCATAATACATATGTTGGTCCTCTTGATGGTGTACCACAGGCCCCTTAGGGTATTTTCTTTTTTTCCCCCCAATCTTTTGCTTTCTAGTCCTCAGCCTTGATGATTTACATTTCCCTGTCTTCTGTTCACTGGTCCTTTCTTCTGCCTGCTCAGATCTGCCTTTGAATCCCTCGAGGGAATCTTTCAGTTCAGTTATTGTACTTTTCAGCTCCAGGATTTCTTTTTGGTTTATTCTTAGGTTTTCTATATATTTGTTGATATTTCCATTTTGTTCATACTTTGTTTTCTTTACTTTCTCCACATATTCCTAAAGTTCTTTGAGCATTTTTAGGACTGTTGTTTTAAAGTCTTTGTCTAATATATCTGCCATTAAATCTTTTCAGGGACAGATTCGGTTGAATTATTTTCTCCTGTGAATGGGCCATACCCTCTTATTTCTTTGTATGCCTTGTGATTTTTTGTTGAACACTGGACATTTTAATCTAATAACATGGCAACTCTGGAAATCAGATTCTACCCCTCCCCCAGGGTTTGCTGGGGGGGGTTTTGTGGTTTTTGTTTTTGTTTTTTTGGTTTTTTTAAATTATTGTTGTAGGCTTTCTCTACCAAGCCATCTGCATGAGGTGTAAAATTAATAACTTCGGAGGTCTTTTCTGAGACTTTCCTTGGGCACGCACAGTCACTTTCTGATTTTCGCAGTTGTTTTTCAATGTCCTAGTCTTTAATGTCTGGTTCATGAAAGGGGAAAAGAGAAAAAGAGGGGATAAAAGGGCACTCACTTTTGAAATCCCCTTCAGGTCACTTCAGCTTCTTGGGGAGGGGTTTGCAACAGTGGGGGAAAGTGTAACAGCAATGGCCACCTGCCTCTGGCTGCACCTTTGCAATCAGACGCAACAGTCAGCATCAGAGCACAGATTCCTGGTATTTGCAGGGCAGAGTCCTCTTTGCCCACCCTGGCTCCTGCAAGCTGCTCCAGACATACATGCGGAGCTGCCTGCTGTGTGGCTGGGGGTGCGATGGGTGGGTGCTAAGACCTGAAATGAACCAGAGTTGAGGGCAGTAACCTTCTAGTTCTTCCCCTTGGAGTCGTGAGCCTTCGACAGGCCTCAGATTTCCAGATTAGTTACCCCAGCAGGTCCTGCCGTTGTTGTCCAGGTGGGGGGTGTCCCTGGTGCTCCCTTCTCTACCGTCATCCCAGAACTCTCCTGTGTGTGCGTGTGTGTGCGTGTGATTTCACTGTTTAAAATTGCCCCAAGCATAGTGCCAGAGTGCTGTAGGGCTTCTCTGAGCCCAAGGTGGATGGGATGTGCTTTACTTAGAAAATGCTCTTGGCCATGAGTTTGATGTTAATGAATCAATAGTATATATGAAATCAGGCGTCTCAGCCAGAAACACACTAATGCAAGTTTACTGCTCAGTGGATGAAAATGTTGTGATCAGAGGCTCACAGGACCCTGTATTTCCTGGCAGCCGTGGTTCAGTATTCAGTAATGCGGTGTTCATGGAGACGCTGTGAAACGTAACTACTGTGGATAACGAGAATCAACTGTATATGAAAAGTCTAGAATGGGCAGTCTGTAGAGACAGAAGGCACATTCATGAGGGTGGGAGGTACAGGGTTTCTTTGCTGGATCATGGAAATCTTCTGAAATTCGATAGTGATGCTGGTTGCACAGTTCTGTAGATATACCAATAACCATTGAATTATACTCTTAAAATGGGTGAACTTTATGGGATGTAAATTATATCCCAGTAAAGTTGTTAAGAATTAAAAGTATGAGATGCAAACCAGACTCTCCTGGATCAGAGTCTCGGCCCTGAGTGAAGTCATCTGGGCTCGTCTCCAGCCTTTATTTCCAAACTTCAGCCATCCTCAATCCGTGTGAATACTTTGACTTTTTAACTCATTTATTTGTACAGATTTTTTTTTTAAAATCGTCTTTTCCCCTGGTAATAGGGACTTTTGTTCTTCACTTGTGGCCTCAGCTGTGAGCAGCACCTGCTGTCCTGATGCACTGGCTTTGGGACTCAAGATAGCTCTCAGGACACCCAAGTTGGCTCCCAAGGGGCTTCCCTGGCTGCCATCCTTGAACTCATTAGGAATGTCAGTGGCAGGCACAGTAAAATTAGCAGGACCTGCAACTTTGTTACCAGTAGAAATCACAGATAGCATTCTCATATGATGTGATCATATCAGCCAGAGACCTTGAATATCATTTACAGTAATTATTTTTAAATAGTGCAGATTGTTATTGTGAATGCATTAGTAAGAAAGCATATGTAGCGTTGTATCCCCCACTTGCTTTAGTGTTTTGATCATTGCCTTCAAAGTAATTTCTTTCTTTTATCATCCCATGTCTCTTACTTTATGCGTTTAAGAACATTATTCTGAGAAGGCATTCCCAGGCCTCGTCGGATTGCGGAGGGTTCTTGGGACTCAGAGTTAAGAACCCAGCTGTGGATAGTCTGCATTCGGGCGCTCAGACAACAGGCCAGCAATGACTGGGATTTTGCCCTCCTGGGACCCAGTCAGGGGCATCTGTGTCCACAGGGGGCAGAGAACCACGCCTTTGGCCTTCACATCTGCAGACTTCTTTCCTTCCGCATTTAGTAGACTTTGTCAGTCCTCTGTCCTGGGCTGGCTGCTGTTACCAGCTGTGGGGTTTTTCCCTTGGGTAAATAAAGGATGTCATTACGCCTTTCACGTTAATGCTCTGCCCATTTAAGTGAAGAAGAAGAGCAGTTACCAGGATGACGTAGTCGCAGTGGGGAACCCGGATCCCAGATCCTCTCCGTCCCCTGCATACCCCTGCCCTCCCCGAGCATGCAGCAACCCTGGGGAAACGGGCCCAAGTCAGAGGGAATGCAGGATGAGACCAGCAAAGGAGCTGGGAGTCTATTTTTAGCAGAATAAACAGGAAGTGCTGACACTCACTTGTCACCACTTACCCATCAAATAAACCCTCCCGATACTAGCGACCCCTGTGTTCTCATCATTTAAGAGATGGCCCTTTTACCCCCAGGTCCCAGCCCAGGACCAGGGGAGGAACCCTGATGGAATTTCAGTTGCTTTCTGTCCCTGGGGTAAGGGGCCTCCCAGGGTGTCAGAGGAGGCTTGTTGAAGACAATTATACCAAAAGATTTCCAGCATAATTAGAGGGCTCTCAACTATTTACTTTTAAAATAAACATAAATGTTGCTCATTTACATGTGTCTGTTAACTGCTCTTGGCATTCTAGCATTCTTTGGGGTTTCTAGAATGAGGAAGACACATTTTAAAACTTTTGACTTATCAGAAGTGGCATGACTCAGGGCAGGGTGGGGAGGTAGGGGTATTTGCTTGTGATGTCACTTAAGCGTGTTGCCGGAAAAAGTAATTAAGGGAAGTTCTTCAAAGTAAAACGTATAGAGTCATTGACAATTTGGTTATAGACACTGGCAGACTCTTAAAGTATCAGGCCTGCAAATTCTGCTTATAAACGCTTTCCTTGGATTCGTCCTTAATTGGCAGGAGGCGTGTTTGACTTTTACGTTGGTGGCTTTTACTGCTCAGCAGGAATCACTCAGCGAGTCTAACAGTTTAGCTGCCACAGCCGAATCTATTTCTCTCCCCGTTTTACTCTCTTTCCTCAGATGCTGCCTAGGGTTTTGAGGCTGTGTGTTGAGGGCAGGGTCAGGATGTAGTTTGGCTGAATTAGCTGCATCTATGCGCCCACGTGTGTAGGAACAGGTGTGTCAGAACCTGCAGTTAAACACCCCTCTGCTCTGGGAGCTTTTTCATGAGACACATTTGCTTTTTTAACTGTCACTGATTCCTGGAAGTTCGTGTGTTTGGAGAATTTCCTTTTTTTTTTTTTTTCCCAACTGTGAAAAAGGGCAAAAACTCTCCCACTGCTCTACCGTGGGAACATGCAGAAAACAAAATGCCTGAAGCCGGTGTTCACCCCTGGAGTGGGAGTGGATGGGGGAGAGAATGTGCTGATGTTAGGTCCTTCAAAAGCAAACAAAGCCAGAGCCGCCCACCGTCCAGAAAGAGCCTGTCCGGGAAAAGCTGGCCACTCTGTGCAGGCGCTGTCGGGCAGCCTGGGCCTCGCCGTGTCCTGGACGTGGCTCACGCCACCCATGTCACTGGGTCTGCAACTTCCCCTCCAGTTGAGCCTTTGGGAGGGAGGGGAGAATATCAGAGGCTGATTTTATTCTTTGTCCCACAGAACACCTTGTGTATAAACAGTGAGAGTTTACACAGATGGAATTTTGGATTCTCCTCTTTCCTTATTTATTTGCAAGTCATATATACTTTTTTATGTATTCAAGCCCATAGTATACTAATAATTTGGATTCTTTTTTAAATCCTTACATATCATAAACATATCCTATGTCATTAAACCCTTTGTGAAACTTTTGTTTTAAAAGATGTTTTTTCTGTTTATAACGTGTTTGTAAAAGAAAATTCAAACAACATGGAAATAACTTCACTGCCCTGAGGTGACCATTGTTAGCAGTTTGGTGAGCCCCCTCCAGACCCCTTGGTGTAGATACAACTAGTTGGATATAGTTTCACATAAACAGGGTCATAATACACATACTATAGAGATTATTTTAGCCTAGCATCTTTTTTTTTTTTTTTTTTTTTGCGGTACGCGGGCCTCTCACTGTTGTGGCCTCTCCCGTCGCGGAGCACAGGCTCCGGACGCGCAGGCTCAGCGGCCATGGCTCACGGGCCCAGCCGCTCCGCGGCATGTGGGATCTTCCCAGACCGGGGTACGAACCCGTGTCCCCTGCATCGGCAGGCGGACTCTCAACCACTGCGCCACCAGGGAAGCCCCTAGCATCATATTTTTGACTCCTTGAAGATACATAGATATACACCATCTTTTTAACAGACATAGCAGTTGTATGAATTTAACAAAATGTAACCAATCCCATAATAATTTATATTTAAACTGTTCCAATTTTTCATTTTAATAAACTGTGTTGTACCTTTTCATGTACATGTCAGATTCAGGATTAATTGGTAGAAATGTTCTTGCCGGATTAAAAGGCATGCATATCTTTAACTAAAGTATATTTTTGCCAGTGGACCTCTCTTTAGCAGGGCATTAGAATGACATTTGAATTGGGTCTTTTTAAAACACATCTTTGAAGGCCGTTCTTGTGTGGCATGGAAGCTCGTGAGCTTTGAATTTACTGTCTTGAACTCTGCAGCAAAGGCCAGTGAGGGGCTGGCAAACGGTGTGGGGGGAGGGCTGCCCTCCTGCTAGGACAGCAGCCGCCGTGGACTCGTGAGTCTGGTACCTTGCAGGTCCCAGCCTGCCCCCGCGAGCTGATTATCCTGCTCCAGACTCCTGAGCTCAGGGAGCCCCTCCCAACCTGGCCTCCCTGGGTGGGAGCTGAAGACCGGCAGGACGTGAGCTCCTGGGGGGAAGCCGCCCGGGGGGGGGGGGGTGGGGGGGGCGGACAGTACCAGCTGAAGCCGTTTGCTTCCACGGAGGCCAAAGGACCGTGTGGCTGCACGTGGGCGTCGTATCGTTTCTTTCCTGTCTTATCAGTGTGGCTCGTTCGTGACGATCCACACATGTATTTAAGCCAGCTCAGTGAGGACGAGCTCAAGGAGTTCTGCTTTGATGGGAAATAAGGCCAGGAACGGAGGCACGGTTTGGGGCTTTCTTTTCCTGTTTCAGCTGATAATCCTGGTTGTCAGGCTGCCTGTGTTAGTAGGATTTCTTTTTTTTTTTTTTTTTTAACATCTTTATTGGAGTATAATTGCTTTACAGTGGTGTGTTAGTTTCTGCTTTACAACAGAGTGAATCAGCTATACATATGCATATGTCCCCATATCCCCTCCCTCTTGCGTCTCCCTCCCTCCCACCCTCCCTATCTCACCCCTCCAGGTGGTCACAAAGCACCGAGCTGATCTCCCTGTGCTATGTGGCTGCTTCCCACTAGCTATCTAGTTTACGTTTGGTAGTGTATATATGTCCATGCCACTTTCTCACTTCGTCCCAGCTTACCCTTCCCCCTCCCCATGTCCTCAAGTCCATTCTCTACGTCTGCATCTTTATTCCTGTCCCGCCCCTAGGTTCTTCAGAACCATTTTTTCCCTTAGATTCCATATATATGTGTTAGCATATGGTATTTGTTTTTCTCTTTCTGACTTACTTCACTCTGTATGACAGACTCTAAGTCCATCTACCTGACTACAAATAGCCCAATTTTGTTTCCTTTTATGGCTGAGTAATATTCCATTGTATATATGTGCCACACCTTCTTTATCCATTCATCTGTTGATGGACACTTAGGTTGCTTCCTTGTCCGGGCTATTGTAAATAGAGCTGCAATGAACATTTTGGTACATGACCCTTTGGAATTATGGTTTTCTCAGGGTATATGCCCAGTAGTGGGATTGCTGGGTCGTATGGTAGTTCTATTTTTTGTTTTTTAAGGAACCTCCATACTGTTCTCCATAGTATTTCTCTTTGAAAACTCTTTTTAAACATAAAGCAACATACTCCTCGGGTAATGTAACAGGGCTGTGTTTCTGTTTCCAGGGTGGGTGAGGGTTATGTGGTGTCACCTGCTTTTAGAAGGGAGGGGTTCTTTGGCCTTCTGGAGCAGCCCAGCCTGTACACTCTGCATCCGCACCCCCGCCCCACATGTGTGCCTGAGGCCTTGGAGGTGCTCAGAGCCTGGCACTCAGGCACCTCCCGTGGGGCCCGCCTGCGTTCAGGCCGGCAAGTGGTCATTCCTTCTTGGACTCGCTGACTCTCACGCCCCGCCAGTGCTGCGGCACGCAGGTTGGGTCATGTTCCTGCTCTCTGGGTGCAGGTTCTACTAGGAGGCATGTTGCAGGGAGGCATTGTAGCCCCAGGGATGGGCCGGCTGCTGCAGGGCCGTGCGGGTTGCTCCAAGGCTGATGGAGAGCCGTGGGGAGGTTGAAGCAGATGCCCCGTGGGGCCAAGGTGCCCTGTGGGTGGTGCCTTGCCCACCGCACCTGCTTCCCCTGCGGCCTGAGGGAACCCGTGCCCGCTGCGTGTCCTGGGCCACACTCTCCGTGAGGTGGGGCCCCGCTCCTTTCCATCCGGAAGGCCTGCTGTGCTGAGCAGGCTGGCAGCGTCCCCGCAGCAGGTGTGCAGCTTTGGGGGGGCCCTGTGCCTGGAGTTAAAACCGGGTTTTACTGAGTGTTTCTGAAGGCCAGCAGGTCGAGAAGCGCCAGCCCCCGTGGGCGTTCGTAAGCAAGGGGTTAAGGTTGAGCTTTCCTGGCCCTTGTTGGGGACGGGTGTCCACAGGTGTCAGCACAGAGATTTTGGAGAGGTGACCTGGCCTCTGGCCGCTTCCAAAAGTCAGGTCCTTGCTTCATTCCGCTTTGATCCGGATAGTGGTTCCCAGGTCAGCCGGCCCTGGCTCTGCACTGGGAAACGCAGAGCCCCGGCTAAAGACGCGGCTTCCAGGCCGTCATTCCTAGCAGTCACAGGGCTACCAGCTCTTTGCTGCCTCACTCATTCGGCTCACGTGACCCACGGACGGGCTCACCTGGCTGATGGGCACCTGCTCTGTGCTCAGCACTGCCAAGTCCTGGGGCACAAGGTCAGGTCGTGGCTCCTGCACTAACAGGGGACCCGCAGCCCCACAGTCTGCCGTGAAAACAGCGACCACCCAGGGGGTTGTGCTCCGGGAACTGGGAAGAAGTGCGTTAGGTGGAGAGTCCAGGAGGGCTTTGTGAAGAGGCGGTGCCAGAGCTGAGTGTCGACTGAAAAGCGTGCGCAGGGTCACGGGAGAAGCAGGAAGTTGGTGGGCTCCGTTTCGCAGTGCCAGGCTGAAGTCTGTGACGGGAGGAAATGGTGGGAGGTGACCGGGGGTCTCTGAGCTCCAGGAGAGCCTGGGGATTGCGTATCGCCACCTGCAAACAGGAGGGGCGCACTCGTGAGCTGGTGGCTACATTATGAGCTTCTGGCCAAGGATGCGGTCAGATGACAGATCCCCCTCAGAACCTGCAGATGAGAGAAGGGTGCACGTAGGAGAAGCCCTTCAAGGTCTTGATAAGATCTGGGGACCAATCACACATCCCTTGGGAGATCTATATTCCAGTTGCCTTCTGTCGAGACCATTTTTTTTTAGCGTGTTTACAAAGTGGCTGGCTAAAACATCTTTTGTGTAGGTGAGAAGTAGTTGATCGGTATTAATCTTTTTTTTTTTTTGGCTGCAGTGGGTCTTCGTTGCTGCACGCAGGCTTTCTCTAGTTGTGGCGAACGGGAGCCACTGTTTGTTGCAGTGTGCGGGCCCCTCATGGCAGCGGCTGCTCTTGTTGTGGCTCACGGGCTCCAGGAGCACGGGCCTCAGTAGCTGTGGCGCACGGGCTTAGTTGCTCCGCGGCATGTGGGATCTTCCCGGACCAGGGCTCAAACCCATGTCCCCTGCCTTGGCAGGCAGATTCTCAACCACTGCGCCACCAGGGAAGCCCGGTATTAATCTTAAATTGTGTTCTTTTAAGCATTTTGCATTTGACGTGTTTTTGCTAGAAAAAAGCTCCAGGTTACTCAAAACAGTGAAGTCTTCCCTCTTAGCTAAAGGCTAGCCCATCTAATCTACACCTACCTGTATCCTTAGGGTCGCTGGGCTGGGGAAGCTGTTTATGTTCCTGTTAGTAGTCATTTTGAATCCAATTAAATGCCACTCCATTTGGAAGAAACTCTTTTGGGGAGAGAATGAAGACGGCTGGAGGAGAGCCTGCAGTTGGTGTGGGCCCCATGGAAGCCCCAGGAAGGAGACTGGACCCCGGGTGCAGCTCCCATGAAAGCACACCACACGGAGATGCTCAAGGACACTCTTGTGACAGGTTCCGCTAGGTCTATGTGGCCATTTCTGTTTAAAAGGGCTTCGCGTTGCAGAGGACAGCTGTGGAGACTGGAAGCTGGTGGTCATCCGGGTGGGCTCGTCTGAAGCCCCCCCGTCCGCTGTGATCTGTCCTCAGTGGAATTCACCAGTGAAGAGGAGGGAACCATTCTAAACAGGCAGCTGGAGGCGAAGAAGGACGCTCTGTTGCAGACAAATGGTTCCAAAGCCCTGAATGAAACGGCTTTGGTGCTACCTTTGTCCAAGGCCCTTAAACTCACAGCTCTGGGGATGTTTCCTTGCTGGTTTGTTCCTTTTCAACTTTCTTTCTCCTTTCTTCCCAAACTCTGGCCTGTCTTCCAGCTCTGTTGACTACTTCTCCACGTTCTGCCTGCCTGACCCCTCCTCTTGGTCTCTGTGGCTCCACTGGGCAGCCTGTGGCACCCCCGGTGGGCTGAGCTGGCCTCCTGCCTGTCACTCCCTCCTTCTGCCCAGACACCTGGTTCAACAGCTTAGAGGCTGGACGGACCCCTGACGTACAGCTCACGCCCCACAGCAGCTGCGAGCATCCTCATCATGTTTTTCGTTACAGCGCATCAAGGCTCCTTATGCCAGCATCTCGCATGTTGGCTTCTGTGTTTGTTTATGTCATTCCCTGGCTCAGTCATAGCCCGCGTGTTTCCCTTTACCGTCCATTCCTTCCTAAGGTCCACCGCTGTAACCGTCTTACTTGAGGAGTCCTTAAAAGTAATTCCCATGTGGCCTGGGGGCCACCGGCCTCAGAACCCCAGGGAGGGGAGGAAGCTTGTGAGATGCAGATTCTGGAGCTCATCCCAACCCAGGAACCAGAACCTCTGGGGTGAAGGTCAGAGCCGGCTTCTCCAGTGACTCACGCACACAGCCTCAGAACACATATATCCCTTCTGCTCTCAAGACAAATGCTCATTTAACGGTCTACTGTTGACCAAGGACTCTGAAGCTATCATGTGCCTGTCACAACAAACCAAGTTGTGTAATTGTTCTCGTTTTGAAACTGAAGCTTCAAGAAAGGTTAAACATTCCAAATATAGTTCTCAATTGAAGTTGTTTGGAATTTATTTAAAATACCCCCTGGTGAGGGCTTATCTGGCACCTTTCAACAAAGGATGTAGAGCCGGTGACATCCAGCCATTTCACTGTAATGGGTGTGCCATGTGACTGTCCACAGCTCAGAACAGGCAGTCAGCCTTGGGAACTGGAATTGATTAAGACCACATTAAAGACCGTACTGTGTTCCCAGAGCCAGGAGAACCCTTATTTAGAACACAGGAAACTTCAGTGATGCCTTAGTGCCAAGTAGTTTACTGTACGAATGATTTACCTGTACTAGTTTGGAGTCCAGAGGTTAAAATTTCCATCATGAACTTTTTTCTTTTCCAGAAGCGTAAGCAAGATTTGGATTTCCTCTTGCATAGTGATTTGTCTTCCTGTTTTTGCCCTGTATCTCTGTAGTTTCCATCCTCTCCTGTGGGAAAGTGATTCAGCACAGAGGCCACCATCTCTAGCAGACTCCACCTGCACCCGGCCTCTCGTAAAGCCCCGAGCCACTTTGTGGCATTTAACAAATGCAGGCAGAGAATTAGGATGAGACTGACAGTTGGATTTGGAGCTGTTTACTCCTGTGTTGTTTTCTCTGGGGACGTGAATGCAGGATACGCCCCCTAGGCCCTGCCCCCCGCCCCCCCCCAACCCCGTATTCCAGCAGCCCTCTAGAACCACGGACAGGGAGAGGCTGCGGCTGGGAGTTCTGTACCTTGTTAAACTGTAAGGGAGAGTGTTGATACAGTACATGCCAACTAAGAAAGGCCGTTTTTATTGTGGTAAAAAGTAAAACATATGTAACGTAACATTTACCATTTTAACCATTTATGAGTATGTAGTTCAGGGGTGTTCAGTACATTCGCGTGGTTGTTCAGCCACCGACCACCTCCTGAACTTTTTCATCTCCCAGCTGAAACTGTACCCACAAAAACATTATGTGTTTGGGTGAGTTAAAGTCAAATGCCAAGAAGCACCTCCGTCTGTGAAAGTATGAATTCCTATAAAATGCCCATGGGGCACATTTATAACTGAGTGTCTATGGTCTTCTTAGAATTTCAGATCAAAGGGTGAGGGATTATACTTTTGCAAAAAGCAAATCACTTAGGAAATAATTGTCACTTGCTAGTGGCGTCATCGTGTCCCTGCAGAGACCCCAGGCCTTCCCTGGGGGCTGTGTCTGCGGCCCACCCTCATCCCTCTGGTTCCCGTGCACTGACCATGCCTGGACTGGAGGCTGGCAGTGAGGGCCGGGCTTCTTGGACTTCAGATCGCATGTGGAGAACCTCAGGTTAAATTAATCCAGCTCCTCTGGACACGTCAGGGCATCAGCAGTGACTCAGAAGGGTCAGCCAGCCTCACTTGTCCTCCTCCTGCTTGGGACCCCTCTGAGCTGGGAAGTGCAGCATGCAGCGTGACGGGTGTCTGTGTGTTGGGGGCGGGATGCCCTCTGCCAGGGCAGCAGCAGTGTGGCAAATCTGCTTTCCTGCAGACGTTTCTCCCTGTGCCTCCCAGACTCCAGTGAGGGGAGCCTGGAGATGGCCGGGCCCCCGTGGCTCCTCCTGTGGCTAATAGGCCTGGGACTCCCTGCTGGCAGACAGAAGAGCAGGAGAACGGGGAGGCTGGGGCTGGCGGCCATCCTTGCCCAGGCCAGTGTGCTGGTCGCGTCTTCCCGGTCCTCCCTGCAGCCCAGCCTGTCCTGGCGGTGGTGGACGCCGGGGTGTGTGTGAGCATGTCCTCACTCCCAGCCCCAACAGCCACTCTCCGCAGCCTTGGGCGTGCGCCCACCCCTGGCCTTGGCTGGCTCTCGGGTGGACTTTGGGTGGGGTGGACGTTTGGTTGAGGCCCCTTGGGGGGAGGGGGGCTCCAACACAGATCTGCCCCACGTGGCCCCTGCCCATCTCCTGCCAGCTTCAGAGACCACCAAAAAGTGTGCTTGCCTTTGGGAGCAGGTGCCAAGCAGAGGGTGCGTTGTCTCCTGATGTCACCTTTGACCTTGGAACCATCCCAGTCTTTTTGAGCATCATTTAGTGGATGGAAGTTCTTGGTGCGGTTGACACTGGAAACACGGTTCTGATGCTCAGGATCATCAGAAGGCAGAGCCTGAGGCTGGCCCACGTTTAGATTTGGGGTGTATCCGCCCGAGGACGTGACCCTCCTAAACCCTCCCTCCAGCAGCTCCTTCTGGCGGCCCTCACTGCCGAGCGTGGGGGCACGCTTAGCTAGTGAACCCTGATGGGTCTCCTGCGCTGTCAGAGTCCATCAGAGGAATTGCCAAAGCTTGACAAGCTCTCTGGCCCAGGCACTCACTGACCGGCAAGGAAGACCCTGAACTTCGTGCTGCAGGTTCCGGGGCTTCACACAGGGAGATTTACAGGTCCTTTCGCTGTGGATCCTGCTCGAGTTCCTGGGGGATTCCTGCCGACCGCAGACCATGGCGAAGGCGCATCTGAAATGAAAATGCGCCCTCCTGACCCTTCGTTCCTCTTTAAATCCTCGTCCACCTGGCGCTCCCGACCCAGTTGATCCTCTTGTGCTGTGTGCTGCCTGCGTTGCTCTGCCAGCCCCCTGGTAACGGGCAGGCGTTCCCAGGACAGTGGGTGAAGGGAGCTGCAGAAGTGGTGTCTGTTTCACAGGGGCTTGGGAGTATGGTTTCAGGGTCCGTTGTTACAGCGGGAACTTAATGAGCCCTGCTTCCTGCGTCAAGATGGTGGTTTGGCGTGTGGGCCGCCGGGACCACTGAAGACTCCAAGGGCTGCGGAGCCCTCACGGTCGAGGCAGGCATCCTCAAGTCCGTGGTCTCCCTGAGTGGGGTGAACTGTCCCTTTTACAGAGGACAAACCTGAGTCCCAGAGAGGTCCACACGACTGTCCAGGTTTCTCTGGTTTCCTCCCACGGCTGAAGTTGGGAGTGAAGAAGAAGGCTGCAGCTCTCCGGAGCGGTCAGCAGAGGACCTAGGCACTTGCACAAACCCAGCCCGCAGGCTGCGGTGTCCACTGGCCCGAGGGGCGGCGTCAGGAAGTGCCCCCGGACGGACCACAGATTCCTCTGGACGGGAGAAAGATGCGCACTGTGGTTCCTGGTCCCCGTGGTTTGCCCATCTTGGACAATCCTGCCGGTCAGGACCCTCTCCTGACCCAGACTGTCGCTGGTGAACTGGGCAGCTCCATAGAAACAGCAGGAAGATGACTCGTTCAGCTCTTAAAATCCAGGGTCTTCAAGATGTATTAAATGGAAAACCTAGGTGCAAAATTGTGTGTATAATTTGTTACGCCCTGAAACAAAATGAGGGAGTACGAATCTTTGTTCATATTTGCTTGTAGTTGCATAAATAGACCTGGAATGACGGATAAACTAGCAAAAGTCACAACCTCGAGTACGGGGTGGGGAGTGACTGCTGACGTGTCTGGGGTTTCCTTTCGGGGTGATGCAAGGGTTCAGGAATTAGGCAGTGGCGATGGTTGCACAGCCGAGTGCGCCAAAACCGTTGAACTGTACCCCTTAACGAGGGGCACTGTGGAGGCCAATCACGTGGCGTGTATCTCAGTCCTGTGGTTAAAGCATCTTCCTGAAGCAGGCATCTCGCTTGGCTTTGAGCCTCTCTGAGCCAAGTGTTTAACGCTAGCGGAGCTGCACTGGTCTTCGCCCCGTCTCGATTCGTGGACTGAGGGCCCGTGAAGCTGTGTCTCTTGCAGGGTCTTTGGGGGTGAATCAAGCGGAGGGCCCAGGGCAGGGCTGGCCCCTGGGTGCTCTGTGGTAGGGTCCCGGGAACTGCTCCCTGGGATTCACGCTCAGGAGCTGTTGGTGAGAGAGACAGCTGGAGCCGGGGCCTTGGCTGTGGGCTCGCGCAACAGAGACCTCTCCCCGTCGTCGTCACTGCCCAGCGGCCGCTGCTGCAGAGGCGCGGCTGCCGTGGGTGGGACTCAGCTGACCGGGTGCTGTGAGGCTTGTAGTGCCGGGTGGCGCAGAGACCTGGCCGCTGAGGGCAGGGGTGAGGACCTGTGACCCTCCGCCAGGCTCCCGTGGAGCTTCCGTGACCCCCTCTGCTGTGCTGGCCGGGCCTGCAGCGTGGAGGGCTGGCCATGGGAACTGCTGAAGGAGGTCTGCCTTAAGTACAGGCTTTCCTGCCAGCAGTTATTTTCGGCTGTTTCAATTACAGTTGTCCCCTCTGGTAATCGCTGTAGCGTCCCGTAAATACAGGCTGAATCACAGCCCCCGGCTGTGGAGCCAGCGCGGGGAGGGTGGACACGTGGATGGCCCCGCTCCTCCTGGAGGGGACGGTGGCCCCGCTCCTCCTGGAGGGGACGGCGACCCCGTGGGGCTTTTGAGTGGCCGCTCGGAGGAAGGAGAGCCAGTGCACGACGCCCCCTTCTCTCTGATTCGATCACGCTGTTCTTCCCACATCCTCTGCTCAGCACCTGGAATCACCTTGTGTTCAGGAGCCCGCTGTGAGCTGGGGGCGGAGCCACCGACTCTGATGGGCGTCGGGAAGCTGGCTTTTCGGAAATGCCTGACCCTGTTCTGCCCCCGGCGATCCAACCCTGCTCCTGAGACAGGCTCCTGAGAGGCCCTGTGTTTTCCTTGGAACTTGGGGGTTCATATTTCCTTGCTTTTTATCTGATCTCCTTTCTCCTACGTCATAACAAAGGTTAAGTATGAGAGGGCGGGGAACGGGGAGAGCTCTTCCTCCGGCCGACCTCCGCGAGGCAGAGGGACTGGGAAGAGCTGCCCGCCGGGGGCCCGAGCCGGGCTTAGCCGCCAGCGCACCGCCCTGGGGCTGGTGAGGCCAGGCCGTTACTGTTAATCACGGGGGGATCGTGTCTGGGCCGCGGGTCAGCACAGCAGCCCCGCCTGGAGGTGAGGGTGGACTTGAGGGTGGAGGGAACTGCCGCTTGGACCCTCAGAACGGCTGGCATCAGTGCCCCTCGAGTCTAGGTTTCTGAAAGTGTTCTACTTGGGAGAGACACCAGCCCTGTCCCCTGGGTGTCCAGAGATGTGGTGGGTCTACAGGAGGGCCTGCTCACGGCCCACTTCTCGGTAGTTACTGAGTCTGGATCTTAATTACACCGGACCGCAGACTCGGGAGGGGCAGGAGTCCCGCAAAGTGAGTGGGATGACCGAGTCCAAGCCGTCTCGCTTCTGGTGCTGAGCTTTTTCAGTTAAGCTTCTCGTCTGAGATCAGCCCCCAGAACTTGGAGTTTTTTCAGTCCGGCTCCCTTAGGACCACCAGCGTCCTCGCCCTTCTGGGTTAGTCAGTCATGGTCCTCGGACGTGACGGTGATGAAAGTGAGTCCCCGTTCCTCACCCCACCAGCCACGTGGCCTCGGGCAGATCACTTCATCCCTCTTGTGCCTCAGTTTCCTCATCTGTTAAACCTCAGTTTGGGAGGATTAAATCTTCAGAACTGTGCCTGACCCCCTAGGGCATTTTGTGAGAGTTAGCTGTTACCACCCTCCCCTTGCCCATGGCACCTGGCTGAGGTGTGAGTGACGACGGGGTGTGTGTGACGGGGTGTGGGCCCAGGGGTCCTGGTCCTTGAGCATCAGGGGTGGGGCTGGTCCTTCAGACCAGCAGCAGCCCAGCCGCTGCCCAGCACCTCCCTGGGTGCCGAGCAGCAGTGAGCCTCCCCCTCGAGAAGCTGGTTGTTTGGCCCGAGGGTTACGTGGCTCTCACACACCCATCTTCCGTGTCCTGCCCACAGGACACAGTTCCCTCCACTCTGGGGCACAAGTTAAGAGCGGTCAAGGCTGGTGTTGCACACCCAGGGCTCTCTAGGAAGGGGCCCATTGAGCAGAACCCACCCGTGTGTTGCCGGTTCCTCCCAGAAGCCAGGCTGGAGCCTGGGGCAGTCCTGCATCCTGAGCTGTCAGCCAGGCAACCCCACCATGGGACGCATTCTAATTGGGCTTCAGGGACATTAGAGTGACTCCTGTTGGATTCTTCCCCCATTCCTTAAGCTGGTTCTGAAGACCAGAAAAGATGAAAAGCCACTGGGCATGAAACAGGCTTTAGGGATGGAGGATAACATTTTATGCGTTAACTTCTGAAACAGTTGGAAGACGAGCAGCAGCTGCAGATGAAATGCTTATTAGCGCTTGATCACAGCCAACGGTTGGCATGTGCCTGCGTGTGCACGTGCCCCTGTGTGTGTGTCCTGTTGTGTCCCGAGGTCTTTGGTTGTGTGCCTGGAATGATTTTGCCCCCCGGTGGTGCGACACTTAGGTACCTTTGGGCCCAAGTGTAGCTAGATAGGAAAGACAGTGAAAGTTAATTTACCTTCATTAAAATTAGTTTTAAAATCACTTATTCCTAACACACTGAACCTTAAATCACCTTCTGCGGATATAATTGGCCATTCAAAATGGATTTGTAAGTAGAGACATTGCTACCTGTGTGCTCAAGGGAACTGATTACTGATGTCAGCAAAGCGAAGCAGCATTTACTAGACTTTTATTAATCAAGATCAGTTACTGGAAAATACCCTGAAGAGGGCAGGACCTTCTAATTCATAGTGACTACCTGATTTTCTGATAATGCACCAGAAAGAACAGTCTCCTTGGGTCCCAAGCAGGACCTGGGAGGACGAGACGCCCTGGTTTAAACACACGCACCGTCTCACGTCAGATCCTGAGCTCGACCTGGACCCACCGTGCACTTGCAGGCCGCCCAGCACAGGCAACGTGAGGAAGTAGCCCGAGAACAGGCCTGGCCCCGGTCCCCTGGGGGTATCTCCCTGGCTTTAGCTGTTTTCCCACCGCGCCAGCAGGTCAGTCGCTGTCTGATCGGCCGTGCTCATTCTCGCTCAGCTTCCCAGAGGGCTGTGCCGAGGTGGGCAGCAGGGGTGCCAGTTCAGACCTGCTCCTGTGGGGGGTCAAGGCCAAGTGCAGGCTGCTTTCCAAGGCACGAGGAGTGGGCTCGGGCTCTCGGGGCTGCCCAAGGGGAATTCAGAGTGAAGGAAGCACTGGTCCCTTGTTTGCTGATCATCGTTCTGGCCTGTGTCAAGTCTTAATTTTTGTCTTCAACAAAATAAGGATTATTTTACTTGTCAGTTGCTTATCTGATAAAGGTGTTGTTAGAGTTAATGAAATAATGTTGGCAAATTACGGCGAGCTCCCGAGCGGCGAGGTTCTGTGTCCGCGTGAAGTGTCACTGAAGCTGCAGTAGTGAGCAGCTCCCTTACACCCGCCTCTCCTCCCGGGGACTGAAAACAAGGGCAGACGTTTGGGGTCACCCCTCAAACTGCTGCTCCTTCCTTCTGCAAAGCCCGCGGTCCTTACCGTTGCCTCCTCAGAGACCCGCACAGAAGCCAGAATGACCAAAAGCTCCAGGTTTGTGGCGAAAATGGAAGCAATCCAGAATAGTCAGGAGGAAAAAGAGCCTTCAGCGAAAGTGAATGGCCACCATGTTCACGAGCGTTACAGAGCCGTCCAGTCGTGGCGTGTGGAGCCTCACCAGGGGTCTCCTGGCCCTGCTCTTGCAAGGCCTCATCCTGGGGGATGGGTGCAGGTGAGCCTGTCTGGAAGCAGAGAATGTGGACAAGCAAGCTGTGGACCCGATAAAACGCAAAACCAGATAAAGGCAAAAATGTTCAGGTTTTAATTCGTTAGTGTTGATTGTAGTCTAACTGGAGGGAGGAGAGTGGATTAAAAGTAGGGAGAAGGTGAGAATGTCTCACAAATGTCTTCTTCTTAAAAGGCGTTCTGAGGATGCAACAACTAGGAAAGCGCTGGGCTGTGTCTAGTATTTCTTTTTCTTCCCCCAAAGCTGGAAGAAACCATTTTATTTTTTGTTTTAATAAAAACTTTATTGAGAAGTAATTCCTGTATCATATAATTCACCCATTTAAAGTGTGCAGTTCACTGGTTTTTAGGGTGTTCACAGAATTGTGCAGCCATCACAACAATTGTAGAACATTTTCATCACCCCAAAAAGAAACCCTGAACCCAGAAAGCGGCTTCTTCCCAGCCCCTGACAACCACTGATCTGCTTTCTGTCCCTCCAGATTTGCCTATCCTGAGCATTTCGCATAAATGGGTCCCATCACGTGTGGTCTTTTGTGACTGGCTTCCTTCACTTGACATCGTGTTCTTGAGATGCATCCATGTTGTGTCCTGTGTCAGTATTTCAGTCCTTCTTTATGGCTGAATAATATTCCATGTATGGATGTGCCACACGTTTTTCATCCATTCCTCAGTGGATGGACACTGGGGTCATTTCCCCCGTTTGGCTGCTGTAAACATTCCTGTACAAGTGTCTGTGTAGACATATGTATTCAGTTCAGTTTTGCGCTTCCTCAAAAGGTTCAATGTGGCGTTACCACGTGACCCAGCAGTCCTACTTCTAATGATGGTTGTACTTCAAATTTTCTCACCTGAATGAATGCCTTTTCTTTCTTTTTCTTGCCTAATTCCCCTGGCTGGAACCTCCAGGTGCAGTGTTGAGTAAAAGAGTAGATACTCTTGTCCTCTTCCTGATCTTAGAGGGAAGCACCCAGCCTGTCACCTGAGTATGAGGTTTGTGGTGGCTTTTTCATGAATGCTCTTTATCAGGCTGAAGACCTAGTGTTTCTTTTTACATCAGGGGCAGATGCATCTGGGAGTGGGTTCTTAATTTCATCTTCTTCATAAAAACGACCAAAGAGAATAGAGCTACTTGACTACTAACATATTTATAAGAAGAAAATCCATAAAAACGAGAGTTAAAGCACTTTTATCAGCGTCAGCATTCACGGCACACACGTCGTTGGAGTTACAGTTCAGTGTGTGTCTGTACTTGTGGTTTCGTTGTGTGCCGTGGGCTCTCAGCTAAGCCTAGGAAAACTGAGTTGATTTCCTGAGTTAGGGAATTGAAACTTTATACCACAGCTGCATTTAGAGGATTCATTTTGTTGTATTTTCCATTCTCTTTTATTTAAAAGTTGTGTGAAAGGTCGTTCAGGCTGGGTTTGATACGGAAAGGTCATTATGCCTGGTTTGGCTAAATGCATATCTTTGTGGTCTTGGGAACGTGCTGTGCTCAAGCCTAGGAATGTCTGCAGAAACAAATGTGGGGTTTCTCCCAGCACAGAGATGGAGGGGAGAGACGGCCCTGCCTGGCGTGTGCAGCCTGCTCAGCTGCAAGTGGGCTTAGCTGGGGCCGCCCTCCCCTCGGGAGCCTGCACTGCCTCTCTGACCAGCGTGTGCCCTCAGGGCCGGTGAGACTTGTCTGACTGCAAAGGAAGGAGAATGGTGCTGGCGATTTTGTCTTCTGGGTGTCTTTGTTTTCGTTTTTAGAAGAACCCGTGGGAAGAGCGGCGTGCTTCTCCACTCTGCCCGCGAGTGGCTTTCCCCGAGCTCTTTCGTGCTGTTTCACAGCATCGTCCCCCAGCCTGCGTCTCTCTGTTGTCCTCGGCTTCCACTCCTTCCTCAGTTTCCCCGCAGGTGCTCCTTCAGACGGAGCTCACGAGGGTGGGCTGGGTGCACCCCTTGAGCGCATCCTGCCACCTCCAGGGGAGGACGCCTGTGACGCCCCCCAGAACCCTGCCAACTGCCTCCTGGCCAGCCCGTCCGGGAGGCCCAGCTGCACGCGGCAGGGGGACACGGCAGGAGGGCCTTCGGCTCCTGGGCGAGTGCCACCTTCAGCCGGGTGTCTAGCCCTGCGCCCAGAGCTAAAGCATACAGCTGTCTTCTTGGATGTTTGTCCTGCCCAAACAATAAGTGTGCATTTTTAAAGAGTTAACCCAAGCTTTGTAAGCGCTGAGAATGTGCTTTGTCTGAGGCACTGCTGATGTGGAACCGGCTTCAGGCTGTACCTCCCAGGTGATTTCCAGAGAATTGGAAAAAGTGTTAGATTAGCACCTTTTTTTCCCTGTGAAAGCTATCTTTATGCAGTTTCCGTTTGTTCTCAGAACACATTGGCCAAAATCATTACCTTAAAGTGTGAATTAATTTTTAGTGTGTATTTTCAGATATCGTTGGAAATAAATTCAGAGTTGAGGTGTCTAAACGTGGAAGATTCCTCAGCCGTGGACAAACACATGTGTTTGTTATCGGTAGAAAAGCTAACCGCTTTCTAAGTGCAGTTCCAGAGTCTGCACAGCCACTACTTTGCAAGTAGAAGGAGGGGAGAGGGGTGGACAAGCCACTGCACACCCACCACAAAGCCACCACCACCTTCAGGGACAAGGGCACGACCAGGGAGTCCGCCGAGCTGTGAGGACCGGTGGCCACCCAGCCAACCGCAGGCCCCCGCCGCTGACTCCCCGGGGTGCCACCCGTGGGCGAGCTGGAGCCATGGCTCGCTCAGCTCAGTGGGAGGGAGCCCAGGTCCCTTGCTCACCCTCACAGCCACCCTAGCCTCTACCCACACCGCCTGCCCTTGACCTCCACACACACACTCACCAGCTTCTGCTGGTTACGGTAAAAGAAACACATAGAATTAGACACAGAACCTGTCCTTTGGCCAACTTCCCTTGCCTGGCGTACGTCTGCTCGTGGGGACGTCGGGGCGCGGAAGGGAAGGCGGGGCTGCTGTTTCTCCGAGGCCCTCAGCAGAGGCGGCCTGGGTGTTTCAGGAGAGGGACGCAGTGGCTCGAGGTCCAGGGCAGCTGTCAAGTTGCAGACACAGGAGGGCTTTGAGTGCTCTGGGTGCCCGCTTCCAGCCTCAGGTTCCCCCTGACGAGGGGCAAAGGGGGCGGAGCCAGGGGCCAGGCTTCCCGAGGCCACTCATGGGTGCTCCCGGGTCTGGTTCAATGTGGGTTCCGCCGGGCAGGGCCTGGTCTGATCTCTGGGGCAGCTCCCCGGGCCAGCCCGCTCAGCAGACCCAGGGCCTGCTTCCTGCGTTCATTCCGCACGAGGAGGGTGCCGGACCAGGCCCCCGCTGGGAGGGGGGCGACTCCCGGCAGGCGAAAGGCCAGGCGCCCCTGTCTCGGCCTGCCACGGCCCCAGGCCGTGGCGAGCGGCTCTGACACTGGGTGGGGCGCTGGGCCGGGAGGGCACCCCTGTGTCCCCAGTCACGACCCAGCACAGCTGGGGGGCGGGTCCTCCGAGGGTGGCGCGGGCTCACAGGCACCCGAGCGCTGCCCCCGTGTGTCCCCCGTGTGCCGCCAGGTGGGGCGCGGACTGGGCGGAGGACGGCCACGTGCTGGTGGCCCGTCTGTGCCAGCCCGTCCGCCGCAGACGGCTTCCAGGTTTGCCCCCCAGCCCCCTCGGCCTCAGGTCCCGCCTGCAGGGTCGCCCGCTGGCCCACAGTCTTCTCCATCACATGGATATGGTGCCCCCTGTTCCCAGCGCTAACAGCAGCCCGGGGGCCCCCCGGCCCTCTCGCTGTTTGGGGTCCTGGCGGCAGGGAGCTGTGAGTGGACACGGCAAGGTCTACCCTTCAGGGAGCGTGCAGAGGAGAAGGGGTCTCTGGACGCAGTTTTGGTGAGACTGCTAAATCTGGGGGGGGCAGGAGCAAAGGCCTGCGGACTTCCTGGGTGCTTACGGCCCCACTTCGGCCAGTTCCTGGTGCCCAAGTGCGTGTAACGCACACGTGTGCCCCAGGCCTGATGTCCACCTCGGGCGTGGGCAGGACATGCCCGTCGGGGTCACTGAGGCCACAGCACCGGGAAACCAGGGGCCAGTACAGAGCCCAGTGGGGATGCATCCCTGTGCCTGGCCTGGGATGCTCGGCCTGCCCTGCAGGCCCTGGTGTCAGCACCAGGGCTGGTCCTCACAGCGACCTGACCACAGACAGACCCTCTAGGCTGCACCTTCCCCCCGCCCACCCAGGCCAGCTGTCTCCTGTGACCCACGTTTTCACGTCGCGACCCCTCGTGTGTTACCACGCGCCTTAGACGGCCTGGCTCTCAGGGGCCCCTCCCAGCTGCCGGAGACGTGTGCGTGGCAGGCGGTGTCCCCTGCAGCACTGCTGACACTTGGGCCAGGTAACCCTTCGCTGCAGGGTGTCTGTGCTTTGCGGGCACTTATCGGCGCTCCTGGCCCTCACCTACACGGCGCCAGTAGCGCCCCTGCTGATGACAGCCGCAAGCGTCTCCACCGTCGCCACACGTCCCCTGGGGGTCGGGACCCTCGTGGCCGTTCCCTGCGTTGGGTGTCATTTTCTGTACTGCGGTGATGAGGAAGGGGCTGTGCTCTCAGGCTGAGGGTCTGGCCTCCCCAGGAAAGGCTGGCCCTTGGGGTCTGGGGCGTGAGGAGTGTGTACTGACGTGGTAGGTAGGAGCTGGGCCAGGCCTACTTCTTACAGAGGTGGAGCGGCCCCATCACACTGGGCACCCTGTCACTGTGGTGTGACAGAGACAAGCAAGCTTAACGTGAGACGGTCCTGCTGGAAACTTCTGCGGGCAGCTGCCTGCCCGGCCACGGGCGGCTCCTAGCTGAGCCGCAGGTGGACTTGACCAGGGAGCTTGGAGGGAAGTGAGTCCTGGTCCCCACCCAGGGACTGGTCCGAGGAGAGCCTGGAGCCCATGTTTCCAAAGACGTGGGCACAGGCGTGGACAGGGGTCCCACCCCTCGCAGGGCTGCCGGGGAGCCCGTGTGGACCGAGCGTCCCACTCCCCAGGGTGAGAGCTGAGCGCTGCACCACGGGCCCTGCTGCGAACTCCCCCAACAAGAGCTCAGGCCGGTAGGGCTGCCAGGACCGTACCTTCAGGCAAAGTGAGCTCGCCAGACCAGGCCTTCCGGTCACTTCCGCACGGGGCACCTCAGTCTCCTTTCTGCATCTCTCGGGAGGGCGCTGGACTTTGTTACCTCTGCCTATCTCTGCGGGGAGAGAGGACCAGCTGAGTGCAGCTCTGACAGCCAGGCACACCCCTACCGCTGCCGCCTTGTCGCACCTTCGCAAAGGCCCCCGCAGCCTGCTTTCTCCTTGTCTCTTGGGGCCTCGGGGCAGCTTCCTTGGCCCTCAGACCACAGGAGCATCTGTGTTAGCTGTGTTCCGAACCAGCACGCAAGCAGTGGAGGCTCGTTCTGAAATTTGCGTTACCCAGGCCGTTTGCTCTAACGAGACAGTGTCGGGGCGCTGCGTGTTCCACGTGGTGGCGGTGAGCACCCGTCTTCAGGGGCAGCCACCGGACACTCAGGTGGCCCACGGCAGTGGGGTTTGTCGCCGTGCTCACGTACCCAGTGAGAAAACGCGGCCTTGGGGCCGAAGTGGCTCCCAGGGTGCTATGGTTGGTGCGGTGCCTCAGGCCCAGAGGCAGGAGACCTCAGACGAGACCTGCCTGGGGACCTGGGGATGGGGGAGAGGGGCATTCACTGGCGGCTCCCACCCCCGTCAGCCCTTTCGCAGTGACGTTGAAGCCCGTGGCCTGCGGAGGGCAGGACATAGTCCTGGCGAGGAAAGGGATATTCTCCCTGCGACGGCCAAGGAGACGGGAGGCGTGTTGCTGCAGTTTGGGGCACACGAGCCTGGTTGCAGAGGGGTGACTTCATCCCGCCCTGGCCTCAACGTGCGTCTGAGGCTGCTTCACCGAGACACACCTGAGTGACTTCAGTTCCCTGGATTTCCGAGTGAAAATGTTCCCCTCTAGTTAGAACTACGACTGCAGTCCTCCTAGAGGCCCCTCCCGCGGGGGACAGGCCACGGCACGAGGCCGGAAGGTTTGGCCAGAAGTCCTCCCACGTGGGCTTGAGGCGGGAACGCCGAGCTCCGATTGGTGCTTTGTGATCAGCCCCTCTTCGTGGCTTCTGCAAAAATGTAAGAATTCGGGGGGTTGGCTGTGTCTCTCCCTTGACTCGGCATGTTCTTGACTAGCTGTCTGCCCAGGTTGGGTTCGCCCTCCTCCTCCTCTCCCTCCCGAGGAGACACGGTCCCATAGGTGGCAGGACAAGATTGGGGCCACGGAAAGGGAGAGAGAGGACGCCTGATTCTCAGCATTGGCAGGCTTGGCTCGGGGAGAGACATTCAAGGAAACCATGCTGGATGCCCCCAAACGGTGCTTCTCACCCCTTCTGTCTTAGATCCGCGTCCTCTCGAAGCAGTGCAGAGCAGTCAGCCCTCAGCCCCTCCCATGGACCCCTCCCCAAGGCTGTTTCTCCACTCACCCGTATTTGTTGACTTTTGCTTCCCACCCTGTGTTATGTACGTAAAGGCTGGTTTCCCACAAGGGCTGGATAAGCGGGTTGTGCTGAAGGCGATGCTCCTTCACGCTCTGAGGGCCTCCACCCTGCTCCGGTGAGCGGGGCAGCCGTAGAGCAAAGATGACCCGAGAGTCTGGCAGGAGCCTGTGTGTGTGTGTATGTTGGCCGGTGGGGGGGGGGTGTGGGGAGCTGGGAGCTGGCCAGCAGGACACGTTAGGAATTCTCCAGGAAGATCTCTGTGGGCTCTGGGCGTCTCTGCTCATCTTTGCATTGCAGAGAACAGAAGGTTTGGGAGAAGTTTTCCTGCTGTGAATGCAGCCGGGAGTGCGGTGCTGGGGCCTTGCAGCGGGGGCCCAGGGGCCCTCATGGCAGCACCCGACTCTCCCGAAGACACTGAGTTTGCAGAGCCTCAGCCGGAGTGGGAGGCTGGGCATGCGGGACCCTCCCCCTGCTGGCATGGGGTTTTATTGAGGTTTTTATTGAGATGGTTGCAGTTTTCCGAAATAATACAGAGATCCCCGTGTACTTCGCCCATTTCCCCCCAGTCGTGGTATTTTACAAAACTGTCACATGTCTCACACATGACACACCCCGCACCTTGTTCAGGTTTGCCTAGCTTTACTCGGCACCCAGTTGTGGGTGCTGGCATGATTTTTAAGAGCAAATCACAGCAATATCTGGTAAAATTGGACACAAAGACAAGCCACTTTCCCACCTGTGGCAGGATGTTCTGCCCCGTCAGACGGCGTTTTACGCGTGCTTCCTACATCTTAGGGCGCGGTCACGGGCTACTCACATCAGCAGTGTGTGTCTGTGGGCCATGCCCGATACCTGTCAGCCCTCACGGCCGCGGCCTCCCAAGAGTGCTTTCCACCCGCGTGGAGCTGTCCTGGGGCCTGCATCCCACAGCAGGCTGCAGAAGCAGCCCTCCGAAAGCAGGCAGGCAGCAGCTGTAAGGCTGACTGTGCTTTACTCCCTCCCATTCTCCCTGCCGACCCCTCACCCCCGTCACAGCCCCTTACCCTGCTCCCCAGCCCATGTTACCTGCTGTGCCCTCTCTCAGGCGAGGCCCACGTGGGCGCTGAGATCCCAGAGCAGGTGCTAGGTTTTTTCTCTGGGGTTTGGGGGCAGTTTTTCAGCTTTGAAGGAAGTGGGAAATACACATTATAAGTAGGATAACTGGTTCTGAAAAACACTTAACGTGTTCGAAGTTTAAATGTAATTTACAGGTATATATCCGTCAGTCTTTTCTCAGGGCATGAAGTTTTCCAGGTAGAGACACTAGGAAAAACTTTATTAAAAAGCAGGTATGCTCATGCAACTCAATATTAAAAAAACAAACCACCCAATCCAAAAATGGGCAGAAGACCTAAATAGACATTTCTGCAAAGAAAACATACAGATGGCCAAGAAGCACATGAAAAACTGCTCAACATCACTCATTATTAGAGAAATGCAAATCAAAACTACAATGCGCTATCAACACACACCGGATAGAATGGGCATCGTCAGAAAATCTGCAAACCACAAATGCTGGAGAGGGTGTGGAGAAAAGGGAACCCTCTCGCACTGTTGGTGGGAATGTAAATTGATACAGTCACTATGGAGAACAGTATGGAGGTTCCTTAAAAAACTAAAAATAGAATTACCACAGGACCCAGCAATCCCACTACTGGGCATATACCCAGAGAAAACCATAATTCAAAAAGACACATGCACCCCAATGTTCATTGCAGCACTATTTACAATAGCCAGGACAATGGAAGCAACCTAAATGCCCATCGACAGACAAATGGATAAAGAAGATGTGGTACCTATATACAATGGAATATTACTCAGCCATAAAAAGGAACGAAATTGGGTCATTTGTAGAGACGTGGATGGACCTAGAGACTGTCATACTGAGTGAAGTAAGTCAGAAGGAGAAAAACAAATACCGTATATTAACGCATATATGTGGAACCTAAAAAATGGTACAAGTGAACCGGTTTGCAGGGCAGAAATAGAGACACAGATGTAGAGAACAAACGTACGGACACCAAGTGGGGAAAGCAGGTTGGGGGGGTGGGGTGGGATGAATTGGGAGATTGGGATTGACATGTAGACACTAATATGTATAAAACAGATAACTAATGAGAACCTGCTGTATAAAAAAATAAATAAAATTCAAAATGAAGAAATAAATAAAAAGCAGGTATGCAGCTACTTTAAGCGTGGTCGGGTGTCTGCTCTGATTTCTGTTCCTCACCTGTCCCTTTAGGCCGATATTCCCCCCTCTTTTAGACACTTGCTTCTGTCACCAGTCCTTTCCAGGTAAAATGTGAGCTCCACCCCCTCGCCGCTTTCTCTCTTCATCACGACCGTAGCTCTTCTCTCCTCGTCCACCTTCAAGGCTGGTCCTCATAAACCACAAACCTCTCCTCTCCTTGCAAAGCTCCTCCTCCAGGAAGCCTCTCAGGATTTACTGTCCTCTGACCGGAAAGACGTCACAGTGTCGCTGGCGCCGGTGGACCGCTGGGGTCATCGGATTTGGAGGCGCTGCCTGCGGCGGCGTCACAGAAGCAGGCCCGGCGTGGCCCGTTGTAAACGTTGACCCAAAGCTCGCAGCCCCGCTTCCAGGAAGAGCCCCCTCAGAGGCACAGTGACGGTCTTAGGGTCATCGCAGAGCGGTTCGAGCGTCCAGGTGGGCATGCGGAGGCCTCTCCCTGTGGTGTGCACCTGATAACTATGACAGAGAGAGACCTGCCCTACCTGGAGAGCGCCCAGGGTACGGTCAATGAAGGAACCAGCTGGGAACCGGGCACCAGCAACACGGACCGAGCTATGTCCCGAAGCCACACGCCGAAGCCCTCACCCCGACGCGAGGGTCTTCAGGAGGCGATTAAGGTTAAATGAGGTCCTGGGAGGGGGTCTGTGCCCTTCTAAGAAGAGGAGAGGACACCAGAGCTCCTCTCCGCCACGAAGAGGCCTCATTAGAACCCACCACGCGGCGCCCCGAGGGCGGACTCCAGGCCCCAGGACTGTGCGAAGTAAACGTCTTCTGTTTAAACCACCCGGCTCGAGCTAGCGTAGGAAGTTCCCAGTTACTGAAGTGCTGTTTTATGTATTTTCTGTATGTGGTATCATGATGGTTAATTTTATGTGTCAACCTGATTGGCGTAAGGGATGCCCGGAGAGCAGGTAACACATTATTTCCACGTGTGTCTGTCAGGGTGTTTGCAGGAGAGATGAGCCTTTGAATCCGTGGACTGAGTAAAGCAGGTCACCCCCGGCCCCCCGCAGTCGGTTAGGGGCCCAAATGGGACCAAAGGTGAAGGAAGGGCAAATTCTCTCTCCGGGAGCTGTGGGGCATCGACCTGTCTTTGCCCTCAGACATGGAGCTGCTGGGTCCCCAGCTCGCCTATGGCTGGGGGCCGCCTTGGCACCCATAACCGCCGGAGCCAGTTCCCGTGAGAAGTCTCCTCTTACGTCTGTGTCTGTATGTGTCCTGTCGGCTCCGTGCCACCAAGAACCCCACGAGTACGGATACGTTTTAGTCGCGCTCAACAGCCTGGGAAGGTGTGCACGAGACAGTGACTAGGAAGGAGGGCCGTCGGGCCTTTTCTTTCTGTTTTGTGTGTTTAATCCGCTTGATCCAACCTGCGTGCTGTTCTGCTGCCAGCGCGTGCTGAGCGCTTTCTGTGCACGTTGTTTCAATGAATGAACCAGCAGAGGATAGTGACTTTTCACGATGCTGCCTTTACCCCTGCCGAGGGGCTCACGTTGCTCCCAGCCACTGGCGCAGTGCCACAGGCGAGCACCTGGGTCCCGTGCCTAGTGGCGTCTGCCTCTAGCCTCAGTTTCCCCGTCTGTCAAAAGAAGGTACCCTGGGCCTCGGGAGCCGTGAGGCCTGAGGAGGACGGGGTGGGAAGCGCTTAGTCGGCTTGGCCTCCGGGAAGGTTTGTTCCTGGCTGACCCGGCCTCTCCAGGCCTCAGGAAAGCCGCCCGAGGGGCTCCTGGCCCGCCTGACTTGCCCGTGTCTGTGGGCCTGAAGGGTGGGCTCTGAGCACCCACAGAGGGTTGGAGAGGACGGCTTCCACTTCCTGGCTGCAGGCGTCTTTGCGTTCTTCCTCCGGAGCCCTGGGGGAGGTCGAGCGTGGCTCAGAAACGGCAAACAGCTCTCCGGGCTGAGCGGGCTGAGCTTCAGCCCGGGCTTCTCCCGTGTCCTGAAGACATAAAGCTTCACTTGTCATTGACCTCAGTGGTTCTGCCAGCAGCCTGGACCCTGCATCTCAGTGGAGACTTTCGCGTGCTGCCCAGAACTGGCCACACAGGACCCGGCACTCTTCACTGTGGGCTTTGAAAGCATCTCAGCAAACCCTTCGGGGAGTGGCCCAAACATCTCCCAAAACTCGGGCATGGGGCCTCCCTGGTGGCGCAGTGGTTGAGAGTCCGCCTGCCGATGCAGGGGATACGGGTTCGTGCCCCGGTCTGGGAGGATCCCATATGCCGCGGAGCGGCTGGGCCCGTGAGCCATGGCCGCTGAGCCTGCGCATCCGGAGCCTGTGCTCCGCAACGGGAGAGGCCACAACAGTGAGAGGCCCGCATACCGCAAAAAGAAAAAAAAAAAAAAAAAAAACTCGGGCATGGCTTCCTTTGGCAGAGAAAGGTATTTCAGAGTTGACTTTATTTTTACTTTGAGGTGGCTTTCAAGACCCGATCCATTGTTTGAGGCAGCTTTTAACAGAAAATACCAAGTGTTGGTCTGAGTCTTGTTTTCCTGGTAAACTTGTTCAGGCTCCCGGTGTAAACCACCCTCACACGAGGCTGGGAAACTGGAAGCTGAGCGCCATACTTAGCGTCTCAAATTAGGACTTTCTACATTGTGTGGTTGGTTTGTTCATGTTTACATCATGCTTGTTCCAGACAGCTTCTATTAACGCCTGGTATTTTGTGTTGGGCCTCTTCTCCAGAGAAGCCAGAAAAGAGCTCCTAAGACCAGACCCCACACACAGGGTGTTATTTATGTTTCTGTTTTTTCAAACCAGGGCCACAGCTACTTTTGTTTGCTGCTTTACTTAGAAATACACAGGGACATGACCTTGGGTTAGGGAATGGTTTCCTAAATATAATACCAAAAGCACAAGCAACAAAAGAAAAAATAGATAAATTGGACTTCATCAAAATTTAAAACTTTTGTGTGTCAAGGGACACTATCAAGAAAATGAAAAGATAACCCACAGAACAGAATATTTTAAAGTCATATATCTTATTAAGAGATTTGTGTCTAGAATATGAAGAACATTCTCATCAATGATAAAAAGACAAATTGAAATCTGAATTTGTCAGATTTGGCAAAGGATCTGAATAGATGTTTCTCCAAAGAAGATATTCAGATGGCCAGTAAGCACATGAAACGATGAAAGACAGATAAAAACAAATGTGGAGAAGCTAGAACTTTCGGGCACTGCTGATGGAAATAAAAAATAGTGCAGCCACTGTAGAAAACCATTTGGTGAGTCCTCAAAAAGGTGAAAGTATAGTTACCATACAACCCAGCGATTTCACTCCTAGCTATCTACCCAAGAGAAATGAACATATATGTCCACACAAAAACATACATAGCAGCATTATTCACAATAGCCAAAAAGTGGAAACAACCCAAATGTCCATCAAGGAGGCATGGATTTTTAAAATGTGGTCCATCCATACAGTGGTATATTTCTCAGCCATAGAAAGAAATGAAGCACTGATAAATGCTACAGTGTAGAAGAACTTGAAAATATTATGCTCCGTGAAAGAAGTCAGACACAAAAAGCCACATACGGTATGATTCCACTTATATGAAGTGTCCAGAATTGGCAAATCTATAGAGATAGAAGGCAGATTAGTATTTGCTCGGGGTTGGAGGGAGGAAGCCGTTTTGCAGGGCGGTGCTTCTTTTTGGGGTGATGAAAATGCTCCAGAGTTAGTGGTGATGTTTCCACAACACTGTAAATTTACTAAAAACTTCGGGACTGTACATTTTTAAATGGTGAATTTTATGTTACATGAATTTTATCTCAATTTTTTTTTTTAAAAACACCTTTTTTTAAGCCAGATGCACAGGGAGCAAACATGGGCTGGTGAAGTAAACAGCCGGGCGGTGCCTGTTTCATGGACCACTTGGTGCTCCCTGCTGACACCGCCCCCATGGACTGGGGCAGAGTTGGGGGCCTGGAAGCTCCTCTGTCTTAGAGGTTTTCTTGGGTGGGGTCGGGGGCCTGTCGGGGGTGTGTGTGGAAACACCCACCTGGGATGACGATGCCCTCTAGCTGTGTCCATGGTTACCTGCTCGCGGCTCACAGAGGAGCAGGTGGGCGTGGCCTGAGTCTTTGCTGAGACGGTTCTAGTGGGGAATGCTGACACTGGTCACCTAGGGGTGGGGCTACAGCTTTGGGGGTTTGCTGATTATTCTTTGCTTCCATTTTTTCTATAATGAATATGGATGGTTTGGGTTAGCTTTTTAATAGAATGAAATACTAGACGCCCAGAAGCAAAAGAAAATGTAAACTCTCTTCCTTTCCTTGCCCTGGACTTGGGGTGGGGGGCATTCCAGAAACAGCATCCTAAGTAAGTTAAGAATTCTATGCCCTCGTTACAGAAGACACTACCCAGGGGAAAACTAGTACAGTCGACCCTGTGTATCCACGGGTTTCACATCCATGGATTGAACCAGCCGAGGATCAAAGGGGATACGGATGCAGAACCCACGGATACGGAGGGCCGACTGCACTGGGCCATTTTATGTAAGGGGCTTGAACATCGCAGATTTTGGTGTCCACGGGGGGCCCTGGAAGCAGTGCCCCTTGGATACTGAGGAATGACTGTACTGTGTTTTGTTTTTTGTTTTTTTGTCAGAAGAAAGCTTGTTGTCAAGCACCCAGGCTCTCTGAAGCTCATGTGAGGAGAGTTCATTTTGAAAGAACGTGCTTTAACGTGAGAGGGAAGGAGGGCCGGAGGACTGGCCACGTGACTAGCGAGGTTTCTCCCCGAGGCCCCTGATCGCGCGCTCATGCCTCTTTCCCTTCCTCCATCTGTGGCGAGTCCGAGGTGCCCCTGTTCCCCCACCTTCCAGCTCTCACTGGCACCTGAGTCCCTGCCTGTTTTCAGCGTTCTTAGACTCTCTGTGCACACCTAGCAGACAGGTGTGTCTCGGACCACCTGCTGGGAGCTCGGCCTTACCTGAGCACCGCATGGCATCCTGCTGGACCAGTCGCCTGCTTGGCAGATACAGGCCCCGGGGTCCTAGTCCACGTTGAGATGGGTTACAGATAAGTTAGTACTGCTAAGAACAAAGCACTGAAGATGTTTAGAGTTTACCGAAAAGGGTGGACCCACAGATATGATTCTAAGGAAACTGTGTCGGTCAGTCAGCTCTTGGGGGAGGGTTATAGCCCTCCCAGACCTGACCCAGGTGGGGACAGAGGTGCTGGGAGCTGCTCGGGGACACCAGCCTGTCTCCCAGTGCCAGCGGCTCCCAGGCTGGGGCGCCCTGCCGACCACCGTCTGCAGCTCGGCCAAGCCACAACCAGCCTCTGCGTGAGATGCACAGTAGAGCTCGTCCCGGTGAAGCTGGGACAGGAGGGCGGGAGGGCAGCTGGCGGCTGGCAGCTGTGCCGTGGACAGAGGCAAAGACCCAAGAAGAAACAAGCGCCTGGGAACAGAAAACAAGCACAGGAGACCCCTCTATGCCCGTTAGAACAGATCTCCTCACCTGAGAAGCACAAGCCCCAGAAGCCGGCTCTAGTTCATGGACACACCCTGCCCTGGGGTGTCAGGGAGCTCACAGCCACGAGAAGGCCCCACCCCAGGAGCCCTGTGAGTGATGCCCAGGCCCCGCCTCTGGGTGCCCTCCTTCCAAGCCTCCTGACACTGGTCTGGGGGTCACTGCGGCCAGGGCTGTCTGTGGCGTCATAGCATGGATCTGCCGCCCCCCGTCCCCTAGATGGGCCTCGGTGACCCAGAACTACCCGAGTTTCTCTGCTGGGATGAGTAGCAGACGCTCAAGACACGTGCGAGTGGCCATGCCGAGTCCCCCAGAGCCTGCGTGCAGCCCTGGAGGACAGGTCTGTGTCTGCTGTCGGCAGGGATCCTAGGATCACGACTCTGAGAGGGGCCCCGAAGCTGTCAGGAGGCATCTCGCCCTGAAGCAGCGCCTCACAGCCTCGTCCGGAGAAGGACTGAAACGCGTGTTTACCTTTGGGAGGGGTCCTAGGACCACAGCTCCAGGGGGGCCCTGATGGCCCGAGCCCGACCCAGCCCCGCTCAAGTCCTTGTTTCCAGAACGGGCTGAATCATCTCGGGGCAGGAAGAGACAGCCTGACACACACCGACAGGTGCTGGGCTGGAGGAGCCATGCGTTCCTTGATCCTCGATCCCTGGAGCTGTTTACCGCCCTAGGCCTGATGCTGCATTCGTTTTGAGTCATTTCTTAGAAATGCTCTTTAAACTTCCTTTGAAGCTGGAGCCAGCCCCGATAGAAGCAACCGTGATGCCAGGACCGACGCTCAGAGCACATTCAGCCAGTTCCTGAGCTGTGGGCCCCCGGGTGCCCTGTGGAGCCGTCCCAAACCCAGAGGACTGCACTCCTGGGAAAGGTGGGGGACTAACCGGGACGGCGTCCTTTGAGGAAAACTCAGGGGGGTGGGGGGACAGCACCTGGGAGTGGCCCAGCTGAGTCCCTCAGCCCAGCAAATCGGATGAGCCGGGAGTAGCGAGACGGCTGGCTGCGCGGCGGGGGGCCTCCAGGGAGTCCGGCTCCGCGAGTTCATCTGGGGGCGCCTGGGGAAAACAGAGCAAGGAGACAGGTCCCAAGTCTGCTCGACAAGGTTTGTGGGGAGGGAGAGAACTGCAGGACTTCCGGATTCCTTTTAATATGTGGCATGTTTTGTTTTTCAGCTTATGTGGCAGACTTTTAAAATGTTGACATTTCCAGTGTCTCTAAGAATGAAATCTTGCTCTGACTTGTGTTTTGATCTAGTGGTGCCGTTCTTCCGGGATGTCTTTTGTATGTGTCGGCAGTGTTTGCTTAATTGTGGGAAGGGGACCTGTTTGGCCGTAACTACCCGTGGACAAGCCAAGACTGGAGGAGGTGTTTGCGTGCAGCCAGGCTGATGGCTGATTAAAGTCACCCGTGTGAGCCTCCCGTCCCCGGTGTGGTACGTCACTGAAAGGCCCCCAGCTCTCTGCGGCCTGTTCTCCGGCCTCCCCCCCCCCTTCCCTACATCCCCCTCCCTCCTCTCACTTTTTGTTTCTAGAATCCTTTTACGTAGATGCCAGCAGCTATTTGCTGGCACCACTTCCTGCACCGCGTGGCCCGGGATGCTCCTCTGTGTGGCCACGCAGCAGACTCGCAGCAGCTCTTGTGATCCTGGTGGCAAATCGGGCTCGTTAGGGAGCGGTTCCTTCTCCTCGTGGTGCTTTAAAGTCAGGTAACTGTCCTGGGAAGGAAGGAGGCCTCCTCAGCTTGTGTCTGGAGAAGCTGAGTCAGCAGCAGCAGGATGGGGGCAGTGGGGGCCCGCTTACTGGACAGAAGGCAGGGCGCCTGGAGAGGCCTCCCCTCCCCACAGCCCTGGTCTGTCTGATCCTGGAGGAAGGGCGCCACTGAGCGCCCGATGGGGCGGACGGTTTCTGCCAGGCTGAACGGCGCCTTGGTTTCTGCATCTGTCTGGCATGTCCCCCCTCGAGCAGTTACGGGAACATAAGGGAGCTGTGGCTGGAGCGTGGCCTGCAGGCTCGAGGCGTCCAGGCGCTGAGGTCTGGCACTGCCTGGCCGAGGCCGCGCCCCCAGCCCCCTGCCCTCGGCCTGCCCAGCTTGCCTTCTCTGGATGCAGCCCGGCTCTGCGGAAAGTGCACCCTGAGCCGTTTCCTTGTACCACCTGCAGACACACAAGACCATTCCTGGAACTGCAAATTAAAGCGGCATGGGTGGTGTTTTCTCACGTTTGTGCTTCCATTGTGATGTGCTGATTGAGTGCCTTCAGACTGGGAGTCCTGGTGATGCGCTGGCCAGCTGACCTGGCGACTCACATCCGGGCATCTGCCCTAAGGAAACAGTCAGAGGAATGTACAGCCACCTCGTTGTTATTTGTAGGACTACAAAGTAATATCAAACCAAATATCCAATTGTGAGGGATAGATTAGACAGTTGCAGGCAAATCCATATACTGGTGTCTTATGTAGTCTTTAAAAGCAGAATATTTACTGAACAGATGTTCCTGACGTGCAGCATTAATAGGGAAAGCATCACAACAGGGATGCTGCACGAGCCACACACACACAGGGACGCAGCACCAAAAGGTCAGAAAGAGCATCGCAGCGCCGGGGGCCAGATGAGCTTGATGCTGTGTGTGTGCACAGCTTGGGAAGTGTAGCAGTGAGCATGTATTGCTTCTGAAATCAGAAGAAAAAGTGTTATTGAAAGCACAACCAACACCCAAAAGAGCAGCGGTAGGGAAAACGGGTGTCCTTTCAGACAGGGATCCCCCAGACTCGGCCTGGGGTGGAACCGCAGGCCTGACCTCTGCTGGCCAGCTCGGACCGGGTGTCTTCCACGCAAGGGCAGCCGTGGCAGTGGGGGAGTTCACTGCCGCCCCCCGTCCGTCTGGGTCAGCGGGGCCCCTGGGCGCGGACAAGGCATGACCACTCGGCACCGTGATCCGGCAGGTGGTGGTTCGGCCTCAAGCTGTGTCCAGGGTGCTGGGCAGTGTGGACTGAGGTTGGGCTGGAGCTTCTCGGGGCCACCGTGGACTGACCTCGAGGGCCCACACAAGGCAGCAGGAGAACACACAGACCCAGGGAGGTGGAGCGACCCGGGGGCGCCCTGTGCTTCCCAGAGGGGACGGGGTTCCAGGCGCCGAGTGCCGGCCCCCCCGCGCACAGGCCCCTTCTCCAGGTCAAGTGTGTTAGCAAGCGGCCTGCAAAGCCAGACCCAGGGAGGGGGGAGGTTGGGTGGGAACTCTTTGTGGGAGAGGGGACGGAGAAGGGTGTGTGTGGTGACTCCTGGACTCCCACCCGGCTTCTGTCTGTCTCTTGGGGGTCCCCTGCCCACCTGCCGTGCATTACTTTAAAGGGAAAGCAGGCCTTTAACTGTGCCGCTGCTTACAGCACAGTGACTTGCAGCCTCCTGGCACTGCCTAGGCTGCTGGCCTGTTCTGCCCGTCACAGAGAGCTGCTCCGGACCCTCTCCCGGGCCTGTTTTCTTCCTGGCACAGTTGCTGGACGTTGCTCTCGGCTGCTTGTTCTCCTGACTCTGACGCTGGACTGGGGCTCTGTGACATGGAGGTTCTGTCTGTCTGTCCTGTGGTCACAGGTGCGGGCAGGTGGCGGGGAGTGAGGGACCATCCCCCGGCCTCTGGGGCAAACCGAGGTCTCCTCAACCTGCCAGGCTGAGCCCCCATCTGAGCTCTGTGTCTGGGGTGCTCGCCCGGCCAGCTGGCCAGGGCTGGCCCTCAAGTCGGGGCTGCGAGGGCCACGGGGAGATGGTTCCAAGCAGTTCTAGCTGCTTCGACGGCTTTTTGACCACTAATATACCTAGTTTACTTTTTTTTTTTTTTTGCTGTACGCGGGCCTCTCACTGTTGTGGCCTCCCCCATTGCGGAGCACAGGCTCCGGACGCACAGGCCCAGCGGCCATGGCTCACGGGCCCAGCCTCTCCGCGGCATGTGGGATCTTCCCAGACCGGGGCACGAACCCGTATCCCCTGCATCGGCAGGCGGACTCTCAACCACTGCGCCACCAGGGAAGCCCCCTAGTTTACTTTTAAAGAAAATGGTCGGTGCTACTGAGGGAGTAGTTGTTATGTGTAAGAACCATAGACGGATTTCTAGCCTTTTATGCTTTAAGGCATTTTTTTAAATGAACAGACTTTATTTTTTAGAGCAGCTTTAGATTTATAGAAAAATGCAGCAAAAGTACAGAGAGTTCCCATTGCCCTCTCTCCCTACTGATGGCATCACATATTAACGTGTTACACTGTTACAGCTGGTGAGCCAGTATTGATACGTTACTGTTAATTAAAGTCCGCAGTTTACATTAGGGCCCCCTCTCGGTGCTGTGGTGTTCAGTGAGTTTGCCACGTGCACGGTGACCCGTGTCCATCACACCAGTTCATGCAAAGGATTTTCACTGTGCTGAAGACCTGTGCTCTGTTTCTCCCTCGCCCACTCCATCCTGGGCAGCCACGGGTCTGTCTCTTCAGTGTCTCCACAGTTTTATCTTTTCCCGAGTGTCGTCTAGTGGGAATCACACAGTGCGCAGCCTTTTTGGATTGGTTTCTTTCGCTTAGTTATAGTTATAGAACTTTTTAAAGTTCCTTCTTCTCTTTTCATGGCTTGATAGGTCATTTCATTTTATTGCTGGATAATTCTCCATTGTCTGGCTTTACCACGGTTGATCTACTCACAGTTTGGTTGCTTCCAAGTTTCGGCAATTATGAATAAACCTGCTGTAAACATCCACGTGTCAGTTTTCGTGAGGACATAAGTTTTCGGTTCATCTGGGCAAATACCAAGGAGTGCTGGATCATATAGTTAGATTATGTTTAACTTTGTTAGAAACCACCAAACTGTCATCCTGCAATGGCTGCACCATTTTGCGTTCCCGCCAACAGCGAATGAGAGTTCCTGTTGCTCCGCGTCCTCGTGGGCATTTGGTGTTGTCAGTGTCCTGGAGTTTGGCTCTTCTATTAGAATGGCCAAACTGATAGGGGTGTGGTGGTATCTCATTGTTGTTTTACCTTCTATTTCCCTGACGATGTGATGTGGAGCATTTTTCAGGTGCTTATTTGTCATTTGTGTATTGGGCGAGGTATCTGTTCACACTTTTTGCCCATTTTTTAATTGGGTTGTTTGTTTTCTTATTGTTGAGTTTTGAGAGTTCTTTGTGTTTTTTAGAAACAAGTCCTTTATCAGATGTGTGTTTTGAAAATATTTTCTCCCAGTTTGTGGCTCTTTTTTTTTTTTTTTCCATTCTCTGTGTCTTTAACAGAACAGAAGTTTTTATTTCAATAAAGTCCCATTTATGCATTCTTCCTCTCCTGGATCATGTTTTGGTGTTGTATTTAAAAACTTGCTGCCAACCCAGGGTCACCTAGATTTTCTGTGCTGTCAGCTTCTAGGGGTTTTACAGTTTCACATTTACATTTAGGTCTGTGGCCCCTTTTGAGTTAGTTTTTTGAGGGTTGTGAGGTCTGGGTCTGAATTCACCTTCTGCATGTGGACATCCAACTGTTCCAGCACCGTCTGTTGAACAGACTGTCCTTTCACCATTGAATCACCTTTGCCCCTTTGTCAGAAAGATCGGTTGAGTGTCTTTATGTGGGTCTGTTCTGAGCGCTCTGTTCTGTTCGGTTGCTGTTTCTCTATCCCTTCACCACAACCTTATGGTGAGTCTTAAAGTCGGGGCGTCGGTCCTCCGGCCGTGTTCTCCTCCTTCAATTCTGGTCCTTTTGCTTTTCTGTGTAAACTTTAAAATCGGTTTGTTGACATCCACACAGTAAAATGTTTACTTATACTAAGGGAATAACTTGGTTTGATATATGTACCATCTGATGATTTTTAGCCTTTTATACTTTAAGACATTGTTTCCTGTTCTTCATAATCAGAGGGTTTGGGGCTTTGGCAGGGGGGAGTTGCTAATCTTTATGAACTCCGTGATTGTTTTTTAAGCATTTTTACTGGTCATCTGGATTTTAAAAAATTCTCAGTGAATTTTTAAAATAAAATTTCAATTTAATGTCCAGTTTCTAGTGAATTGCCAAAAAACAATTTGCTTGAAAGGGAATACTATCCGTCCACAAGTTCCCGTATTTATAACATGGAAAATACCATGGATACCCTACGTGATTCTGCGTTTTCCAAATTTAAAAGTTTCAAGTTTAAAAATTTTAAAGTTCCTTTCATGTAACTTGGTCGATTTTCCAGAGTAGACCTGTCCCAAATGTGCATGAAACAGGGTAGCCAGCGGAGCTGCCCACGGCACGGCGCCTTCCCCGGCCGCGCGGGCGCCTTGCCGCTTCCCTCCCTCTGCCCGGCCCCCCCTTCCTCCTACTGACCCTGCCCCGGGGGCCCGCACAGCCCTCCGCCTGGGCCCCCGTCAGCCCCTCCCCAGCCTCCCCTCAGCTGGCCTGCGTCCCCGCGTTTCCTGGACACGGCTCCCTCCTCGCGGGGGAGGGCCGGTCCCTAACCAGCGCCCAGAGGCACTTCAGGTCACGGCTCAACCGAGCGGGAAGGGACCCCCTTCGCCCTCACCCTGCCCGTCTCCTCTCCGTCGCCTGAGGAGTGCTCCCGACGGGGCCTGCGCCCACCTACCCGTGTCCTCGCATCCGCCAGGCCCTCAGGGCCTGAGCGCGCTCCACGCGGGCAGAAGTGGAGCACGTGCAGGTGGCGGCTCTCCGGCGGCTGTTTTGTGGCAGCGGGTTTGCGGCCGGTCAGCCGGCCCTCAGACCCAGGACGGCCCCAAGGAGCCCCCTCGCACCACGAACGTGTGTCACGCGCGGCGCGCTGAGTGGCCTTGTCGCCCGTGAGGAAGGACTGCAGAGCCGTTCAGCCGGCCCTCCTCCCGGACACGAGCTGCCCGGCTGGACCTGGGCCGAGGAGGGAGACGCGCTCGGGAAGCGGCCAGGCTTCTGTCTCCCCTCCTCCGAGGGCGTCTGGAAACAGAGGAGGGGAGGGGACGTCGTTTCACGTGAGTGTAAAGGTGAAACAGGAAAGGGGGAGGGCGGGGGCCATGCGCCCAGAAAACGGGGGCCTCCCTTCATGGCTGACTGCGTGGAAAACATACGATCGAACACGCTGCGGGATAAAGAAGCCGTGACCGTGTTGCTCTGGCGGAAAGGTGTTCCGGGAACCAAAGCCGGGGTCTTAGGAGCGGGACATTCTAGACAACAAGTTTCGTGTTTGAGATGCTGGTGCCCGTGCGACGGCTTCTGTGTGAAACCACCTGAGCCGCAGGGCTGCCCCGCCGCTGTCGGCACCGGGCGTCTGGCCGGAGCTTTGCCGTGCTGCTTAGGACGTGGAAGGACGGAGGGAAGCCGCCTGGGACCTGGGCGCGGGGCGCTGGCCACGGGACTCGGGGTGAAGCCTGCGCGCCCCGCCTCGTGAGGCCGCCTGCTCTGATGCCGCCGCCGCCGAGACTCGTTTGCCTTCCGTTCAAACCGCTTGCCGGCCTCACGCCAGCCGCCTCGTCGTTCAGAAGCAGCCGTGAACCACGTGCATCACCTGAGGCTCTCGGGCTGCGTCCCAGGCCAGGGACGGAACCTGCCCGGCACAAGTCCCAGCATCAACCTGCCTGAAAAGCAGGTCCCCAGGACCCCGAACGCGCCCACCCGGGGTCGTGTCTGGACCGCCTCACCTCGCTGCGAGTCCCCGCCAGCCACACCTGCGAAAGGAGGACAGGAGTCCCTGAGCCTGGAGGACACGTCGACGGCCGACCGCGTGTGCCAGCCTGGCCAGGCCACGGGGCCCAGAGGGTGGGCGTTTCGGAGCGTTTCCGGAAAAGGTGAGCATTCGAGTCAATAGACTGAGTGAAGTAGGGTGGGCTTCATTCAGTCCTCTGAGGCCTGGATGGAACGAAACGGTGGAGGAAGGGAGAATTCTCCCTCTTTCTGCTTGGCTGGGGAATCCTCCTCTGCCCTTTGACATCAGTGCTTCCGGGTCACCGCTGGCTCACCTGGGTCTCCAGCTTGCAGACAGCAGGTGGTGCGACTTCTCGGTCTCCATAATTGCCTGAGCCACTATATAATAAATTGTTCTCTGTACCTACCTACACACACACACACACACACACACACACACACCCCACACACACACACACACCCCCACACACACACACCCTATTGGTTCTGTTTCCCTGGGGAGCCCTGACCAACGTTTCAGGGATCTGAGACACCTCCCTTCCAGAGAGAGGATCTGCACTGGACAAAGCACACAAGGACAGGGTCACTCCTACCCGATTCTCGCCAGCATCCTCTCCCAGCCCCCGGGAATGTGGTGAAGGCTCTCCTCAGGGCCCGCCTCTCCCAGGCCGTTCTGGACCCCGTCCCACCCTCCAGGGTGCACTTCTCTGGGCCCCTGGACCCAGGCTTACTGCCCCGTCCCCAGACCCCCGAGTCTTCATGCTTCCGTGCGTGTTCATACGTGTTTCCCGGTAGACGGGGCACTCCCAGGATGGGAACCACACACCAGCACGTCCTCTGCTCCTGACACCCACAGGCCCATGAGGTCCCCAGATGGACCTGCTCACTTTGGACAGGGTCTTTGCTGGAAGGAACGAGCACCCGGTATGGTACCTTGGTTCCCTTTAGATTTGCTGACGCTCCTTTGGAGGCACCGCTGAATAAACCAGGGCGGTTGGGCACACAGGGTAGGGTCAGCATGAGTGTTAGTTTTCAGCCAGCATGATCCGGGTCAGATGCTGGGCCTTCCAGTGTTTGTGTTCAGAGGCTCCTCAAAGGAAGGAGGCCGAGTGGTAGAGAGGTGGCCGGGTCAGCCTTCAGGCTCCAGCCCCACCAGCTAAGCCCCTTCCCACTTCCCCCGCCATCCTCGGAGGTGAGCAGGCCTCCTCGCCAGCAGACGGAGAAAGGCTAGAAGGTGCTGCAGCTGGGACCCAGTCTGGCTAACAGTGTGATCAGGGCCCACGAGGCGGCTGCCCCCTCCGGCCCTGGGCCCGCAGCCCTGACCTCATACTCACTCCTGGTCTGCTTCTCTGAGGTCACCAAGATGATGGGAACAGGCTTGTACATCATCACCTGTGGCTACAAGAAGCAGGAGTGGGGCCTCCCTGGTGGCGCAGTGGTTGAGAGTCCGCCTGCCGATGCAGGGGATACGGGTTCGTGCCCCGGTCCGGGAGGATCCCACGTGCCGCGGAGCGGCTGGGCCCGTGAGCCATGGCCGCTGAGCCTGCGCGTCCGGAGCCTGTGCTCCGCAACAGGAGAGGCCACAACAGTGAGAGGCCCGCGTACCGCAAAAAAAAAAAAAAAAAAAGAAGAAGCAGGAGTGGGCTGAAATAAGCAAGTTTCCCCCCCACTTGTCTGATGATCTCTACTGAGGACATTAGCAGAAAATGGAAAATACTGTTTTGTTTGTAAATAATAAGCCACCACTGAGCAGCTGTGTTTTCTCATCTGGCAGCTAATTAAACCTCAGGATGGAAGCGTGGTGCCAGGCCCTACCCTGAACAGGGAGATTGTAATTAATTGCTTACGATAAACTTATTGAACTCTAAATTTAGATTCTAAAGGAGCGGGGTGGTATGTGTAGGAATGTGCCTTTAGTTTGATAACACCGAGATTCAGTTTCAAACATTCATCTGGTTCAGCTTGAGAATTTTACCATTTCAAACAGATTAACAATCTTAGTGTTGAAAAACTAGTGTGTAACAATAACATGTTCACGGGAAAAAGTGTCAAAACAAACACTGTGTCAAAAACGTCAGGGTCATTAAGGAAGTAACCATACCCTGCTGATGTTATGCTTCCTGGATGGAATTAACAGCGATTTGAACAAAAAACCTGTGGCATATTATTTGAAAGTAAGGGCTGCTTTTTCTTACAGGAACTTTCTGACTTACGGTTAGACAAATATGAGAAATACTTAACAACAAACGGTAAAATCTCCCATTTCCTGAACTACGTTTTCATCAGTGACTGAGCGTGCCAGCTACGGCTTCCAGCCCTGAAAACACTAATAATTCACCCACGCCGAGAGGGTGCAGCTCTGAGGCCTTCCTGCCAGCTCTCCGCCCTTCTCAAAACTATCTAATTCCAGGACATTCCACCAAGCTGAGGAGTCCTCCTCATGACTGCAGGCTGGGGAGGCAGGTCAGATCAGCAGGGGCGTCCGCACACAGGTGCCCCCGCACACAGGTGCCCCAGGCTGTGTTGCCTCCTTGGGTTATCCAGGGCATGGGGCCAGGACTGCTGCGGAAAGACCTCGCAGTCGCGCTCCTGGGCTTGTTCTGTTTGGGGTGGGCGCCACTGGCTGGAGGGACACAGCGGTGATGCTTGGGCGGCGTGTGGCCTAGTGCCCGCCTGGCCGTACAGCCTCAGGTAGCGAGCGAGGCTGTGTTGTGTGGGCAGCATTGCAGGCGGGCCTGCCTTCATTTCAGAAGGAAAAATACAAGCGGAAGAGTCACAGCATTTGTTTCCACGTCCAGATGGTGACAGGGGTAGCTTTTTCACTCAGGAAATAAGTAGCAATGATAAATGATGGTTTCTGGCAACTTCCTAGAGGTTAGTCATTCAACACCATTAAAAACATTTATCAGCGTGAAGTTGGCTGGGATTTTTATATTGTTGTCTGTGGGCCAGCGAGGCCCCCTCATACCTGTCCTCTCCGTTAGGGTCCGGGAGGCCCAGGACCAATGGTTCTGTGCCCTGAGGCTGAGCAGCACTCACACACGACACTGGTGGGGAACAGTACGGACCCTTCAAAAAACACTCCGACAGCAAAGTGAAAAGCTGTAGCCCTCTAGGAGAAGAGAACGTGTCATGGAGGGAATGCCCTTGGACTCTGAAGGGTTTGGGTTCCAGAGGAGGGGGGACGTGCATCTGCTGTAGTTTGGCCTTGGCATGACGGTGGGATGAGCGTGTCAAGAGCATGTAAGCAGGTAGGGAGGAGAGCTGTGGAGGACACGCTCAGGCAGCTGAGCGGTGGGGGGGGCGCGGTGGTGCGTGAGCGCGGGGGGGGGCGCGGTGGTGAGTGAACGCGGGGGGCGGGGCGCGATGGTGCGTGAGCCCCAGCAGGCCTGGAGCGCAGATGGGGACGCGGCCCAGGGCAAGGGCCGAAGGGGAGGGGGCCGGGACCACAGAATGAGAGCACCCCCATCAGACTGTGACGGACTCAGCTCCTAGTGTCATGGATTTTCTCTGTTGTTTTCAGGCTTGTTGAGTCACTTCTTATCTTTATTCCTTCCTTCCTTCCATCCCTTGGGCTTGTTTTGCTCTTTCTCTAGGTGTGGGCCCTGACTGCTGACCAGAGGCTGCTCCCCTTGTCTGACGTGTTCTGGGTGCCTCTCCCGTCCCTGCACCCCGCACTCCTCTCCCCCCAGGCCATGCCGGCCGCCCCGTCTCATGTGCTTGGACGGCTGTGCTTCGTTTCCACTCCAGCCAGTGCCGGGTTTTCTCCTTAGAGACGTCCGGTTTACCTGTGGATTATTTCCCCGCCGTTTGGAGACCCTCCCGTGGCATCCCCGGCGCTGATCTCTGCTTTGATCGCACACTCGGTGTGACTCCAGCTGTGAAGATTTGTTGAGGTCGGGGCGCGGCCATCCCGGCACGGAGCCCTTGGGCGCTTGGAAGAGTGGGTGTCCCCCCCGTGGGCTGTCCCCAGAGGCTGTCCTGCTGGGTCCTGTGCTGGGTCAGGAGGGTCGAGGGCCAGTCTCCAGCTGTGACGGGGCTTGTCGGTTTCTCCTGCAGCTCTTCTAAGGCGTTTTGCTCCGTTTTCGTTCTGGTGGTTTGCTCCGCCTCGCTGCGGCCCCGCTGGGGCACTTGGGGCTTCCCGGGTGGACTGTCTCGCGTGTGGCCCGTCTGTCCCTCTGCCCGAGGTATACGTTACCTATCAGAGCAGCTTCTGCTTTCCTCTGATTTAAGTCTGAGCGGCTCCTCCGTCCTTTTAACCCGCCTACATTAGGACATTGGATTGGACTTGCAGCTGACCCTGGGCGGGTCCTGTTCTGACGCCCCCGCCCAGGTTGGACATCCAGCCTCCGGGCCTGGCCTTCACCGACCTGCGGGGGCTTCTCCGGCCTGGGAGGGGCCCTCCTCCCTCCGCCTTTGCTGTCGGATGGGGGTAAAACGGCATTTTTCTCTTGGATTTGGACTGGGAAGAGATTCCTGAAAGTGCCGTCCCTTCAGGCTGCCCCCTTTCTGGTGCTTCGGATGGGAAGAGTGGTTTTGCTGGGCTTCGAGGTCTGTGCACACTGGCGTTTCCGGCTGCGGCCTTGGAAACAGGAAACCCAGGCACTGGACAGCGAGTGGTCCCTGGGGCCACGGTCCTGGGGACGCCTTCCCCTCACCACCCTCGGGGTCGTCCTGCGGTTTGTGTGACAACGGTGAACCCGGAGTAGGGTGGGCAGGTGGGCATTCCCCCCCACCTTGGGAGGCAGAAGCCCACTCCGTCTCGTGTGGGGGCCTCGTCCATCTGTGTACGTGGGGAGCCCTGCTGTCCTCTGTCCCCCGAGTCCTGGGTGGATGCACAGGGACGCAGCCCTCGGGCCTCCGTCCGGTGACCGCGCCTGGAGTGCCCACTGCCCTGGGGCCACCCAGCCTGGGGACACGGGGAAGGGAGCCTGGGGGAATGGGGGTGCTGGAAGGCCAGCGGCTCTGATGGAATCACAGCGCAGGTCCTGAGTCCGGGGCAAGGATGCTCTGAGCAGCAGTATCCGGTCCTCCACAGGCTCTGCCCCCGCCCCCGGCCCCCTCACCCCGCCCCCAGTCCTTCACACGTGGAATTGCCCAGGATGTTCCTGGGGGATATTGGTCTGTAGTTTCCTTTCCTCTTAGTGTGTTTGTCTGGCTTTGTCAGGGTTATGCAGTCCTCATAGAATGAGGTGGAAAGGTTCCCTCCTCTTGAATTTTGGGAGGAGTTTGAGAAGGATTGGGTATTAGTTCTTCTTTAAATGTTTGGTAGAATTCACCAGTGAAAACATCAGGTCCAGAGCTTTTCCTTGTGGGAAGAGTTTGGATTACTGGTATAATCTCCTTACTAGTTACAGAACGATTCAGATCTTCCATCTCTTCATAATTTAGTCTGGGTAGGTTTTGTGTTTCTAGGAATTTGTCCATTTCATCTAGGTTTTCCAATTTGTTGGCGTGCAGTTATTCATAGTAACTCTCTTAAAATCCTTTTTTTTTCCTGTAGAAATGGTTGTAATGCCCCACAGTCGTTTCTGATTTTAATCATTTGAATCTTCTTTTTTCCTAGTTCATCTAGCTAAGGGTTTGTCAATTTCATTAATCTTTTTGAAGAACAAATTTTTTGTTTTATTGATTTTTCTCTATTGTTTTTCTGTTCTCTATTTCATTTATCTCTGCTCTAGTCTTTATTATTTCCTTCCTTGTGCTAGCTTTGGGTTTATTTTGTCCTTATTCTTCTAGTTCCTCAAGTTGTAAAATTAGGTTGTAGATTTGAGATCTCTTGGTTTTTAATGCAAGCATGTAACTATAAATTTTCCCCTTAGCACTGCCTTTGCTGTGACCCTTAAGTTTTGGTATGTTGTGTTTTCATTTTTATTCATCTCTAAGTATTTTCTAATTTCCCATGTGATTTCTTCTTTGATCCATTTCTTGTTTAAAACTGTGCTGTTTAGGTACACCTTTTTGTGAATTTTTCAGTTTTCTTTACATTACTGATTTCTAACTTCATCCTCTTGTTATCAGAGAAGATAATTTCTGTGATATCTATCTTATTCAATCTACTGAGAAATAATTTGTGGCCTAGTATATGGTCTATCCTGGAAAAAGTCCTGTGTGCACTTGAAAAGACTCCCTATGCTGTTGGGTGGGGTGCTCTGTGTGTGTCTGTTAGATCTCATTGGTTTATTGTGTTACGTCCTCTACTTCCTTACTTCTGCCCAGGCATTGTATCCACTTTCAGGAATGGGGCACTGAAGTCCAACTACTCCTAAGAACTGTCTCTTTCTCCCTTGAATTCTGTCAGCTTTTGCTTTGTATATATGTAAATATATTTTTTACATGGTTGATTTACAAAATTATATTAGTTTCAGGTATACAACATAGTGATGCAAAATTTTTATAGGTTATACTCCGTTTAAAGTTATTATAAAATACCGGATATTTTCCCTGTGTTGTACAATATATCCTTGTAGTTTATTTATTTCATACATAGTCATTTGTGCCTCTTAATCCCCTCTCCCATCTTGCCCCTCCTCCTCCTCACTGGTAACTACTAGTTTGTTCTCTACTCTGTAAGTCTGTTTCTGTTTTGTTATATACATTAGTTTCTTTTATTCTTTAGATTCCACATAAAGTGAGAACATACAGTATTTTGTCTTTCTCTGTCTGACTTATTTCACTGAGCATAATATTCTCTACATCCATTCATGTGGTTGCAAATGGCAAATTTTCATTCTTTTTATGGTTGAGTAATATTCCATTGAATATATATACCACATCTTTTTTATCCATTCATCTGTTGATGTACACTTAGGTTGCTTCCATATCGTGACTCTTGTTAATAATGCTGCAATGAACATTGGGATGCACTTATCTTTTCAAGTTAATATTTTTGTTTTCTTTGGATATATGCCCAGGATTTGAATTACTGGATCACATGGTAGTTCTATTTTTAGTTTATTGAGGAAAATCCATAGTGTTTTGCTCAGTGGCTGCACCAATATACATTCCCACTAACAGTGAACACTGGTTCCCTTTTCTCCACATCCTCACCAACATATGTTATTTGTGATTTTTTTGACGATAGCCATTCTGACAAGTGTGAGGTGCTATCTTATTGTGGTTTTGATTTGCATTTCTCTGATGATTAGTGATGTTGAGCATCTATTCATGTGCCTGTTGGCCATCGGTATGTCTTCTTTGGAAAAATGCCTATTCAGGTCTAATGCCCATTTTTTAAAAGGTTGTTTGTTTTTTATTGAGTTGTATGAGCTGTTTATATATTTTGGATATTAACCCCTTATCAATCATATCATTTGCAAATATTTTCTCCTGTTCAGTAGGCTGTCTTTTTTATTTTGTCAATGGTTTTCTTTGCTGTGCAAAACCCTTGTAGTTCACTAATGTCTCCTTTCTTTGTTTCTGCTTTTCTTTCCTTGGCCTTAGGGGACAGATCCAAACAATCATTGCTACAGTTTATGTCACGGAGTGTTCGACCCGTGTTTTCTTCCAAGATTATTATGGTTTCTGGTCTTACATCTGGGTCTTTAATCCATTTTGAGTTTATTTTTTTATATAGTGTGAGAAAATCTTCTACTTTCGCTCTTTTACACATGTAGCTGTCCAGGTTTCCCTGCACCGCTTACTGAAGAGACTGTCTTTTCCTCATTGTGTATTCTTGCCTCCTTTGTTATAGATTAATTGACCATAAGCATATGGGTTTATTTCTGAGCTTTTTATTCTGTTTCATTGCTCTATGTGTCTGTTTTTGTGCCACTACCATACTGTTTTGATTACTGTAGCTTACAATAGTCTGAAGTCAGGGAGCATGATACCTCCAGCTCTGTTCTTTCTAAAGATTGTTTTGGCTGTTCAGGGTCTTTCGTGTTTTTATACACACACACACACACACACACACACACGTATTTGGCTGCACCAGATCTTAGTTGCAGCACATGGGATCTTTAGTTGCAGCACGTGGGATCTTTAGTCGTGGCAGGCAGGATCTTAGTTGTGGCATGCATGTGGGATCTAGTTCCCTGACCAGGGATCAAACCCAGGCCCTTGCATTGGGAGTGTGGAGTCTTACCCACTGGACCACCAGGGAAGCCCCTCCATATATAATTTTAAATTATTTGTTCTAGTTCTGTGAAAGGTCTCATGGATATTTTGATAGGGATTGCATTAAATCTGCAGATTGCCTTGAGCAGTATGGTCATTTTAATAATATTAATTCTTCCAATCCATAGCACAGTATATCTTTCCTTCTGTTTGTGTCATCTTCAATTTCTTTCATTAGTGTCTTCTAATTTTCCAAGCACAGGTCTTTTACCTCCCTGGCTAGATATATTCCTATGTAATTTATTCTTTTTTCATATGATTATAAATGGGATTGTTTGCTTAACTTCTCTGATAGTTCATTGTTAATGTATAGAAATGCAATGGATTTCTGTATATTAATTTTGTATCCTACACCTTTACTGAATTAATTGATGAGCTCTAGTAGTCTTCTGGTGGCATCTTTAGGATTTTCTACGTATAGTATCATGTCATCTGTAAATAGTGACAGTTTTATTTCTTCTCCAATTTGGATTCCTTTTTTCCCTTTTTCTGGTCTGATTGATGTGGTCGGGACATCCAGTACTGTGCTGAATATAAGCGGTGAGAATTGGCAATGTTGTCTTGCTCCTAATCTTAGTGAAAATGCTTTGAGCTTTTCACCGTTGAGTATGATGTTAGCTGTGGGCTTATCCTATATGACCTTGCTTATGTTGGGGTAGGTTCCCTTTATACCCACTGTAGAGAGTTTTTATCATAAATGGCTGTTGAATTTTGTCAAAAGCTTTTTCTGCATCTATTGAGACGCTCATATGATTTTTATTCTTCAATTTGTGAAAGTGGTATATCACATTGATTGATTTGTGGGTGTTGAACCATCCTATGTATCCCATTTAATCATGGTGTATGATCTTTTTAATATATTGTTGGATTTGGTTTGCTAATAATTTGTTGAGAATTTTTGTGTCTGTGTTCATCAGTGATACTGGCCTATAACTTTCTTTTTTGTTTGATAGCTTTGTCTGGGTTTGATATTGGTATCAGGGTGACGCTGCCCTTTTAGGACAAATTTAAAAGTGTTCCTTCCTCTGCAATTTTTTGGAAGAGTTTGAGAATGATAGGTGTTAACTCTTCTCTAAATGTTTGGTAGAATTCATCTGTGAAGCCATCTGGTCCTGGACTTTTGTTTGAATTAGTAATCAAAAAACCTCCAACAATTTCATTACTGGTAATTGGTCTGTTCATATTTTCTGTTTCTTCCTGGTTCAGTCTTTGCAGATTGTACACTTCTAGGAATTTGTCCATTTATTCTTGGTTGTCCATTTTATTTGCATACAGCTGTTCATAGTAATCTCTTTATGACCCTTTGTTTTTCTCTGGTGGCAGTTGTAACTTCTTTTTCATTTCTGATATTATTGATTTGGGTCCTCTCTTTTTCCTGATGAGTCTTGCTAAAGGTTTACCAATTTTGTTTATCTTTTCAAAGAAGCAGCTCCTAGTTTGATTGATCTTTTCTATTTTTTTAGGTCTCTATTTTGCTTATTTCTTCTGATCTTTTATTATTTCTTTCCTTCTACTAACTTTGGGTTTTGTTTGTTCTTTTTCTACTTCCTTTAGATGTAAGGTTAGGCTGTTTGAGATTATTCTTGTTTCCTGAGGTAGGCTTGTGTCACTGTAAACTTCCCTCTTAGACCTGTGTTTGCCACGTCCCATAGATTTTGGATCATTGTTTTTTCATTTCCATTTATCTCCAGGTATTTTTTAATTTCTTCTGATTTTTTTCAGTGATCCATTTGTTGTTTAGTAGAATATTGTTTAGCCTCCACATGTTTTTGTTTTTTGCAATTTTCTTCTTGTAGTTGATTTTCTAGTCTCATAGCATTGTGGTTGGAAAAGATGCTTGATATGATTTCTTAAATTTACCGAGACTTACTTTGTGGCCCAGCATGTGATCTATCCTGAAGAATGTTCCACATGCACTTGAAGAGAATGTATATTCTGATGCTCTTGGATGGAATCTATATATATATACAGAAGTCCATCTGGTCTATGTGTCATTTAAGACCAGTTTCCTTATTGATTTTCTGTCTGGATGATCTGTTTGTTGATGGTAGTGGGATGTTCAAGTCCCTCACTATTATGCTACTGTCAATTTCTCCCTTTATGTCTGTTAATATTTGCTTTATGTATTTAGGTGCTGCTCTGTTGGGTACATGTATATCTACAGTTGTTATATCTTTCTCTTGGGTGATCCCTTGATCAATATGTAATGTCCTTTGTTACAGTCTTTGTTTTAAAGTCTATTTTGTCTGATGTAAGTACTGTTATCCTGGCTTTATTTTCATTTCCATTTGCATGGAATAACTTTTGTCCATCCCTTTCAATCTGTGTGTCTCTCTAGATCTGAAGTGAGTCTCTTGTAGGCAGCATATACATGGCTCTTGTTTTTGTATCCATATACAGCCATTCTGTATCCTTTGATTGGAGCATTTAGTCCATTTACATTGAGAGTAATTATTGATAGGTACATACTTATTGCCATTTTAGTTGTCTGAGTTGTTTTGTAGTTCTTTTTTGATACTTTCTTCTTTTGTTCTCTTGTCTTGTGATTTGATGAGTATCCTTAGTGTTATGTTTAGAAACTTCTCTCTTTTGTGTATATCTATTATAGATTTTTGGTTTGTTGTTACCATGAGGGATGGTAAGTTGCTGATCTTGTAGTTTCAAACACATTTAAACAACCCTGCATTTTTACTCCCCTCCCCTCACAATTGTTTTGACATTATATTTTACATTTTGTTTTATTTTTGTATTCCATAACTACTTATTGCAGATATAGGTGATTTATTACTTTTGTCTTTTAACCTTCTTACTACCTTTGTACATGGTAGGTTTGCTACCTTTACTGTATATTTGCTTTTACTGATGAGCTTTTTCCTTTCATAGTTTTCATGTTTCCAGTTGTGGCCTTTTCCTCTTTGCTTAAAGAAGTCCCTTTAACATTTCTTTTTTTCTTTTTTTTTACAGTACACGGGCCTCTCACTGCTGTGGCCTCTCCCATCGCGGAGCACAGGCTCCAGACGCGCAGGCCTAGTGGCCATGGCTCACAGGCCCAGCCGCTTTGCGGCATGTGGGATCCTCCCAGACCGGGGCACATACCCGCACCCCCCGCATCGGCAGGCGGACTCTCAACCACTGCACCACCAGGGAAGCCCCCCCTTTAACATTTCTTGTAAGGCTGGTTTCCTGGTGCTGAACTCTTTTAGCTTTTGCTTAGCTGTAAAACTTTTGACCTCTCCATCAGATCTGAACGAGAGCCTTGCCAAATAGAGTATTCTTGGTTGTAGGTTTTTCCCTTTCATCACCTTAAATATATGGTGCCACTCCCTTCTGGTTTGCAGAGTTTCTGCTGAAAAGTCAGCTGATAGCCTTACTGGAGTTCCCTTGTAGGTAACTTGTTGCTTTTCCCTTGCTGCAGTTAATATTCTCTCTTTATCTTAATATCTGCCATTTTAATTACAATGTATCTTGGTGTGGTCCTCTTTGCATTGATCCTGCTTAGGACTCTCTACCTCCTGGACCTGGATGTCTGTTTCCTTTCCTAGGTTAGGGAAGTTTTCAGCTAGTATGTCTTCAAATATGTTCTCTGCCCCTTTCTCTCTCTCTTCTCTTTCTGGGACCCCTATAATGAGAAAGCTAGTACACTTGATGTTGTCCCAGAGGTCTCTTAAACTGTCCTCATTTCTTTTCATTCTTTTTTTCTGTTCCGCTTCAGTGGTTTCCACTCCTCTGTCTTCCAGCTAGCTGATCCATTCTTCTGCATCATTTAATCTGCTATTGATTCCTTCTAGTGTATTTTTCATTTTAGATATCGTATTCTTTGTCTCTGGTCCTTCTTTGTGTTCCTTTACTCTCTGTTAAAAACTTTTTACTCTGCTCATCCATTCTTATCCCAAGTTCTCTGATTATCTTTATGATCATTACCTTGAACTATTTATTGGGTAGATTGCTTATCTCCACTTCTCTTAGTTCTTCTTTTTTCATTTGGAACATGTTCCTCTGTTGCCTCATTTTACCTAATTTGCTGTTTTTATTTGTGTATCTCATATGTTGGTTGCATTTCCTGATCTTAGAGAAGTAGTCTCTTTTAGGAGATGTCCTATGTTCCCTGCGGCACACTGCCCTCTAGTCACCAGAGCTGTTTGCTCTAGGGCTATATGAGGGCTGTGTTGGTCCTTCTGTTGTGGCAGGATGACTATTGTGGGCAGTCTGGTAGGTGCAGCTGGCCCCGTCTGGTTGTTTGCCAGGCCCTGCCTTGTGTGGAGGCTGCTGGCCTCTGGTTGGCAGGACCAGGTCACAAGGTGGCTGGCTGCAGAACCCAGGGTGGTCCCAGATCTAGTGCTCACCGTTGGGCAGAGCCTGGTTCTCGCACAGATGGCTGCAGGACCAGGGTTCCTGGATCTAGTGTTGGCCTGTTGGTGGGTGGGTCCTGTTCCTGACACGGCTGGCTGTGGGTTCTACAGTATCCCAAGGCTGGTACTGGCCCACTGTATCCCTGGGCAGCTAGCTGAGGATTCTAAGGTATCTCAGAACTGGTGTTGGCTTTCTGGTGGGTGATTCTGGGGACTGGGGGGTCCATGGGCTAGTTCCAGCTCACTGCTTGGTGGAGCCAGGTCCCGAAACCTCTGGCTGAAGGGTCCTTGGGGTCCTACAGCTGGTGTCATCCCACTGGTGGGTGGGGCTGAATCCTGGGGTATTCTGATACTGTTGCCAGCCTGCTGACACCTGAAAAGGCAAGCTGCAGTGATCCTAGGGCCAGCGACCTCCCACTGGTGGGTGAAGCTTGGTCCTGGAGTCTCTGGCTGCAGTGGTACTGGGGCTGGTGTCTGCCTGCTGCTGGTCGGAGCCGGGGCCCAGGGAGTTCTGGGGCTGGTACTTACCCACTGGTAGGCAGAGCTGGGTCCTGCAGTCTCCGGCTGTGGATCTAGTCTCTAGTCTCTGGCTAGATCCAAGACCCCCTCTGGCAGGGCTGTGGGGGTCTTGGATCTAGTTCCAGGGTGTGGTGCCAGGGCCTAGGCCCTCTGGTGGACGGGGCTGTCTGCAGGAGTGGCTGGGGGCTCGGGAGGTCTTAAGGCAGCCTGCCTGCTGGTGGGGGTGGGGCTGTGTCCCTGCCTGGCTAGTCGCTTATCCTGAGGCCTCCCAGTACTGGTGCCTACAGGATGCTGGGCAGGGCAGGGCTGGGTCCTAAAGCTGATAAGCTATACGGAGAATTCAAAAACAGCAGTTTCCAGCACGGGTGTCCATGTGGTAGGATGAGTTCCCCAAGGTGGCTGCCACCAGCGTCTGTGTCCCCAGGGTGAGCTGCAGGTGCCTGCTGCCATTCCAGGGGGCGCTCTGAGATCAGCAGGTGGGTGTGACCCAGCCTCCTTTCAAATTACTGCTCCTGCCCTGTGTCCTGGAGCATGTAAGATTATATTGAGTCTAGTTTTTTTTTTTTTTGATACATCTTTATTGGAGTATAATTGCGTCACAATGCTGTGTTACTTTCTGTTGTACACCAAAGCAAATCAGCCATATGCATACACATGTCCCCATATCCCCTCCCTCTGGAGCCTCCCTCCCACCCTCCCTATCCCACCCCTCTAGGTGGTCACAAAGCACCAAGCTGATCTCCCTGTGCTATGCAGCTGTTTCCTACTAGCTAGCTGTTTTACATTTGGTATGTTTTTTTTTTTTTTTTTTTTTTTTGCCGTACGCGGGCCTCTCACTGTTGTGGCCTCTCCCATTGCGGAGCACAGGCTCCGGATGCGCAGGCTCAGCGGCCATGGCTCATGGGCCCAGCCGCTCCGCGGCATATGGGATCCTCCCAGACCGGGGCACAAACCCGTATCCCCTGCATCGGCAGGCGGACTCTCAACCACTGCGCCACCAGGGAGGCCCATTTGGTATGTTTTTATGTCCATGCCACTCTCTAACTTCGTCCCAGCTTACCCTTCCCCCTCCCCGTGTCCTCAAGTCCATTCTCTACCTCTACATCCTTATTCCTGCCCTGCAGCTAGGTTCATCAGTACCATTTTTTTCTTTTTTTTAAGATTCCATATATATGCGTTACCATACAGTATTTGTTTTTCTCTTTCTGACTTACTTCACTCTGTATGACAGACTCTAGGTCCACCCACCTCACTACAAATAACTCAATTTCATTTCTTTTATGGCTGAGTAATATTCCATTGTATATATGTGCCACATCTTCTTTATCCACTCATCCGATGATGGACACTTAGGTTGTTTCCATCTCCGGGCTATTGTAAATACAGCTGTAATGAACATTGTGGTACATGACCCTTTTGAATTATGGTTTTCTCAGGGTATATGCTCAGTAGTGGGATTGCTGGGTCATATGGTAGTTCTGTTCTTAGTTTTCTAAGGAACCTCCATGCTGTTCTCCATAGTGGTTGTATCAGTTTACAATTCCCACCAACAGTGCAGGAGGGTTCCCTTTTCTCCACACCCTCTCCAGCATTTGTTGTTTGAAGACTTTTTGATGATGGCCATTCTGACCGGTGTGAGGTGATACTTCATTGTAGTTTTGATTTGCATTTCTCTAATGATTAGTGATGTTGAGCACCCTTTCATGTGTTTGTTGGCAATCTGTATATCTTCCTTGGAGAAATGTTTATTTAGGTCTTCTGCCTGTTTTTGGATTGGGTTGTTTGTTTTTTTGATATTGAGCTGCAGGAGCTGCTTGTATATTTTAGAGATTAATCCTTTGTCAGTTGCTTCGTTTGCAAATATTTTCTCCCATTCTGAGGGTTGTCTTTTTGTCTTGTTTAAGGTTTCCCTTGCTGTGCAAAAGCTTTTAAGTTTCATTAAGTCCCATTTGTTTATTTTTGTTTTTATTTCCGTTACTCTAGGAGGTGGGTCAAAAAAGATCTTGCTGTGGTTTATGTCAAAGAGTGTTTTTCCTATGTTCTCCTCTAACAGTTTTAAGTGTCTGGTCTTACATTTAGGTCTTTAATCCATTTTGAGTTTATTTTTGTGTATGGTGTTAGGGAGTGTTCTAATTTCATCCTTTTACATGTAGCTGTCCAGTTTTTCCAGCACCACTTATTGAAGAGGCTGTTTTTCTCCATTGTATATTCTTGCCTCCTTTATCAAAAATAAGGTGACCATATGTGCGTGGGTTTATCTCTGGGCTTTCTATCCTGTACCATTGATCTATATTCTTGTTTTTGTGCCAGTACCACACTGTCTTCATTACTGTAGCTTTGTGGTATAGTTTGAAGTCGGGGAGCCTGATTGCTCCAGCTCCATTTTTCCTTCTCAAGATTGCGTTGGCTATTCAGGGTCTTTTGTGTTTCCATACGAATTGCAAAATTTTTTATTCTAATTCTGTGAAGAATGCCATTGGTAATTTGATAGGTATTGCATTGAATCTGTAGATTGCTATGGGTAGTAGTCATTTTCACAATATTGATTCTTCCAATCCAAGAACATGGTATATCTCTCCATCTGTTTATGTCATCTTTGATTTCTTTCATCAGTGTTTTATAGTCTTCTGAGTACAAGTCTTCTACCTCCTTAGGCAGGTTTATTCCTAAGTATTTTATTCTTTTTGTTGCAATAGTAGATGGGATTGTTTCCTTAATTTCTCTGATTTTTGTTGTTGGTGTATAGGTATGCCAGAGATTTCTGTGCGTTAATTTTGTATCCTGCAACCTTACCAAATTCATTGATTGATTAGTTCTAGTAGTTTTCTGGTGGCATCTTTAGGATTTTCTATGTATAGTATCATGGCATCTGCAAACAATGACAGTTTTACCCCTTCTTTTCCAATTTGTATTCCTTTTATTTCTTTTTCTTCTCTGATTGCCGTGGAATAAGAATGGCGAGAGTGTATTCCTGATCTTAGTGGAAATGCTTTCAGTTTTTCACCATTGAGTGTGATGCTTGCAGTGGGTTTGTCATATATGGCCTTTATTATGTTGAGGTAGGTTCCCTCTATGCCCATTTTCTGGGGAGTTTTTAATCATAAATCGGTGTTGAATTTTGTTGAAAGCTTTTTCTGCATCTATTGCGATGATCATATGGTGTATCACATTGATGGACTTGCATATACTGAAGAATCCTTGCATCCCTGGGATAAATCCCACTTGATCGTGGTGTATGATCCTTTTAATATGCTGTTGGATTCTATTTGCTAGTATTTGGTTGAGGATTTTTGCATCTACGTTCATCAGTGATATTGGTCTATAATTTTTTGGTGACATCTTTTCTGGTTTTGGTATCAGGGTGATGGTGGTTTCGCAGAACAAATTTGGGAGTGTTCCTCCCTCTGCAATTTTTTGGAAGAGTTTGAGAAGGATCGGTGTTAGCTCTTCTCTAAATATTTAAGAGAGTTTACCCGTGAAGCCGTCTGGTCCTGGACTTTTGTTTGTTGGAAGATTTTTAATTACAGTTTCAATTTCATTACTTGTGATAGGTCTGTTTATATTTTCTAATTCTTCCTTGTTCAGTCTTGGAATATTGTACCTTTCCAAGAATTTGTCCATTTCTTCCAGGTTGTCCTTTTTATTGGCATATAGTTGTTTGTAGTAGTCTCTTATTACCCTTTGTATTTCTGCAGTGTCAGTTGTGATTTCTCCTTTTTCATTTCTAATTTTATTGATTTGCATCCTCTCCCTTTTTCCTTGATGAGTCTGGCTAAGGGTTTATCAATTTTGTTCATGTTCTCAAAGAACCAGCTTTTAGTTTTATTGATCTTTGTTATTGTTTTCTTCATTTCTATTTCATTTATTTCTGCTCTGATCTTTATGATTACTTTGCTTCTATTGATTTTGGGTTTTCTTTGTTCTTCTTTCTCTAGTTGTTCTAAGTGTAGGGTTAGATTGTTTATTTGAGATTTTTCTTGTTTGTTGAGGTGACACTGAATTGCTGTTAACTTCCCTCTTAGAACTGCTTTTGCTGCGTCCCATAGGTTTTGGGTCATGTTTTCATTGTCATTTGTTTCTATGTATTTTTTAATTTCTTCTTTGATTTCTTCAATCATCTCTTCATTATTTAGTAGCTCACTGATTAGCCTCCATGTATTTGTGGGTTTTTTACAGTTTTTTTTCCTGTAAGTGATTTTCAATCTCATAGCGTTGTGGTCAGAAAAGATGTTTGGTATGATTTCAATTTTCTTAAATTTTCCGAGGCTTGATTTGTGACCCAAGATGGGATCTATCCTGGAGAATGTTCCGTGTGCACTTGAGAAGAAAGTGTATTCTGCCACTTTTGGGTGGAATGTTCTATAAATAATCAGTTAAGTCCATCTCATCTATTGTGTCATTTAAAGCTTGTGTTTCCTTATTTATTTCATTTTGGATGATCTGTCCATTGGTGTAAGTGGGGTGTTAAAGTCCCCTACTATTATTGTTACTGTCGATTTCTCCTTTCATGGTTGTTAGCATTTGCCTTATGTATTGAGGTGTTCCTATGTTGGATGCATAAACATTTATAATTGTTATATCTTCTTGGATTGATCCTTTGATCATTATGTAGCAGCCCTCCTTATCTCTTATAACAGTTTTATTTTAAAGTCTATTTTATCTGATACAAGTATCACTACTCAGCTTTCTTTTGATTTCCATTTGTATGGAATATCTTTTTTCCATCCCTTCACTTTCAGTCAGTATATGTCCCTAGGTCTGAAATGGGTGTCTTGTATACAGCATATATATGGGTCTTGTTTTTGTATCCATTCAGCCAGTCTGTGTCTTTTGGTTGGGGCATTTAATCCATTTAGATTCAAGGTTATTATCGATATGTATGTTCCTATTACCATTCTTTTAATTGTTTTGGGTTTGTTTTTGTGGGTATTTTTCTTTTCTTGTGTTTCCCACCTAGAGAAGTTTCTTTAGCATTTGTTGTAAAGCTGGTTTGGTGGTGCTGAATCCTCTTCGCTTTTGCTTGTTTTTTGGGGGGTTTGTTTGTTTGGTTTTGGTTTTTTTGCATTACGGGGGCCTCTCACTGTTGTGGTCTCTCCCGTTGCGGAGCACAGGCTCCGGATGCGCAGGCTCAGCGGCCATGGCTCATGGGCCCAGCCGCTCCGTGGCATGTGGGATCTTCCCGGACCGGGTCACGAACCCACGTCCCCTGCATCGGCAGGCGGACTCTCAACCACTGTGCCACCAGGGAAGCCCCGCTTTTGCTTGTTTGAAAAGCTTTTGACTTCTCCATCGAATCTGAATGAGATCCTCGCTGGGTAGAGTAATCTTGGTTGTAGGTTTTACTCCTTCATCACTTTAAGTATATCCTGCCACTCCCTTCTGGCCTGCAGAGTTTCTGCTGAAAAATCAGCTGATAACCTTATGGGGTTTCTTTTGTACGTTATTTTTTGTTTTTCCCTTGCTGCTTTTAATATTTTTTCTTTGAATTTAATTTTTGCTAGTTTGATTAGTATGCATCTTGGTGTGTTTTTCCTAGGGTTTATCCTGTATGGGACTCTGTGCTTTCTGGACTTGGGTGACTATTTCCTTTCCCATGTTAGGGAAGTTTTTGACTATAATCTCTTCAAATATTTTCTCAGACCCTTTCTTTTTCTCTTCTTCTTCTGGGACCCCTATAATTCGAATGTTGGTGCGTTTAGTGTTGTCCCAGAGGACTCTGAGACTGTCTTCAATTCTTTTCATTCTTTTTACTTTATTCTGCTACTTGGCAGTTGTTTCCACCATTTTGTCTTCAGCTCACTTATTCGTTCTTCTGCCTCAGTTATTCTGTTATTGATTCCTTCTATATATTTTTCATTTCAGTTATTGTGTTGTTCATCTCTGTTTGTTTGCTCTTTAGTTCTTCTAGATCTTTGTTAAACATTTCTTGTATTTTCTCAGTCTGTGCCTCCATTCTATTTCCGAGATTCTGGATCATCTTTATTATCATTACTCTGAATTCTTTTTCAGGTAGATTGCCTATTTCCTCTTCATTTATTTGGTCTTGTAGGTTTTTACCTTGCTCCTTCATCTGGAAATATTTTTTTGCTGTCTCATGTTTTTTGTTGTTGTTGTTTTATGAGTGAGATTGTGTTCCTTTCTTACTGGTTGTTTGGCCTGACGCTTCCAACAATGGAGTTTGTAGTCTATTGAGTAGAGCTGGTTCTTGGTGCTGAGATGAGGAACTCTGTGAGACCTCACTCCGATGAATATTCCCTGGGGTCTGAGGTTCTCTGTTAGTCCAGTGGTTCAGACTCGGGGCTCCCACTGCAGGAGCTTCGGCCTGACCCCCAGCTCAAGAACCAAGAGCCTGCAAGCCGTGTGGGGTGGCAAAAAAAAAAAAAAGTACAATAACAAAGCCCAAAATAAAATTAGACTAGGAAACTAACAGATATGTTAGAAATAATATGAGTAAAAATATAGATGGATCAGCAACCAGAAGGTACAACAGTACCACAATAGTAAAAAAGAGGAGGAAAAAAGGGGGAGAAAGGCCTCGGCTGTGGAGGGCGGGGCCTAAGCAAGAGTGAGGTTTGGGTGGTGGGTGGGGCCTATGCTTAGGACCCACAGGGCTGGAAAAGGCCCTGGGGGCTGTGCGGGGTGGGGCTTAGGCTCAACGGAACAGAAGGGGCCAAGGCGTGCCCCCCACTCCTGGTCTCAGAGGGCGGGGGACTTCACCTTGGAGCACAGCAAGCTTCCCGGGCTTGAGTGGGTGGGGCAAACACCCTCCTCTCCTCTCCTGCTCCTCCCACAGGGCCCCTCCCACCTGCCTCTCCTGTTCTCCTCTCGGCCTCCTTCCTCTGCCTCCAGGACCAATGCAGCCGGTGCGGGGGTTGCCCTGGAGGGCAGGGACCAGCCTGGGAGCTCAGCAGTCTCCCTGGCCCGAATGGGCAGGCGATCTCCCTCTGCTCCTCTCCTGCTTCTCCCACAGGGACCCTCCCCCTGCCTCTCCTGATCTCCCTGGCCTCAGGGGCCCCATCCTGTCTGGTCTCCACTTCTCCTCCCCTCTCAGCCCCCCCACATCCTACCGGTTCACTTGAGGGTTCCTCCCATCTCCTTGGGCATCAGGGTCCCCCATCAGTGGCAGGCAGGAGCCCTAGCTGTGGGGAGACGCTAACTTGGTGTCTTCTCATGCCACCATCTTGACTCTGCCCCCTATACTGTGTCTTTATTAAGTTTGACTATTTTGTAATCTTGTGTCTCTTTGACTTCATCTTACTTAGAGATTGTTGAGCTTGGATGTTTACATTTGCACACTTAATCAAGTCTGGGAGTTTTCAACCATTATTTCTTCCAATATTCCCTCCACCCCTTTCTCTTCTCCTTCTCAGACTCTCACAAGGCATATATCAGTTTGATTAATGGTTTCCCAGTGATTGTTTACTCTCTGTTCTCTTTTCTTTAACCATTTTTTGTTGTTGTTCCTCAGATATGATCATTTCTATTGTCCTATCTTCAAATTCACTGATTCTTTCTTCTGCCTGATCAAATCTGCCTTTGAGTCCCCTGTTCAATAATTTCCATTGTACTTTTCATCTCCAAAATTTCTATTTAGTTTCCTTTTAGGTTTGCTGTCTCTCTGTTGATATTTCCATTTTGTTCACACATTGTTTTCTTGACTTTACCCACATCTCTTTTTTTTATCATGTCTTAGGCCATTGTTTTAAAGTCATTGTCTAGTAAATCTGCCATCAGGTTGTTTCAGGGACAGTTTCTATTACTGTTTTCCTTTGGGGCTCACTCTCGTTTCTTTGTCTTGTGACTTTTGTTGTTGTTGTTGAACACTGGAGATTAATCTAATAACATGGTAGCTCTGGAAATCAGATTCAACCCCTTCCCCAGGGTTTGCTGGGTTTTTGTTACTGTTTTGGGGGTGTTTTTTTTTTTTTTAATTGTTGGAGGCTCTTTACTGAGTATCAACATTAAGGTGTGAACTTAAGGTCTTCTAAGGTCCTGAGTCCTTCCTTGAGCATGCACAGTCACTTCTAACTTTCCCCATATATGCAGTTGTTTTTAATGTCCTAGACTTTAAGGTCTGGCTCCCAAAATGAAAAAAGGTGAAAAATGAAAGGAGAGAAAGGGTGCCAGTCCTTTAACTCTCCTGGACGTTCCTTCAGGTAGAAGGGGAGGGGCTTGCAACAATGCAGGGAGGTGCAATCGCCACCTACCTCTGTCAACACCTTTGTGATCAGAAGGAGCAGTCCGTGATCAGAGCACGGATGCCTGGTGCTTGGAGAGCAGGGTCCTTTCTGCCCACACACTCTCCAGGAACAGTGCACAGCTGCCTCCCAGGGTGCTGAGAGGTCAGCTAGGAAGCTGCTACTGCGCTAAGAGTTGAAACTGAGCAAAATTGACTGCAGTTACCATCCAATTCTTCCCCTGGAAGTTGAGCCTTCAACAGACTCTCAAGTTCCAAATGAGTTACATCAGACAGATTCTGCCCCTGCAGCTGTTGTCCAGGTTGGGAGACGTTCCTGGTGCTTCCCGCTCCACTGTCATTGCAGAATCCAGTCAGGCACTTTTAAACCTTTCATCTATTGTTAATTCTCTTAACCTTTCAGCCATTCTGTTGGTTGCCTGGAGAGCTAATGTTAAGGAGGTGATTGTGCTTGAACTTGGCATCAAACATTTACCTGAATATTTGAATACTGTTTGAATATTGAATAGTTGAATATTGTTGGGCCAGCTCACCTGAGGCCAGGATTGCTGTGGGCTCAGCAAAACAACCCATAAAGTTACTGCATTGTGTTTGCATATCATCCAGGAGGTTGAGACTTTCCCCAAAACTGAAGTGTGACAAAATGAACCGATCATTCAGCTCCTGGGCATATGTGGGAGACTTGTCTTTCAGTCAGTTCTTTATATGGTTTGATTTGCCCATTGCCTCAGACTTCCCTGGGGTCACATCACAAGTCAGAGAAGCGGTGGGAAGGTGAGCTGCAGAAGGCCAGGCCTTACCTGGACAGCCAGCCTCAGGCTCCAGGTGTTCGATGCTGTTTGACTTGTGCTTCCCCGTTGCCCGCGGGGTCTCTCCTCTGACTGACTCCTCTGTGCTCTTCCAGAAGAGGCCGAGCACTGCAGCTTCGGGGTGGGCTCGCTGTCCAGGCGGCGGCGCCCCCTGGCCCTGCGGGAGGACGGCCCTCGCCGGCGCGCACACCTGCACATCGGCCTGCCCCACGACTTCCGCCCCGTGTCCTCCATCATCGACGTGGACATCCTCCCCGAGACACACCGCCGCGTGAGGCTGTACCGGCACGGCTGCCAGAAGCCGCTGGGCTTCTACATCCGCGACGGCACGAGCGTGCGCGTGGCCCCGCAGGGGCTGGAGAAGGTGCCCGGCATCTTCATCTCCCGTATGGTGCCTGGCGGCCTGGCCGAGAGCACTGGGCTGCTGGCCGTGGACGATGAGGTCTTGGAGGTGAACGGGATTGAGGTGGCCGGGAAGACACTGGACCAGGTCACGGACATGATGATCGCCAACAGCCACAACCTTATCGTCACGGTCAAGCCGGCCAACCAGAGGAACAACGTGGTGCGTGGCAGCCGTGCGTTGGGCAGCTCCGGCCGCTCCTCGGACAGCACGGCCAGCCGCCACAGCCTGCCTGCAGCCCACGTCCTGCAGAACTTGCCCCCTGACGAGATGGAGAGCGACGAGGAGGCCGACGTGGTCCTCGAGGGCGTCCTGGAGCCCCGGCTGGTACCCAGGCTGCCACCAGGCAGCCTCACTCGGGTCAACGGCGCTGGCCTGGCACCTGGCCTGCACAGCCCTGGGCGGGAGGGCAGCGTCCAGAGGCTGCTCAGCTCCCTCCGGTCCGACCCCCGCCACAGCCTGGCCCTGCCCCCCGGAGGGGTGGAGGAGCACGGGCCGGCAGTTACCCTGTAGGGCCAAGTGTCAGACAGGTCAGTTTCCCGAGGGGAAATACTTCTTAAAGTTTTATTCCAGTCTTAAAATAAGAAAAAGTTGTATACTGCACGCCTCCTTTTTGTTGTTTTTACTTAACCCTCCCTTTTCTCCCACAACCCTACTCTTTATTCCAACTTATGGAGAGAAAAGAATATTGTATTTTTGTAGAATTTCTCCACAGAACGTAAAATACATACACATGCACCGTCTGTACGAGGCTGGGTGAGGGTCTAGCACCTTTGTCAAGTGGTAGAAAGGATCTGACCAAGTACAGAAAATACTTCATTTTTAAATTTTAAAAATATACTTTTTTAAATGAAGCTTTAAAATTACTTTTTTAAAATACTCGAATTCATGTTTTCACTGTGCTTCCTGCCGACTTGCACTGATTCTGCTGATGGGACGTGGCAGGAAGGTGGAGGCAGGTTTTCAAGAGCAAATGCACCCACACCTGGAGTAATAAGCATGGCGGTAGAGGATGAATTTCAGAACGTTGCACTGTTTGCAGTCCTGTCTCACATAGCATGAAGTGGTCGTGGTGGCCGCAGCGGTGGACCCTCCCTGACAGGCAGTTTTGTGAGGCCGTCAGAGGTGGCCTGTTTAGCCTCTGAGGTGAATTTAATTTTGGGAAGAGAGTGGAAGGCACAGCGCACCAGTACCATCTGTGATCAAAAGCCAGCATTTACTCTGAGGTAAAAACCAGCCTTTTCCTGTGGATTGTGACTGAGGGCAGTTTTTGAAGTGTTTCCAACACTTCACACAGGCCTTCGAAAGGCCAGTCATTTGGATGTATGGGTTCTGTTATCTTTGATTTTAAATAACAAGTCACATGGAATGTACAGATTTTTAACACAGGTTAAATTCATTGTCACTTCGTTTGGTATCCTAGCAATATTCACATATTTAGTAATTTTAAAGGTTTATTCATGGTTCAGCCAATCAAACTTTATATGACCTATATTTTCTACTTGAATCCAGTGTCGAGGAGAAAATGTTACACTTGTACTTTGGAAACGAAACTGTCACCCAAAAAAGTTTTCATGTAAATACAGGTAAACGTATTTTTGTAGGTTGCCTTTTGGGAAACTATGTGGCTGCTTCTCCTGTGGTCAGGCACCCCCTGCTGGTAGTGGCAGAACTGACTTTATGGATGGCAGGTTGATAACAGGTGGAAAACAGTGTATCTCAATGTGTTCATTTCTCTTGAATTCATTTCTCCTGAATTCATTAAGTGAAAAGCAAATTATTTTTCTTTCGGAAACTATTTATTGGGCATAAGTAGCTTTTATTGAGTAGTTGTGGTCTCCTGCACCTTCGTTTTTGTTATTTGTATGCCAGGATCACTGTCTGTTTTGGTCCTAAGTACAGGGAAGACCAAAGATGCTCCCCTTTGAGGTCTAGGACTCCCAAATTTATGGGCTCCAATGAACTGTACGAGCATTTTTGGGCCCCAGGAGTCAGAAGTGTTTTTTTTTTTTTTTTTTACTATGACACATATTGTAGAAGCAAAACTCTTATGCTAACTTACTATCACAAAGGAAATGTTCTTTTATTAAGTTATTGCTGGTTATTGAATATCTTGTCAAATAACTACGTGTGTTTTTTAAGTAAATGTGAATACTTTTTTAAAGGAAAAAAAGGCTTATGCTGAGATTTGTGTGCTATTGTTCATAATTTTAGGAGTTATGAATTGTCTTGAGCAGCTGCTTGAGTGTATTTTTCTACCCAGGTCTATATTTCTGCTATTTTCTTTTTTTAAAAAAAAAAAGGACAAAAAAAACTATGTTGTATACACATTAAAGTTTTCTTTTATATCAAAGAATAAAACTTTTTCTTTGCTGCTTTCAGCTGTGTTCTAAATACTGGAGAGAAGGTCTGTTAACGATCAGCAGAGATAAACTCAGCCTCAGGATGAAACACCTAATATTTACCAAGTGCCTCTTGTGTGCCTTATTTTTTTTTTTTCACATAATCCTCACACTTCCTCCACAGGCAAGTAGTAGTAGCCCCATTTTACAGATGGGAAAATGGGCTCAAACTCAAGCAGGTAGTAGGGCATTTCAGATAACCAAATTATACTCGTATTTGATAGGAGATAGATGCGTCGTCGGTCCAGAACCTTCTTTTGAAGTCCTTTTGAAAAAGCTTTTCTGAATACTTACTATACAGCTTTTTCAAAATATACCCTGGTTTGCAAAACCTCCGTTAACACTTTCTCATCACTGACATTACTACCTGTATAATACATCAAGATCTACTCTTTCAGTGAATTACACATGTCAACGTGACGGCAGCAGATAACTTCCAATAACTCGTGGAAGAAAGAGGCGCAGCTACCTCAGCTTTACCAGCTGCACCACCTCGCTGAATCCCCTCACTGACGCTGATCTGCAGGCAGCCCTTTTCCATTTAGAGTTGGGGGGACGCGAGCACTGGGACAGTCACCCCCGCAGCCTGTGAGGTGGAGCTGAGGCAGGGAGGTACTGAAGCTGGATATATGCTCTGAGTTAGCTCCTGCAATGGAGTCGGAGATGCAGGGGCAGATACCTGGCTGACCAGCCAGGGAGCGCAGGTCACTTGACCTCGTAGTAATGCACATTGCCAGCCCCAGAGCCTGTGACATCTCAGGAGGGCCAGCCTTTCAGGTGATAAGGAGACCCTGTCCACGAATCAGTGAGGTTATATAGTATCTCACAGTTTTACACAAAGTAGCCAGAGACAGGGAGCGGGGTCTTGTTGCAGGTCACAAAGATACCTGGATAATGCTGGTACTGAGACCCTAATATCAGGTAGCCTGCAAAAAGTATTTCCTGATGGGCAGAAATACTGTTCTGTGGTTTACTTTTTATTCCAGCTACAGCTGTTCCTCCTGTCTGCCTCTGACATCAGTCTCCTAAGTATTTCTTATCCCAAACTCATCCCAAGTCAATATACAAATTCTTTTTCCCTCTTATGTTTCCGCACTTATTTTGTTTTCTTCTTTATCTTCACAAAAAGATAACTTTCAGGGATTGAGAACTTTGCATTACTGAACAACGTTTCCAAGGAATGGCATAAACTGTTATTATGTTAATAAAAAGCAAACAAAATGATTCACCATGGGCGTCCCCAGCCCAGGAAACAAGTGCCATTCTCCACATTCCCTTCCCCAGGGAGCTCTGAAAGTAAGCACATTTCTTAACCTGAACCCTCTTGACCCCAGGCTAATGTGCAGGGGGAAGAGCTCTTTTCACACACGTTTTACTTCTAGTAGACCCCAGTGATCTGTTGAGCAAGACTACAGGTGTTTCATGGCAAACTGAGTTGTCTGCCTTATTGCTCCAGGACCAAGTTACATTCTTCATATGAACCCCACCCGAAGCCCAGACCACAGGTGAGAAGCAGCTTCCACAGACCAGCTACCAGGGACTCCAGGGAAGCACTGCAAACCCTACGCAATGTCCTCAGGTTTTCGCTGTTTTGGTTCTATGTGCTCCGTCTCCTAAACCAGCATGAGCTCTTTGTTCAGAGGTTGTTACATTCTCTTAAGTTTCTTATTTAGGGAGTGTGAGCATACAAATGTTTCCATGGACCTTACACTTTAGAAACAGATAGTAACAAATGAGTATAAGATGTAATATTTTGTTTGCCAGTAACTGCTATGAATAAAAACAAAACCAGAAGGAGTATACTGTAAATTTTTACCATTACTTTTTAAAACGAGGAAGTAAAGGTAGACTGATATTTCCAGGATCACATGGTAATTTCAGAGCCATAATTCACACCCATATTTTTTGACATCCAGTACTTTTCCTGCCCCATCTATCTGCTTTCAGAAATGCAACATTCGGGGCTTCCTTGGTGACGCAGTGGTTGAGAATCCACCTGCCAATGCAGGGGACATGGGTTCGAGCCCTGGTCCAGGAAGATCCCACATGCCGTGGAGCAACTAAGCCCGTGCGCCACACTACTGAGCCTGCGCTCTAGAGCCCGCGAGCCACAACTACTGAAGCCTGCGTGCCTAGAGCCTGTGCTCTGCAACAAGAGAAGCCACCGCAATGAGAAGCCCACGCACCACGCCCCTGCTCGACGCAACTAGAAAAAGCCTGAGCACAGCAATGAAGACCCAACGCAGCCAAAAAAGAAATGCAACATTCATCCACACTAAGGAAAAACACCACTCTCCTCCTTGAATTATTCTGGACTGAGCCATAAACCTCCAGTCCATCTAACAATAGTAGTTCCAGGATCTGTCATCCAGCGTAAGTGACATCAAGAATATAAACTGAAGGGCTGCTCATACCAGGATCACTCAGGTAGAAAATATCAAAAGGAAATTTCCCTGTTCTGGGCCACTGACCATAAACATCCTTCCTCTTCCCTTCTTCAGAATCATGATTTCTGTGTTTAAAAGCACCTTTGAGAACTGAATGCTGCTAGGACGGTAGCCTATTTGGGAGGCCCAGCCGTCCTCCGCAGCAGCCAGCTTACCCTAACCACGGCCCATCTTCCTCTGGCTCACTCACCCCGGCTCCTCCTCATGCCCCAGGGTCAGGGGTCAGGCTCCCCCGCGTGGGACAGGTGTGTTTATTAGTGAGAACTTTCTTACTCCTGTATGTTGTTCCTCATTTGCTCATTCTGCTCCCTCGGGGGCTGCGTGGTTTCCACTCCCACCATCCCGGCCCCTTGTCAATATCCCAGGTTGAACTCGGGTTCAAAATGCAGAAGAGGCTACGTTCGTGGTCAGGATGTTTAGTGCTGACGAAACATCATCCCACTGCGGCCGCCGCTCAGGGCTGGGATCAGTCTGACCTTGCGGGTGAGCCACGCAGAGCCCGATTTTCCCAGCCCTGCACTTGTGCAATGTGAAAGTTCTCAGACTATAAATGCAGGTTCGGGTACAAATTAAGATCAAAGAACACATATGCGTCAAATAAACACAGTAAATGAGAACGCACACGTGGGGTCGGCAGTGCCTTACTGCTCCTAACTTAGGACACTCACCCGCCAGGACTGGTGACACCGTACTAGACATGAGAAAAGGCCAGCTTTGTCCACACGGGTAGATGGTGGAGCTCCAGGCCACGTGCCGCTCCAAATCCAGCACTAGCCAGGGCAGTGGGGGTGGACCCTGGATGTGGAGTCCATCTTCACCACGATGGGAGGACTGGCCACCCAAACAAAACTGGGGCTTTGGCAGCGCAGAGGGACGTGCCACACCCGCTGCCTGGCGGCAGTGCCGCAGTCTGAGGTGAGGTGACAACACCTTAAGTCGCTAGCGGCTCACCTTCCGCTCTGGGGGTGCAGGCCCGCCCTCCCACGCTCTGTGGTGCCGCGGGAGAAGTGTGCCAGCCGCGGCGCTGGACCCCGAGACGCCGGCCTCCATGCGGTCTCTGGCATTCCCGTCCTCGTCACCTGGCTTCCTGCCTCTATAGCCCAAACTGGTCATCACCCTGTTCTATTCCACCTGCCCCGGCTGGCGGTGGGTTGGGGGGCAGCTGTAATCAGTTCCCCACGTGAAATCTCCTCTGTTTGAAATGCCTGGCAGAGTGAAGACACTTTGGCAGGGAACCTGGAGGTCCCTGTGGACCCTCAGGCTGGCGGTGGGGTGGGGGTGACGGAAACAGCGCCTCCCGGGGCTGCTGGCAACGGATTAGACCCCCGTGGATGACCCCCTGCTGGGACGGCACTGCCAGCGCTGCTCCGGTGGGAAACACTGTGACCCCAGGACAAGCCTCCGCTTGCCGACTGCAGCTGCTCCCTCCGTGCAGACGCTTCATCCCCATCCCCACTCACCGTAGCAGCTTCACCAGCCGACACAGCCGACAACGGGACCCCTCACGGCCCTCACAACGCCTTCCTCACTGCCCGGCTGAGCGAGGCCAACCGAGACTAAGTCGAGGCTTCCGGCTCAACGTTCGTATTCCTGCCCCTGCACAGACCTGGTGCTATCGGAAGCCTCCCCTGCACCTTTTTCCACTCGGGCTCTCTGGGTGTTCAGGCGGGAGCCCTGAAACGCCACAAGTATCTGAGCCCATTCAGAAGTGCACATCAGACACCTTCAAATGCTGAACCTAGATTTCTACCCACAGAGCCATTTCCTTCCCCCTTGTCTTCAAGTGTACCAACCCAAACTATCCACAAAGTGCTTCACAAAGTGTGACTCTCAAAAATATAACCCCTGAAGAAAGATGGCCCCGTAGGCATCTGGACAGTTCAGCACTGAAGTAACAAAGGGTAGACACACGAAACGCACAAAGGCCCTGAGATACGGGGTTATTTACAGTGTTTATATTACAAAAAGTATGGAAGCTTTACACATCAATTGTGGCTTAGATTTCTGATTATTTCTCTAGGATAGATTCCTAGATGAAATCACTGAATCAAAGGGTATGAACATTTCTGAAGTTCTCTTTCTCTTTGGAAACAATCTCATGGAAAAGTTGCAAGTACAGCAGGGAAAAAAAAAAAAAAAGCTGAAACGCTGCCAAACTGCAGCCATCGGGACCCAGAGTGGGGTGACTCAGGAAGACCCTGAGCTCACCTCCTCCAGACACGCGTCTACAGCTGCAGGTGCGACCATCTCCTCTGAAAAAGACCTTCAACTCGCCAAGCGGCTACCTCACGTTGACAAACGAGACAAGAGCCACGTGGAAGTGGGTGGGAGAGGCTGACGCAGTCTCCCCATAAACCTACCCCTGGCACAGCTGCCCACCACCGGGAGGGAATCACAAACCCGGAGCTTCTCCCTGAGGAGCCAGAAGTTGCGCCCCACAAAGGGCACCCCGGCGAGAGACAAGCCCCCAAAACACCTGGCTTGCAGCCCACCCAGCCCCGCATCCGCGAGACCCAGCGGGCTTCAGGAAGCCCAGAGGCACCCTGACACGCAGGCTCACTGGCTGATCTCAGAGCCTCGGCCCGAGGAGCCAGGCCTGGCGGGACTCTCCAGCGACAGGGGACTAGCACTGCCGCTGTGCTTCCTCTTGCTAAAGCTGGGGGTGACCTGTTGGTTAACTGAGACCTTTTTCCTTTTTCTCTCTGTGGGAGCCATCTTGGCGCTCTCTCTCTCTGCCTCGCGAGAGCCCGCAAGCTCCACCATTTTTCCTGTTTCCTGGGAGGGTGCACGTCTTCACCGCTCTCTCTGCCACGCCCACAGCACCAGCACCTCTGGGAGGGGAGCTCTTGCACACGCCAGTGCCCTGGTTCTTACGTTGGGTGCCTGGTTTTTGAGGCTTCAGCCCAGGGGATGCCCCTTGATCCCCTGGCTCTGAACACCGAGGGCTTGCGTTTCTGGGTCCCCTGGGACTGTAACACTGGAGAGAGTTCTTGGCAGGCTACAACCCAGGGCATTGCACAGATAACAGACCAAAACATGCGCCCATCTTTGTGAGATAGAGGCCTATTTGCTGTCCAGGGGCTCTGGCCTGAGGGGCAGGCCTCTGAAATGGCAGGCTTGCAGGGGCCCAAGAGGTGCTCCAGGGAATGGAGGCTGGTGGATGCAGTCTTCGTGCCCGCCCCCTGCCTTGGGCACCTCACTGGTATCTCCCAGAGAGGAGTTTATACCCTCTGGCGCCCTGATTTTTGCAGCTGCTGCCGGGCAACACCTCCACATCACCCGGCTCCAGCTGCCAGTGGGCCTTACGTGGGCAGGTCCCGCACTATAACCAGTGGAGGGAGAGTCTCAGACAGCTGCCACCCCCGGGCAGGACGCGAGGCGGCGGGCTCAGGAGCTCAGTCTTCCTGTGCAAGAGGCCCCACTGGCTCAGCAGCGAGGCTGAGGCCTGAGGAGCAGGCGTCGAATGACACACAACATCTAAGGGCTGAGCGCAAACCTTTCCAGAGGCCTCGAGAGCCGGGTGTTTGCATCCTCACTCCAGCACGTCCAGAGCCCACGGCTCGGGGGGAGCTCCTACACGCCGCTGGTGTCCCACTGTGGCTGCCCCGGGATGCCCGTGGACCCCTGGCTCTGGCGGCCAGTGGGCTTGTGCTCCTGGGCCCAGAGGACTGTGACGGTCAATGACAGCTCTTGGCAGGGTCCCACCCCAGGACGCCGCACAGACACCACACCGGCACACACCCCGACTCTCTCCGTGAAAGAGGCCTACTTCCTGTCCCGGAGCTTCGGCCTGAGGGTCAGGCTCCAGGTGTGGCTCAGCCCGAGGCCCTGGAGCAGAGGTGCTCTCAGGGACCGCGGGCTGGGACACCATCCTATGCACCCCCTCTGCCTCACTCCCGCTCACCAGCATCTTCCAGAAAGGAGCTTATAAACTCGTCTTGAGCCCCAGTTTTTGCAACTATTGCCCAGGGGACACCTCAGATCACCTGTCTGGTGGCCAGCAAGGCCTCCGCAGCAGTCCCACAAGACTACATATTTCTATACTTTAAAAGCTACTGCCACAGATAAACAACACGGTCCTACTGTAGAGCACAGGGAACTATATTCAAAATCCCGTGTCAAACCATAATGGAAAAGAACTGAAAAACAATACATATATGTATAACTGAGTCACTTTGCTGTGCAGCAGAAATTAAACACAACATTGTAAATTAACTATACCTCAATACAATTTTTTTAAAAAGCTTTTTCCAGAGGAGATCAAGATGGAAGAGGAAGAGGACACGGGGCTCACCTCCCCCCACAAACACATCAAAATATATCTATATATGGAGCAATTCTTACTGGAAACCAGCAGAACGATTCTTCTATAACCAAGGATGTAAGACAGAGCCCTACAGGGCTGAGTAGGCAGTGGGGAGAAGCGACGGGGTCGGGACCTGTGCCCCTGGGAGGGGACACAAAGGAGGAGGGGGATTACAATGACTCGGAGATCCTCCCTGGGAGAGAGCAGTTGGAACCACATCTGGGCACCCGAGCCCTGGGTTGCAACACGAGGAGGACAAGTCCCCTTAGCTGGTTTGAAAACCAGTGGAACCAGCAGTGGGGATGTGACAAACCTAGACTCTACTCGTGAAGAGTGGGCACATGCTTGCTCACTCCCAGGGAAAGGTGGAGGACGCAGACAGAAACTGCCCGGGCTCTGGTCAGTTTCCACAACCAACCCGGGCCACGCCCCGGCCCACACTGAGCACCCCACCCCCTGCAGCCCCTCTTGCTCTGCGGTGCAGCCCCTCAGGAGGGTGAAGGCCGCCGCAGCCGAGGAGAGTGCTTGGTTGAGGAGCCAGAGCTGACTCAACCAGCACAGCACCTGAACAGGGCGAGGATGGCTATTACTGGCATTCACAGCAGGTCAGGATTGGCTGCAACTGTGACTGGTGCCCATGCTGCTCAGGCACCCCCCAGCAAGCCCTGGGTGCCCGCTCCAGTACGCTCCCCTCTGGAGCAAAGGTGCTGATGCCCGGAGGGGAGGGCACACACCTACAGGGAATGAACCAGCTCAGACTGACCCTCAGGGTCTGGGATCCTGCCTCACCCCTGAAAGGTGGCGCTGGCCACTGAGCAGAGGAGTGGCCCCAGCTCACACCTGACTCTGCCACCTCCACTTCCAACCCCACACCTCCTACCAAGGTGGTAGCTGCCAGCACACCCTGGGGGAAGATGTGACTCACGCTCACATCAGATCCAGCTCTCCCAGCAAAGCAGCTGGCACACGCAGACTGTGTCGGGACATCCCCACACAAGGCCACCCCTCCAAGACTGGGATCGGTAACTGCTTCATCTAGTTTCATAGAGACAGAGAAAGATGAGCAAAATGAGAAGACAGGAATTTGTTTCAAATGAAAGAACACAAAAACCCTTGTGAGAACAACTAATGTAACACAGATAAACAATTTACCAGATGAAGAGTTCACAGCATTGGGAATAAGAATACTGACGGAAAAAAAGAGATGAACACATGACAAATTTAACAAGGAACTAGAAAATATTAAAAGAACTCCTCAGAACTGAAGAATACAGTAACTGAAATGAAAAATACACAAGAGGAATTAACAGCAGACTAGGTGATACAGAAGAAAACTAAGTGATCTGGAGGATAGAATAATGAAATCACTCATTCAGAACAGCTAAAAGAGAAACATAAAAAAGAAAACAGTTGAAGGAACCTTTGGGGCAACATCAAGCATACCAACATTTGAATTATAGGGGTCCCAGAAGGAGAAGAGAGAGAAAAAGGGGTCAAAATGTGTTTGATGAAATTATGGCTGAAAACTTCCCAAACCTGCAGAAGGAAACAGATATTCAGGTACAGGAAGAACAGTCCCAGACAAGATGAACCCAAAGACACCCACACAAAGACGTCATAATGAAAACAGCAGAAGTTAAAGATAAAGAGAGAATTCTAATGGCAGCAAGAGAAAAAACAAGAGTCACATACAAGGGAACTCCCAAAAGGCTATCAGCTGATTTTTCTGCAGAAACTTTGCAGGCCATAATGGAAGGGCATGATATATTTAAAGTGCTGAAAGGGAAAAATCTACAAACTAGGATACTCTACTCAGCAAAATAACCAGTCAGAACTGAGGGAGAGATCAAGAATTTCTCAGATAAGCAAAAACAAAAAGAGTTCATCAAAACTAAACTGACCCTAAAAGAAATGCTAAAGGGTCTTTTCTAAGCAGAAAACAAAAGGCTACAAGAACAAAGAATCCATAGGAAAGGAAAAATCCCACTAGTAAAGTCAAATGTATATTAAAGGCTGTGGATTGACCACTTCAATAAGCTAGTACAAAGATTAAAAAGCAAAAAATTGTAAAATGAACTATAATAAACAGTTAAGGGATAAACATGAAGATGTAAAGTATGACATCAAAAACTCATAACATGTGAAAGTTTAAAAAATGTAGCTCTTTCAGAAGAACCTTTTAGATCTTTTTGAACTTAAATGACTACAAGTTTAAAACAGGTAGATATAGTTATAGGTCAAAATATATGAACCCCATGGTAACCACAAATCAAAAACCTACAATAGATACAGAAAAACTAGAGAGAAAGGAACACTAAAGCAAATCATCAAACCACAAGGGAAGAAACTAAAGGAAGACAGAGAAGAACTACAAAAACAATCAGCAAACAAGTAACAAAATGGCAATAAGTACATTCCTATCAGTAATCACTTTAAATGTCAATGGACTAAAGGCACCAATCAAAAGTCATAGGTTGGCTAGGGACTTCCTGGCAGTCCAGTGGTTAAGACTCCATGCTTCCATTGCAGGGGGCATAGGTTTGATCCCTGGTCTGGGAACTAAGATACCACATGCCACACAGCACAGCCAAGAAAACAAAGACCCATATGTATGCTGCTTACAAAAGACTCATTTCAGAGCTAAAGACACACACAGACTGAAAGTAAGGGATAGAAAAAGATATTGCGTGCAAATGGAAATGTCAAGAAAGCTGGGGTAACAATACTCATATCAGGCAAAACAGACTTTAAAACAAAGTCTATACAAAAGACAAAGAAGGGCATTTTATAATGATAAAGGAATCAACACCAGAAGAGGGTATAGGGACTTCCCTGGTGGCACAGTGGTTAAGAATCTGCCTGCCAATGCAGGGGACATAGGTTCGAGCCCTGGTCCGGGAAGATCCCACGTGCCGCAGAGCAACTAAGCCTATGCACCACAACTACTGAGCCTGCGCTCTAGAGCCTGAGAGCCACAACTACTGAGCCCGAATGCCACAACTACTGAAGCCCGCGTGCCTAGAGCCTGTGCTCCACAACAAGAGAAACCACTGCAATGAGAAGCCCGCGCATCACAACGAAGAGTAGCCCCCGCTCGCCGCAACTAGAGAAAGCCTGTGCGCAGCAACAAAGACCCAACGCAGCCAAAAATAAAATAAATTTATTTTTTAAAAAACGAAGAGGATATAACATTTGTTAACATAAATGCACCTAATATAGGAGCTTCTAGATACATAAAGCAAATACTTCTTCTAGATATATAAAGCAAATACTTCTAGATATATAAAGCAAATACTGAAATACATAAAAGGAGAAACTGACAATAATAAAATAATAATTAACACCCCACTTACATCAATGAATATTTCATCCAGACAGAAAATCAATAAGGAAACAGTGGTTGTAAATGACACAATAGACCAGCTGAACTTAATAGATATCTACAGGACATTCCATCCAAAAACAGAAAAATACACATTCTTTTCAAGTGCATATGGAACGTTTTTGAGGACAGATCACATGCTAGGCCACAAAAAAGCCTCACAAATTTAAAAGAAATTATATCAACACTTTTTTTGGACCACAACAGCATAAAACTAGAAATCAATCACAGGACAAAAAATAGGAAAAGCACAAACATGTGGAGATTAAACAACATGCTACTAAAAAAACATTGGGTCAATGAAGAAATCAAAGAGGAATTCAGAAAATACCTCAAGACAAATGGAAATAAAAACACAACTTTCCAAAATCTATGGAATGCAGCCAAAGCAGTTCTAAAAGGGAAGTTTAAAGTGATACAGAAACAAACAAACAAAAATCTCAAATAAACAACCTAACCTACCAGTGAAAGGAATTAGAAAAAGAAGAACAAACAAAGACCAAAGTCAGCAGAAGGAAGGAAATAAAAAAGATCAGAGAGGAAACAAATAAAAATAGAGGCAAAAAAAAGAAAGAAAGAAAGAAATGAAAGAAGAGAAATAACAACCAATAACACAGAGATACAAAAATTCATAAGAGAACACTAAGAATACTTATATGCCAACAAATAAGACAACCTAGAAGAAATGGATACATTTCTAGAAATATACAATCTTCCAAGACTGAATCGGGAAGAAATAGACAATCTGTGAAACATTAATAGTGAAATTGAATTTGTAGTAAAAAACAAACAAACAAAAAAACAAAAAAACTGCCAACAAACAAAAGTCAGGACCAGACAGTGTCACAGAGGAATTCTACTAAACATATAAAGAAGAGCTTATACATATCCTTCTCAAACTATTCCAAAAAACTGAAGGCAGAACACTCCCAAATTCATTCTGCGAGGCCACCATCACCTGACACTAGAACCAAAGACAATACAAAAAAAGAAAATTACAGGCCAATATCTTTGATGAATATAGATGCAAAAATTCCCAACAAAGTATTAGCAAACTGAATACAACAATATATAAAAGGATCATATACCATGATCAAGTGGGATTTATTCCAGGGACATAAGAATGGTTCAATATCCACAAATCAATCAATGAGATGCACCACATTAACAAAAGGAAGAATCAAAATCACATGATCATCTCAATAAACACAGAAAAAGCATCTGACAAAGTGCAACATCCATTCATGATCTCTCCTCAAAGTTGTAGACAGAATATATCTCAACATAATAAAGGCCATTATGACAAACCCACAGCTAACATCATACTCAATGGTGAAAAGCTAAGAGCTTTTCCTCTAAAATCAGGAAGAAGACAAGAATGCCCACTCTCACCCCTTATATTTAACATAGTATTGGAAGTCCTAGCCACAGCGATCTGACCCAAAAAAAGAAATAAAAGGTAACCAAATTGGAAGGGAAGAAGTAAAACTGTCAGTATTTTCAGAAGATATGATACTATCCATAGGAAACCCTAAAGTCTCCACCACTAAATGATTTGAGTGAAGTTACAGGTTACAAGATTAACTACAGAAGTCTGTTGCTTTTCTATACATTAATGATGAACTATCAGAAAGAGAAAGCCAAAAAAAAATCCCACTTAAAATTGCATCAAAAAGAATAAAATACCTAGGAATAAACTTAACCAAGGAGGTGAAAGACCTATACTCTGAAAACTATAAAACACTGATGAAGAAAACTGAAGATGATACCAAGAAATGGAAAGATACCCCGTGCTCTTGGATTGGAAGAATTAATATTGTTAAAATGGCCACCCTACTGGGACTTCCCTGGTGGTCCAGTGGTAAAGAATCCACCTTACAATGCAGGGGACATGGGTTCGATCCCTGGTCAGGGAACTAAGATGCCACATGCTGCAGGGCAACTAAGCCCGTGCACCACAACTACTGAGCTCGTGCACCTCTACTAGAAAGCCTGTGTGCCGCAAACTACAGAGCCCATGCACTCTGGAGCCTGCGCACCACAACTAGAGAAGAGAAAACCCGCACACCACAACTAGAGAGAAGCCCGCGTGCTGGAACGAAGAGCTCACGTGCTGCAACAAAAGATCTCACATGCCTCAATGAAGATCCCGTGTGCTGTGACTAAGACACAATGCAGCCAAAAATAAATAAAATAAAATTTAAAAATTTTTTTAAAAAAGAGCTGAAACAGCTATAAAAATAAATAAATAAATGGCCATACTACCCAAAGCAATCTACAGATTTAATGCAATCCCTATCAAAATAGCCATGACATTTTTCACATAACTACAACAAATAATCCTAAAATTTACATAGAAACACAAAAGACCCCAAATAACAAAAAAAATCTTGAGAAAGAAGAACAGAGCTGGCGGTATGATGCTCCCTGGCTTCAGGCTATACTACAAAGCTACAGTAATCAAAATAGTATGGTACTGGCACAAAAACAGACACATTGATCAATAGAACAGAATAGACAGCCCAGAAATAAAACCACTTACTATGGTCAATTAATCTATGACAAAGGAGGCAATAATATACAATGGAAAAAAGACAGTCTCTTCAATAAGTGGTGCTGGGAAAACTGAACAGCTACATGTAAAAGAATGAGATTAGAATATTTCCTCATATCATATACAAAAATAAACTCACATGAATTAAAGACCTAAATATAAGTCCTGAAACCATACAACTCCTAGAAGAGAATATATGCAGAACATCCTTTGACATAAATCATAACAGTATTTTTTGGACCTGTCTCCTAAGGCAAAAGAAAAGTATTAAACTTAAAAGATTTGTACAGCAGATGAAACCACTGACAAAACGAAAAGACAACCTAGTGAATGGAAGAAAATATTTGTAAATGATATGACTGACAAGAGGTTAATATCCAAAATATATAAACACATCATACACCTCAATATCAATAAAAACAAACGTCTCAATCAAAAAATGGGCAGAAGACCTGAATAGGTATTTTTCCAAAGAAGACATACAGATGGCTAACAGGCACATGAAAAAATGCTATCACTAATTATTAGAGAAATGTAAACCAAAACAACAACAGGTGAAATATCACCTCACACCTGTCAGAATGGCTATCATCAAAAAGTCTACAAATAACAAATGTTGGCAAGGATGTGGAGAAAGGGGAACTCGTACTGGTGAGAATTTAAATTGGTGAAGCCACTGTGGAAAACAGTACAGAGCTTTCTCAAAAAACTAAAAACAGAACTATCATATGACCTGGCAATTCCACTCCTGGGTATTATCCAGAAAAAAATCAAAGCACTAATTTGAAAAGATACATGCACCCCAACGTTCAGAGCAGCATTATTTACAATTGCCGAGATATGGGAGCAACGTAAGTGTCCATCAAGAGACAAATGGATAAACGATACAACACATACACACACACGGAATATTACTCGGCCATAAGCAAAAAACGAAACACTGCCATTTGCAGCAATGTGGATGGACCTAGAGAATATTATGTTTAGTGAAATAAATCAGACGGAGAAAGACAAATACCGTATGATGTCATTTATTTGTGGAATCTAAACAATAAAACTAATGAATGTATATATCAAAACAGAAACAGGCTCACAGATATAGAAAACGAACTAGTGGTTACCACTGGGGAGAGGGAAGTGGGGAGGAGCATGTTAGGGGGATGGGATTAAGTTACAGAAACTATTGAATACTATGTGTAAAATAGATAAGCAACAGGGATATACTGTACAGGGAATTATAATCATGATTCTATAATAATTTTAATGGAGTATAATCTATAAAAATATGTATTCACTATGCTGTACACCTGAAACTAATGTAATATTGTAAATCTACTATACTTCCAAAAAAAGCGGCAAGAGAAAAACAACTTATTACATACAAGAGACCCCTCCATAATACTATCAGCAGTATTTTCAGCAGAAACTTTGCAGGCCAGTAAGGGGTAGCACAATATATTCAAAGTGCTGAAAGAAAAAAATTTCTAACCAAGAATATTCTACATGGCAAAGTTATCAATCAGAATTGAAAGAGAGATAAAGAGTTTTCCAGACAAGCAGAAGCTAATGCAGTTCATCAGCACTAAACTGGCCTTAAAAGAAATGTTAAAAGGATGACTTTAAGCTCTAATTATTAAGAAGAAAACATATGAAAGGATAATTCTCACTGATAAAGGTAAAGGTAGTGCAGTAATCACTTACAAAGCTAATATAAATGTTAAAAGACAAAAGTAGTAAAAGTAACGATAACTACAATAATATTAAGGGATATACAAGATGAAAGATGTAAAATGTGACTTCAACAACATAAAATGTTGGGGGGGGGGCTTTAGAGATGTAGAGCTTTATTTTATTTTTTTTTTTTTTCCGGTACGCGGGCCTCTCACTGTTGTGGCCTCTCCCATTGCGGAGCACAGGCTCCGGACGCGCAGGCTCAGCGGCCATGGCTCACGGGCCCAGCCGCTCCGCGGCATATGGGATCCTCCCAGACCGGGGCACGAACCCGTATCCCCTGCATCGGCAGGCGGACTCTCAACCACTTGTGCCACCAGGGAGGCCGGAGATGTAGAGCTTTAGAATGTGTTCAAAGTTAGGTTGTTATCAACTTAAAGTAGACTGTCAAAAATATAGATTGTTAGATGTGAGCCTCATGGTGATCACAAAACAAAAACCTATAGCAGACACACAAAAGATAATGAGAAAGGACTCTAAGAACAGCACTAAGGAAAGTAATCAAACCACAAGGGAGAGAGCAAGAGAAGAAGAAATAGAGGAACTACAGAACAGCCAGAAACCAGTTAACAAAATGGGAATAAGTACATACCTATCAATAATAACTTTAAATTTAAATGGATTAAATTTTCCAACCAAAAGACAGAGTGGCTGATGGATTAAAAAAAAACAGACCCATCTATATGCTGTCTCCATTACACACAGACTGAAAGTGAAGGGGTGGAAAAAGATGTTCCATGCAAATGGAAACCAAAAGAAAGCTGTGGCTGCTATACTTATATCAGACAAAAGAGACTTTACAACGAAGTCTGTAATAAGAGACAAAAAGGGCATTACATAGTGATAAAGGGGTCAATCCACAAGAGGATATAACATTTGTAAATATTTATGCACCCAACATAGGAGCTCCTAAATATATAAAGAAAATATAGACAGGCCTAGTGTAATTATATACATATAATTCTCATTAATATATATTTACATAAATACACACACATACATACAATGGAATACTACTCAGCCATAAAAAAATAAACTCTTGCCATTTGTGACAACATGGATGGACCTTGAAGGCATCACACTAAGTGAAGTAAGTCAGAAAAAGACAAATACAGTGATCTCGCTTATGTGTGGGTCAATTGGATTTAATCACCTTTCCCAACTGGTAGCACTGTTAGATGATACACTCCTTGTATTTTTAAAGAACTAAATAAACACACTTTAATTTTAGAAAATTTGTAAAATACAGAAAAACACAAAGAAGGGAGTCACATCTCATCTCGCACCAGGTGCAGCAAGGGCTTCTGCAGCCCATCTCCCCGGACACATAGAGGTCACAGCTGAGCCTCACAGGAGCCCAGACATGCTGAGCGTTAACTGAAAGCAAATGAGCATGGCATCTTGGCACCCATGTTCACAGCAGCTTTGTTCACAGTAGGTAAACCGTGGAAGTAACCCCAGTGTCCATCAAAGGATGAACAGATAAACAAAAAACGGAAATACATGTGACCAAATATTCAGCCTTTAAGAGGAAGGACACTGTGACACACACCACAACATGGATGAAACTGGAGGAATTATGCTGAGTGAAATGAGCCAGTCACAAAAGGACAAATCCTGAATGATTTCATTTAAAGGAGATCACTAGAGTTGGCAAAATCATACATAGAGACAGAAAGTAGAATGCTGGGTTCCAGGGGCTGGGGGAGGGGAAATATGGGAGTTAGTGTTGAATAGAGACAGCGTTTCAATTTGGGAAGATAATAATGTTCCCTGGGGCTTCCCTGGTGGCACAGTAGTTGAGAGTCCGCCTGCCGATGCAGGGGACACGGGTTCGTGCCCCGGTCCGGGAGGATCCCACATGCCGCGGAGCGGCTGGGCCCGTGAGCCATGGCTGCTGGGCCTGCGCGTCCGGAGCCTGTGCTCCGCAACGGGAGAGGCCACAACAGTGAGAGGCCCGCGTACCGGAAAAAAAAAAAAAAAAAAAAAAAATTCCCTGGATGGATGGTGGTGACGGTTCCACAACAATGTGAATGTATTTAAATGCCACCAAACTGTACACTTAAGAATGGTTAAGATGGTAGATTTTATATTACATGTATTCTAACAATTTTTTAAATTGGGGGAAAAAAGGAATGAGTACAAATTTCTGGTCATAAGCAGTCTAGAAATAATGCTTTGGATTCTTAGCTGATTTGTTCATCCAGGCTCCTTCCCTCTCTTTTCAGGTGCCTGTGTACAAACATTCTTTTGCACACACACACTGCCCTGCTGACCTGTGGTCTGATAAGAATATGTGGAGCAATGAATAATTTTGGGGTCCGTGCATGAATGGGCCTTAAAGGTCACAAGACACGTTCCCAGATTACATTAATTTCTCGACACTGAATCTAAGGATCACGCTGGTCTTAGTTTGAGGAACAAAAGGAGTAGCTGCTTTAAGCGTGGTTTGGAGCGTTCCAGGCAGAAAGGTGAGGGCAGTGAGGTCTGGGGACAAGGAGTAACTTGAATGCGATGCTTCCTAACTGAATGCAGAATTCAGTACCCAAAGGAGAAGCACGGATGAACCCCAGACCCTTGCAGCAAAGACAGGACTCATGTGCCACTTATACTCTACAGGTTTTTTTTTTTTTTTTTTCCTCCCCTGCCGTACGCGGGCCTCTCACTGTTGTGGCCTCTCCCGTTGCGGAGCACAGGCTCCGGACGCGCAGGCCCAGCGGCCATGGCTCACGGGCCCAGCCGCTCCGCGGCACGTGGGATCTTCCCGGACCGGGGCACGAACCCGCGTCCCCTGCATCGGCAGGCGGACTCCCAACCACTGCGCCACCAGGGAAGCCCTACTCTACGTTTTAAAGAACAAAGCCTTTCACACTGTCCTTGCACAAGCCCAGCTGGCACAGCGATTAGTGAGACACCATCACCCACCTTGGAAGGGCAGCCTGTGTCAGGAGAAGGTGCTCCAGCCACCCTGGAGGGGTTCCTCCTCGCCACTGGGCTGTGCCTCTGCTGAAGGGGTGGAGCTAGTGTCGTAGGGTTTTGGTGGAGCCGGAGACTTGAATTTTCTCTGAACCTGAAATGAGGTAAGGCCGAGGTGTCAGAGCAGGCAGGCTCCAGGGCCACGGAATCACTCATATCCTCTCAGACAACACTTATCCTGACCTCTTCAAACAGCAGAACGCTTTCTTCAAGTAAGTTCTGGGCCGTCCAGAGCAGAATCCGTCCTTGCTGAAGACCACGGGAAGGTTTGCTGACGTCAGGGTCGGGGGTGGAGATCCCGTAGTCACGTGCACTGCTGATAGCAGCTTGCGATTCGCTTGGGCTTTAGGGCTGTCCAGCTTTGAAAGTGTTTCTTTCTCACCCTCCTTAATCTTTGTAGGGTGTTCAGCCCTTCCCAGGTTGAAAAACACTGTTGGAGAATCTGAAAGTCAAATACAAGTTGCGTCAGTTTGCCGTTTCCTTCAATTTGTGGGAATCACATCAGTTTAAAGCAGCAGGCCTGTTGGATTCCTGTTCCAAGGACCCCACTTTCAGGTGCTGCTTCAAGTGCTCCCAGGTGTTGCTGGCCTCTTCTCCCTCCCCTCCACCAGTGAGCAGCCTCGGCTGCACCTGGGTTGATTGAGCAGCTTCCCCATTTCTCTCTCACTGAGGTCATCTGTTATCACACGTTAAAACATTATTTTTTAAAGACTTATCTTCATGGGGAGGTAGCGCACGCTAGAAAATAAGTCAGTAACTCCAATTTAGATCTGGCTCTGCCAACCACTGTATCATACGGCCTGAGAAAAGTCGTTTACCTCTCTGGGCCGGTTTGCTCATCAGCAAGAAGCAAAGCCTAACTTATCTCTTCCACAGGATTGTCAAGAGACTCAGGTGGGCAGACTGCAGGTACTAAGCAAATGCAAAATACATACTCTCAGAACCATTTTCTATTGAAACATCAAAAAAAATCACACCTATTTCTTATTGGAACTCTCAAAACTTGCCTTTAAAGAAAGCCTCATTTACCATCAAACAACGCATAGGGCCCAAGGAGTATGAACCTTCGTTAAGGAAGCAGCTCAGGAAGGCACGGTTCTTAGTCGACAGGGCACAGGTGCTGGATTCGGGCTCAGGGCACACCTGAGGCAAGTCTGCTCCCTCTGGCATCACCACTGAAGTAGCTGGGAACGACGAATGGATGAGTGAGGTACCTCGTGGCTACATGTGCCCGTCTACAACCACACTGGTCGCCATCTTCAGTGGCTGCATCGCATACTTAGCATGGCACCATCGCACGTGATCAAGAGGTTTTGAAAATGTAGCCTTTAAAATTAATACAAGTCAGAAAGCACCTCAGCCCCTGCTCATTTGTAAAATTCCTGTCAGGTTTTACAGGTGGCGATAATGGAAACAAGTTAATCAAACTGAATTAACAGTTACTTCTATTAAGCAACGCTATCAACTTAAAAACATAAGCACTCCATGTAAAAAGTTTTGCAATTCAAATTACCAAGTTAATAACCAACATTATTCTTTGCACAGTCGTTCAAAACTTAAGAAAGAATTTTTATTCATAAATCAAATGCACAAATTCAGTTAATCCTAAACTAATGTTTCTTTATTACAGAACAAAGATTCAGACAGGAGTCTTGAAGACTTCTAAGGACAGCTGATGAGTTTGCGGGTATGTTGGATTATATCTCAAACATTGCTGTGATTTAAACACTAAGACACAGTCATATATTTAAATTACCAAGATATTTGGATTTTTAATTAATCTATCCAGATATTCAGATGCCAACCGAATTTGCAACAGAAAAAAAGAGCTATTTGATCTATTTACCATCTTTTCATTTCAGGTTATGATTTTGTAACTAGCACCTGGCAAGGAATCAATGTTAGGATTTAAATCTCTAGGGCAGTTCACGCTTCAGTCTGTGGCAATTTAATGCCAACTCACAGGTGGGCTCAGGTGAAAATATGAGAACGAACCAGGGGGAAGGGGCTGAAGCCATGTAAACACAGACCCAAGTCACACATGCGTGAACAAACCCCCGGAGCCTCCAGTGACGAGGGACGGAACCACTGAACGCAAAAGGTCCAACATGAAAGGCTGATTTTGACAAATTTTAGAAACCTCTAACACGTTATGCAGTAATGAAGACCACATTTATCCAAAATTATGTAATCAGAGTAACTTGTTCTAGCCTCACCCTTTTCTTTTAGATTTTAGGTTTGTAGGGACTCTGCACGTCTTGTACGTGAAAGTGCACCTCCCACTTCCCTAAAGCCCCTGAAGTGAGGCAGACACACTTGATGTGTGTAACATATTCTGACAGCTTCAGATGAACTCAACAGTCAAAGCACTTCACCTTGTTTTACTGGGACTCAAGTTGCCCTTTGCATTTTTATTAGCATCTTTCTACTACTGGACATATCATCTCAATCAATATAAACTATGATAGGCAGACAGATATATATAGCACATACCCAGGAAAACCTGGTCCAAAGGTACTTTACTGCTTTAGGAAGAAAAGTCTCCAATGCTATCCCGATAGTGAAATACTTACAAAATAATGTTGCTGATAATCTTAGACTATGCACACAAATAGCGTCTTAGCAGTGAGAAACCACTACTGGAAGAATATAACATTACCAAATGTAGGTAGCAGCTTAATTTTTTAAATAAATGAATATTAAATTTTAAATCAAAGAAAATTAATCATTCTGCCACTGTCTTCCTTCACATTGCTTATCCTCATGGGCAAAAGGTCCTGACCATGCGGGGTGCGTGGAGAAATGTAATGAGAGACAATCCCTTAGACTTTTATGCCAGTCTACATAGTTTGAGTTACAACCAAATGATCTAGATTGAGGTGGACTTTATATTAGAAGGCAAAAGACTCTTATGGTTACCCTCAAGAATATACTGTGTTCTGAACTCTTTGTCTGGTCTTTTTTTTAAATTGAAGTATAGTTGATTTACAACATTGTGTTAGTTTTAGGCATACAGCACAGTGACTAGGCTTTTTTGCAGATTATATTCCATTATAGGTTATTACAAGACATTGGGTGTCTAGTGTTTTTTGTAGACACTCTGGCAACCCTGCAGGACAGGAATGCACTGATGCCAACTAATAATCTATCCTTACACAAGTCATCGCAAGGAAGCAGTTAATTACTAACTGTCCAGGAATTGGCAAAGACCCATTCTCTATTTCTAGTGCATTGAAAATAAAACATATGATTATACTGAGGCCATTTCTTATGACACACAGAAGGAATCACCTCTCCCCACCTGCCATTTTGTGAATGGAAAAACAGGCACAGTACAGCCAGAACCGGCGTAGCTTCTCAGATGGCAGAGTAAGGTTAAGTAGTTCACACCCTGAACTTCTTAAGTGTTGAGAAATTAGATTGAGGATATCATTTAATTACACTGCAACCCTCAGACATTATGGGTATTTTGATCCTGGAAATAAGATATGTTTCATTTGGACAACAGTGTACAATTCTGGGAATTCCCCAGTGGTACAGTGGTTAGGACTCCATGCTTTCACTGCGGAGGGCGCAGGTTCAATCCCTGGTTGGGGAACTAAGATCCCGCAAGCCGTGTGGCACAGCCCAAAGGAAAAAAAAAAAAGTGTGCAGTTCTAAACATATATTTAAAGATTCATTTCTAAGTGGGACTCAGATAGATAAGAACCTGTAATCACAGTAATGTCAATCTACTTTGATTACTGAATAGATCTCATAATGAATTTACCAAGATTTTCCATTTTCGTTTTTAAAATTCTGAGTTGATTCCATGTTGTCAATAACAATACATCTATTTTTAGTATCCCAGCTTCACCTTTAGTCATCAAATCATGTAACACAGAATGTTATGTAGAGGCCAAAAAATTGGCAATGCCAATAGCTAGGATATGGTTAGAAAACTCTACGTACTGCGTGTTGATATATGTGTATCCTGCTTACTTCTAAATTAGTGACTTACTGCACCAAGATGGTCACTACCACCACCTGTATAAAAACAGGTATAAATAAAATAAAAACAAGGTCAGCAGTGAAATATATGGCAACAAGGAAACAGGGCACCAAGAACTACTGTGATAACAATGTGAGTTCTGGTGCGAGGCTACTGATCTTCTGATAAGTTATTAGAAGGGCACTCACCTTAGAGCTGAACGTAGTGAGAAGGCCTCTGCTAACATGCCTGGAGTCATGTGACTGGAGTGGGGAGCAAGCCACTGGCAGGGCTAAACTTAGGCTTCCCCAGTGAGCTTCAGAAATTCCTGCATCAGCTGCCCTCCTTCTCCTGTGTTAAGTTGTCTTATTGGTGTACGTAGCCACTCCAGTTAGTTATTTGAAAGCACATATAAAATCTAGACAAAATTAAATTTTAAAAATAACCAAAAATTACCTTCCCTGCAAAATGCATAATTTCTTTAAAATGATCTCATGACTTTCCCAGTGTTTTCTTAAGTCATCTTCCACAAGACAACAGCAAACTGAGGGTAAATCTCCTGTCCTTTTTAGGACCAAAGGTGCTTTCCTTGTAATGAGAAGACCTTAAATCTAAGTCTGCATAGAAACTCCTTCTAGAATCTGTGAGATGTAGTCTAAGTTTGATATCATATTAACTTGTGTGTGCATTTGTGTGTGTGTATGTGTGTCAGTATCACTATTTCATAGACAATGTAGGATTTTCTGGGTCTTCAGTCTTAACAATTCTGAAAGCTGCTCCACAGAGGACTGGGGAGGCAAAATGAGTCAACTTATCTATAAACTCTAACAAAACTGTTGTTTTTGCGGATTTTACAACTCAGCTAACGCTCAAGATAGATCTATATAGAAACGTTGTTTTAAGAAAAACTACCGAACCATTATTCGTTGCTATTATTCAATTTTCTCTAGATTATGTTTAGGCAAATGGTAAATTAATACATTAAACTTTCCATATCGTGGATTGTAAACTGTAAGCAACTAATTTCTGAAAAAATATATTCATTTATGACAACTAATTCTGAATTTGCATTTGATAGTATGACCACAGGATCTTAGTTTGTTCATAGCAAACATACCTATATGGCTGAAGTTTGATTTATAATTTAAATATTATAAAATTCTAAATTTTAATTGTTAAAGTTTTCCTTCTGAAAAGGAATTTATGTAATTTTTTGTTTGTTTAAAAGCAAACGAACACTGCTCATGATTTTATGAGTGGGATAAAGAAAAGTGGTTTGGGAAGCACCTTCTTTTACAGGCTGTGAAAAACAAATGTTAACTACTATTTAGCAGCGTTATATACGTTTTCCCTCTCAAAATGTGAGCTAGGGGACTTCCCTGGCAGTCCAGTAGTTAAGACTGCCTTCCAATGCAAGGGGTGTGGGTTTGAACCCTGGTCAGGGAGCTAATATCCCACATGCCTCCTGACCAAAAAACCAAAACATAATACAGAAGCAATGTTGTAACAAATTCAATAAAGACTTAAAAAAAAACAAAAAAGTGAGCTAGGTCATCTGAGTGAATGGTGTTAGTATTTGTTTTCCACCTGCCAATATGGTGGCCTTAAGAGATCCCTGTCAGATACAACAGATTTTGATTTGGATTTTAATCTACTTTACAAGGTAACCCTCCTAGATATCTGATCCCAAATAAGCATAAAATTTAGGCTGCTTTCCTGTGTCATTAACATAGGCCTTTGAGGCTGATAGTGCCAGTAAATTGTAATCTTATCTGTATATTATGAAAAATCTGATAATATAATCTAGACTTTAACTTTCATCAGTGTTTACACTTTTTACTCAGATGGTTCATGGACCACAAATTAAGAAAATCCTAGGTTTCGAATCTGAAAGAAAGTAACTACTCGGCACTGTTACAAGTAGTATGTTCTTAGGGCACATTCACTTACTATGAAGAGTTTCCCTCTAGAACATCTTTATTGCTAAAATGATTTTTAAACTTTTAAATTTTAAAAACTAAGTAGTAATTAGGACAGGTTATCAAAAACTAGAAAAATTCTAAAGCTGAGAGTTAATAACTGCATAACAGAAAAAATAGATTCCATAAGTATAAATCAGCAGGTGTGCTACAAGGTGAAGCTTTATGTTAAGGAATGCATGTTTAGATATTTACTCTCAGCACCTATGAAAAAGGAATTGGTTTGAGAACATTAAAATTATAACTATCAGTAAGAGAATGAAATTAAGTTTTTAAGACTTAAGAAAAGTGGGACTTCCCTAGTGGTCCAGTGGCTAAGACTCTGAGCTCCCAATGCAGGGGGGCCGAGTTCAATCCCTGGTCAGGGAACTAGACCCCACATGCTGCACCTGAGTTCGCATGCCGCAGCTGAAGATCCCGAATGCCTCTACGAAGATCCCGCATGCCACAACTAAGATCCGGCCCAGCCAAACACATAAATAAATAAATAAATATTAAAAAAAAAAAAAAACTAAAGAAAAGTTTTCTGGCAGTTACCTCATAGTTGGAATTTTTATTCCTTAGTTGATAGTTCAGCAGAGACTCTATTTAGTAACATGGGGAGACATTCTAAGGTACCTAAATAGCAAATCTGTGTGTACTTCTTTTATTGTTGCTCTAACCAGGACTTCCCTCCTTTCACTTTTCATTCACAACATACCGTGTCATTGAGTTCATTACGCAAAGCATTCAGAACACCACCTGGCACCCGGAGGGCACTGTTACTGTAGGTGCTGTAACCATTTAGGATCAGGAGACCCTGTATATCTCGACACCTAAAGGGCTACGTGTGCGTCTAGAGAGAGCAGACAGAGATTTATTACAACCAGTACTGCATCAGTTAAGGGACATGTCACCGTGGGGGGTGAACTGACCTCTTGAGTAGGGTGACCAACTTATCCCCACCTGCCTGGATGCTCCCAGTCTTGGTACTGAAAGTTCAGAGAAATCCCTCAGTCCTGAGTAAACTGGTACAGCTGGTCACTCTACCTTGGATCCCATTTCTTCATCTTTAAAATGCAGGTAAAATAAAACCTACATCCTAAGAGTATTATGAGGCTTAAGTGGGGAAATACGTGGACAGAGGAATGTATCATCCCAGCTAAGAGCGTGACGCTCGGCACTCAGGTATCGCCCTATAGCTCCTTTCACCTAACTAGCTCCTTGCCTTGGGCAACTTACTTAACCTCTCCATGCTTCAGTTTCCTTTTAGGCAAAACGAGATACTACCATTTACCTTGTAGGCTTGTTGAGAGTTAAAATGCATGTCAGCTGTGCACAGCCTGAGTAAGCACTAAGTAGATCATTATCATTGTCCTTAAAATACTCGGCCCATTTCCTAGCAATAGTAAACTGTTGATAAATGTTTATTATCTACTAGGAAGGTCTGTTTAAAAACAATGTAAAAACTAGGTTAGTGTTTGGGCGCCGTTTTTTCTTTTCTTAATTGGTCAGGGTTGTTGCTTTCTTTAGGGAACTCTTAAGACAGCTGCACATAACCGTATGTGAAGAGCTGTTGGAAAAGGGTAACAGGAGGTGGGCGACTGCCCTCCCTGGCCACACACCCCTGGGAACTCGGGGGCAGAAGAGCAACCGTCTACTGCAGGCCTGGCCCAGCTGCTGCCCAACTACAGCACAGCGTAGGATTTCCAGAGGTCTTATTTCAAAACGGAATGAAGAACCAGAACCACATGGCTTCTGCAAGGGAGACTGAACTGGCCTGAGCTTGAGGGAGAGGATGATGTGTCCACAGCACCAGGGAGGCCAACTGACAAGTCTCATATGATCAACAGCCCTTTCCTGAGACCCACCCGGACCAGGGATTCCTGGAAGAGCCCCTTGGCCCGGGGGTACCAGTCCAGTGTAGTGACCCAGAAGGCTAGTTTTTTTGTGGTTATCTGGTGGTATGTGGATGAGGGTCTTCTGGCCCCCGTTGGCTTTTCAGGACCGGCCTGGCTTCTTCACTGATTGGCTATGTTTTGTTTGATCTCACTGATGAGGGTGAAGGGGCTAGAGCGGGCGGACACCACCTATACCACGTAGTCTTCAAGCCACTGTGGTACCAACACTGCCCTCGCACCCAGCACTGTCCTCGACACAGCCATCTCCGCTGTCTGCCTGCCCTCAGGCCAGCCCTGTGGCCCACATCACAGAAACTGAAGGCAGGCGCCCCTGCAGCTGTGTCGGGGTCCCACCGCTTCTTGCACGGCCAGACTCCGAGGCCTACTGTCCTCGAGAGCCTAGGGCCCACACTCCGCCCTTCCTACCTCACTCGCCTGCAGCTTTCTAAAGAAAACATTCATGGGCCTTAGGACAAGGTGAAATCAAAGCCCACTTGTTCCTCAGCTGAGTTGCTAAGGCAATCCGACAGACTGAGATTTGCTGGCAGTTTCATTCTGGAAGCAGCATGCTGAGGGACACGTGGGAGAGCAGTGACCAAAAGAATTAACCCAAGGTGTGGGTGGTGAAGGTGCTTATCCTATTTGGTGGATGAAAAGCTTTCTGGAGCACTCCTGAATTACTGCCTCTCATTTATTAGTCACTGTAACAAATGAAGTGATGTGGTTCCTAGTTATTAAAAAATAACACATCCAGAACAAGGATGTGTTAACAGAATTCAGAAGCTAAAATAGTATCCTACATTCTAATTTGTCTTTCACTGAATAGACTTCAAATATGTAATCTGGGGGGAAGAGGGTAGGAGAAGGGAGGATTTATTACTTGCAGCAAGGAGAACACGGAGGATCTTTCCCAAGCAGTGTCTCCAAATATGAAATATTTTTAGAGTTCATGCTACATAGATTAAAAAAATTTTTTAAGTATACAATTATTCGTAACCGTGGTCATAAAAAGGATTGTCTCCTTTCCTTCTCAATTTCTAATCTTTTAATGGAATACTTTTAAAAGCCTCCACCACTATTAATCTATAGTTTAGTTTTTCATTTTCAAATTATACATTTAGGGACTTCCCTGGCAGTCCAGTGGTTAGGACTCCACGCTTCCACTGCAGGGGGCACGGGTTCCATCCCTGGTCAGGGAACTAAGATCCCGCAGGCTGTACGGCAGAGCCAAGAACAGTAATAAATTTACTCATTTTTCACATTTGCAAGAACTCCCATGTGCTTTTTGAAGCTCAGCTTATATCGGATTGTGATCCATAAGCCTAAAACCTTATTTAATAACCAGTAACCAGCACACTATAAAAAGACTCCACATCACAAGCTGAAATCCAATTAGAAGTCAGAATCCCTTCATCACAGTGGTTCTCCTCAGGGGCTGATGCAGCCCCACAGGGACACCTGGCAGGGACACATCTGCCAGCCCGGGGGGTGGGTGGAGGTGCTACTGACTTGGAGGGCAGAGACCAGGGATGCTGCCCCGATCCTGCAGTGGGCAGGACAGTCACCCGAGCAAAGAAATCAGGCCCCAATGCCAACAGAACCCCTAACGTGCACAGCTGAAGGAGGGTCAAACCATGCAGACGGCAAGCTGCGCCGTCCGGCACAGAGCACAGCCTGGAGAAAGGCCGACTCCCAGCCACCGCCAGACACGGCAAGGATCTCTAGCCACATCTATTTTGTGACCCTGTAATTAGTTAGCCCCTCTGGGTTGTGCTTATTTTCACAATGACAAGTAATGTTTTTTAGAAAATAAATATGGTATCTACTTCCACGTTTAGATTGTTCCTGAGTCACCGTGATGTTTTAACAGTTAAAAGAATTAAACGATTCTACTTGCAGTGCTGTAACAAGTTTTAATTCAAAATAGACACTCTGAAAACAATAGGTAAAAAAAAAAAAAAAACTTGAACAAGCTCTTTGAATTTACAACAGAGCACACCAACAATCACACACCAGTTTCACGACTGCCTCAAAAATGCACATTATAGCAATGACATGCAGCTATTATATTTTAAAAATCCGTACGGTAACATTATCTTATTTCCCAGAGACTGTCTTATCTTCTGAGTATGTTGCACAGGTGCCTCTGCTGTGTATCACCAGCACTATGACTTAAGGTCTAAACTGGATGGTCTCCATTACTGCTTCTGGTGCTTTAAGTTATTTTATATTGTGTGAAAAAACCGAGGCTTAGCTGTCCAAAGGAGAGTAATACACTTGAGCTCCTTGGCAATACCCCAACCCACTAACCTGGACAACTAGGCTATGGGAAAGCCCATTTCCCCAAAATGAATACATTTACCTCTAGGAAACTGTCAAGAGATTTAATACACCAACCAGGAGCCTCGCTCCGGTCTACTCATTTCACCTTGACCCCTGAAAACCTGTGTTTAAATTTCAATTAGTAGCCACACCCAGGGGCCAACATTTTATTCCTGAGTAACAACACAGTCCTTCCCTTTCACTGGTTTATGAACAGTTAGGTTAGGAGGAGAGCTTGTGTGTGTGTGTTCAGTGTTTGTTCTAAAGGCACTAAAGATTTATTGTCATATCTTTGAGTGGAGAAAAGACTTATCAGCGTATCAAAAAGAGGGGAAAAGTCTACACTGAGAAGTATTTTTGTACCTACAGAATTACTTTATTTGCAAAATAACTCTTGACTTATGAGCTTTAATACCAGACTTCAGGTTCAGTATATTTTTAACAAATGAAAACATTTGGTTTTCTGAGTTACAGTCAAAAACAGCTATTAGGACAAACCTGAAAAAACGTAAATCAAAAGTATAATCTAATAAGCAAATACCTTACAAGAAGAAATCAGCATAAGTTAATGCAGTGCATCCTTAAGGAACCAGACATGTCACAGGGGCTTCTACTCACTTCTCTAAACATTTACTGTATCATCTGCTGCTACTTGTGAAGCTGAGGGAGAGCAGTTTTAATTCGCAGTTAATCAAGTATTCTGAAACAAGCTGAAATTTCCTTAAATGAAAAACAAACATATATAGATTTCAGTTTTTATCATACGATACTGACACTACTGGGAAAACAAGGCATGCATGAAATATCAAAAGATTTCGTTTACATGACAGAGGAAAACATGAAAAACAACTGTTACAAAATCAAGCTGCAGGAAACAATAAATTTGAAAGAACTATTCGGTTCTTTATATAGAAGTCTTTCTGAGCACCTGAAATAAATCTAAAGAGCAGCATAAAGACCACTGAAATTGATTAGTTCAACATACAGTGAAGAAAATAACATTTTAAAAAATCTCAATTGAAAAAGACTACTAATTATCTAGTACTTTAGATTTCCTAATTTTTTTTTACAAGTTTTGTGGTTCATAGTCAAATTTCAATCTGTGTTTAACATTTTTAAGTTCAGACATATCAAAGCCTAAAAGTACAGAAGGCTTATGGTTTTTTATTGCTTTCATGCAAATATACCTTCTTTTTCCAAAAAATGAAGCCACGTCAATTTTCCACACCCATAAGAGTGAGGATAACAGTTCTATTTCCTTTTTACTGGGATATGGTCTCTTGTGGAAATAATCCCTAAGAAACTGCTTTTTTTCTTCGTAAGAACGGTCTTCGAATCTTTTGGGATTTAACGCTAAAACCTGGAGAGCGTCGTCGTGCACAAGGGGCGCCTCCGTCCTGCCTTCGTTCCTCTGTCTCTTAGAAGGCACGGCGCTCGCCTTCTCCGGGGACGGCTCTGTGTCAGCGTTCGTGACGAGAGGCCGCTCCGCGCCGTCCCTCTGCTCTTCAGCCCCAAACTGGCCATCAGGCATCTTCCTCTTTACAGAAAAACTGGAGTCGTGTATCACCTCACCGTTGACTAAAAGCAGTTCACTGTTGTCAATAAAATTAGGCTGGACCTGCAGGCCCGAGCTGCTGTCCTTTGGAGCACTGCGGCAGCGCAGCAGATGTATGGCAATGGCTGCCAGAGTCATGTTGCCCGTGTAAACCCCACAGCAGTGGATGCACTTGAAAGCCGGAGATTTCAAAATCGTGTGGACTGTTGGCATGATGTGGTGCCGCTCCTTCAGATGCAGCTCGTACGCCTCGGCCGTCACAAAGGTGCCGAAGCAAAAGGGGCAGGTCAGCGCCTGGCTGCCAGGCCTCCCGGGCGCACCCTCGGTCTGCGGCCTCACTTTGATGTACACGGGCACCAGCGACTTGGAGTGTATCCCAGCCAGGACGGCCAAGTAGACCTCCCGCTCACCCAGCTCCTCCCTGGGCAAGATGGTGATGAAGTCAAGGTGGGGAAACAGCAGGCTGCCATTGGCATCAACATCCAGCTGAAATCCTTTGTCACTATAGTCCCCGGGCAGTCTCCTCTTCCCGAGGTGCATAGCCCTACTATGCTCTGAGAGGCCTTTAATATCGTGGAAAGTGCACGGGCAGAACACGCACCCCAGGCCGTGCACCAGTAAGTGGCGGATAAGCTCCTCCTCAGAGACTAAGCACTTACAGGACAAACACCGAACTGTTTTCTCTCTCATCCACTTTAGAAACGGTGCACATGCCGCCAGCTTTTCCGGCTCCAGGGTTTCGGCGGATTTGGATTCGCTGTGCTTATGTGCCACTTCCATGTGGACCTGGTAGACATTGGAAGGGAAGAGCTCGTTGCAAACTGGACAGGTTTTCCACTGCTTTGCCTGTCTGAGCACCTGATTTGCCTCTGCCACAGACGAAGAAGGCTGAACAAACATACTCTGAGTGGCATTTACCACCACTGGTGGGGAGGGCAGGCTGGCCATGGAGCTGGCCATCTGTGCAGCCGTGCCCGACTGCAGGAGCTGGATGGGCATCTGCGGGGGGGCAACAGTGGCGACACTTCCAGGAGGCACAGGCAAAGTGACAGATACTGGGGCAAGTGTGTATGTGGGGATCCCATTCACTTGTTTCCCCGTGGGTATCAGCTGTCTGAGAATAGAGCCTGACGTTAGGAAAGCGGTGTTTGGCGAAGCCCCGGGTCTAATGGGCTGATGTGCAGGCAGGATGTTGGTACTCACGGACTGATTAAGCTGCAGGACCCCCGGCCTCACCGGCTGGCCCACAGGGAGGACCCCTGACACGACAGGCTGGCTGAGCTGAAGAACACCAGAGTTCATGCCCTGGTTCACAGGGAGAACCCCTGACGAGACCGTCTGGTTGGGAGGAAGGAGCCCAGGTGGGACCACCTGGCCTGCAGGGAGAACCCTCAGTGGGACCGTCTGGCCGGGAGGGAGCACCCGCGGCGGGACCGTCAGCCCCGTGGGGAGCACCCCCGACGGGGCCGTCTGGCCAACGGGGAGCACCCCTGACTGAACCACCTGGCCAGCAGGGAGAACCCCGGAAGTTGCTGTCTGTCCTGAAGGGATAACCCCAGCAGGGGTCATCTGTCCCGCAGGAAGGACCCCTGACGGGACTGTCCGACTCACAGAAATCACCCCTGGCGAGACCGCCTGAAGAACTCCAGGGGTGACAGAGGGGTTGACAGGAAGGACACCAGACGCAACAGGTCTATTTACCGAAAGAACTCCAGGCCCAACTGGTCTGCTTATGGGTCCAACAGGCTGGTTGAGGGGCAAAAGCCCCGGGCGGATGGTCTGGTTTATGGGGAGGACACCGGCTCCGACAGACGTATTTACAGGTCGCACTGGCTGAGTCAAGGGAAGCACGGGAGGCTTTGCTGCCTGATTCAGCGGAACTCCACGAGAGAGAAAGACAGGCGGAGGCGCTGCGGGCGGCAGAGGGAGGCTGCCCTGGCCCACCTGCAGAGGACTGGAGACCAGAGTCACGTGAGACTGGGCGACCGCAGGCGGCGAGTGGGTGAGGCTTCCAGAAGCACCCGAGGCCACAGTCACCGGAGGGGGTGCACCCTGAACTGGCTGTACCACAGTCTGGCCCTGACTGTTCTGTGGCAAGGCAAGGTGGAAGCAAGGAGATGCGGCTGGGATGCCCGGAGCACTGCTGTTGGGTGGTACAGCCACACGGGCAGCTGGTTTTGGAGCAATATGCATTTGCTTCAAAAGTCCAGTCTTCTTAATATGTTCTGAGATCACAGACCTAAGCTTATTCTCCAAATCCCTGTGTATATCCGACGTCAAGATGTGGTACATTAAAGCATCCTGGCTGCTGGCATTGGCATTGCACTTTTTACAGTAATACCTGTCGGATAGGGGCATCTTCTCTGTAGAACGGGGGTCGTCAGCCCTTGGTGGCTCACCCGTCTCCTCAGTTTTCAGGCCAAAGTAGGAATTAATTAAGTGGTGAAAATGGGCTACGAGCACATGCTTCTTCATGCTGTAGTACAGAGTGTTTGAAAAGTTACATTTTAAACACGTAAAACTTATCACATCGCTCCTAGATGACTTAGTGTCACCTAAAATATTCACAGTGTAGTTCTGGACTTTCCGAGCAGGTGCATGAAACATTCTGAAGTGCCTTCCCACAACTCTGGGTTGAGAGGAAAACACACAGTTTGGACAAGGGATCACCAGCTCTTGGTCAATTTCATCTTCATGGTAACGATGTAAATGATTTTTGAATGAAGTAAGCACTTTTGTGGAGTATTTACAGAGGCTACAACAGTATGGTTTTGTTCGATATCTCTGTTAAAAGAAAAGAAAGTCAAGCATAGTTTAATAAAACTATCAGATGCTACACCTTCTACAGTTGACAAGTATATGATTCTTTTTCTTCTAACTGTCTAGATCTAGTGCTGTGTTGTAAGGGAAAAGTACCCACGGATAACGTGTAAATAACACTAGAGACCCTAATTCAAATTTTCACATGTCACAAAACGGTATTCTTTTCATTTTCTTTCCTTCTCAAACATTTAAAAATGTAACAACTATTCTCAGCATGTAGGCCATACAAACACAGTTTGGTCCCAAAATCACAGCTAGCTGAACCCTGTTTCCAAGCCAGCCATTAAACCACAAATCTCGTCACTTAGTCCTATACTTTGAATTGATGCAGTCCTAACTGCAATCATTAAAATAAACTCAATTTTCTGCATGAAAAAGTTATTTTCTCCCCTTCTCATCCCACTTCCCTTACTTCCAATGTCGTTTTTAGTCCAAATTCTAAAACTCCTGGAATTTATCTAATATAACCAAACCTGCCAACTGTTAACCCCATCACCACTGTCTTCCATTTCCCAGATTCCTGGAGAAGGCAGGAGACACACAGACGGCGCATGGCACAAGCAAGTAGCCAATAAACCATGCGACAAGCTCTGAAGAAAGAGGGACTGTGCCTAACTCACTGTGAATAATCCTGAGGTAAGTTCAGGCCACACTGCAACTCTGACAGTATGGTAATTCTCTGTAGGGCAAATACGGGAAATTCAACAAGCTTGGGGCACAAGAACAGACATCTGTACAGCAGCTGGCCAACTGAGGAGCAGTCTGTTCGAGCATCCAGGAAACCTTGCTGGTCTGACAACCTGGAGCAGTATGACAGCCTCCGGACCCCAGAGCTGGTGCCCCAGGAAACACGGGCCCTAGTTTCACAAAGGAGGAAGGTTAAGGTGAGGACAGGTTAAATGCTGGGGCAGAGGCCTTCCCGTTCTGCAACCCTTTTTCCAGCTATTGCAGTGGCCACAGGCCACCCCGCTCCCTCCCAGATCTGTGCTCTCGTGACCACTCTCATACACACACACACATACTCCCCTCCTGTGGGTTTTGTCGCCTTCTCTCCTAGTCATGCCGTTTTCCTCTTGGGTCACTGCTCAGAGAAGTCACCCAAACTCATTCAACAACATGTTACTACTGCCTTCCCAGCAATTAGAAATCCCAGGTTCTGGCACTTCCAGGAGGATCTATAATAAACCTGGGCAACAGCCAACCACAGATCCCCAGGTAAGAAAAACATTTTTCACTGATTCTGACACACTCTTCCCCCCATATTTTAATATCTCTGAAATCTGAAAACACCTTACAACTGACAGTTCAATGCTGCAACACAGCTTCAGTGTGAAGTATTACTTCAGTTTCATTAGTGGTTCATTTTAAAACGGTGCATCTTATACTCCACAAAATGCTATACTGAAACACCAGATACCTAATGAAACTTACACCCCGTTACAGAGTCAATAGCACTTACTAACAGCGTGTTACTCTCTGTTACTATCTATCTGTTACTATCTGTTACTATCTGTTGGTATTGAACAGATCTTTGGGTTAAGAAAAGATTTCTTAAATATGACACCATACGTATGAGCCATAATAGAAAACAATGATAAACAGGACTTCATCAAAGTAAGAAATCTGCTCTTTGAAAGACACTGTTTAAAAGATAAAAAGACAAGCCACAAGCTAGGAGACAATATATGCAAACCACATATCTAATAAAGGACTTGTGTCCAGAATCACTTTTGTGGACATGTTCAAGTCTCAATAAGAAAACATATAACCCAATTTTTAGAAAACTGGCAAAACATTTTAAGCATCAAATACTTTAAAGAAGGATCCAGATGCCAAACACACGAAAAGATGCTCAACATCATTAGTCACTAGGGAAATGCAAACTAACACCAGAGCAGATACCACTACAAACCTATTAAAATGGAAAATAAACAGGAAGTCCGTAAGCACAAAATCCCTGACAAAATGTTCAGAGAAAAGCTCATATGTGAAAGTTCTAGGACAGTGACCAGTCAGAAACAATTTGAGCGTGAGACCTTGGTTCACTGTAACAGAGTTAGAAAAAATAACCAAGGAGAGCAGCAGAAAAGAAGTGGAGCCAGGTGTTCTGGGTGCTGCTGGAAATCCTGTCCCCGTGATAGTCCCTGTCTCCCCGTCAGCCTAAGGCCTCAGCCTCAGGTCCCACAACAGCTGGGTTCCATCACCTGATATAACCTGAGCATCTTCGTCCCAAACCCAAAAGTCCAGCACATCTCATTTCTGTGCAGCATGAGCCACATAATCCAGCAGGGTCACACTTTTCTGCTACGGTGCCCGAAACTGTCTCTGTTCACACATCCTATTACCCAGAGACAAATTAAAGCAAGAAGCTACCTACGGCACAGAGAGGGGTAAGGGACTAAACCGAGCAGACAACACAGCCTCCACCAGGCCAGGCAACGGTGGTTTATGGGTTTTTTTCTCAATATGGTATCTACTTAACAAATTCAATCTCCACTCTTTCATATTGTTATTTAACTTTTTATGCCAGGCCCTATTCACCCGAACAAAAAGATAAACTCCCTGAGGAAAAGGACCCTAACTTTCACCTCTTTGTGAAAGTTTTACCTACTTTGTAACAGGAATTCAAAATATGTTTCCTGATGAAAAGCATATCATTATACATTATACTGCATGTTATGTTACAGAATCTTTTAAGAATTTGGATGAGAAAAATCAGGGAGGCCCAAGAAAATATTCACAAAGCCAGGGTCTTCAAAACAAGGCATATTTGAATAGCCATGAGCTGTTCTGAGCAGAATAACCAAATCAAAGCAGGTTCAAGGAATCCTGTATCTGTGGGTAGAAAGGCGAGTTCCGGGTTAAGGAGGAAAAGAGACACAAAATAGAGGCAGAAAGCAGGACTCAGGAGGACAAGGTGACAACGGAAATTTTTTTAAGTAAAATTCTGACAGAAAAATGACTCACTGGCTACAGGAATTTGTTTTTAAAGCCAGAATTCTTAAGGTCAACACGATCTGGCCAAATGGGGTGGGGGAAGCGGTGAGGGGAGACAGTGAAGTCGTATCAGGGACACGCTGGTTTGACGCTGATGAAGGTGCTAGTCCAGCGGCTGGGGGGTAGGAAGGGTTTTCCAGAAGAAAACACTTTAAGGAGGAGAATTCAGCAGTATGTCACATATTTTAGCTCGAATCTGCTTAAGTATGAGGCTTCAAATTATTATAAACTGTGTTCCTCGATTCAAACTCCATATTCTTATTTTAATTTTTGAAACCAGGATGTACCTTCATTACATATAAAGTCATGACATTTCTTTTTACTGAGAATAATTATATAAATCAGAAGCTCTTCTTACATCAGGGACATATAATAATCAAGGACAAATAATAGTTTCACTACATCACTTTACCAACTTGATAGGCGGAAAACTCTCAAAGCATCAATAATCCTATATTACAAAACGTTTAACTTTGTTTTTCTTTCTACTTCCCTGAATATTTACACTACATCTCCTCCTCCTCCCATTCATTCATCTGCAACCCCAAAACATATGATGTTCCTCAGAACTAAGTTGACACTTACCCCCAGGTTCTTAGGAAACATGAAAATCAAAAATAAAAATACATACCACTTTCTTTCCAGAAGGTTCCCAGAGAGAAATATCTCCCCATGATGTGTTATAAAAGTACTTCTCTCCTGGATCAAAGCCTTTAAGGTCCTTTTAAAAAGGGAGAAAAAGAGAGATTATTACATAATTTCAGAAGATAAAGAAATATTTAATTAGAACCTGATGGGATTACGTGGCACCTAAGAAATCTACTTGGGAAGAGTGAGATGAAAATGCAGCCCATGGCAAGTTGTGACAGAGTTCCCATCAAGTTGGAGACCTGGAGAAAATGTTGAAATAATCCAAGTTAATATTACAGTCTTTGTACCTCAGCAGCGGCCTTTTAATTTATGCCAAGTACTTACTGAGTTTACACTTGAATAGTAAATGAATATGTCTTCCGAGTTTTTACAGTGTCTTAAATTCAATGCACATTTTTTTTCTTCCTTTCCCATCCTTTCTTGTTTGTAGTTCATTAAGCCGTCCTATTAGAGTTGATTTCCTTCCTGGCCGTACTTGTTAGGGTGCTGGATTTTTTTCCATGTCTTTAGTCTTCCGTAAATTCAAAAATATATATAAATATATATATATTTTAAAGAGTAACAGTTTTGTAAGAAATAAACAGATGAGATTTCCACAAGTAAGTTCTGAAAGACAGAAACTGCATGAGCAGACACTGTCTTCCATCAGCGCGAGCACCACAGAGAAGAGTGTCAGGGTGGGGAATAACGTAGGGGCTCAAGTGTGTGGCTACCACCACAGGGACGGCAAGAGGGAAAGGGACGTGACTCTAAGACCCTAAAGCCAGATGCAGCAGGGTCCAGACTGAGTTCCATTTCAAAGAGACAGAGTGTGAAAAATATTTGCGGGGAACTGGAGAAATCTGAATATGGACTGGGTATTAGACAGGATGAACATTTAATGACACAGAAAGATGAAGGTAACTGAAAAAAGCATGCAATAAAAGAGTGTGAGCGATATGAGCTCACTGTGGTAAATACTACACACATTTATATTTATATGTTTACACACATAAAGAGAAAGCTAAACCTCTGAATGGTAGGTACGTGGCATTTAATATTTCTATTTTCTAAAGAAATGATAGGGCTTCCCTGGTGGCGCAGTGGTTGAGAGTCCACCTGCCGATGCCGGGGACACGGATTCGTGCCCGGGTCCGGGAGAATCCCGCGTGCCACGGAGCGGCTGGGCCCGCCCTCCGGAGCCTGTGCTCCGCAGCGGGAGAGGCCACAACGGTGAGAAGCCCGTGTACCGCAAAAAAAAAAAAAAAAAAAAAAAAAAAAAGAAATGATAACCTGTACTTTCTAACTTTCACAGTATATATTACTGGGTTTTTTTAAATAATAAGATTATTTTAATATAAAATAATTAGTTAAGCCAAAGAATGACAATTAATATCACATCTGCCTTGGACTATACCTAGGCTAATACACTGCTACCAAGTCAACTCAGAACTAGAGAAAAGTGCAAATTATTACAAGGATTTAAATTGGATTAAACACTGCTTTTATTGTGAGGTTTGTAACATATATAGAAGTAAAATATACGACAACAATAGCAGAAAGCTGGAAGGGGAAATGAAAGCATGCTGCTGTAGGGTTCTACACTATACATAAATCAGTATTATATGAGGAAGGTACCCACAAAGTATAGCTGATAAGCCAGAAATGGAGATAATATGGAATCATAAAAATATTCATCCAAACGGAAGCAGAAAAAGAATAAAAAGAACAAAGAACAGATGAGATAGGTAAAAACAAACAGCGAGATGGGAGATTTAAACCCAATCATGTCAACAATCACATTAAATAACAGGGGTTGGTAAACTGTTTCTTAAAGAGTCAGACGATAAATATTTAAGGCTTTGACAGCCATGCAGTCTCTGTTTGATACAACTACTCAATCCCACCATCGTGCACAAAAGCAGCCATAGACAATATGTAAACACTAATAAGTATGGCTATATTCCAAGAAAGTTTATTTACAAAATGGGCAGCAAGCCAGATTTGGCCCATGGGTCATAGTTTGCCTACCTCTGGTCTAAACACTCAAACAAGAGGTAGAGAATGTCAGAGTGGGTTAAAAACCACGATCCAATCATGTGCTGTCTACAAAAGTCTCACTTCAAATACAAAAACCGCAAATTTATCAATGCCTGCAACTTTCTTTAAAATGCATCAAAAAATAAGATAAAATGATGAGTGTAGATATATATTCATGTTAATTTTGTAGACTTTACGTGGTAGGTACATGGGTTTTCACAGTACAACCCTTTCAGTATTTCTGTAGGCTTAAATTTTTCGTAAGGAAATACTGCAAAAGGAAGAGGGAAGCAGTAATGTTCTATCACAGGCGATGAGAAGGGTTTAAAGGAAAGAGCGCTTTCCATTGTCAGATGCAGGAAAAGAAGAGCAGTAAGAAAAAAACACAATTATTAGGAAATAAATGGATTAAGAATATTTCAATATATTTTTGTACATAAGATGTAGAAACATAGATGAACACATTTTTTAAAATCTGTTTATACATATATAGGTCTCAGAAGATTGACATGGGGTGGGTTCAGTGCACTCTTTTTGTTTAAGCTTCCCTAATTTAGATGCAGCAACCCCAAATTTGTAAACATTGGTTGAAATGTTCTCATCTAATCTGTAACTTGATGCAAAGAAGTTAAGTGCACGAGTTGCCTGAGAAATGGCAGCTCTGAGCAGAACAGCACAGAAAGGAACGTGGTGCAGTGCAGTGAGAAGCAAGTGCAAGAGTGGTCAAGCTTTTGCACCGAAGGCAGACCCTTGGGGCTTCTACGAGGGGAGAACAGTACCTCCAGGAAGAGCCTCAGAGTAGACAGGATGCAACAGAAGACTGGTAGGAAAAAAAGGCTTACAAGGTAATAACCCACAAGGCGACAAAAAGGCGAAAATGATCATGGATCCAAATTTCTACTAGACAGTCAACATTAATTCCTTCTATCTCATCCTCCCTCAATAAATCTGATAGATACTTTGAAACTCTAACCTAGGGACCTTCTTTTTTTAATCCCCTTTTTCCCTACCGCTTCTTCAAAGGTTTCTGGCCTCCATGTGACAGTATTTGTATCTCTGATAGCTGTTAATTGAGAAAACAGAGGATGACAAAAGCTGATAGGAAGAGTAATACTTTTAAATAAATTTGGATAATATTAATCACCTCAGTATCTATGAACATTTGATATATAACAGTAATTTAATGGGAGAGATTACTTTCAATTCTCAGACAATGCTTCATTTGAATTTGCAGCCACCAGAGAAATTGGAGTAACTCCCTAATAACTTCATGATTCCTCAAGGGTCCACATCATACATTAGAAATCTTTCCTCTAAGCAACATACACATCATACACAGAAAGAACATCCAATGTCTCTTCCACTTTCCCACTGATTACATTTGTGGTTTTTTGGGGTTTTTTTTTGTTTTTTTTAATCAAACAACCCAGTACTAGTTTCCTGTACATTTTAATGAGATTCAAGGGATGGGCCTGCCTAATGAGGCTGACCAAGCAATGAAAAGGATGGTCAGGACTGATCCCTGATGTGGGTCCAGCACACTCAAGACATGCCACATACTCTCCTAGCACGAGTTCTGAAAAAAAACTTCCTTTAGGGTTTTACATGGGGAAACCTGAGTAAAATAATGAAGGTAATCGAAAACACACTAAGGGCAAGTGCAGAAGAAACTAACACACCATTGTAAAGCAATTATACTCCAATAAAGATGTTAAAAAAAAAAAAAGAAAAAAGTTGGAGAGCTCACACTTCCCAATTTCAAAACTTATCACAAAACTACGGTAATCAAGGGCCTCCCTGGTGGCGCAAGTGGTTGAGGGTCCGCCTGCCGATGCAGGGGATGCGGGTTCGTGCCCCGGTCTGGGAGGATCCCATGTGCCGCGGAGCGGCTGGGCCCGTGGGCCATGGCCGCTGAGCCTGCGCGTCCGGAGCCTGCGCGTCCGGAGCCTGTGCTCCGCAGCGGGGGAGGCCGCAGCAGTGAGAGGCCCGCATACCGCAAAAAAAAAAAAAAATAAAAAAATAAAAAAAAAACTACGGTAATCAAAACAGTGTAATACTAACATAAGGATAGACACATAGATTAATGGACTAGAATTGAGAGTTCAGAAATAAATCCATGCATCTATGGCCAAATCATTTTCTACAAGGCTGCCAAGTCCATTCAATGTGGGAAAAATTAGTCAAATAAATGGCACTGAGACAACTGGATTTCCACATGCAAAAGAATAAAGTTAGACCCCTATATCACACCACATACAAAATTCAAAATGGATCAAAACCTAAACAAAAAGAACTACAACCATAAAACTCTTAGAAAAAAACAAAGGAGAAAATCTTCTTGACTTGAATTTGGCAATGGATTCTTAGATACTACATAGAAAGCATTGCAAACACAAAAATAAATTGGACCTCATCAAAATTTAAAACTTTTGTGCATCAAGATATTATCAAGAAAGTAAAAAGAATGGGAGAAGATATCTACAAAACATATCTAATAACGGTTTAATATCCAGAACACATAAAAAACTACAACTCAACAACAAAAGGACAAACAATCCAATTTAAAAATGGGCAAGAGTTGAATACAAATCTCCAAAGATACACAAAGGTGCAATAAGCACATGAAAAGATGCTCAACATCATTAGTGGCCACAATGGCGAGGACGGGAGAGAAAGAGGGAGAGACTGAAAGAGAGAACAAATGTTAGCAAGGCTGTGGGTAAACTGGACCCCTCATTCATGGCTGGTAGGAACTGAAAAAGGTGCAGCCACTGTGGAAACAGTTAGGTGGTTCCTCAAAAAGCTAAACAATTATTACATGACCCAGCAATTCTCTGAGGTATATACCCTAAAACTGAAAACAGGGACTCAAACAGATACCTGTGAGCCAAAGTTCACCGCAATATTATTCACAACCGCCAAAAGATTTCCATCAACCCAAGTGTCTATCAACAGATGAACTGATAAAATGTGGTATATGCTTACATAATGGAATATTACTTGGCCATAAAAAGGAGTTAAGATTTTGACACATGCCACACATAGATGAACTTTGAAAACATTAAGCTAGTGAAATAAGCCAGTCACAAAAGGACCAATACTGCATGATTCCACTCACATGAATTATTTTTAATAGGCAAATCTATAGAGACATAAAGTAGATTACAGGTTATCAGAGGCTGGGGTGGGGCATGGGGAGTTAACTACTTAAAGGTTACTGAGTTTGTTTGAGATGATGAAAATCTAGTTGCAAAATAGTGTGAATATAATTAATGCTACTGAACTGTACACTTAAAAATAGCTAAAATGCGGAATTCCTTGGTGGTCCAGTGGTTAGGACTAAGAGCTTTCACTGCCAGGGCCCAGGTTCGATCCCTGGTCAGGGAAATAACATCCCACAAGCCGTGCAGCGCGGCCCCAAAAAAAGGCTAAAATGGCAAATTTTATGTTATATATATCTTACCATAATAAAAAAATTCTATAAATACACTTGGAGGATTTAAGAGAAAAAAGAGGTTAAAATGTTTCATTACTTATTTTATACTGATTACATACTGAAATAATATTTTCAACATGAGGTTAAATAACTAAATTTTTTTTAACTAAATTAAAAAAATAAAGAACTGGGAAAGTTTTCAAAACGACCGATGCAGTTGCACAGATCCCTGTGCTCACAGGCCAGTGCTGGGGTGTAATCCCTGTTGTCAGCATTTTGAAAGTGTTAATAATTTCATCTTTGAATTTGTTTTATAAAGTGAAGTCTAATAGGACCATGGAGCATGTGTCAGGGGCCTGAAGCATCAGCTCACGTGTGGTCCTACCTCCACTGTCCTAGGACAGATTCTGTCCCTGCTCTCGGTCTCCACAACCCTCCAAACTCCCCTCACCCTGCAACCACTCCTAGACTCTTGTCCACCACCTGGGGCAATAACCAAGTTGTCAAGAGGTCCATATTCCCCAGTCGCCCTGGTGGGAGCCAGGCACAGACTCGGGGAGAGGAGGAGGAAGGTGGTAACCAGCCCAGCCCTGGACTGGCAGCACCAAGGTGTTTGGCAGATAACTTGGGGCCTTGAGCCCACCCTGGATCCAGGTAACAGAAGCATCCTGACACAGAAGTTGCAATCTCTTGGGAGTCACCCATCTGCTGTGGGTTGGGACAGTGCGCCTGTGGGGCCTGTCCATGGCCCCACATTTTCATTTTGCACAGTGCCCTCCAAATTATGTAGCTAGCCTTTAATTTAACTGATCAAATGTTAACTTTTTTTAAAATATCTTGATCTAATTTATTTTATTTTTAAAATTTTTATTTTATTTATTTATTTTTGGCTGCATTGGGTCTTCATTGCTGCACATGGGCTTTCTCCAGTTGCAGTGAGCAGGGGCTACTCTTCGTTGTGGTGGGCAGGCTTCTGGTTGCGGTGGCTTCTCTTGTTGTGGAGCATGGGGTCTATGCACGCGGGCTTCAGTAGTTGTGGCACAAGGACTGGTAGTTGTGGCTCACGGGCTCTCGAGCGCAGGCTCAGGAGTTGTGGCGCACAGGCTTAGTTGCTCTGCGGATGTGGGATCTTCCTGAACCAGGGCTTGAACCCATGTCCCCTGCCTTGGCAGGCGGATTCTTAACCACTGGGCCACCAGGGAAGCCCCCAAATGTTAACTTTTTAAAAAACCCCTCAAGATACTCTAAGGAGTAGCAGGGTTTAGATCTATTTTTAGAAAATGAGATAAGGTTCTTGGAAGAGCCTATTTCCCCTAAGATTCACTTTTCTCAGCCAGGCTTTTGACAAGAATTGTACAGCCTACAATTTGAGGGCCTAAATCTTAGGATAAGTGGAGTTGTATACACCTTGGAAATCAGAGAAGGCAGAGTGATTTCTCACTATGAAACCTGAAATGCTGGCTAAGGAAACGGAAAGGACCACGTGGGCAGGTGTTCCCAGGGCTGACTCTCTGTAAGCGCCCACAGACTTCAGATAAATTCCCTCTTGCTTAACTTGGTCAGTACTGGTTTTCGTTGCTTGAGACCAAGAGACTCTAAATAATACAATGGATTAAGAATAAATGCATTTGACATGGAAAGAAGTTCTTCATATGAGATTCAGTGAAAAGTAAGAACAAAGCTACTAGGACAGTATTTTATATAGTTAGATCAAGTCCTGTTTCTAAAAATCTGGAAAGATGTAACAGTGTTTACCATGGAGATTCTGGGGTAACGGTTTACAAGTGAGTCATTTTTTTCCTCTCAGTTTGTGTATATTTTCTAATTTTTCTATAATGAACTTCTACATTGCTTGAATTTTCAAAAATTTTTCAAAATATAGGACCAACTACAAATTAATAAAACAAAAAATTTCCCCCAAAAGAATTAGTAAAATTTAACCCAATAGTTAATTAACTAACAATTCTGATATGCCATTCAAATCTCTTACTTTTCTCTTGTGAAGTATGTACGTTTCTGTGTCACTATAGTCTTGGAAAGAAAAAGTAAACAGTCCTGAACAAATTCAGATGAGTAAACAATTCTTAGGCTGACTGAGGAAGCAAGTTAGTGAGGAATGTGCAGTTTTTACACCATGTCAAAAACAAAGGACTCCAGGATGAAAAATTTTAGTTGTTACTGGCATTTTACCTAAAAATAAAACTAATTCTGTAACAAAATTCCATTTAAAAAGTAAATTCACATTAAAGGAGACTAAAGACAGATGACAACCAAAGGCAACACCTGACCCTAGATTGGGTCCACCAATGACAGGGGGAAAAATGCTATAAATGATGAGACAAAAATGTCATATCAATGTTAAATTTACCTAAGTTGATAACCATCCTGTGGCAATATAAGAAACTAATCTTATTCTTAGAAAACACACACTTTAAGTATTTAGGTAATAAGGGTCATGAGATAAGCAACCTACTTAAGTGGCTCAGGGAAAAATACTACACACACAGCACAAGCAAGAGTGTGCAAATATTAAAGCAAATGGGAGAAAATGTTAACAACTGGTAAGTCTGGGTAAAGGGTAATGAGTGTTCCCTGTACTATTTTTATTCTTGTAACTATTCTGTAAGTTTGAATTATTATTTCCAAATAGAACACTTTTTAAAAAAACTGAATTCACTTAGCCTAGTTTGATGGGGGTTAATCAACTGGGTTGTGATTCTAAATTCCATGTTCCTGAAATACTCTTTCTAATTCCACTGGAGAATCCTACCCTATCTTTAAAAACACGGGGACTTCCCTGGCGGTCCAGTGGTTAAGACTCTGTGTTTCTATTGCAGGGGGCACGGGTTCTATCCCTGGCTGGGGAACTAATATCCCTCATGCCATACGGCACGACCAAAAATAAATAAATAAATACACAAATAAAAACAAACAAAAAACAGTTCAAATCCCATCTCCTCCATAAAGGCTGTTCTAGCCTCCTCAGCTAGAAGTGATCTGTCTGTTTCTCACTATGATTGTTTCAAGTTTGTCTCAGCTCCTGCTAGACTGTCAACCCCCTTCAACGGTAAGTATCCTGACTAATTCTCTACATTCCTTAGAATGAGGACACTGAGGCCCAAAGAGTAACAGATTTGCCCAAGGTCACACCATTAGCTACTAGCCAGGACTAAAATGAAAGCCATGCCTTTATCCCCCAAATATTCCAAAAAGAGTTTCAGTCTGTTACTGAAGGCACTGCTATACCTTCAGGGTACATTTTTTGAGCATCTACCACGTGCCAGGCACCATTCCAAAAACTTTCTCATACGTTATCATTTGAAATTTCCTCAGTCTATACATATTGTGCTCTTAGCTTGTTATTTTTATATTCTCTGCAAATATTAAACTCGCATACTTATCTATTATTAATGGACAATGTGTCCACTATCTACCTTCTCAAACCTGTCTCCAAAAAATTATCCTGCTTTCTTCCTCATGCATAAAATATGACTTACAGACAGAGCTGCAAGAACAATGACAGTACTCTCACTTTAAGGCTGTTCTTGAACAATGTGTCTAAGAGCTTCCAATTCAGTATCTCTCCCAACCTTTTATTTCCAAATAAACTTTCAAGCACAGTCTGCGATTAAAAGTACTTCTCTACTTGGGTTTTACTTTCATTCATTCATTTGAAAAATATTTGTTAAAAAAAATATATATGTTAAGCATGTACAGGTAATAGAGTGGATAACAAAACAATGTGGTCCATGCCTTCCTACATTCAAGTGAGGGATACAGATAAACAAATAACATCAGGTATTGCAGGAGTTCTGAAGAAAAACAGAACAGGTAAGATAACAAAGTGAAAAGGGCAGCATTTTAGGGGGAAGATCTCTCTGGGGTGGTAATGTTTGAAGATAACTATTTGAGGTCTTTCTTTCAGAAATTTTACTTTAGAGCAAAAATCAATTCTGACCATTAATGAGAATCCTGGTTAAGTATTGGTCTTTCAGCATCAGAACACCTGAACACCTTTTTATAAATAAAAGTCAATCTGGTTCAAAGTCTGAGATTTGAAAATTTAGAAACTGAACTCTTCCCAGGCCAATAACACCTTGAATTGAATTCTTCACAAGTCTGAAAAATTCAAAGCAGACACGGTCCCTATTTCAATAGCTATGAATTAAACATGCATAGAATTATAAGTGGCTATAAAGCTACAAAGCAAGCTTTATTTAACAATTTTTATTTCTTTATGCCAGCCATACATTCTCAAGTTATAAGAAAAGATAAAATTATATGAGAACATAATTTATCAATAAAGTGTGTGACTGTGACCTTAATTTTTAAACTTTTATAAGACTGAATGTATTAAATTCACAAATCAGAAAAAAACAGAAGAAAACAAACAACCCTATCATACAAGTATGCATCCCCATTTGACGATCACTCTAACAATACTGGAAAATTGAGTTAGTCTTCTTCTGCTAAAATAATTTATATAATTCAAGACATTCCCCTCAAAGATCAAGAACAAAGATATGTTGCAACTAATGACTATAAACGGTCCCTCCTAAAAGTAAGGTTAAAAACTGGAAGAGCCTCAAGTAGCCCACTTTAAGTCAAAGACATGAATAAAAACGAATGCTATTCCCATGCCTCATTTCAAGAGTCGGCAATCTCCATCTTGAGGCATCTTACCCATTCTCCAAAACCTCCCAGTTCAAATCTCACCACCCCTAGTATCTCCAATATTACTGTTTTCTCTTAATCTGTTACTTATGTCTTCTTACCTTCAGCAACTCCTTGCAGGTGTCAAGCCCAATATCCACAAGAATACTTTTCACCTTTTTCCGTACCTTCCTGATGTTGTCAAGATTCTCCACGGGAATTTGAAACATTTTTGAAATTTTCCTTAAAAGGGAAGAAAACAAAACTGTAATAAGTGCATATACACATACACGCACACACACACAGACACGTAAAAATTTTTAAAACAGGGCTGGTAAAGCAGAGTAATTTTTATTCTGGGACAATTAGATTTCCACATACCAAAGAATGAAGTTGGACTCTTCTCTTATACCATACACAAAAATTAACTCAAAATGGATCATACATGCACATGCACAAGGTGAAATTTTAAAACTCTCAGAAGAAAACATAGGCATAAATCTTCATGACCTTGGATTTGGCAATGGATTCTTAGATATGACACCAAAAAGCACTAGCAACAAAAGAAAAAATAGATAAGTTGGACTTCATCAAAATTAAAGACCTACCGGCTTTGAAGGAAACCATCAAAAAAGCGAAAAGAGAATCCACAAAATGGGAGAAAATATTTGTAAATCTTATTTCTGATAAGAAACATATCCAGAATACATAAAGAACTCTTATAACAATAATTAAAAGGCAAATAAATAACCCAACTTAAAAATGGGCAAAGGGGACTTCCCTGGTGGCGCAGTGGTTAACAAGCCGCCTGCCAATGCAGGGGACACAGGTTCAATCCCTGGTCTGGGAAGATCCCACAAACCGCGGAGCAACTAAGCCCGTGGGCCACAACTACTGAGCCCATAAGCCACAACTAAAGAGAAGCCCTCGTGCCTCAACTAAAGATCCCACGTGCCTCAACGAAGATCCTGTGTGAGGGAACATTATGCTATGTGAAAGGAGCCAGACACCAAGGACCACATATTATATGATTCAATGTATATGAAGTATCCAGAACAGACAAATCTATAGAGACAGAAAGGAGAATACTGGTTGCTTAAGGCTGAGGTGGACTGGAAGGTGATGGCTAAGGGGAACAGGGTTTCCTTTTGGAATAATGACAATATTCTAAAATCGACTGTGGTGATGTATGCACAACTCTGTGAACCTACTAAAAGCCACTTAGTAAGTACACTTTAAATAGGTGACCTGGGGACTTCCCTGGTGGTCCAGCGGTTAAGACTCCATGCTCCCAATGCCGGGAGCCTGGGTTCGATCCCTGGTCAGGGAACTAGATCCTGCATGCCGCAACTAAAGATCCCGCGTGCCTCAATGAAGATCCCATGTGCCGCAACTAAGACCCGGCAGAGACAAATAAATAAATAAATAAATAAATAAATAAATTTTTTAAAAAAGGTTAAGTGTATGGTATGTAAATTACATCTCCATAAAGCTGTTTTTAAAATACCTGAAAGAGCATAAAATTAAAATAAATCCTGTGGTACTTGACCATGATAAGAGGTATAGCTGTGACCTCATAATTCTTAACACATACATAGATTAAAAACAAATACATTTGTTAATGTGTCTGTGTATATTGTATAGCTCTGTCCACTGAGAGAGCCTGGAAGCAGTTACACAGCCCAGTAGCAGTGAGCACTCCTTGGCCCCAAATCTTTTTTTTTTTAATTTTATTTATTTATTTACTTATTTTTGGCTGCATGGGGTCTTTGCTGCTGCGTGCAGGCTTTCTCTAGTTGCGGACAGAGGAGGCTAGTCTTCATTGCGGTACGCGGGCTTCTCATTGCGGCGGCTTCTCTTGTTGCAGGGCATGGGCTCAGTAGTTGTGGCAGACGGGCTCAGTTGTTGTGGCTCACAGGCTCTAGAGTGCAGGCTCAGTAGTTGTGGCTCATGGGCTTAGCTGCTCCACAGCATGTGGGATCTTCCCAGACCAGGGCTCGAACCCGTGTCCCCTGCATTGGCAGGTAGATTCTTAACCACTGTGCCACCTGGGAAGTCCCTCAAATCTTACTTTCTAAATACCACTTTCCATTAAAAGGAAACAGGGCTCCTTGGAAAAAACGGCTGATTCTAGGGCTGGAGCACATAAAAGACAAGATGAGCCTAGAATTTCTTATGCCAGAAAATAACGAAGTTGCTCAAAGAATGGTGAGACATGTCAAAAGGACTCAAAAGAAGTCAGCTTGAAGAAGTTCCCACAAGCCAAATATGGGACAATGTGGGTACCAAATAAGTAATGACAATAACAGATTAACCTGTGGCACTGAATTTTCCAAAGATAGTGTAACAGTATCTCCCATCCCACATGCTTTCCTTAAAATATGTCCTTGACACTCCTCCCAAAAAGTAGGGGCATCTATGCTCCCACCCTTTGAACCTGGGCAGAACTTTGTGGCAACCTCAACCACTGAAGTATGGCAGAAGTAATGCCATGTGAATTCCAAAGGCAGACCATAAAAATGCCACATGCTTTTTGCCTGCCCTCTGGGTACCATTACTCTTGGAATCTAGACTCCTTATTGTAAGAAGTTCAACTAGCCCACATGGAGAGGTTCCACATCAACCAGCAGACACAAGAGTGAAGATGCTCTACAGCCTGCAGCTGTCCAGTCACCCTGAGCCTTTGAGTCTTTCCAGATGAGGCCCCAGACATTGTGGAATATAAACAAGCCATCCTCCCTGCTCCCACCTGAACTCCTGACCCAAAGAATTACTGAGATTTTTAAATAAAATGTTTCAGTCTACAAAGTTTTGGGGTGGTTTGGTATTAAGAAATAGTAACCAAAATATAACCCACTAGAATATAAACTTAAGTCCATGGTAACATAAACAATTTAATAAATTGAAAGTTTAGTGAGGAATGGGATATGTTACATGGTTTCCAAGCATCTCCCCACAAAATACTTGTTAATAACCAAAGGGGAAAGTGTAATTCACAGAAGTCTGGCAGACATTCAGTTAAGAGACACTACAAAATACCTAACCTGCAATCTTCAAAAGTGTCCAGATGATACAAGGGAGCACTATTCATAATAGCCAAATGTGGAAACAACCCAAGTGTCCACCAAATGGTGAATGGATGAACAAAATATGGCATACCCATACCACAGAATACTATCTGGCAATAGAACTAACTAGGTACTGATGCACGCTACAACGTGAATGAATCTCGAAAACATGATGCTAAGTGAAAGAAGCCAGACGCAAAAGTCCTCATACTGACTGATTCCATTTACATGAAATGTTCAGAAAAGACAAATCTACAGAGATAGAAGGTAGATTAGCAGTCAGCTTCGGGTGGGAACAGGTAGTAACTGCACATGGATAGGTTTTTGGGGAGAGTGCTGAAAATGTTCTAATATTAGATTGTGTTGTTGGTTGCACAACTCTGTAAATTTACTAAAAATCAACTAATTATACACTTAGAAAAAGATCATGGGAGGAAAAACTAACAACTGTTCCAGGTTGAGAGAGACTAAAGATAGCTAAATACAATGCGCAATTCTAACTAGATTCTTTACTATAAATGATGTTATTGGAACAACTGGCAAAACTTCAATGGAGTCTGAGGATTAGATGGTAATAAACTGATATCCTAATTTTGATGGTTGTGTTCTGGATATATATGAGAATGTTCTTGTAGGAAACAGACAATATTGGGGGTAACGTGGCATCATTTTTGTCAACTTAGTTTCAAATGATTCAGGGGAAGAAGTTCTTTGTACTGTACTTGCAACTTTCTATAAATCTGAAACTATTTCAAAAAAGGTTTTAATGTGCAAGCTATAAAACAAAATCAGTTAAGCTCGAGTTAAAGAAATGCCAGGTAAAAAAATGAATGCCAATTTTCTATCATCAAAACAGTAACTTAAAGATTGATAATACCCACTGGTAGTGAGGATAAGTAGAAAAACCGTAATTTCTACATGTTTAGAGGACAACCGGCAGTATCTTCCAGGATTTTAAATAACCATTTCTGTAAGTCTGCAATTCCACTTCTATACCCTCTTATAACCCCTTCTCCCTCAAGGATAAGCTTGGTGCCCCTCCGAGAAATTCCCAGAGTGGCCAGTTTATACTTATTTCATCGCACTCACCTCACTACGTTGTAATTATTTACTTCTATACCTATTTTCCCTATTGGACTGAACTTCTTCAGGGCAGGAATCGTTTTCTTTGCACATCTGGGCCTATCACTGAGGTTCAAAATGCAAAGGATATGGAGGGTTGGTGAGTTGGAGTCCAAGACATTCCAAGTGAATAGATCAGCATCAGAAAATGACTGAGGTAAGGTAGTAAAAGTCTGAATATACTGGGCAAAAGGTAAGTAAAACCAAAAGGTGGACTGGAATAAAACAAGATGAGTAGGGCAGGGAGGGTTAACAGTGGGAGGACCTTTTCGTGGGTAATAAAGAAACATGAAGTATTTGAGAAGCTGATTTGGAATGGACACGCTTTTCAGACAAGTTATCTATGTGAAAAGTATATCTCAGGCTCAGAAGAAAGTGAGCTTGAAGGATCATTTATTATTTTAGAACTGGGAGATATAAAAATCATAGGAAGTAAAGTTAAAAATAATAAAATTAGGGCCTCCCTGGTGGCGCAGTGGTTGGGAGTCCGCCTGCCGATGCAGGGGATACGGGTTCGTGCCCCGGTCTGGGAGGATCCCATGTGCCGCGGAGCGGCTGGGCCCGTGAGCCATGGCCGCTGGGCCTGCGCATCCGGAGCCTGTGCTCCGCAACGGGAGAGGCCACAACAGTGAGAGGCCCGCATACCGCAAAAAGAAAAAATAATAATAATAATAATAATAATAAAATTAGGGCTTCCCTGGTGGCACAGTGGTTGAGAGTCCGCCTGCCGATGCAGGGGACACGGGTTCGTGCCCCGGTCCGGGAAGATCCCACATGCCTCTGAGCGGCTGGGCCCGTGAGCCATGGCTGCTGAGCCTGCGCGTCCGGAGCCTGTGCTCCGCAACGGGAGAGGCCGCAACAGTGAGAGGCCCGCGTACCAACAAAACAAACAAACAAACAAACAAAAAACCTAATAATAAAATTATTAACAATAAAATTCACTGAATTGGGTTCTAGGCTTCAAAAGCATAATTTAACAGAGGAGCTGTCAAGAACCTCGTGGTGGCATTCCTAAATATTAAGCACAAGGTCACTTTCAAGCCCAGACTGGCCTCCTTGGCCAGAGCAAAGCCTCAACAAAAAGCCTTCTTCACGCTTCCCACTCACTCTACCAGACCTGCCGTTATCTCCCCCTTGAAGCCCCACTGTCCTCTATCCTTTGGGGTCCTTCTTTCCCCAAAGCTGGTAAATAGGATTGTCCAAGGTTAAGACCACCATCCACATATATCCAAAACAAAAAAGCTAATTTTTTTGCTTGCAAAGAAATCTGGCCTTCCGTAGCAAGTGCTGATCTTCTCACAGTTTTGAGAAGCAAGGAGCACAGGGATCGGTACACTGTCACGCAGTTTAGGGATTGGCCGATTTTCACAGCATGGTTCCCAAGGCTGCTACTGACAGGCCGGCCCTCAGGAGGAAGGCACTGAAGAGAGGCTTCCAGTGACTAGGCAAGTTTTAGAGGGCTCTGCAGTTACTTGTTCAAGGCTTGGGAGGAGGGCCAAGGAAGTCTGTCTTCTTGAATTTGGAGAATAGGAGCTTTTTATTCTCAACTGTAAGTGCCCCCATTCCCTCATCATTGCTATTGTGGTTGCCCGCCCCCTCCCAAAACAAACACACAGATCCATTCTTAATTAAAAAAAAAAAAAAAAAAAGTTTCCCCTTTTCAGCAGTTTGCTGTTTTAGGGAAACCAAGTAAAGATAAAAAATAAAACATCGGTAAATCACAGAAGTGTCATAACCTTAAAACAATTCTTTCAAAATCCTGGTCTACTGTTGCCAATCACTCTGGGGAACAGAAGGTGACTTTTACCATTATTTCTCCATTCTAAGAGATGAAAGATTCCATAGAGGACCTAGTGGATTAATTAACTAGGAGAGAAGTTGTTCAATGCTTCCATATCTATAGATCCTTTATTGATGCTGTTCTCTATATATTCTTAGTACTCAATTAAATCTGTATCTTCACCATTAGGAAACAGCAGGCTAATGCAGCTGCACTAATCTATCAACCTTTGTTCACAGTAAATTACCTTTAATTTCACAGTGTGTGGTAGACACTGAACTACCAAAAATTGCGCTGATGTGCACAAGAAAATATTACTTCCCAAAGAGGCACTTAAAGGTTTCTTTCGTTGCTTTTTAGTATCATGATTTAAGAATATTCCATTATTGAAAAAATACACTACAAAAAAGAAAATCATTCAGGTAATAAATAATACTTTTTAAAGCCACAGAACTTTCTTTTGAGTTCCTGTGAAATCTAAGTTCTAAAAAGACTTCACTTCAGAAGCAACCCCACACAATCATCTCACGAGCAAAAGATTCTGGAGCTGCGCTGCCTGAGTTCAAATCAGCTCCACAGTTGACTAGCTGTGTGATCTTTGACAAGTCACTTAATCCTGGGGCCTCAGTTCCTTCTGTGAAACGGACTGCACAGCTACTCTGAGAAGTGCTTTTGAGAAAGAACAGTCTAATACAAGAAAAGCACTTAGAACACAAGACTGTGAGTTTGCCATTATCTAACTCCAAAAAATCTAAATGAAATGTCCCAACTATTGGAATACAGGTTTGTTGTTTTTTGTTTTTAAGTAACTTTAAAAACACATAAATACTCAGGGATTTCCCAGGGGGCGCAGTGGATAAGAATCCGCCTGCCAATGCAGGGGACACGGGTTCGAGCCCTGGTCCGGGAAAATCCCACTTGTCGCGGAGCAACTACGTCTGTGCGCCACAACTACTAAAGCCCGGGAGACACAACTACTGAAGCCCGCACGCCTAGAGCCCGTGACCCGCAACAAGAGAAGCCACTGCAAAAAGAAGCCCACGCACCGCAAGGAAGAGAAGCCCCGGCTCGCCGCAACTAGAGAAAGCCCGCGCGCAGCAACGAAGACCCAACGCAGCCATTAATTAATTAATTGATTGATTAATTTAAAAAAACACACACATAGTATTTATACAATGCATGAAAGCAAGATTCAAAGGTCTGGGTTCAAACACAGAAAGACCCCTTCTCAGACTTGTTGCCTTCAGCAAGTCATCATCTTTCAGTCAGTCTCCCCACTTGTAACACACTGCCCTAACAGGTGTGTGACATCCAGAGTGGCGGCCACGGCAGAAAGCTGGGGCGTGACCCCTCAAAGGGACTTCAACCACAAATTCACCAAAAGCATATCGCAAACCTGGGATCAACTTAAAAAGGTGTCCCAGATCTCTCCAGCTAAAAATCCCGTAACAACTCCACCTTCACCTCCCGTCACCGACCTTCAATTCCTAACCCTAAATCCAGCTCCCACGTCCTCACCACTGCTCAGACGGACAAGTGAGCATCTCCGCCCCACTCCGGTCCATCCTCCAGGCCAGCACCAGTTCCCTTCCTGCACACAGGTCTGTCACTTGCACGCCTAAAGACCACTGGCTCAACACAGCTGCATCTCCAACCAGAATATCAAAGTTCGTTCAGCTCTAAGTAAGTCACGCATGCATTACTTGACTTCCAAAGATGAACACGCACTTCCCACAAGACGCACTTTTCACGCGGTCCTCTCCCCAAGACGCTCCCCACAACCTTGACTCTCCGCCCCACCTATCTGGCGAGACCTGGGTACCCGCCGGTGTCCGCCGGCACTTGCCCATCTGCATTGTAAATCACCACACAGAAGAGTCCTTCAGGTCTCAAGAGGCTGCCATTACCCATTCCATTCAATTAGAACGAGTTTTAAGAGCATTCAGGTAAGCCTCCCATTCAAATTCAAAGAAAATGCTTTAAATATTTAACTACTTATCATTTTGCAACTGTGTACAGGGTGAACTGGTGGCTACAGGTTTGGACGTTCCAAAGCCAAGTGAGAGGAGAAATTCTGCACACAGACGACTGTACGTCAACGCAGTAAGCGACGACATATGAAAAGTTAAAACGTTCATGTCAACAACTGCATGTGGTCAATATGCAGGGGTGAAGGAACTGGGCTTTGCTACCGGCTGTTCTCTCCTCCTGAGAGACAGCCGCCACAGGGCAGGCCGGGTGAGCTCGCATCCGCTCGGCCCGCGTCCGCACTCGCTCCGGGCGGCTCCCCGGGTCCCCGTCCCGCCGCCCTCCGCTCGCCCGGCCCTCCCCTGCCGCCGCCCAGTCCCCGAGTCCCCCTCACCCCGGTCCCGTCCCCCCGCCCCGCCCCCCGAACCCCCATCCCCGCCCCCTCCCCACCCCCGGCCCCCACGTGACTCGGAGGAACGACGGGCGCCCTTCTGGCGGCGAGCCCCGCGCCGGGAGAACGTCGCGGGATTCGTGAGGCGGCCCCGGGCCGCGAGGTGTGGGCGGGATGGGGCGGGGCCGCCGCCGGGACTTCGCTGGCCGGGCCGGGCCGGGCCAGGGGCGTCGGCGCAGGCCGGGGTTACCTACCGCTGGGCGACCGCAGCGGCGCTGCGTCCCCCGCTGCTCTCGCCGCACCCGCTGGGGCCCCGCGCCCGCCCGCCTCAGCCCCGCGCGGCGGGACTCTGGCTCGGCGCGCGCCCACCCCGCGCGACCCCGTCCCCTCCTCCCAGCTCGGCCAGAAAGAGAAAATGGCGCTCGATTGGCCTCCGGAAGTGACGCGCGCCCTCATTTGCATGCCGGTGCAGCCAGCCAATGGGGGAAGAGTGTGCATGGGACCCCTGGGCACTGCCCCACAGGCCCCTAGGGGCCCCTGTCTTAAGCTGGACTGAAGACTCAGCAGTGGGAATGGGGGTCTGTATTGAAGCTCCCCTCACCCACCTCCTGCCACAGTGGACTGGCCTGCCAGCCTCTCACCAGCATCTGTGCAAACTCTCGTGAGAGTTTGAGAGGGTGATGATGTCATTTGAGGGGGTGGGGCGAGTGTGTCGTACCACGTGACCAATCACGTGGGTTCACCAGAGCTTTGATTTCATTTGCATGGGGTGGGGTGGAGCTAGTGGCAGCAGCAGGAATGGGTGGCCCCGCCCACATCTCAGAGCCAATGGGAGACCAGCTGTGAGGAGAAGCCTGCCCTGCCATTGGAGGATAGAACTTGGACTATCAGAACTTTGACAAGTATGCCCTTGATTGACACATCTTGGTGAACTGACTGGATAGGGTCTCCTGACTTAGTAATTATTTTCTAAGAAAATTAATGTCACACCTTTTCTTGAGAATTCTGATTTTTAAGTTAGAGCTACTACATGTTGTGTAGGAAAAAAGTTAATTGCATACATTTGTTAAATCTCTTAAACGGCCTAGAAGTTCACTTCTGCCCAACTCTTTAAAAAATTGTGAAGCAATAATTATTTTTCAAAATGAATGAAATCATGGAGTAGGAGGCTTTCAAAATGCCTTTGGGTCTTCCTCCGTGGAGTCAAGAGCCCAAGGGGGAAGAAAAGGGCCACATCGCCCTCAGAGAACTTGCAGTTTAACGAGAGGCCTGGTGTGTGTGCAAACAGCTACTTTAATTTATCGCTCGTCAATAACTATTCCAGACCTTTCTTACTTCACTGAAGCTGCCGGGATAATCCTCAGCTTCCTTTTCAGCAGAAGACCATGTCTCCTCCTTCTTCCAGAACACCAAGACCATCAGACCTGGTCTCCCTGGAACCCCCTCCTGGCCCCACGTACACGCCTTTTTCCTCAGCAGCCACCCTGATCAGAGGATGTGTCTGCTCACGCTCATGGCCAGCGCCTTCATCCTTGGGCCTTGTTTGCCCTACCCAGCACCTCATTGTCCAGCCATCCCTCTCCCATAATTTCAGCTTCTCTCTTTCTACTGGTAGCTTCTGTTCAGTTTAGCCCAGTGACTAAAAACATAACAGGCACTAAATAAATTTAGTGAGTTAATTTAAAAATTGTGTTGAGGGCTTCCCTGGTGGCGCAGTGGTTGAGAATCTGCCTGCCAATACAGGGGACACGGGTTTGAGCCCTGGTCCGGGAAGATCCCACATGCCGCGGGATCCCACATCCCACATCCCACATGCAACTGAGCCCGTGCGCCTCAACTACTGAGCCTACGCTCTAGAGCCCGCGAGCCACAACTGCTGAAGCCCACGCGCCTAGAACCCGTGCTCCACAACAAGAGAAGCCACCGCAATGAGAAGCCCGCGCACTGCAAAGAAGAGTAGCCCCCGCTCGCCACAACTAGAGAAAAGCCCGCGCGCAGCAACGAAGACCCAACGCAGCCAAAAATAAAAAAATACATACATAAACTTTATTTTTAAAAAATTGTGTTGAATGCTGGGCTGATGTTACTTAGCCACAATTTGCTTTTTTCCTACAGGAATACAAGCCATAATTGAAGGAGAATTTGCTGTTTATAGTTATTTATGAATCATGATTTAATTTGATAATAAATCACAGCAGTAAATGGGTATGACGTCCCTAGATATCTTTCTTCAAGTAATTATGGGTGTGATGAAAAGTTAAAGCCTTCCGGTCACCCTTGATCTAGACCACGGCGCTCTGGTATGGAGCAATTGTGTCACATTTCTCCCGATGCCTCAGCTGCTTCCACTCCTCACCCTGTGCTCTCTTGTCCCCACCCTCTGCACTCTGCAGATATCCCTTGGCTACCAGTGACCTCCCAACTGGTACACCCAAGAACAGATTTTAGTCTCATCTTTTATTTGTAACCTCCTCCCTGTCCTGAAACACTTCCTTCCCAAACATGACCTTTAATCTTCTCCACCCTCTCTGATCGGTCCTTACACCTTTACCAGCTTCCCTTTCTCAGCCCATCCTTGAATGTTTGTCCCAGAATTCTTCCCACTTTTGTTCATATTCATCACCACGTCCTATGTGCCAGGCACTGTTCCAGGTATTGGAAACCCCATCCCTTTCATTTATCACTCTCCAGACTCTCCCTTGTTAGTCTCAACTGCAGATTCAAACTTCATTATTTCGATCCCAGTAATGAAGTGTATCCACCTCTTCCCTAAGTTTCAGCTTTGTTTCCTGGCTGCCCACTTGGCAGCTCCACTTGGGTGCCCCAGGTGTTCAAGGCTGAGCCCATCATCCCTCCTCAACAGCCCCTCTAACCGTAAGCAGCATGCTTACCACCCTTCATCTTTCCCATCTCCAGTTTTCTAATTTTACATCCTAATGCTCCTCAAATCTGTTCCCCCACCTACAGCCCTCTTACCACGTGTGCATCTCCTGACAGGAACACCTGCACAGTCAGGCACCGACCTGACCTCCAGCTTTGGCATCTCAGGGATGCTCTGCAGTCAGCTAGGTAGAGACGCAGCAAAAAGCGAATCTGACCCTGCCGTTTCCCTTTTACCTTCAGCCATTCCACCTCCCCCCACCACCAAGAAGCAAGCCCAGCTGGCCAGCTTGGAACACAGGCTCCCCAGAGCTGACCAGTCCAGCCCATCTCCCGCTGCCGCAAACACTATACAGGGTTTGTTCATGGAATTCCTTCCTTCCCTACTACCTGACCTGATCTCTATCCCATTGCCATTCGAGGCTGAGTTCTGGTGGCTTCTCTTCCAGGAAGATCTCCCTGACCACTACCACCACACACATACACATGGCAAAATGTGGTGGGTTCTTCTTGACGTGCCCAGAGCTGTCTGTGTGTATCTATCATGTCACTCACCATGCTGTTTGATCATCATCTGCTAACGTGTCTGTCTCTCTCAGGGAGTGCTGTACCAACAGGGGCCATGTCTTCTGATCATCACTGTATCCCTGATGCCTAGGTTACTTTAATAAAATTTATATTAATAAATATTTTAATAAATATCATCAGGTTTTAATAAATGTTGAATGAATTTTCTCCCAACATCTTATGCAAAATTTTGAACATACTGAAAAGTTGAAATAAATGCACAGTGAACACCATCACCTAGATCTTTTTTTTCAATTATTTTTAAGAGTATCCAGTATTCTTTTCTTTTTTTAATTAATTAATTTAATTTATTTATTTTTTGCCTGAGTTGGGTCTTCGTTGCTGCGCGTGGGCTTTCTCTAGTTCCGGTGAGCAGGTGTTACTATTCATTGCAGTGCACGGGCTTCTCATTGTGGTGGCTTCTCTTGTTGCGGAGCAGGGGCTCTAGGTGCGCGGGCTTCGGTAGTTGTGGCACACAGGCTCATTAGTTGTGGCTCAATGGGCTCCAGAGCTTGGGCTCAGCAGCTGTGGTGCACGGGCTTAGTTGCTCCACGGCATGTGGGATCTTCCTGGACCAGGGCTCAAACCCGTGTCCCCTGCATTGGCAGGCGGATTCTTAACCACTGTGCCACCAGGGAAGCCCAACATCACCTGGATCTTATAATGAACAATTTTACTCTATTTGCTTTATCACCCAGCTATCTAACTGCTCATCTCTTTCAATTCTTTTATATTTTTATTGAAGTATAGTTGATTTACAATGCTGTGCCAATCTCTGCTGTACAGCAAAGTGACTCAGTTCTACACATACAGACGTTATTTTTTTATTTTTTTTTTTTTCCCTGCAGTACGCGGGTTTCTCACCGCTGCGGCCCCTCCCGTTGCGGAGCACAGGCTCCGGACGCGCAGGCCCAGCAACCATGGCTCACGGGCCAAGCCGCCCCGCGGCACGTGGGATCCTCCCGGACCGGGGCACGAACCCGCGTCCCCTGCATCGGCAGGCGGACTCCCAACAACTGTGCCACCAGGGAAGCCCAGAGACGTTATTTTTTAATATACTTTTCCATGATGGTTTATCACAGGGTATTGAATATAGTTTCCTGTGCTCTACAGGAGGTCCTTGTTGCTTATCCATCCTATATACAACAGTTTGCATCTGTTAATCCCAAACTCCCAGTCCCTCCCTCCCCCACCCCCCTCCCCCTTGGCAACCCCAAGTCTGTTCTCTATGTCTGTGAGTCTGTTTCTGTTTCGTAGATAGGTTCATTTGTGGTATATTTCAGGTTCCACATATAAGTGATATCATATGGTATTTGTCTTTCTCTTTCTGACATCACTTAGTATGATAATCTCTAGGTCCATCCATGTTGCTGCAAATGGCATTATTTCACCCTTTTTAATAGCTGAGCAATATTCCACTACATATATATATATATATACATATATATATATATATATATATATATATATATATACACATACCACATCTTCTTTATCCATTCATCTGTTGATGGACATTTAGGTTGTTTCCATGTTTTGGCTAATGTGAATCAACTATTCATCTCTCGTTCCATCTTTTTTTGTTGTTTTTTGGATGCATTCAAAGGAAATTGCAGACATTGGTCTACTATGTCACTAATGTCGCTAAACACTTCAGCATGCATGGATATTTAACAAATGATGTTTAAAACTACAGTCAACGGCTTTGATGTTGAAAGGACTGTCCCTCCCCATGACAGAGGAATGAGCAACATGACCCAGAGGGACTCAGTCATCAAATCATTCAAAATCAGAAGTTAGACCTGAGGACTTACATGCTGGGCACGTCATAGCACAAACAAGTTTGTTCTGCTTCTCCTCAACCTACTTGGTGTCAGTACGAGTACAGATGCTTTGATTTCAGCTTCAGTTGGGTCTAAAGATGTGCTGGACTTTTCCGACTCTCTCATCTGGTTCCTTCTATAATCAGCATCCGCTTTTGCAAAAATAATTGTCCACCATAAAAAGAGCAATCTGGGTGACCACAGAACAGAGAAAAATCTTAAACTGGCCCCAGAGCCTGACACGCTGGCCCACAGAGGGAGCGCTTGGGTGTGTGCTGCCCTGAGGGCCCCACCCAGCTTCCAGACAAAGAAAGAAAGAAAGCAAAAGGAGTGTCCCTTCCTCTGGGCAGAGCTGGGCTAGCAGAGTGGGCTGGATTTCCAGGCCGCGTAGGCACCCTCTGCAACTGCATCTGGCAACACACAGAGACAACTGTCCACGTGCTCACCTACAATAAAATTAATTGCTACGATTAATCCAAAACCACTGAAATTTCTATAGAAAGGGGAGATGATATTCTTTGTGAACCCATGGCATGTGATCTTGCCTTTCTCACCTTGGTTCTACGTTTATTTGTGTGTCTACTAGACGCCAAGGAGACAGTGATGAGCAGAAAACAAAAGAAGCTCAATCCCTGCTTTCACAGAGCTGGGTTAGAAATGCAGGTCTGGGTTAGAAATATAAAGTCACCATAATACAGATAATAATTGAAGCTGTTACTGAACCAAACTTGGGTCAGCTGGCCTACGCACAGCAAAGCCAATCTACTGACACTGGGTTGCGGTGAAGGAAAGTAAAGCATTTATTGCAGGCACCATACAAGGAGTCCAGGGCAGCTGGTGCTCAAAAAACCCAAACTCCCTGAAGGGTTTCAGCAAAGCATTTTTAAAGGCCGGGTGAGGGAGGGCGTGGGGGTCGCAGGGTATGTGATCAGCTGGTGCACAATTCTCTGACTGGTTGATGATGGGGTACCAAGGTGGTGTCACAGGGGTTCACCTTAGGCTCAATCCTTAGGCTCCAGGAGGTCATCAGGTCGTTAATTTCTTCCACTTGGTGGTGGTTTTAGCATCTGTAAAACAACTCAGGAAGCGTGCATCAGATACTATTATCCAGATACTTCAGAGAGGACCTACAGCAGAGGATGTGGGGGAGGGGTCTGTCCCGAGAAGACCCCATAGGGTCCTGCTCACTTACAAAGCCATGAACATGGGTGAGAGAGAGTAAAGAGTGAACCAACACAAAGGGAGGTACTAGATGGAAATTGTTCTTGAAGTCACGTCTACCCTGAGATTCTATGATTTTAATATAATAAAGTTAAAATACAAAACACTTTGTAAACAACTGTCTTCCTAGGTTAGTTATGACAAATAAGATAATGGAAAAGTTAAACTGTACAGTCAGTTGGTGGTACTATGTAATCAGCAAAGCATTAGATCCCATACTGATAGAAAATAATTCTAGAAATAATTTCTTCAGAGGAAAAGTTTCAGATATGTTCCTTCAGGTTACCTAGATAAGGAATTGCAAAACTACTGTGAGGGTTGATGGGATTAGGCTTGGTGTGGTATATGACCACTATAATTTAGCTTACGGTTTAATGGTGAACACAACCAAATAATCAGTGGGAAAAGGGTGTATTATGCCAACAATAGGAGGAGCAATTCACACAGGCAGGCATGGAGGAGAGCTGGCCAGAGAAAGTGATGTCGGTGCGCAGACCTGAGGGGTAGTGAGGATGTATCCAGTTGAAGAGAGAAATAGGGGAGAAATCCAGGTAGAAGAAACTGCCTGCCCCAAAGCCAGGAAGGAAAAGAAAGCAAGGCACATTCCAGAAAACAAAAGGTCCATCTGGTTACCAGTGTAAGGGAGAGAGGCTGGAAGCCAATCAAGATCGCTAAAAAGAGCAGGGGCAGGGGAGCCAATAAAGGCTCTAGAGCAGGGCGGGGGCGGTGATCTAAATAAGAACAGGCTTTGGAAAGGTCACTCCAGTTTCAGTTGTCAGCATCCTTCTTTTTCAGACAGTTTCACAATCTACTAAGTCCAGTTTGTCACGTGGAAATAAATGAAGATCCCCCAAATGAGAACAAACAGAGGCTATTTATCTGGGTCTTGCTGTAGCAAGCGTGTCAGCCACCATCACCTGTGTTTGGTAGAGACTCAGAGGCGCGCAGATGAGTGAGAAACTTCTGGAGTGAAAAGGGAAGGCTTCAGGTAGGTGCCCTGGGGAGCTGAAGGTGGCTAATTAGAATTGGGACCCCTTATGTTTGTGGAGCAGACTGGGCTAGGGAGCACATTTGGCTTTCTCTGGCTGGTCCTAAGTTGGAAGTGGAAACAAAAAATAATAATAAGGAAGCTGGCAGTCACTGACCAAGTCCTGATCATTCCGGGCTGATTGCTGCAGAGGTTGTGAGTCAGAGACTGTCATAAATGGTCTGACCCTTGTCCATTTGTGTATTTAGTCTCTTGGTCCCCTTGCCACCTGGGTCTCCCTCTCACCTGTGGGAAGCTGATCAGTTCAGGGAAGGTTAGGGATCCAGATCTTCACAGCTTGGGGATTCTCTGGCTGTCTCCATCATCAATCATATCATGAGATTTATTTTTTCTTTTAGTTGTTGTACCGTCATGGCAATCATCTGAGCTGATGAGGGAGCAGCTGCACAGAAGCCTGTGAGGCTGGATAGAATGTCATGCCCACAACGAAAACAAGAGGCATCAGTAGTCCCTGTAGGTTGCTTTGAACTAGGAACACAAACTGCCCAACCTAGGCCGAGAGAAAAAAGTCCCGTAGGCCATGAGGATTAACCCTAAAGAGACAAATAGCTTTTTCTTTAAGGTGACGTATCGTGTGTTCTGCTTGGCCTGTTTCATTGATCCAAGCACAGCAAGTATTAGCAGTGGTACATGACTGGCCAACCCAAGATCCAGAGCACTGTGGTCACCTCTCTCTGCCCTGCCAGTCTGCAGTTCCCGGGGGTGGGGAGGCGGCGGGGTGGTGGTCATAGCTTCCCCAGAGTTAATGGTAACTCTCTTAGAGCCTTTCTCTTTGTATGGTCCCACATTTGGGAACACTGCTCTGGTTGCTGGCATCAGAATGAGTCTGATTCCTCCAGGAAAAGTGCCTGAGTAATCAAGGTGTCCTCATTTCAGAACTCATGTCTGTTAGAATTTCCAGCCTTGGTGACTTCTAGATTTAGGGCCTCTGTGTATAGAGAAGTCTGAGAATACTCTTCCTACAGTTCATGAGGAGTGGGTCTGAGGCAAGCAGCACCAAAGGTCCTGGTCCCCCAAAACTAGTACCCAGTAGGGGCACATGGAGACCCAGTAAAAGAGAATTTGCCTGGGACGCAAGGCCTTACCTCAGCTGGTTATATGCTTTGGTCTCTTTCATGTGGCAAGTGTTTGGCCCATTGCTCTATGAAGGTTGTTAAATTCAAATTTATAATTACCTAGAATCTGATCAACAGATTGTCATAGGGCTTCCCTGGTGGTGCAGTGGATGGGAGTCCGCCTGCCGATGCAGGGGACACGGGTTCGTGCCCCGGTCCCGGAAGATCCCACGTGCCGCGGAGCGGCTGGGCCCGTGAGCCATGGCCGCTGAGCCTGTGCTCCGCAACGGGAGAGGCCACAACAGTGAGAGGCCCGCGTACCGCAAAAAAAAAAAAGATTGTCATAATTAGTTATTTATCTGAGAGAAGGGGACATAAGAAAAGTCACAGGAAGATTTATTATGAGGAATTGGCTCACCAAATTATGGAGGCTGAGAAGTTCCACAATCTGCTGTCTGCAAGCTACAGACCCAGGGAAGCCAGTGGCGTCATTCTGTCTGAGGCCCGTTGGTGTAAATCCCAGGAGCAAGAGAACAGGGGTGTCCCCGCTCAACAGGCAGAAAAAGGGACAAGTTCCTCCTTCCTTCTCCTTTTGTTCTATTTAGGCCCGCCTGGATTGGATGGTGCCCACCCACACTGGAGAGGGAAATCAACTTTCCAGAGTCTACCTTTCAAATGCTAATACGCTCACAGACACACCCAGAAATAATCTTTCATCTGGACACCCTGTAGCCAGTCAGGTTCACACATAAAGTTAACCATCCCAATGGGACACAGCCAAGAACCAAAGCCTCAAGGGCGCTCTGAATACCTTCAGATGGATTTTATATGGTTTCCATGGGTTTCGAATGTTTTAGTTATTGAATGCATATTTTCAGAATGGGTTGAAGCATTTCCTTCCCAAAAAGCTTTAGTCCTTACAGTTGCTAAAAATTGTTTGATTTTGTGTTTCCAACGTGGGGTATCCCAACTTTCATATCACGTAATCAAGGCATACATTTTATAGGAATGTTGACTGAAAAAAAAAAAAGCACAACCTTAAAGTTGTGAGTTGTGTTTTATTCAGGGACCTTACTGAGGACTACAGCCCAGGAGACAGCCTCTCAGTAGCTCTGAGGAGCTGCTCCAAAGAGGAAACGGGGGAACCAGGATACATGGTCAGGTTTTGCTGAAACAAACAAACAAACAAAAACACGTAATGGAACATCAAAAGATTACGGCTAATCACAAAAAAACATATCTCAAGTTAATGACTTTAGTGTTTTCCTATGTCTGGGAAGATGCAAACGTCTGGGCTCATTGAAATTATTCAACTGATTTGCATCTTAACTATCTAGGGCCAGCATCCTGTTTCCCTCCCTCCTGAACTCCCCTGAGGGCCTCCGATGGAGGAAGCTGCGGCGGCTGATGGCTTGATGCTGGGCAGCATTCTTTGTCCACAGGAACCATTATGAGAGAACTCTGTAAGGTGTTACTCCTCACTCAGCAACTACACTACTTTTGCCCCCCAAATATTCTGGAAAGGTTGAAAGAACCAATGGCATTCTTAAATTAAAACTAGCGGGGCTTCCCTGGTGGCGCAGTGGTTCAGAGTCCGCCTGCCGATGCAGGGGACACGGGTTCGTGCCCCGGTCCCAGAAGATCCCACGTGCCGCGGAGCGGCTGGGCCCGTGAGCCATGGCCGCTGAGCCTGCGCGTCCGGAGCCTGTGATCCGCAACGGGAGAGGCCACAACAGTGAGCGGCCCGCGTACCGCAAAAAAAAAAAAAAAAAAAAAGAGTGGAGCCCAGTCCCCCTTGCTGACCTCCCGCAAGGGTTTCTGTGGGGACCACAGCTGGTCAGAGGCAGGGGTCCGCGGTGACAGGCAGGACAGACTGGAAATGAGAGCAAGCAGAGGCTGGGTATCAGAGCTGCTGCGGCCAGGGGTCAGCCGCCCCCGTCACAGGCTGGCGGGGCGTGGGAGGGCCTCGGAGTGGGTCACAGGGAGGCCTCCATGCGTTGCAAGGAGGCTCCGGGACCGGGGTGCTGCAGGCGGCTCCTTGAAGCAGGGCGCCCCGTGTCTCAGGCTTGGCCTTCTCTGAGCCGGAAGAAGGGTGAGAGACCAGGTGGCTGCATCACTGGCCACGTCCCACCTCCCGTCTCGGGCCCTGGAGCCGGGGCTGAAGCTCGGGGTCTTTGCGCTCACCTGACCCGTGAGCAGACAAAGGGGCGTAAGTCAGGGGAACCTGGCCTCCCCTGAGGCATCTGTGCTTCAGCCCCAGAACGTCCTTAAGACGCAGGGAGTGAAGTCATGATGGTGGACTGGCGGCTCTCGGGACCTGCTCGCCTGAGAAAGGGTCCGTTCCTCCCGACCCCTAGGGCCGTCCAGGCCCCTTTGCGGCCGCGCACTAACAGCCCGGGGACGGGCAGCCTCACCCTGGGCGTCCAGTCCTCCGCCTTGGACGCCCCTCTGGGCAGTGACCGCGGCGGGACTCCACTGCCACCGCCACATTGATGAGTTGGGGATCAGATTTATCCCAGGATTTTGTGTGAAGGTGGAATGAGATGTCGTGTTTAAGTATCTGGGCACAGTGCCTGAAACCAGCCAGCACTCGAGTGACCTGTCTCTCGGCTTGCAGACGTGTATCTGTGTCAGCTGAGTGCTGTCGGCCTCGTTTCTAGAGAATGGTAGCACCAAGGATAAGTTGTAATTGTCCATTACTGATTGAAAGGTGGCAAAAGAGCCCCAGTAATTTACTTGATTACCTGATTTCACAAGATTATGTAGATGGAGAAGGGAGAATGGGGGGGCGGGCTTCAACACATAGCAATATGTCATGGCAGTGTTTACGTAGGGTCAAAAATCTAAGAGAAATTGTAATGTTTGAGTGAAAATGATTAGATGAAGGCAGAGGATGATCCGTGGATCACTGGTGTTTTCTTTTTTTTTTTTTTTTTTTTTTGCGGTATGCGGGCCTCTCACTGTTGTGGCCTCCCCCGTTGCGGAGCACAGGCTCCGGACGCGCAGGCTCCGGACGCGCAGGCTCAGCGGCCATGGCTCACGGGCCCAGCCGCTCCGCGGCATATGGGATCCTCCCAGACCGGGGCACGAACCCGTATCCCCTGCATCGGCAGGCGGACTCTCAACCACTTGCGCCACCAGGGAGGCCCTGGTGTTTTCTTTTACTGTGGTGAAATTTATATAATGTATAATATATATAAATTTATAGAATGTATGCTGAATCGTTTTAAAGTGAACAATTCAGGGGCATTTAGTGCATTCAGAGTCCCATGCAGCCACTACCTCTTTCTTGTTTAAAAACATTTTAATCCCCCCAGGATCACATTCGTATCCATTAAGTAATCACTCCTCCTCCCCCACCCCCAGCCCCTGACAACCACTAGACTTTTCTGTCTATGGATTTGGCTATTCTTGACACTTCATCTAAAAGGAATCATACAATATGTGACCTTTTGTAACTGGCTACTTACATTTAGAATAATGTTCTTGAGGTTCATCTGGAGTATAGCATCTATCGTAATTCATTCCCTTTAATGGCTGAATAGTATTCCACTGTACATGTGCACACTTTTTAATCCATTCATCCACTGATGAACGTTAGAGGTATTTCCATGTTTGGCTATTAGGAATAATGCTGTAATAAACATTCATGTGCAAGTTTCTATGAGGATATATGTTTTTATATCTTTTGGTTATATATACAGGAGTGAAATTGCTGGATCATGTGGTAATTCTGTGTTTAACTTTTTGGGGAACTGCCAAACCCTTTTTCTATAGTGGTTTCACCATTTTACAACAATCTAGGAAAGCTCCAGTTTATTCACCTGCTGCCAATGCCTGCTATTTTTCATTGCTGTTATTGTTGCTGCTGCTGTTTTTGTTGTTGTTACCATCCTCATGGATGTGAAGTTGTATCTCATTATGATTTTGATTTGCATTTCATTAATGACCAGTGATGTTGAACATCTTTTCATGTACATGTTGGCCATTTATATACTTCTTTGGAGAAACATCTACTAAGATTCTTGACCCATTTTTAAAGTTTTTATTTATTTATTTATTTTTGGCTGTGTTGGGTCTCCAGTGCTGTGCACAGGCTTTCTCGAGTTGTGGCAAGTGGTGGCTACTCTTCGTCATGGTGCGCAGGCTTTCCCTTGCAGTGGCTTCTCTTATTGTGAAGCATGGGCTCTAGGCACACGGGCTTCAGTAGTTGTACCACTCAGGCTCAGTAGTTGTGGCTCACAGGCTCTAGATCGCAGGTTCAGTAGTTGTGGCGCACAGGCTTAGTTGCTCCACGGCATGTGGGATCTTCACGGACCAGGGCTCAAACCCGTGTCCCCTGCATTGGCAGGCGGATACTTAACCACTGCACCACCAGAGAAGCCTGTCTTTACCCATTTTTAAACTGGGTTGTTTGCCTTTTGTTGCTGAGTTGTTACAATTCTTTACATGTTATGAATACTAAACTTATCAACACATGATTTGCAAATATCTTCTCTACTCTGTACTTTTATTTTTATTTGTTTGATGATGTCCTTTGATATACAAAAGTTTTTAATTTTGATGAAGTCCAGTTATTATTTCTTATGTTGCTCATGTTTTGGTGTCAAACCTAAGAATGCCTTGCCAAATCCAAGGACAAAGAGATTTACCCCTATATTTTTTACAAAGGGTTGTATAGTTCTAGCTTTCATACTTTAACTGTTAATTTTGAGTTAATTTTTGTATATGAAGTGAGGTAGGAATCCAACTCTATTATTTCCTGTGTGTACATCCAGTTGTTACAGCACTATTTGTTGAAGAGACTCTTCTTTCTCATACTGAAGGGTCTCAGCACCCTTGTTAATTGGTCATAAATATATAGGCTTATTACTGGACTCTTCTATTACATTAGTACCTGTGTCTATCCTTATGCTAGTACCAATACTGTTTTGATTACTGAAGCTTTGTGATCAGGTTTAAAACCAGAAGTATGAGTCTCCCAAATTTGTTTTTCTTTTTCTATTTGTTGTTGGTTATTTGGAAACCCTTGCAATTCTTTTGAATTCTAATGAATTTGAGTAGTGGTTTTTCCATTTCTGCAAAAAAAAAAAAAAAAAAGGCCATTGGAATTTTTATAGGGGTTGCATTGAATATGTAGTTTGCTTCTGGAGTATTGTCATCTTAACAATATTGTCTTCCAATTCAAGAATATGGCATATTTTCTCACTTATTTAGGTCTTCTTTACTTTCTTTCATTAATGTTTTGTAGCTTTCAATAAACAAGTCTTTTACCTCCTTGGGTAAACCAGATCCTAGGTATTTTGGAGGGATGCTATTGTAAATAGAATTGTTTCTTAATTTTCTTTTAGACTGTTCATTATTGATGCAGAGAAACACAACTGCTCTTTGTATGTTAATCTACAAGCAACTTTGCTAAATTTATTTATTAGCTCTACTTTTTTTTATTATTCTTTGGGATTTTCTATACGTAGAATCATCTGCAATTCGAGATAGTTTTACTTTTTTCTTTCCAATTTGGATGCCTTTTATTTATTTTTCTTGCATAACTGCTCTGGCTAGGACATACAGTACAATGTTGAATAGCGGTAGTGAAAGGGAGTATCCTTGTTTTGTTTCTTATCTTTGGGAGAAAGTCTTTTACCATTGAGTAGGATGTTGGTTTTTAGTAGCTGTGGATTTTTCATAAATGTCCTCTATCATGTTAAGGAAGTTTCTATTTCTAGTTTGCTGAGCATTTTTATCGTGAAAGAGTGTTGTGTTTTCTCTGCATCTATTGAGGTGATCATATGGGGGGGGTTCCTTCATTCTATTAATATGGTGGGTTACATTGATTGATTTTCTTATGTTGAGCCACCCTCACATGCCTAGAATAAATCCCACTTGGTCTTGGGGTATAATTCTTTAATGTGCTTTTGGACTCAATTTGCTCAATTTTTTTATGAATTGAATTCTGTTGCCCTCAAAAAAAGGTATGTTGAAGTCCTAACCCCAGATACCTATGAATGTGACCTTATTTGGAAATGAGCTCACTGCAGATGAAATTAGTTAAAATGAGGTCATACTAGAGTTGAATGAACCTCTAATTCAATGTTCCTGATGTCCTTATAAGACAGCCATGTGAAGATAGAGACACAGAGGGAGAATGCTAGGTAAAGATGAAGACAGAGACTGAAGTTATGCAGTGCAAACCAAAGAACACCAAAGATTTCTGACAAACCACAAGAGGCTAGGAAGAGCAAGGAAGGATTCCTCTACAGGTTTTGGAGGGAGCATGGCCCTGCTGACACTGGCTTTGGATTTCTGGTTTCCCAAACTTTGAGACAGTGATTTGTGTTGTATTAAGCTACTTAGTTTGTGGTACTTTGTTATGGAAGCCCTAGGAAACTAATACACTCTAGTCATAAGAGATATTGGTCTGTAGTTTTCATTTCTTGTAGTATATTCATCTGGCTTTGGAATCAAGGTAATAATAGCCTCAGAAAATGTGTTAAGAAGTGTTCCCTCTTCTGTTTTTTGGAAAAGTTTAAGTATGATTGGTGTTTAAGTCTTATTTAAATCTTTGGTACAATTCATCAGTGAAGCCATCTGGTTCTGGGCTTTTTTTTTTAACTAACTAACTAATTAATTAAGTTAGTTAGTTAGTTTGGGCTGTGTTGGGTCTTCATTGCTGCACGTGGGCATTCTCTAGTTGTGGTAAGTGGGGGTTACTCTTCGTTGCGGTGCACGGGCTTCTTATTGCGGTGGCTTCTCTTGTTGTGGAGCACGGGCTCTAGGCATGCGGGCTTCAGTAGTTGTTGCATGTGGGCTCAGTAGTTGTGGCTCATGGGCTCTATAGCACAGGATCGGTAGTTGTAGTGCACGGGCTTGGTTGCTCTGTGGCATGTGGGATCATCCCAGACCAGGGCTCGAACCCATGTCCCCTGCATTGGCAGGCGAATTCATAACCACTGTGCCACCAGGGAAGCCCTGAGCTTTTCTTTTGGGGGGAGATTTTTGATTATTGATTCAATCTTTACTTGTTATAGGTCTGTTGAAATAGTTTCTTCTTGAGTCAGTGTTGGTAATTTGTCTGTTCCCAAGAATTTGTCAAATTCCCCCAGATTATCTAATGTGTTGGCATACAGTTGTTTATAGTATTCTCTTCTAATCCTTTTTATTTCTATAAGTTAGGTAATAATGACCTCCCTTCATTTGTAATTTTAGTTATATGCAACTTCTCTGTTTTTTCCTTTGTTGATCTAGCAAACGTTTGTCAGTTTTGTTGATTTTTTCAAAGAACCAACTTTTGGTTTCATTGACTTTATCATGTTTATATTCTCTGTCTATCTCTGCTCTAATCTTCATTATTTTCTTCCTTCTGCTGGCTTTGCGTTTGGCTTGCTCTCTTTTTCCTCATTCCTAAGGTGTATAAGTTAGACTGTTGATATCTTTCTTTTTTTAATAATGTAGGCATTTGTAGCTATAAATTTCTCTGTGAGCACTATTTTCACTGCAGGCCATGAGTTTTGGTATGTTGTGGGTTTTTTTCCCTCATCTCACATTATTTTCTAATTTGCTTAGCTATTTCTTCTTTGGTCCATTGGTTGTTTAGGAGTATATTGTTTAATTTCCACATATTTGTGAATTTTCCAGTGTTCCTGTGTTACTGATATCTAGCTTCATTCTACTGTAGTCAGAAGAGATACTTTGTATGATTTCAATCTTTTAAAAGTTATTGAGAATAGTTATATGCCTTATATATGATCTATCCTTGGAAAAGTCACTGTACAGATGACTGAACCCCTCGACAAGCAACATCACCAATCCCTGTGGAAGGGGAAGAAGCTGATTTTCAGAATTACCACATAGCAATGTTCAAAATATCCAGTTCTCAACAAAAAATTTACATGGCATACAAAGCAACAGAAAAGTATGGTATATTCACAGGGGGAAAAAAAGCAACTGGCCATAAACTTCTCTGAAGAAACCAAGACACTGGAATTACTAGATGAAGACTTTAGCTGTCTTAAATGTGCTCAGGAAGCAGAAAGAAACCATGCACAAGGAACTAAGGGCAATCAGGGAAACAATGCATAAACAGTAGGAAATATCAATAAAGAGATAGAAATTATAAAAAAGGAACCAAATGGAAATTCTGGAGCTGAAAAGTACAATAGCTGAAATTAAAAATTCACTAGAGGGACTTCCCTGGTGGTCCAGTGGTTAAGACTTTGTCTTCCAGTGCACAGGGGTGTGGGTTTGATCCCTGGTCAGAGAGCTAAGATCCCACATGCCTTGTGGCCAAAGAAAAAATATAAAATAGAAACAATATTGTAACAAATTCAATAAAGACTTTAAAAATGGCCCACATCAAAAAAAAAAATCCAGGCTTCCCTGGTGACACAGTGGTTGAGAGTTCACCTGCTGATGCAGGGGACACGGGTTCATGTCCCGGTCCGGGAAGATCCCACATGCCGCAGAGCAGCTGGGCCTGTGAGCCATGGCCACTGAGCCTGCACGGCTGGAGGCTGTGCTCCGCAATGGGAGAGGCCACAACAGTGAGAGGCCCACGTACCGCAAAAAAAAAAAAAAAAAATCCACTAGAGAGATCTGGCAGCAGATTTGAGCAGGCAGAAGAAAGGATTAGCAAACTTGAATATAGGGCAACTGAAATAACCCAGTCTGAGGAGCAGAAAGAAAACAAGACCTACAAGACATCAAGTGTATCAATATCCACATTATGGAGTCCCAGAAGAAGAAGTAGGATAGAAAGGAAGCAGAAAATATTTGACGAAATAATGGCCAGAAATTTCCCAAATGTGAATCTACACACTCAAGTTCAATGAACTCCAAGCAGGATAAGCTCTAAGAGATATCACTGAAACATGTTACAATCGAACTATCAAAAGACAAAGACAAAGAGAAAATCCTGAAAGCAGCAAGAGAGAAGCAACTTGTACAAGTGCTCTTCAATAAGGCTAACAGTCAATTTCTCTTCAGAAAGCATTGAAGCCAGTAGGTAATGGGAAAATATATTTAAATTACTAGGAAAAAAAACCCTGTCAACTAAGAATTTTATGTCCAGCAAAATTATCCTTCAAGAAGGAGAAATTAAGAAATTCTCAGAGAAACAAAAGCTAAGAGAATTCATCACGAGTAGACCTGCCCTACAAGAAATTCTAAAGGAAATTCAGGGTGAAATGAAAGGAACCTAGATGGTAACACAAAGTCACACAAAGAAATAAAGATCTCTGGGAAAGGTAAATATATACATAAATATAAAAGTTAGTATTATTGTGTTGTTGAGTTATAACTCCTCTTCTTGTTTCCTATATGATTTAGGAGGCACATGCATAAAACAATTATTCTACATCTATGTTAATGGGTACACAACATATATAGATGCAATTAGTTATGACCGCAACACAAAGGGGAGATGATGCTGGATCGGCGCAGAGTCAACATATGCTGTTGAAGCTAAGTCTGTGTTTATTTAGTCTAGAGTCATGTAAATTTAGAATTTCACTCTAATCCCCATAGTAACCATGAAGAAAAGAACTAAAAATTATACAGAAAAAAAAAAGGGAACCAAAAGCAGTCCCCAAAAAAGGTGGCAGTATCAGAGGAATTAAAGAACAAAAATAATAATAACTATAGAAAACAAATAGCAAATTTGCAGAAGTAAATCCATCATTGTAAGTAATCACTTTAAATGTACATAGATTAAACTCATCAATTAAAAGGCAGATATTGGCAGAATGGATTTTAAAACATGATTGAACTATGTGTTGCTTACAGGAGACTAACTTTAGATGCAAAGACAAACATAGGCTGAACGTGAAATGATGGGAAAAGATATTCCATGCAAACAGTTACCAAAAGAGCCAGGGTGGTGGGTTATACTAATATGAGACGGTAGATTTCAGTCAAACATTATTACGAGAGAGAAAGAAGGGCATTACCCATTTGTAAGACAGTCAGTTCATCACGAAGATAGAAGAGTAACAGTTACAGCAGCCAAGACATGGAAGCAGCCTAAATGTCCATCGACAGAGGAACGGATATAGAAGAGGCGGTATATATATAGATATAAAATGGAATACTCTTCAGCAATTAAAAAGAATGAAATAGGTTGGCGCTGCTGCGGGTGGCTGACATGTAGGCTGTGCCTGCTCCACCCCCTCCCTCCTTGCCGGGTCTGTGGATCTGTCGGCAGTCAGGCTGTCTTTGCAGACACTGCCCCATGACTGGGAGGGACCTGGCAAGCCTGGCGTGTGATGCGGATGAGGACGCGGTGGGGCAGCTGCCTGCGGGCATTCTCTGCACTGGCCTCCGCCCCCCACCTGGCGTGGGAAGTAAAGATTAAACCGAAAGGGAGGGAAGCACAGAGGCAGGAGCTGGAAGAGTGATGGGAAGTGCAAGAACCAGGGCCGAGAGCCCTGTGGCTTACAGGGTCTTGGTGCTCCGGCCAGTTGTCAGGCCTGAGACTCTGAAGTGGGAGAACCGAGTTCAGGACATTGATCCACCAGAGACCTCCCGTTTCCTCATAATATCAATCAGCAAGAGCTCTCCCAGAGATCTCCATCTCAACACTAAGACCCAGCTCCACTCAACGACCAGCAAGCTACAGTGCTGGACACCCCCATGCCAAACAACTAGCAAGACAAGAACACAACCCAACTCATTAGCACAGAGGGTGCCAAAAATCATAATTTCACAAACACCCCAAAACACATCAACGGACACACTCCTGCCCACCAGAAAGACAAGATCCAGCCTCATCCACCAGAACACAGGCACCAGTCCCCTCCACCAGGAAGCCTATATAACCCACTGAACCAACCTTGCCCAATGGGGGCAGACACCAAAAACAATGGGAACTACGAACCTGCAGCCTGCAAAAAGGAGACCCTAAACACAGTAGGTTAAGCAAAATGAGAAGACAGAGAAACACACAGCAGATGAAAGAGCAGGTAAAAACCCACCAGACCAAACAAATGAAGACAAAATAGGCAGTCTGCCTGAAAAAGAATTCAGAGTAATGACAGTAAAGATGATCCAAAATCTTGGAAATAGAATGGGGAAACTACAAGAAACACTTAACAGGGACCTAGAAGAATTAAAGAGCAAACAAACCATGATGAACAACACAATAAATGAAATTACAAATTCTTTAGAAGGAATCAATACCAGAAAAACTGAGGCAGAAGAACAGATAAGTGACCTGGAAGACAAAATAGTGGAAATAACTACCACAAAGCAAAATAAAGAAAAAAGAATGAAAAGAATTGAGGACAGTCTCAGAGACCTCTGGGACAACATTAAACACACCAACATTCGAATTATAGGGGTCCCAGAAGAAGAAGAGAAAAAGAAAGGGGCTGAGAAAATATTTGAAGAGATTATAGTTGAAAACTTCCCTAATATGGGAAAGGAAATAGTTAATCAAGTCCAGGAAGCGCAGAGAGTCCCATACAGGAAAAATCCAAGGAGAAACATGCCAAGATACGTACTAATCAAACTATCAAAAATGAAACACAAAGAAAAGATATTAAAAGCAACAAGAGAAAAGCAACAAATAACATAAAAGGAATCCCCATAAGGTTACCAGCTGATCTTTCAGCAGAAACTCTGCAAGCCAGAAGGGTGTGGCAGGACATATTTAAAGTGCTGAAAGGGAAAAACCTACAAACAAGATTACTCTACCCTGGCTTCCCTGGTGGCGCAGTGGTTGGGAGCCCGCCTGCCGATGCAGGGGACACGGGTTCGTGCCCTGGTCCGGGAGGATCCGACGTGCCGTGGAGCGGCTGGGCCCATGAGCCATGGCCGCTGGACCTGCGCGTCCAGAGCCTGTGCTCCACAATGGGAGAGGCCGCGGCGGTGAGGCCCGCGTACCGCAAAAAAAAAAAAAAAAAAAGATTACTCTACCCAGCAAGGATCTCATTCAGATTTGACAGAGAAATTAAAAACCTTTACAGACAAGCAAAAGCTAAGAGAATTCAGCACCACCAAACCAGCTTTACAACAAATGCTAAAGGAACTTCTCTAGGCAGGAAAGACAAGAGAAGGAAAAGACCTACAATAACAAACCCAAAATAATTTTTAAAATGGTAATAGGAACATACATATTGATAATTACCTTAAATGTAAATGGATTAAATGCTCCAACCAAAAGACAGACTGGCTGAATGGACACAAAAACAAGACCCACATATATGCTGTCTACAAGACACCCATTTCAGACCTAGGGACACATACAGACTGAAAGTGAGGGGATGGAAAAAGATATTCCGTGCAAATGGAAATCAAAGGAAAGCTGGAGTAGCAATTCTCATGTCAGACAAAATGGACTTTAAAATAAAGACTATTACAAGAGACAAAGAAGGACACTACATAATGATCAAGGGACCAATCCAAGAAGAAGATAGCGGGGCTTCCCTGGTGGTGCAGTGGTTGAGAGTCCGCCTGCCAATGCAGGGGACACGGGTTCATGCCCCGGTCCAGGAAGATCCCACATGCCGCGAAGCGGATGGGCCCGTGAGCCATGGCCACTGAGCCTGCGTGTCCGGAGCCTGTGCTCCGCAGCGGGAGAGGCCACAACAGTGAGAGGCCCATGTACCGCAAAAAAAAAAAAAAGAAGATATAACAATTGTAAATATTTATGCACCCAAAAGAGGAGCACCTCAATACATAAGGCAAATGCTAACAGCCATAAAAGGGGAAATCGACAGTAACACAATAATAGTAGGGGACTTTAACACCCCACTTTCACCAATGGACAGATCATCCAAAATGAAATAAATAAGGAAACACAAGCTTTAAGTGACACATTAAACAAGATGGACTTCATTGATATTTATAGGACATTCCATCCAAAAACAACAGAGTATACTTTCTTCTCAAGTGCTCATGGAACATTCTCCAGGATAGATCATATCTTGGGTCACAAATCTAGCCCTGGTAAATTTAAGAAAATTGAAATTGTATCAAGTATCTTTTCCGACCACAACGCTATAAGACTAGATATCAATTACAGGAAAAAAACTATAAAAAAATACAAACACATGGAGGCTAAACAATACACTACTAAATAACCAAGAGATCACTGAAGAAATCAAAGAGCAAATCAAAAAATACGTAGAAACAAATGACAATAAAAACACAATGACCCAAAACCTATGGGATGCAGCAAAAGCAGTTCTAAGAGGAAACTTTATAGCAATACAATCCTACCTCAGGAAACAAGAAAAATCTCAAATAAACAACCTAACCAATTAGAGAAAGAAAGCAATTAGAGAAAGAAGAACAAAAAAACACCAAAGTTAGCAGAAGGAAAGAAATCATAAAGATCAGATCAGAAATAAATGAAAAAGAAATGAAGGAAACAACAGCAAAGATCAATAAAACTAAAAGCTGGTTCTTTGAGAACATAAACAATATTGATAAACCATTAGCCAAACTCATCAAGAAAAAAGGGAAAAGACTCAAATCAATAGAATTAGAAATGAAAAAAGGAGAAGTAACAACTGACACTACAGAAATACAAAGGATAATGAGAGATTACTACAAGCAACAATATGCCAATAAAATAGACAACCTGGAAGAAACGGACAAATTCTTAGAAAAGCACAGCCTTCCCAAACCTAATCAGGAAGAAATAGAAAATATAAACAAACCAATCACAAGCACTTAAATTGAAACTGTGATTAAAAATCTTCCAACAAACAAAAGCCCAGGACCAGATGGCTTCACAGGCGAATTCTATCAAACATTTAGAGAAGAGCTAACACCTATCCTTCTCAAACTCTTCCAAAATATAGCAGAGGGAGGAACACTCCCAAACTCATTCTACGAGGCCACCATCACCTTGATACCAAAACCAGACAAGGATGTCACAAAGAAAGAAAACTACAGGCCAATATCACTGATGAACATAGATGCAAAAATCCTCAACAAAATACTAGCAAACAGAATCCAACAGCACATTAAAAGGATCATACACCATGATCGGTGGAGTTTATCCCAGGAATGCAAGGAATCTTCAATATATGCAAATCAATCAATGTGATAAACCATATTAACAAACTGAAGGAGAAAAACCATATGATCATCTCAATAGATGCAGGATAAGCTTTTGACAGAATTCAACACCCATTTATGACAAAACCCCTCCATAAAGTAGGCATACAGGGAACTTACCTCAACATAATTAAGGCCATATATGACAAACCCACAGCCAACATCGTTCTCAATGGTGAAAAACTGAAACCATTTCCACTAAGATCAGGAAGAAGACAAGGTTGCCCACTCTCACCTCTATTATTCAATATAGTTATGGAAGTTTTAGCCACAGCAATCAGAGAAGAAAAAGAAATAAAGGGAATCCAAATCAGAAAAGAAGAAGTAAAACTGTCACTGTTTGCAGATGACATGATAGTATACACAGAGAATCCTAAAGATGCTATCAGAAAACTACTAGAGCTAATCAATGAATTTGGTAAAGTAGCAGGATTCAAAATTAATGCACAGCAATCTCTTGCAATCCTATACACTAACGAGGAAAAATCTGAAAGAGAAATTAAGGAAGCACTCCCATTTACCATTGCAACAAAAAGAATAAAATACCTAGGAATAAACCTACCTAAGGAGACAAAAGACCAGTATGCAGAAAACTATAAGACAATGATGAAAGAAACTAAAGATGATACAAACAGATGGAGAGATATACCATGTTCTTGGATTGGAAGAATCAACATTGTGAAAATGACTATACTACCCAAAGCAATATACAGATTCAATGCAATCCCTATCAAACTACCAATGGCATTTTTCACAGAACTAAAACAAAAAATTTCACAATTTGTATGGAAACACAAAAGACCCCGAATACCCAAAGCAATCTTAAGAAAGAAAATGGGGCTGGAGGAATCAGGCTCCCTGACTTCAGACTATATTACAAAGCTACAGTAATCAAGACAGTATGGTACTGGCACAAAAACAGAAATACAGATCAATGGAATAGGATAGAAAGCACAGAGATAAACCCACACACATATGGTCACCTTATCTTTGATAAAGGAGGTAAGAATATACAATGGAGAAAAGACAGCCTCTTCAATAAGTGGTGCTGGAAAGACTGGACAGCTACAAGTAAAAGAATGAAATTAGTAAACTCCCTAACATCTTACACAAAAATAAACTCAAAATGGATTAAAGACCTAAATGTAAGGCCAGACACTATAAAAGTCTTAGAGGAAACCATAAGCAGAACACTCTATGACATAAATCACAGCAAGATCCTTTTCGACCCACTTCCTAGAGAAAGGGAAATAAAAACAAAAATAAACAAATGGGACCTAATGAAACTTAAAAGCTTTTGCACAGCAAAAGAAACCTTAAGACGAAAAGACAATGCTCAGAATGGGAGAAAATATTTGCAAACAAAACCACTGACAAAGGATTAATCTCCAAAATATACAAGCAGCTCATGCACATCAATATCAAAAAAACACACAACCCAATCCAAAAATGGGCAGAAGACCTAAACAGACATTTCTCCAAAGAAGATATACAGTTCGCCAACAAACACATGAAAGGATGTTCAACGTCACTAATCATTAGAGAAATGCAAATCAAAATTACAATGAGGTATCACCTCACACTGGTCAGAATGGCCATCATCAAAAAATCTACAAACAACAAATGCTGGAGAGGGTGTGGAGAAATGGGAACCCTCATGCACTGTTAGTGGGAATGTAAATTGATACAGCCACTATAGAGAACAGTATAGAGGTTCCTTAGAAAACTAAAAATAGAACTACCATCCAACCCAGCAATCCCACTACTGGGCATATACCTGGAGAAAACCATAATTCAAAAAGAGTCATGGGGACTTCCCTGGTGGCACAGTGGTTAAGAATCCACCTGCCAATGCAGGGGACACAGGTTCGAGTCCTTGTCTGGGAAGATCCCACATGCCGTGGAGCAACTAAGCCCGTGTGCCACAACTAATGAGCCTGTGCTCTAGAGCCCACAAGCCACAACTCCTGAGCCTGTGTGCCACAACTACTGAAGCCCACGCACCTAGAGCCCATGCTCTGCAACAAGAGAAGCCACTGAAATGAGAAGCCTGCGCACCGCAACGAAGAGTAGCCCACACTCGCCGCAATTAGAGAAAGCCCACGCGCAGCAATGAAGACCCAATGCAGCCAAATAAATAAATAAACAAACAAATAAATACGTTTTTTAAAATTATTAAAAAACCAAAAAGGGTCATGTACCACAATGTTCATTGCAGCTCTATTTACAATAGCCAGGACATGGAATCAACCTAAATGTCCATTGACAGATGAATGGATAAAGAAGATGTGGCACATATATACAATGGAATATTACTCAACCATAAAAAGAAATGAAAGTGAGTTATTTGTAGTGAGGTGGGTGGACCTAGAGTCTGTCATACAGAGTGAAGTAAGTCAGAAAGAGAAAAAGAAATACCGTACACTAACACATATATATGGAATCTAAATAAATAAATAAATAAATGGTTCAGAAGAACCTAGTATCAGGACAGGCATAAAGATGAAGATGTAGAGAACAGACTTGAGGACACGGGGAGGGGGAAGGGTAGCTGGGACGAAGTGAGAGAGTGGCATGGACATATATACACTACCAAATGTAAAATAGAGAGCTAATGGGAAGCAGCTGCATAGCACAGGGAGATCAGCTCGGTGCTTTGTGACCACCTAGAGGGGTAGGATGGGGGGGCAGGGAGGGGATATGGGGATATATGTATACGTATAGCTGATTCACTTTGTTATACAGCAGAAACTAACACACTATTATAAAGCAATTATACTCCAATAAAGATGTTCTTAAAAAAAGAATGAAATAATGCCATTTGCAGCAACATGGATGGACCTAGAGATTATCATACTTAGTGATGTAAGTCAGAAAGAAAGAAAAATACCATATGATATCACTTACACGTGGAATCTAAAATACGACGCAAATGAACATATCTACAAAACAGAAACAGACTCACAGACATAGAGAACAGACTGGTGGTTTCCAAGGGTAGGGGGGATGGAAGGATTGGGAGTTTGGGATTAGCAAATACAAACTATTATATACAGGATGGATAAACAGCAAGGTCCTACTATATAGCAGGGAACTATATTTAATATCCTGTGATAAACCATAATGGAAAAGATATGAAAATATACATATATATACACAAATATATGAGTGCATATATATATATATATATATATATATATAACTGAGTCACTTTTCTGTACAGCAGAAACTAACACACTGTAAATCAACTATACTTCAGTAATTAAAAAAAAAGAAGATATAACAGTTATAATTATATATGCACTAAAAAGGTGGAGTCTCAAAACATATGAAGCAAATATTGACAGAATTGGAGGGGAAAAGAGACAGTTCTACCAGAACAGTTGGAGACTTCAATTCTCTGCTTTCAATAATGGATAGAACATCTAAAGAGGAGATCAATAAGGAAACAGAGGACTTGGACAACGTTAAAAACCAATTAAACCTAACAGACATATACAGAAAAATCCACTCAACAGCAGCAGAATACACATTCTTAAGTGCATGTTGGTCATTAAATTTTGAATCAACAGTGAGTGTCTGTTCTTTTTTTTAAATTTATTTATTTTTATTTATTTATTTTTGGATGTGTTGGATCTTAGTTGCTGCGCGGGAAGTCTTCCTGTATCACAGAACAGTCTAATTTTTCTCTTACCACCTTATGACCACACCTAAAATGAGCACCTTCTCCAGAGTTCCTGCTACCCAAGGAGAAAGCAATAACGAGGCTCGGCTCTGATGCTGGATAAGGGACACCCACCCCAGGACCATCCTCAGGCTGAGGCAAGAGAGGCATCAAATTGTGCATGTGCAGCAGCATCCCATTATCAAGTAGAAGTGGATTATATTAGTGTTCTCTTAATTAATATATTTCTCCCTGTTTTGGTAAGAGTGTCTCAGTGCCTTCTTACCAGAACCTAGGTAGAAAATATATAAGTGGGCCTTACTTCACATACCCATTCCATTATTTTTTAACTCTTTAAGCCTGGAGATTCCTTTGTATACATTAAATCAAGAAAGTTATGGATCTCAAATTCATTTAATGTGGCCACCAGTTACTCTGGCTGTCAGTCAACCAACTAAGAAAAGTGTGAGGGTAACTCCCAGCTGCTGAGGCTAATGCTGAGTCCAGAATATCTGCTAAGTACCCCATATCAATAGATTCTGTTCAACCCAACATTGTTTTCCTCCTCGTATAATATCAATAAAATCCATTTTCAAATGTTATGCTCAGATATCCGTTGAAAACAACTAGCACAAGCCTTTTGCACACCTCTCTTCCCAGGCCAGAACTGGTATGCATCCCCCATGCACAGGGATCTGACTGCGGTGGGTGGGTCTTGAGAACGGCATTCTCTTGAAAGCTAACTGCCTCGCTGAGAACATTACAAAGTCTTCACAAGGGGAGGTTGGTCTCCTCGGATGGGAGGACACTAGACTCTAGCAGTGAGGGAGGTACAGAGGAACTTGGGGCTTCAACCTTCTCATACTCATCAGAATCCACCCAAAGTTCCCTATTCCATTGCTGAGGGTTCCACTCTTCCCCAATCAATGCCCTAAGTTTTGGTAAAATGCCTGGAGAGGTGTGACATCATCTTGTGTTGTTCTTCAGAAACCTGAAGGATAAAATTTGGGTCAAACAGAGAGAAGTGGGCTCTTTTACAGCTTGGGGCCCAGCTCACCTGCTTTTGACTCTAAATGAGAACAGCTTATGAAAATATAACCAACCTGGTGTCCTTGGGACTCTGTGTGCAGGAAGTCCCTTCCCAGCCCATCAAGCCCCTTTCCCATCAGTACATCCAAGACCTCAGTTCCCACACAGTATTCCCTGATTTCCTTTTAGCCCCTTTCCACAAGCCCTGCTTTTATTACTCTGAGAAAGTTTCTTGCTCTGAGCTCTCCTCTCTGGATCCTTCATCTCGTTTATGTCCTCGTTACTGTTTTCTGTCTCCACCCTACCTGAGAGTTATCTGAGACAACCCTGAAGTCCCCTCACCCTTGAGGGGATCCTCTCGGGCTTCTCTTAGAGATTTGTAATGAGTTTCTCTTAGAGGCTCAGAGAAGCTCCATAATTAAAACACACACACACACACACACACACACACACACACACACACACACACACACCTTTTTAATGCTGTCAATTCATGTTTTGTTTGATTTAGTGCTTTCAAAAGCCAGAATAAAGGTCTGACCATTTTAGGAGGCAAGGTAATAAAATGAAGTGGCCCTGTGTGAACAAACTCCTTTTAAGAGGAAGTAGAAAAATAGAGAAATTCTTAGAAAGGTACAACCTTCCAAGACTGAACCAGGAAGAAATAGAAAATATGAACAGACTAATCACAAGCACTGAAATTGAAACTGTAATTTAAAAACTTCCAACAAACAGAAGTCCAGAAGCAGATGGCTTCACAGGTGAATTCTATCAAACATTTAGAGAAGAGTTAACACCTATCCTTCTGAAACCATTCCAAAAAATTGCAGAGGAAGGAACACTCCCAAGCTCATTCTATGAGGCCACCATCACCCTGATACCAAAACCAGGCAAAGATACCACAAAAAAAAAGAAAGAAAGAAAATTACAGGCCAATATCTATGATGAACATAGATGCAAAAATCCTCAACAAAATACTAGCAAACAGAATCCAACAACACATTAAAAGGGTCATACACCATGATCAAGTGGGATTCATCCCAGGGATGCAAGGATTCTTCAACATATGCAAATCAATCAATGTAATACACCACATTAACAAACTGAAGAATAAAAACCATATGGTCATCTCAATAAATGCAGAAAAGCTTTTGACAAAATTCAACACCCACTTATGATAAAAACTCTCCAGAAAGTGGGCATAGAAGGAAACCTACCTCAAATAATAAAGACCATATACAACAAACCCTCAACTAACATCTACCTCAATGGTGAAAAACTGAAAGCATTTCCTCTAAAATCAGGAACAAGACAAGGATTCCACTCTCGCCACTCTTATTCAACATAGTTTTGGAAGTCCTAGCCATGGCAATCAGAGAAGAAAAACAAATAAAAGGAATGCAAATTGGAAAAGGAGAAGTAAAACTGTCACTGTTTACAGATGACATGATACTATACATAGAAAGTTCTAAAGATGCTACCAGAAAACTACTAGAGCTCTTCAATGAACTTGGGAAAGTTGCAGTATACAAAATTAATACACAGAAATCTGTTGCGTTTCTATACACTAACAACAAAAGATCAGAAAGAGAAATTAAAGAAACAGTCCCATTTACCATTGCATCAAAAAGAATAAAATACCTAGGAATAAATCTACCTAAGGAGGCAAAAGACCTGTACTCAGAAAACGATAAGATGCTGATGAAAGAAATCAAAGAGGACACAAACAGATTCAGAGGGATATATCATGTTCTTGGATTGGAAGAATCAATATTGTCAAAATGACCATACTACCCAAAACAATCTACAGATTCAATGCAATACCTATCAAATTACCAATGGCATTTTCACAGAATTAGAAAGAAACATGTTTACAATTTGTATGGAAACACAAAAGACTCCGAATAGCCAAAGCAATCTTGAGAAAGAAAAACGGAGCTGGAGGAATCAGGCTCCCTGACTTCAGACTATACCACAAAGCTACAGTAATCAAGACAGTATGGTACTGGCACAAAAACAGAAATATAGGTCAATGGAACAGGATAGAAAGCCCAGAGATAAATGCATGCACCTGTGGTCACCTAATCTATGACAAAGGAGGCAAGAATATACAATGGATAAAAGACAGTCTCTTCAATAAGTGGTGCTGGGAAAACTGGACAGCTACATGTAAAAGAATGAAATTAGAACACTCTCTAACCATACACAAAAATAAACTCAAAATGGATTAAAGACCTAAATGTAAGGCCGTATACTATAAAACTCTTAGAGGAAAACAGGCAGAACACTCTCTGACATAAATTGCAGCAATATCTTTTTTGATCCATCTCCTAGAGTAATGAAAATAAAAACAAAAATAAACAAATGGGACCTAATGAAACTTCAAAGCTTTTGCACAGCAAAGGAAACCATAAACAAGACCAAAAGACGACCCTCAGAATGGGAGAAAATATTTGCAAATGAAGCAACTGACAAAGGATTAATCTCCAAAATTTATAAGCAGCTCATGCAGCTCAATAGCAAAAAAAAAAAAAACAACCCAATCCAAAAATGGGCAGAAGACTTAAATAGGCATTTCTCCAAAGAAGATATACAGACTGCCAACAAACACATGAAAGAATGCTCAACATCATTACTCATTAGAGAAATGCAAATCAAAACTACAATGAGATATCATCTCACACCAGTCAGAACGGCCATCATCAAGAAATCCAGAAACAATAAATGCTGGAGAGGGTGTGGAGAAAAGGGAACACTCTTGCACTGCTGGTGGGAATGTGAATTGGTACAGCCACTATGGAGAACAGTATGGAGGTTCCTTAAAAAACTACAAATAGAACTACCATATGACCCAGCAATCCCACTACTAGGCATATACCCTGAGAAAACCATAATTCAAAAAGAGACATGTACCAAAATGTTCATTGCAGCTCTATTCACAATAGCCCGGAGATGGAAACAACCTAAGTGCCCATCATCGGATGAATGGATAAAGAAGATGTGGCACATATATACAATGGAATATTACTCAGCCATAAAAAGAAACGAAACTGAGCTATTTGTAATGAGGTGGATAGACCTAGAGTCTGTCATACAGAGTGAAGTAAGTCAGAAAGAGAAAGACAAATACCGTATGCTAACACATATATATGGAATTTAAGAAAAAAAAATGTCATGAAGAACCTAGGGGTAAAACAGGAATAAAGACACAGACCTACTTGAGAATGGACTTGAGGATATGGGAAGGGGGAAGGGTAAGCTGTGACAAAGCGAAAGAGAGGCATGGACATATATACAGTACCAAACGTAAGGTAGATAGATAGTGGGAAGCAGCCGCGTAGCACAGGGAGATCAGCTAGGTGCTTTGTGACCGCCTGGAGGGGTGGGATAGGGAGGGAGGGAGGGAGACGCAAGAGGGAAGGGATGTGGGAACAGATGTATATGTATGACTGATTCACTTTGTTATAAAGCAGAAACTAATAAAAAAATAAATAAATCACAAAAAAAACAAAAAAAACCTGCTCTTAAAAAAAAAAAAGGAAGCCATAAATAAAATGAAAAGACAACCCTCAGTATGGGAGAAAATATTTGCAAATGAAGTGACCAACAAGGGATTAATCTCCAAAGTACACAAACAGCTCATGCAGCTCAATATCAAAAAACAAATAAACAAACAACCCAATTAAAAAATGCATGGAAGATCTAAATAGACAAAAAAGACATACAGGTGGCCAAAAAGCACATGAAAAGGTGCTCAACATCACGAATTATTAGAGAAATGCAAATCAAAACTACAATGAGGTATCACCTCACACCAGTCAGAATGGCCATCATCAAAAAAATCTACGAACAATAAATGCTGGTGAGGGTGTGGAGAAAAGGGAACCCTCCCACAATGTTTGTGGGAATGTAAACCATTATGGAGAACAGTATGGAGGTTCCTTAAAAAACTAAATATATAACTACCATATGACACAGCAATCCCAGTCCTGGGCATATATCTTGAGAAAACCATAATTTGAAAAGATACATGCACCCCAATTTACACTGCAGCATTATTTACAATAGCCAAGACATGGAAGCAACTTCAGAGTTCATCAACAGAGGAGTGGATAAAGAAGACTTGGTACACATATACAATGGAGTATTATTCAGCCATAAAAAAGAATGAAATAATGCCATTTCCAGCAACATGGATGGACCTAGAGATTGTCATACTGAGTGAAGTAAGTCAGAGAAAGACAAATATCATCATGATATTGCTTCTATGTGGAATCTAAAAAAACTGTATCAATGAACTTATTTACAAAACATAAATAGAGTCACAAAGGTAGAAAACAAACTTATGGTTACCAGGGGATAAGGTAGGGAGGATAAATTGGGAAATTGGGATTGACATATACACACTACTATGTATAAAATATATAGCTAGGGCTTCTCTGGTGGTGCAGTGGCTGGGAATCCACCTGCCAATGCAGGGACATGGGTTCAAGCCCTGGTCCGGGACGATCCCACATGCTGTGGAGCAACTGGGCCCATGCGCCACAACTACTGAGCCTGAGCTCTAGAGCCCGTGAGCCACAGCTGCTGCGCCCACATGCCACAACTACTGAAGCCCACGAGCCTGGAGCCCGTGCTCCGCAACGGTGGGGGGGCCACCATGGTGAGAAGCCCGCACACTGCGGCAAGGAGTTGCCCCTGCTCGCTGCAACTAGAGGAAGCCCGTACACAGCAACGAAAACGCAACACAGCCAAAAATAAGTAAATAAATAAATAAATAAATAAATAAATAAATAAATAAATAAATAAATGTGTTTGAAAAATAGATAATAAGGACCTACTGTAGAGCACAGTGAAATCTACTCAATGCTCTGTAATGGCCTATGTGGGAAAAGATTCTAAAAAACCAAAAAGTGGATGTATGTATAACTGATTCACTTTGCTGTACACCTGAAACTAACACAACATTGTAAGTCAACTATATTCCAATTTTTTAAAAAAATGAGGAAATACAGCGTCATTCAGAGAAGCGGAGGAGGAGAAAGTTTCCAAAACTGTCTGGTGTTTCGGAAAACAGCAGTGACGGCTTAGATGGGAGAAGCTAAGTGGGGACCTTCACAGCACAGAGGTGTGGAGGCCGCAGCTCACACGTGCATCACAGCCCAGAGCTGAAATACGCTGGAGGGTGTGGAGCGGAGGCCCTAGGAAGCCTCGGGCAGGCTCAAGGTCAAGAGAAGGAGCAAATGTAGAGAAGAACGCAGCCACTCTTGCTCCTTGAAGGCTTACTTTGTTGGGTTTATTCTGCTTACAAATAGAAAGTAAAGGGGAATTCCCTGGCGGACCAGTGGTTAGGGCTCAGCGCTTTCACTGCCAGGGCCCAGGGTCAATCCCTGGTTGGGGAACTAAGATCCCACAAGCCACGTGACACGGCCAAAAAATAAAAAGAAAAACTTGCTGTTACTAAGGAGGCTTTTTACCAGTGAGGTATTAGGTGCGCATCCTTCCTGGGCCACCCAGCCAGCGTCTCGAGAGCGGCACCCTCTCTGGTTCCTCCCGGGAGCCTTGCAGCCATTGACTACAAGGCTGGCTTCTGAGTATCCGCCGCATGCTCTGGACACCCTGACTTAGCTGACGCGGCACAGGCCACACTCTGCCTTCCTGTTTCAGCTCACAGGTACACGTATTCTTTTGTGGTCCATTTAGTGACACTTATTTTTTTGCATTTTGGTGCCTTTTCTTTGTGTTTTCAGGATTCCTGAGCCCAGGAGGAGAAAACGCAGTGTTACATGAGCTGCATTCAGGCCGAATCAGGCGCTGCTGGCCACGAGGTCAATGTTAATGCCTCAACAATATGTGGCATCTTTAAACAAAAGCACACATAAAGCAAGGTTCTCTTGGTCGGGTGAGGAGAATGCTGTGACCAGAGGCCTGGGGGAAGCTGCCCGGGTAATTCCCGAGGAGCCAGGGTTCGGGGTTCACAGTGGCTTTTTGTGCATAAGGACCTCAGATCATAAGAATCAACTGTAGGTGCCCCTGTGGTGCCCTGCAGAGCACGACCCTCTGCCGCTTTGACGGAAGAGAACACAGCCAACAATGTCCCAGCACAGAGCAGGCTGTTAACAGAGCACAGAGTGGCTGCATCCCGAGCCCCTCCTCGCTTCACCATTTCCTTTCGTGTTTCCAGTCTTTCCTCCAGTCATTTCCTTCTGCTTCTCAGGTTCCCCAGAATTAAGTCTCACAAGCTGTTTTAATCAGATTCATCCCACCATAATGGAGAAATAGCAAAACATTGGGAACTTCTGGCCTCCCAGTGGCATTTTAAAGTTTTTATTAGAAGAGGGATACAAGTGGGACTTCCCTGGTGGTCCAGTGGTTAAGAATCCGCCTTCCAGGGCTTCCCTGGTGGCGCAGTGGTTGAGAGTCCGCCTGCCGATGCAGGGGAAACGGGTTCGTGCCCCGGTCCGGGAGGATCCCACGTGCCGCGGGGCGGCTGGGACCGTGAGCCATGGCCGCTGAGCCTGCGCGTCCGGAGCCTGTGCTCCGCCACGGGAGAGGCCACAACAGTGAGAGGCCCGCGTACCGCAAAAAAAAAAAAAAAGAAAAGAAAGAAAGAAATGCAAGTATTTTTAGGGGAAAAAAGTCATCATTTAAAAATTGGTTTACACACACTTATTCCCAAAGTAAAAAACAAACACACAGTTATCATACAAGGTAGCAAAGGGGAAGGAGAATTAATGCTTTAATTCTCAAAAACCACAGAGATGTTATTGTCTCCTTTCACAGGTGAGAGACGAAGGAGGTGACTGAATGCACACCCCAAGTGTGCGCAGAGACAGGCCACCCGGCTGCACGCCCCCGGTCCTTTCCACTTTCCTGCACGACTGCTACAGGTATCACTATCACCTTCCGACACCGGAACAGAGCCCGCGCGGCCGGCGGAGTGCAAACCCCCAATGAGGCGAGGGAGTCGAGGGAGAACTACCCGAACACGGAGGTCTTCTAAACCTCATTTTTGGTCATCTTCTCCCTCCATATCTAATTTAGGTTCACTTTCTGGGTCTTGTTCAAGTTCAGAGCCACCACTTAATGACACTGGGACTGCGTCTGCCAAGTCATTCCTCCGCATTCTCCCCACTGTGATTGAAACAGCTTTTACTGCCGGACACACCTCTCCACTCCCGCCTTTGTCACTGCCTTTCTTTTCTTTCATAAAGTGTTGGTCCCAACCAGCTGGAAATGGAGATGATTCTTGTTCATTTACATACCAGGACACACTTTCTTTCAAAAAGCCATGGGAAAAGTGATTTCTGAATTGTTTAGAGGAAAAGTTTATGACTGCATTTTAAAATAAAATGTCAGTGAGGCTCACTTTGAGAACTCACTCGAACTCACTCTAAACCTCAGCTAAGAGGATGGCTCTCCAGGTAACATACATACAGTCACACCTACTCTGCTGAGCACCCTGGCAGGTGCAGATGAAATGGAATGCCGTGAAGGAAGCTTTAAAAGTAGACATTTACAAAAATTCAAACTATATATTTTATATAGAAAACAAAACAGTACAATACCTAATTCAGAATTTCTCCTTTATCATAATTGTCATGTTTTAATAAATTTTACTCCTTTTCCTACAAAAGCAGGATGCTCACCATTCCTCAAAAAGGCACAAAGCCTGAAACTTAGGCTTTAAGATAAAAGCAATGTCCCCTGTCTCCAGCATTACGTGTCACACAGAAGCTTGTCTGCACAACGTAGTGTGATTTCTGTGTCGTCTATTCACTTCTTTTTTCTTCCTTAGTGATCTTTTCCTACCCTTCTCTTTTGGGTCTTACTGTCCTTTATCTAACTCCAAATTATAAAATTAGAAGTAAAATCTGCGTCTGGCCTTGCCCCGCTACACTGCTAATGCTCAAAGATCATAAACAGGAACCTACATCGTCTGCCCTGTAGACAGTTTGGGTTTGCACTAGCTCTTGGCCGTCCTGGGGAACAGCTGCGCCCCCAACAGCAGCTGCTGTGAGGGTGAGGGTGAGGACCAGCGGGCAGTGGAGTCCTGTTTTGATGTCCTACGATAGTGCCTGCTTCCAGCCTTTAGAGGGGCCTCCAGGGCCCCAGCCTCCCAAAGCCCCTCAGACTCAGAACAGGGAGGCACAGCCGCTGCCAACAGGAGTCCCTGGGCCTCCCGCGCCCCTTTCTAGTCCAAGACAGATGCTCACCAGGGCCCCTCCCTGGTCTCCCCCCATCAAAACAACAAGCCACCCAATTAAAAAATGGGCAGAGAACCTGAATAGACATTTTTCCAAAGAAGACATACAGATGGTCAAAAGACACATGAAAAGATGCTCAACATCTAATCATCAGGGGAATGCAACCTAAAACTACGAGAGGTCACCTCACACCTGTTAGAAGAATGGCTATTATCAAAAAGACAACAAATAACAAATGTTGGTGAGGGTGTGGAGAAAGGGGAACCCCCATGCACTGTTGGTGGGAATGTAAACTGGTGCCGCCTCTATGGAAGTTCTTTTAAAAATTAAACATAGAACTACCATAAGATCCAGCAATCCATTTCATGGGATTCACAAGGACAGCTGAGCAGAGGGCTCCTGGGTTTTGGCTCTCAGACCAAGAAAACGCAAATGGATGTTATAATCGTCAGTTCAGAAAAGACCACACTACCCCGTCCTTTGGCGCATTGCTTCCCAGGACGAATGATCCAGTCCCTTCAAAGTCGCTCAGGAATCTGGCGAGAGCACCAGAGACCGGGCTTCACACTTGAGGAGGTGGGCGGTACTTGCAACAGCTGGAGACCCGGGTCTCCGCCGGCACCCGCGCGGCCAGAGCACGTCGCCCTCGGAGTTGCCCGCCCGCGGTCAGGGGAGGGGACAGCATGGGGTCGCCGGCGCCACGTGTCCAGGGCATCGGGCGGGACCGGCAGCTGCTCCCGCTCGGCCGGGGGGAAGGCTGCGCCGGCCCGCAGCGCCCTGCCACTGCCACTGAGCCCCGCACGCGCCGTGTCCCGGACCCACCCTGTGCCGCACCTGCGCGAGCTCCCAGGTCCGCCTGCAGGTGAAAAGGGCCGGGACGAGGGGGCCGGAGCGAAGGTCGTCCACTTGGCTCGGCGGCTCGAGACGTTTCCTCCTCAGACCTCGGAGCAGGCGAGTCTTCAGGGTTCCTCCCGCCCTTCCTTCCACCGCTGCAGGCGACCCCGGCCCGGGGCGCGGGAGAGGTGGACGGCTGCCAGGCCGATGGAAGACCACCATCCTGAGAGCCGGGCGGAGCCGGAGCCGCGGGGCCGGGGCAGCCTGGCGGGCAGCCTCGGTGCGCAAGACCCACGCACGTGCATGGGCGGAGCCTGGGCGGGCGGGGCGCGGGGCCTGCTCCCGGCGCAGGAGCCAAGGAGGGAAAGGTGCGGGAGGCGGCCGGGGGGAGCCTCGGACTATAGGCAGGGGCTGGGCGGTAGGGAGGGGCCAGAGGGGCGGGGCGGCGGGAGGGGGCCGGGGATGAGGCCCAAAGATAACACACCTGTGCGCGCTCAGGGGGCCGTCCTGGGCCGGGGCTGCGGTTCAGGGCGGCGAGGACGCGGCGCCAACTCCTACCCGCTACCTCTGCCGGGCCGGTAGCGCTGGCCGGAGGCTGGGGGCCTTGTCCCCCGACCCAGACGAGAGACGGAGGTTCGCAAGGGGAAGAGGCTCGCCCAGGTCTCCAAGACCTGAGCCTGGGTCTGGACGCAGGTGTGTCTCGGTCACTGCGCGGCGGCCCGCGCTGACCGGGCGGCCCCGAGACGGCCAGTGTTGCCCATGAGAGCTTCGGTCCACGCGTGCAGCCGGTCCGCGCGCAGCCCCCGTGGTGCAGCGGGGAACGGCCGAGTGGTGCTGCCTGCTGGGAGAAGTTCTCCTGGAAATGCCTCAGTGGTTTGCAGAGTGTACTTCCTGGGCAGCATGCGTATCTCCAGGGAGCTCGACAGAAGTGCAGGTGCTCGGGCCTCAGGACTGCGAATCCGGAGGGCTAGGGTTGGCCTGCGTCTGATCTTACCAGCGCCCCGGGGGTGTACACTGAAGCTTAAGAACCGCTGACCTATCTAACAAAACAACAGGCGCTGATACAGTAGTTTCTTAGACTGAAACGCGTCGACTCGTTTCGCGTTTCAGCAGCCATTTCGCAGCAAGAGGTGTTTGCAGAGAATGGGTTCATGGATGTGCTCACAAGGCTGGTTTGAGGACTTCACTAGATCAGCACTTCCCAGCCTCTCGTGCTTACTGTGGACTGAGGTATCCGGGGGTCTTGGGAAAACCCCAGGGTGGACTGTCCCGCAGGACAGGGAGCGAGGTTCTGCATCTCTGAGTTCACTCTGCGAACAGCAAGATCTAGGACAGTATCTCGGAGACGTGCCCACTGCTGCCCTTTTGGAGACACGAAGCACGCGCTGGTAGGAGCCCGGCTCTGACCCAGACACTGGTCAGCTCCTCCAGCGCAGCATTTCACCTCTGCCTGGACCTGTTTCCCTGTTTGTAAGATGAGGACTGCGCTTGCAAGCCCGCGCCTTTCTGCCCCGCTCTCCACACCGACCCCGCTTTGCCTTTTCCCGTCCCTGGATTTCTCCAGTGTGCCGGCCTCACTGCCCCGGGACACAACAGTCCTGTCACACGCTGGAAAGGACCCCAGAGACAAAACGAAGGCAACAATATCTTTGGTAGCAAGAAAATAGCCTGCCCATCTTAGATGTGTCCAAGGATGCACGTTTCCCCTACTAAAGGTGGCATCAGAGCGCCCTCTCCTCGCCCACAGATGATGGGGCGCAGCGGAGGTCCGGACGGCAGGCTGCCTCTGGCTCTGTGACCTTGGGCTGGTTACATAGCCTCTGCCTCAGTGTCCTCATCTATAAAGTAAAGGCGGTAATGGAGTCTGCCTCCGAGGATGCCGACAGCACTCTATTACTCTCCTCGGCACCATATGCTCCTGCTCGCAAACGTGATAGGTTTTGCCTGATGAACTCATTACTACTGAGGTGTTAATGGCCAGTAGTGAGTTAGCCTGTCCCCCTCCGTGCAGCATCTGGATTTCAGTTGGGGGATTCTCAGGGATTACATCTGTCAGGGTACGTCTGGACGCAACTGACAGGACAAAGTGAATGTGCTTTAACAGTACAGATACTCCTCATCTCACTAACAAGAGAAAAGGGCAGAGATGCCCAGGCCACGGTTCTCTGTGCTGCGTCACATCTGCCCAGCACACCTCAGCCACGGCGTCCAGAGGCAGAAAAAGGGGCGGTCTCCTCTGGCCCCCACTTCTCATCAGCCGAGTGTCCATTTCTAAACCCAGTGCTGGCACGAAGAGCAGGGAACACATGCTGCCCCAGGAGGATTTTGGTTAGCAAGGAAGAGGGGGGACCCCATGACCCCCACATGCTGTGATGCTTCGACCCCAAGAAGCCCACCAGGAACAGTGGGACTTCAGTCAAACTGGTGGACAGTCCAGAGCTGCCAGTTACTAGCAGAGTTACTGCTACGAGTTACTGAAGCGCCCAGAGCTAAAGAGCTTCCTCTGTCATGTGGGGTTGCCAGCGCCTGCATCCTTGGGTTGTTGTTACGGAACACCCGAGACCGCGCTCGGTCAGAGTGTGGCGAACGTTAGCTGCTACCACTATCATTACCTCCTTTCTCCCAAGGGCCGTCCTCTACTTAAACTCCTTCGTGTGGATATTTAAATGCTTAACTGCCTAAAGATTAATGGTTGTGATACAGTGTGCTGCTTCAAGCCTTAAGGATTTCAGATACGGGATCACAGGCCTACGGATATTTTTCAGAGGGGTTACTAGTATAAATGAGATAAAATTTTGTCTTTCTTGAATCTTTGTATCTCAGCTATTTGCACACATTTTTCCAACTTTCTATTGTGGTAAAATATGTGAAACAAAATATACCATCCTAACTATTTTTAAGTGTACAGTTCAGTGGTATTAAATACATTCATATTGTTGTGCAACCATCACCATCATCCATCTCCGTAACTCTTTTCATCTTGTAAAACTGAAATTCTGTAAGAATTAAAAACTAACTGCCTATTCCCTCTCCCCTCAGCTCCTGGCAACCACTACTCTACTGACTGTCTCTATGATTTTTGAGGACACTAAGTACTACATATAAGTGGAATCATACAGTAATTTGTGTTTTTGTCACTGGCTTATTTCACTTAGCATAATGTCCTCAAGGTTCATCAATGTTGTAGCATATTGCAAAGTTTCCTTCCTTTTTAAGGCTGAATGATAGTCCACTGTATGGACATACCACATTTGTTTATCCATTCATTCATTGATAAGACACTTGGGTTGCTTCCATATTTTAGCTATTGTGAATAATGCTACTATGATTTTGAGACCTTACTTTCAATTCTTTTGTGTGTATACCCAAGAGTGGAATTGCTGTATCATTTGGCAGTTCCATTTTTAATTTTTTGAGGAATAGCCATACTGTTTTCTACAATGGCTATACCATTTTACATCCCCACCAACAGTGCACAAGGGTTCAAATTTCTCCACATTCTTGAGAACACTTGTAATTTTGTTAGTTTTTAAAATAGTAGCCATCCTAATGGTTGTGAGTTGGTATCTTGTAGTTTTGATTTGCATTTCCCTAATGATTAGTGATATTGAGCATCTTTTCATATGGTTTTTGGTCACTTGTATATCTTCTCTGGAGAGATTTCTATTCAAGTCCTTTGTCTGTTCTGAATTGTTTTGTTGTCCTTGTCATTGAGTTGTAGTCATTTTTAATATATTCTAGATATTAATTCCTTATCAGATATATGATTTGCAAATATTATCTCCCATTCTGTGGACTGCCTTTTTATTTTACTGATACTGGCTCTGCACAAAATTTTAAGATTTTCATGAAGTCCAATTTGTCTATTTTTTCTTTTACATTTTGGCCGCACCATGCAGCATGCAGGATCCTAGTTCCCCGACCAGGGATTGAACCCGCACCCCCTGCAGTGGAAGCACTGAGTCTTTTTTTTTTTTAATCTATGAACCAATCAGGATTCATGAATTTCTTATTATTTCTTGGCTGCATTGGGTCTTCGTTACTATGCACGGGTTTTCTCTAGTTGTGGCAAGCGGGGGCTACTCTTCATTGTGGTGCATGGGCTTCTCTTGTTGCAAAGCATGGGCTCTAGGCATGTGAGCTCAGTAGTTGTGGCTCGTGGGCTCAGTAGTTGTGGCGCACAGGCTTGGTTGCTCCGTGGCATGTGGGATCTTCCTGGACCAGAGCTCGAACCCGTGTTCCCTGCATTGGCAGGCAGATTCTTAACCACTGCGCCACCAGGGAATCCTGGAAGCATGGAGTCTTAACCCCTGCCACTGGACCACCAGGGAAATTCCTATTTTTTTCTTTTTTTGCCTGTGCATTTTGTGACATGTCCAAGAAATCATTGCCAAATTCAATGTTCTGAAGCTTTAGTCCTATGTTTTCTTTTAAGTGTTTTATAGTGGGTTTTGTTTGTTTTGCTGCATTGCATGGCTTCTGGGATCTTAGTTCCCCAACCAGGGGTCGAACCTATGCCCTCGGCAGTGAAAGCATGAAGCCCTAACCACTGGACCGCCTGGTTACTCCCTATACTGTTGTCTTACATTTAGGTCTTTGATACATTTGAAGTCAATTTTTGTATTGGGTGTTAGGTAAAGGCCCAACTTCATACTTTTGCATGTGGATATCTAGTTTTCCCAGCATCATTTACTGAGAAGATTCTCCTTTCCCCATTGAATGATCTTGGCACCTTTGTCAAAAATCATCTGGCCAGCGACTTCCCTGGTGGTCCAGTGGTTAAGAATCTGCCTTCCAATTCATGGGACATGGTTTCAATCCCTGGTCAGGGAACTAAGATCCCACATGCCACAGGGCAACTAATCCAACTAAGATCCCACACGCCACAGGGCAACTAATCCTGTGCACCACAACTACTGAGCCCACGCACCACAACTAGAGAGAAGCCCGTGTGCCGCAACGAACATCCTGTGTGCTGTAACTAAGACTCAATGCAGCCATAAATAAACAAACAAATAAATAAAATATTAAAAAACAAAAAAAATCATCTGGCCATATACGTGAGGGTTCACTCTGGGCTCTCTGTTCTATTCCATTGGTCTATATGTCTGTCTTTAAGCCAGTAGCACCCTGTTTCACTAGTTTGCAGTAAGTTTTGAAACTGGGAACTGAAAGTCATCCAGTTTTGTTCTTTTTCAGGATTGTGTTGACTACTCAGGATCCCTTGAGATGCCTTATGAAATTTAGTATGTTTTACAATTTCTGAGAAAAAATCATCAGGATTTTGGTAGGGATTGCACTGAACCTGCAGAACACTTTTGAGTAATACTGGTGTTTTAATAGTAAGTCTTCCAATTAGTGAACACAGGGGGTTTCCACTTATTTCTCTTCTTTAATCTCTTTCAGAATGTCTTGTAGTTTTCATTGTACAAGTCTTTCTCCTTCTTGGTTATTTCCTAAGTATTTTATTCTTTTTGGTGTTATTATAAATGTAATTATTATTGTAATATGGTGGGGGTTTTTTTGTTTTGTTTTGTTTTTCTTGGCTGCACCACACAGCTTGTGGGATCTTTGTTCCCCAACCAGGGATTGAACCCAAGCCCTGGCAGTGAAAGTGCTGAGTCCTAACCACTAGACTACCAGGGAATTCTCTGTAATGTTTTCAGATCATTCATTCCTCATGTATAGAAATGCAACTGCTTTTTGTGTGTTGACTTCCAATCCTGCTACTTTGTAGAATTCATTTATTAGATCTAACAGCTTTTTGTGTGTATGTGGTATCTTTACGATATTCTACACATAAGACCATTCATCTGCAAACAGATCAGTTTACTTTTTCCTTTCTAATTTGAGGCCTTTTTTCTTACCTAATTGCTCTGGCTGGAACTTTCAGTACTATGTTGAATAGAAATGGTGAAAGCAGGCACATATCTTTGTCTTGTTCCTGACCTTAGAGGAAAAGCTTTCAGTCTTTCACCATTATTATGTTTGCTGTGGGTTTCTCATATACAGATTTTATTATAAATATTAAGGTCTCCTCCTATTCCTATTTTGTTGAGTTTTCTTTCATGAAAGGGTGTTGAATTTCGTCTCATCTTTTTCTGCATGATTTGAGATGATCATGTGGTTTTTCCTATCATTTTGTTGATGTGGCATGTAACACTGACTTTCCTGTGTTGAACTTTGCATTCCAGGAATATATCCCACTTGGTCATGGTGTATAATCTTTTTTTTTTAAAGGCTAGCTTTTAAAAAATTTTTTTTAATTTACTTTTGGCTGCATTGGGTCTTCATTGCTGCATGTGGGCTTTCTCTAGTTGAGGCGAGCAGGGGCTACTCTTGGTTGCAGTGCACAGGCTTCTCATTGCAGTGTCTTCTCTTGTTGCGGAGCATGGGCTCTAGGCACACGGGCTCAGTAGTTGTGGACAGTGGGCTCTACAATGCAGGCTCAGTAGTTGTGGCACACAGGCTTAGTTGCTCCGTGGCATGTGGTATCTTCCCGGACCACGGCTTGAACCCGTGTCCCCGGCATTGGCAGGCGGATTCTTAACCACTGCGGCACCAGGGAAGCCCTAATCCTTTCAACATGCTGCTGAAACCTGTTTGCTGGTATTTTGTTGAGGATTTTTACATCAATGTTCATAAAGGATATTGGTCTTTACTTTTCTTACTTCATAGTCTCTTTGTGTGGCTTTGGTATTGGGGTTATACTGGCCTTCTAGAATAAGGTGGAAAGCGTTCCTGCCTCTTCTTTTTGGGGGGGAAAAGTTAGGGTACAGTGCTCTGTTATATGTACTACACTGCCAGCCTCTAAAGAGTTACACAGATATAATTCAGGTAAGATTTTGCAATGAATCTTTTGTCATTTCTCAATGGTTCTTTCTCCGCTTTTCCTCTTCTGATCACTAAAATACACTCACACACAATCATTCTTGGCTTTGTGACCAAAATTAATATATCTCTGATGAAACCTGCTTTGAAGATCCAGTAGTTGAGCATGGGAGCCAGGTGGGGCTTCTTGATCCCAATAATGTGTGATGCAGCCATCCAGCCCAGAAGCCAAGTTGCAAGTTGTGGGCCTGAGCAGGGACTGACATCAGGAATTCCACTTATCCAGATGGAAGGACCAGCCTACGCAACACAAGATGCCACCATCATGCTGGTCACGGTATGAACACAGCTGGCTGCTCTTCTGACGCAGCTCAGCACCTGCCCACCAGCCCCCAGCCCCCATGAATGTTTGCCAGCTGCAGGGGCATCTCTCCCCATTGCATTTCACTAATTTTTGCAGAACCTGCATCAAGCACTTCTCCAAAGCCAGTGCATGAGCCATCTGCATGCAGTGGAGGCACAGAGGGGAATTTTATGTTTGGGGCTGAGTGAAGAGGCTTTATTGGACATTTGAGAGTTCCTTCTATACACATTCTTCCCAGAGCAGCTTACTTTAAAAAGCTGTACCTAGTAATGTCATGCTCCATGTTGAGAGGTGCTATGCATAAGTGAATCTGAAAGTACGTACAGAAAACTGTTGCAGGGACCTGCATTCTATAAAACTGGGAACCGTTATCCAGAGCTAAACAAAATATATTGTAGGCTACATTTTTTTTCCTTCAGATACTGAAAACCTATTTTTAAAAAATAGATGTACATTAGATTGCTTCCACATTTACCAGGAGCACTTGGATTCTGACCTCAGCAGTAGCTGTACAGTGACTGCATGCCATCTTGGATTACGTGGCGCAATAAGACTTTCCACATGCGTCTTCCAGCAAAGATCCCTTAGAGCTGTGAAGGGAAGGGAGTTATCTTAACGCTGGTCTGACTACCTGTGTGCACGTCACGGAGGGTAAACGGAGATAGTGAAAGGCTGAGTCAGAACTGCTTCCCACACAGCATGTCCAGCCAAGTGCCTGGTTAGACAGAGCTTAAGTTTTCTCAGGGAGAGAAGCTGCTGCTTGGATGTTTCTAGAGGTGAGTCCTTGGGCACCCGGAGCACCCATCCCCAGGGGAATGTGACAGTACCTCCCACCTGCCCTCTGCACCTGGGGACAGAGAATCGCTCCTGACACCTTGCATGGCCGAAACCTGGAAGATGGGCCAATCTGCATAGTCCCTGTTCTAGAAGGGAAAGAAGCATGATTCCCTCCACCCTGCCTCCAACCCTCGTCATACCAAGATTCAGAGTTTCAGAAACCAAGGTCTGGTGGCAGGGAAGGCTACCAAGACTCTTGCACTAAGACACTGCACTGAGAGTGTGTGTGTTGGAGGCGGGGGGGGGGGGGATTAGGAAGGTGCCCCGAGATCTAGGAAAGCTGGAATTCTGCTGTCATCCTGCTAGATTTGGCCAGTTTGGTGCTGTTACCGCTGCAAAGCAGGAGTTCCTCCCAAACGCAAGCAGTAGAAGACGTGTCGTTTCTTCAACGAGAATGCTACTGCAGCGCCATGAATTTTCATGCAGAACTGAGACATCATCTCTTCAGCCTCTGAGGGCATGAGTGTGAGTTCTGGCCTCGGCCTGGCAAGACAGGAGCATCAGAAACGCTCAGGAGGCATCCAGAAAGACAAGGCAATGTATCCAAGCACGTGGGGCTTGAGGCCTGCAAACGAGGCAAGCTGGGGAGAGAGGCTTGGAAACGAAACAGAGAAGTCCTTAACGGGACCTGATGGGTCTTTGTTGTTGACCACTGGCCTTGGACTGTGTGATGCTTTGTTGCATCTTTTCATCTCCTCCATACTGTCTATCCTGGATGTCTGAGTCCCATCTCCTCCGAGGGGGCTCCTGAGACCCCATGACCAGCTGAGGGCTTAACCAGGTGGACTTGTGCCCGCAGCTTGGGAATCTCAACATAGGAGATTGTAAGGAGTCCACACCTAAGAATCACACCAAGCTTCACTTTCCAGAATGAAAACAACTTGTCAACATTCAGCTTCCTGTTTGGGTTTTATTCAAGTCTAGTGCTGGACGGTATTCAAACTAATGCAGAAGAGCCACACAGGGGTACTCATGTTCCAAAGACAAAACCTGAGAGAGAAGGCTGTTTGTGCTTCTGCTTTCCCAGCAGGATTTATTTTGGGGTTGCAGAGATGTTTGCATAAATAAGGCTCTTCAGGTGTATCCGGGTTCTGATCAACAAATTTCACTTCTAACAGGCAGACTTTGATCTCCTCCTTTCATCTTCGTGTCCCAAGGACATGAAAACCTGGCCACGTGTACAATTCAGTCACGTCTGTGGGCCCACCCTGCAGAGGCCCAGCCAGCTCCAGCCAGGGGCACCTACGGTCCTGCTCTGCACGTCCTCACAAGGTAGATTGTGTGCACCTCCACCAAAGGACATGACGGAACCAACTGCCCCCCTCAATCCCTTTGTCACTGCACCCAAAGCCCTAGGAAGGCGGCATCGAGCTGGGACGCGTGGAGCACGTACCACGTGCCAGGCTCTGCCAAGTGCTGCTACACGTGCCACCCAGACGGTCCTCCCCGTGACCTCTGAGGTGGATGCCACCAGTACCCTGACCACGGAGAAAACGGAGCAGAGGCCACTCAGCCACCAAGTGTCAGATCCAAGTACTGAACCCAGGGCGACAGGTCTAAGAGCCAAATGGCGGAAAAGCCCTTCTCCGCAGCACGTTGCCACTTCCGCCTCAGTCGGACCTGGATGGCCCGGGGCCCCGTCCTCCTTGTATGCAGAGGATCTGTGTCTTGTCTTCTTTCTGCCTCTCCCACTCACCCTCAAACCCTGATTGTTTCCAGTGATCCAAACGACCAACGTCTGTCTGGTGCTTTGGCTCTGCATCTGTTTCTTCTCTGCTTTTCTCAGGCACAGGGTGAGAGCCTCAAAGCCACTCCTGCGTTTGCTGTTTGTCTTCTCCTTCCTCTGAGCAGCAAGAACGTCTGCCTTCAACCTTGGGGCAAACCTGAACAGCAGTCCACTGCTGGCAGATGGACACGTGCTTCAGTCTCGCCTAGCAGGTCTCGAGGACCGTGGCTCTCCCCGAGAGGCTGACGCTCACATTTCAGGGCCTCGGGGACTGGGTTATGGGCATGTGGGCTCTTCACCAGGAGAGGCGGGAGTAGCGGGACGAGCGTGAGCCCTGCTGCAGCCGCAGGAGCAAGCGCAGTGTGGCACCGGCAGGGGAGGCTGTGTGCAGGTGTGGACCCTGCCCACGGGGCTGTGGCCTGAGTGGCCTCTTGTGCTGAGGGGTCCTGCAGAGAAGCAAGCCTGCAGGCGGGTGACAAGTCGAAGGCTGGGGAAAAGAGGGATGAATGTAAGTCAAACACTTAGCAAGGAGCCTTTGCCTCTAACAGAGGTAACATCTCAAGGTAAAATGCAGATTCAAAGCTGACCTGCAGGCACCCCAGGCGGGGACCTCAGGCCTCCTCCTCGGCAGCTCCTGCCGGTCTTGGCCTCAGCTCCCCTCTACCACGGAATAACCTTGCAGCTTCCCCTGCGTGTCTCACAACAGGCTTAGCCAACCCTTCCCAGGGCATCGTCCCCTACCATCGAAGTCCTGTTTAAATTCGGCTCCAGTGTCAGATGCCAGTGACGGCCACCCCCGGCCAAGCCGCAGCTTCCATCCACACCCTCAGCAGCGTGCCCGCCTCAGCTCAGCCAGAACTCACAGTGAGACCACCGGACCCTTTTCACCTAACCCACAATCCTGTAGTTTAATAAGTACATTTTAAATCTCAAACATAGGAGTTTATGTGTATTCCTGTCAAATTTCATCTGGTAGATTTTGGTTCTTCATCTCGAACTGTTTCTAAAAGGCAAATCTGAGCTCTATTTTGTCACATGATGCATTATTCTTCCCAGTGTTCCATTTTACATCGCTTTGATAACCTTCAATTAAGTGTTGAGCAAATTCTGGAATGCAACCTTCAGACACGGGTGTCCACACCTCTCAACAGGCTGGTGTTGAACCCACAGGCAGGTAAATGACGGGGCAGTTCACTTGCTTAGGCTTTCCCCATCTTTTACTCTAGAGCTGAGATACATCACAGTTTTGATGGTGATGACTTGACTATGCTTTTTAAAACATATGATGAAAACTACTTACTCTTTTTATTAAAAAAGAACAAAAAACAGAAAACTATACGCATCACAAACTCTTGAGCAGAAGATGCTGTAAGAAAATTTTAGGTATTCTGAACTTTACTGATAGGACTTGGAAGGCCAAGACATCAGAGGAAAACTCAAGGTAGAAAAACCCTTTTCAAGAACATGAAGTTTTTCAAGACTAAAAGTAACTGTCTTTCGTGGGCAGTGCTCCCCTGGAAGACTTGTCAATTTTCCTTTCCTATTGGGTGTTTTTACATGTTTAATATTAGGTCATTTTCAGCTTTGTTCTTTGGCTGCTCAGACGGCCCTTTCTAAGATATCCATAGTCAGTCCCTCTGTTCTGTCTTCAGTAAGTTTAAGTTGTAGGACATCTGGTTGCTAATGAGCTCCACCTGCAGGTCACTGGTTTACTATGAAAGGATGTAACCGGGAACAGCCAGATGGAAGAGGTGCACAGGGCGAGGGACCGGGGAGGGCACGGAGCTTCCCCCCATGTCTGAGCGGCCACTCCCCAGCTCCACGTGTCCAGCTGCCTGGGAGCTCCTTCCATGTGCTCTGAGGAAGCAAAGTGCTATGCCCTCTGAATGAAACGAAAGGTGAGCTGGGTGCGTGCTGTATTCAGTTTTGTCTCTTTTCACATCAAATGTGCAGCGTGCCTGCAGCTATCAGACGGCATCTGCACTTGTGGAGAGGTGCCTGGGGCAGGAGCAGGGCTGTCAGGGATCAGCTATCCCAGCACCGGCGCTCCAGGGCCTGTGGAGGACATGCATGGCCACGCTCCAGGCCCCTTCCTTTTACCCCGTCCGACTCCTGGCCCCTCTTGTACCTTACAAACCACTGTAACCCCTTCCTGTAAGAGTATGCAGCAAAACCAAAAATCCTGGTCTGAGCAAGACTCTTGTTCCTGCCATTTAACTTCAGCCTCTCCCATGGTCCCGGCTTCGTGCACTCACAGGGCCACTGCACTCATCGCCTTTTGCTGACTGGCGCCTGCCCCCATGCTTGCCCCTCGCAATTTGGGATCTGGGCACTTTCTGCAGTGTAGACCCAGACGCAGTCAGTGGAGAAGACTGCTCAGTGCTGTCGGGTATTAACCACGCTGTTTGTTTTCTGTAATGTTCTGACATCTTGGGGGCCTGTAGGCTGGGGAGAGACCCCTCTGCAAGCTGGCTAGCTCCCCGGGATGACAGGGGACACCTGTAAGCACGCCACTCACACGCAAACCAGCCAAGCCAGAGCCCTCCCCAACTCTTACCCTCCCAGGCCAGTGTCTCCTCTGCCCCAAGTCACCCCAGGGCCACGGAGTGGACAAGTGGAAGCCACCCCTAGAGCCGAGCCTGCTGGAATGACTCCAGCTGCCCAACCCCAGGCCTGCCCAGACCTGCTCACCCTACCTCGCCCACTCCGTCTTCCAGGAGCCACCAGACGGGTTCGGCCACGCCTCCTCCTCGCCCTCAGCCTGCTCACAGACCCTGGTGCTTCTCGTGGGCCCCATGCAGCGTGGTGCACCCCTCCTCTCGGGAGCTGTGAGTCAAGAACTCTTCTTTCGAGGCAGCGGTTTCCAAGTCTGTCATCTTATCACACCTGATCAGGACACATCCCGTGTACATTCTAACACAGGTCAATCCTCCCTCTGGACATTTCTTCTCTGGTCATAAGGGGCTGTGTAAGCAACCCACACTCCTAATGGAAACAGCCCCCTCACAGGCTATGTGCACCCTTCCGGGGCAGGATCCCACAAGCCCCACTCCAACAGCAACACGCCTGGAACATCCACAGGGGCGTCCCGGGATGCTGTTCCCTCAGTGGGGGCACTGTCCCGGCAAAGACGGAGCTTCTTGGTGCCATATCCCTGCTGGGCCACCGCACCTGGTCCCAGATGCCAACAGGGAAAGTGGCATTTGGGGCTTGCCACTGTTGCAGAGGCAAGACGATGCTTTCCTTCCTGAAACAGTTTACAAGAAGGGAAATTACTCTCCCTGAAAAGCCACATTACAGGTTTCCTTGCTTTACCTTAATAGTGTACCTTTCTCCAGTCATCTGAACTTTTATCATTTTCAGTGTTTCAAGGTTGATGATAGTTGGGAAATGGAGATGCCCCAAGCCCAGGACGTTTCTGTGTCAGAATTAAATGATTTATTTATTTCCTAACGAGGCTCATCTAACACGTGCTTTCTCTAGGAGACACATCACAGCCTCTTGCACTTAGGCACCGTGAGTGAAATCTGTCAGAAGGCACTAACGTGGCGCTAACCCGATCAGAGAGGGTGGCTGCTCACAGCCCGAGATGAACAAAGCAGACAGAGCGGTGCCTTGTGACACCACAAGGTCACGTGTGCATCCCACTGGTCTGTGCGTGTCCGAGAACGACCATGAAAGGGCCACAAGTATGGATCTGGGGGCCGTGGACAAACTCTAGTGAGCAAGCAAACATGCAAGCCTGGAACCCCACATACGGAGGGCAGACCGTACGCCAGCGACCGAAGAGATTTCACACCCTCTCCACAGCCTCGCCCCATCTCTCACTGCAGCACAGCAATAGGTCTGCAGGGCTCCGAGATGACGCCCACACGGCTCCGCCCGCACTTGCACAAGGGAATCCCGGAGGGAAACCAGCAGCGCGGGTCTCCGCGTGCTCACGGGAGCGGGTCAGGATCCGCGATCCTCTCTCTCTGCCTCTGGTGCCTGCTCTGCCCCTGGAGCCCCCATGCACACCCCGGGGTGTGCTCCTCGGGAAGGGCCCCGTCGTCCAGGGGCTCGTCACTCCCCGTCTCCCACAGGCAGTCCTTGGGAGAGAGGTCGTCGTCCATGCGGGGCTTGGCCTTCCTCTTCCTCATCAGCTCAGCCGTGTGCTCCAGCCACGCTGGGCCCACGCTCCCAAGCCCTTTCTCTCTCCTCCTCTTGTACTCCAGGATCTGCTTGTTGAGAGCCTCGTGGTCGATCCCATACAAACTCGAGGGTGCGGCAGGGCCCAGGGTATCACACGGCGATGTAGTGTCCAGGGCCTCGGGGGTGCTGCAGGGGAGAAGAAATTTACACCATGCACAATACTTCCTACAGCCATTTGCTTATGCACGGTCCTAACACCTCTCTAAGGGAAACTGTGGAAACTGGACAGAAGTGGGGTTTGGTCTGGCGTTCTCCAGTCCAGAACCTCTCGGCCAGCACTCTTGGAGCCCGTGTGTCGCTCAGGCCAGCATACTTCTGGTGCAGCCATTGTGTACTGACATTAAATGCGTTTTCATGTTTTCCCCACTTAAACATGGCTAGTACACTAAGCTAGTTAAACAGAATTACTGGGGGGACGGGGGAACGGGGGAGGGTTCTTTAGATCTGTCACTCAGGTTACTTGATGAACCAAAAGAGAAGAGTCTATTCTGAGAGCAAAACCAGAGCAATCTTTTCAAAACCCAAATCTGGCCACATCATGCCTCTAACCCTAACTCTCTGATCTGGAAGGGCTCCCCACCTGCCTCTCCCCACGTCCACTCACTGCTGATCCGGAAGCCGGGGACTCACTGCTGCCTGGGGCCTCTGCTCTAGCTCAGGGCTCTGAGTGCTGCAGCCCATCCCCTGGCAGGGTGGCTGGGGGTCCCCACCCCAAGGCCCTGACGGTACCCATATGATGCTGACACAGTTGATCTATGGAACACAGGCCAGACACGTGGTGCAGCTGCTCCCTCACCTGGAATGGGGCTCCCCCCACCCCCGAATCCTCACGTCACCTTCTCAGAGGCCTATCCTGACGTTTACTGTTCACAGATGTTCCCTAAGTGCGAGAACAGGGCCGGCCAGGCAGCAGTGTGACAAGGGAGTGGAGAGAATGAACCGCTACTGCCAGCACTCAGAGTCCAGGCCCCAGCACTTCTGTGTGGACCCCCAAGGCCCTCCTGACAGCCTCGCCCAGGTGCTGGGTAGTTCACTAGTTGCACGCCGACACCACGCTGGGCTCCAGGGCAAGACCCAAGGGCACAAAGCAGGGCCCGCTGCCCCTCGACACCTGGCTGGGGACAGGCAGGACTGTGCAGCTGCTGTGAAAACCAGCAAGTCCACACCTGGGTGTCTGCCCGAATCAAAAACATATGCCCACACGTATCACCTGAAATCATTTTGCACAAAGTCTTTTTCATCCGGGGGTCCAAAATCGGCAATTGCCAGTAACCGATCAACCTGAAAAGGAACAGACAGAGGGTGATTCTCGAGCCACACCACTGCCTGTGTCGGAGCCGGGCGCCAGCTGAGTGCGAGCATCCGCTGCCCGGTGCCAACTCAACCACAGGCCTCAAGCCCGCCTGACATCCTTCCTTCCGGTGACACTGCCCACACCCGCTACCTTAATCACACCTTCTCTGATAAAGAACTGAAGCTTTTTAAAAACTACACTTAAAACTTGTAAATGTTAGTCAAATTTACAAAGAAACCAGTTAAATATTAGCTGAATTACTAACGCTTACTGGTTTCTAACGAAGTTTCATAAAATGCTTCAATTTTGCCACAGAATTTGCGGGGAAACCCCCCCATGCGGTAACGTGAGCGTCCCAAGTCTAGCGTGTGGCTCCGGTCCTGCAGGGGCTGAGGGGCCGACGCTGGGGACAGACCCTGCCCCTCAGCAGGGCCCGTCGAGGGCCTCTCCACCTTCACGCGTCTGTTCTGACGGCCGCCAGGTCGTCCTACTGGGGCCGCGCACTGAGACCCGACCTCCTGCTTCAATGCAAGCCCAGGCGAGCCTGGTCCACAACCAGGCCCTGTCATACGCAAGAACTAAAGCATCATCAGCAACCGGTGACACACCAATCAAACCACAAAGGTGAAAAGAAGCAGAACTGGAGACAAATCAGTCCACAGAAAATACCAGGAACAGGACTGACGATGCTACAAAACAAGGACAAAGTGGCCTCCTCCAAAGTTAAAAGTGGGAGAAAACATTCACAATGAAGATTTCTGCCAACTGACTTCTACCAGATATACAATGAACCTACACAACTCAATAATAAGCAAACCTTATTAAAAATGGGCAAGAGACTTTAACTGATCCACAAAAGGAGGAATGACCAGTAGGCACATGAAAAGATGCTCAATATAATTAGTCATCAAGAAAATGTAAGTTTAGGGGGCTTCCCTGGTGGCACAGTGGTTAAGAATCCGCATTCCAATGCAGGGGACACGGGTTCCATCCCTGGTCGGGGAACTAAGATCCCACATGCCACAGGGCAACTAAACCCGCACGCTGCAACTAGAGAGAAGCCCGCAACGAAGAGCCGGCATGCTGCAACAGAGAACCAGCAGCAGCCAAAATTAAAAAAAAAAAAAAAGAAAATGCAAGCTTAAGCCATCAGGATGGCAACGCCAGGGGCTGGCGAGAACGTGGAGGATCAGGGACCCTGACGATATGGTGGGGGTGCCGACAGCCCGGCCGTGGTTAAAGCAGCCTGGCAGCTTTCTGACAGTCAAACATACGCCTGCTGCTCCTAGGAACTGACCTAAATGAAACAAAACATACATCCACAAAACTCTGTACACAAATATTCACAGTGCTTCACTCTTTATAGCCAAGGACTGGGAAAAAAGACAATTGACTATCAAAAAGTGAATGGGTAAGTAAACTGCAGTACAGCTGTACAATGGATGCTGCTTACCAATAAAAAAGGAACTACTTACACATGAAACAACATGGATGAATCTCAAAAACACTGTGCTGAGCAAAGCCAGATGCAAAAGACAACATCCCGATTCTATTCATGTGAAATTGCAGAAATCTCACCAGGCAAAACTAACCTACAGTGACTGAAATCAGACGGGTGGTAGGGGAGAGCTGACCGGGGTGAGCAGGGGTGGCAAGGACACAAAGGTATGCGTTTGTCAAAGGAGGCACATCTCAACATAAATTAAACCTCGGTAAAGCTTGTTTTATTAACAAAGAACCAAATCCAAACACAACCTCGAATTCTAACACCAGGCTAACTTCTTGTGTGGAAGGGGAGCTCTGAGCTCAGCTGGTGGGGCCAGACCATGCGCAGTGGGGCAGTGGGTGCCCTCGCGTGGTGGGCACCGGCTGCCCAACACCTGCTCTCGGAAGCCTGACCGTCAGTGGGGAGACGAGTGTGCATGTACCAGAATACTGGTGTCAGAGTTTATGTGTTTCCCTTAAAAATTCAGATAAAAAAAGTTTTTTCCTCTATAGTTACAATAAAAATCAGCATTTTAAAAACCTCGACTTAAGTGCAACATCTATGGGAAAGGTACACAAATCATTAAGTGTAGCTCAGTGACATTCCACAAATTGAACACACCTGTGGACATCCCCGCGACACTTAGAAGATGAAGCCCAGAAGCTTCCTTCAGGCCCCTCCTGCTCACTCCCCTCCCCATGACAGCCATTACTTTTACTTCCAACACCAAAGATTAGCCAGGCTTTTCCTGAACGTTTTATGAACAGAAGCTCTCAGAGCGTGGCCTTTCCTTGGCTCCACGTCCGGTGGGAGGTGGGTCAGATGACTGCTCCAGAGCACATCCGTCCATTCTGCTAACTGCACTCGCGAGAAACCCTGTGCCAACATTCCCGGCCGTGCCCGTGGGTACTGTGGGGGAGGCCTCGAGAGTCACAGACTCAGCTTCCCTGGGGACGGCCAGTCTCCAACGGGACGCTGTGAGCCGCCCTCCCGCCAGGCCCCACCCCTCGGCGCTCGCACCCTCACTCCTGTAAGGAAAGCCCTCACGGAGGGGTGTGCGCTGGAACCCGGTTTTTGTTCTTGCTCTCCTGATGAGCAACTCTGCGTGTGTTTACTGGCAGTACCATCAAGATTGCTGAATTACTCAGGGTTCAGTTTGGACAGAGCTTATTACTAGTTCTCTTTCAAATGTCCAGACCAGTGACCTGAAGATTATCCTGAGGATGCAAAGTAAGCTGCTGAAACTGGTAAATGTTAGCAGTTGCAACTACCTGTGATTTTTGGTGCAACCAATATAAGACAGAAATAAACGGACTGATAGAAGACTCAAAAAGTTTCGTCCAGGACTCCCAATTTCAAATTTCTGTCTCTAGCCAAGTGCTTTATCAATGGCTGACTTTAAATCTATTAAAAACATACACAGTGTTTGAAAAACACTGCCCTGACTCACTCCAGGGGAAGCAATGACCATGCCCTCAAATGATCACCTACCCAAATCAGAAACCCCTCTGGTCCAGCCTTCACTTCTAACTACAGTGAGGTGCCAGCCGAGGCCTGACCGACCCTTGGCCCCCAGGTCAACAGCTGAGCTCTGGGCACGTGCAGGACCCACCAACACCGCGTGGCAGGTGTCTGACCCTTGGCCACTTCCCCAGAGCACACGGGGCAGGACAGACGCTAGAGGTCTCCAATGCAAACACCCATCAGCACAGCCTCCAGAATAAGGCCCTCCCAGAAACGCTTAAGCGTGCATGCACCTCCCTCCCTCCAGTGACTTTTTCTGGAAAGGAACCCACACAGCCAGGTAGGACCTTGCAGCTCTGAATTCTTCCTCCACAGAGAGAGGGACAAGCCAGCTGAGGGCTCATCCTCTGAGACAGGTGGGTCCTCCCACCAGCCCCACCTGACGTGCCCAGGGATTCCTGCTGAGTATCTGCACAGCACACCCATGACCTAAACTCCACTTGAGCTGTAAGCGGCACAGCAACTTCACTCCTGTTCCCCTTTCTAGCTAGGAACTCACACATCTATCAAAGTTATTATCCACATAATGTTCTCAGTATCGCTAGTATCATGAATAACAAAGACAACAATGTACAATCAGATCTTTTCCCCTCTGTGAATCTAACTACTACCTAGTCCTACAGTGAGTAACAGCCACCTAATAATAACCCAATAAATGCTACTGTTTTTTTCAGTAAACTTTTTAAAAGTATAACATACCTTAATAACCACGAAGTAACCACCACCCAGATTAAGACATACGTATGTTTTAACAGGTTTTTAACCTTTATAATCAATCTATACTTAAAACAAGGAAAATAATTATGAAACAATTACAGCTACAGGACAGGACGTAAGTGTGTCAGCCTTAACAGTGTAAAGTAACCATAGACAGACTGAAATCTAGGGAAGTGAGAGAAGGAGGTAAGCACAGGAGGGCAGCTCTGACTGCTTCAAGTCTGTGAACTGAGGGAGAGAGGGGTCTGCCGTCCTAGTCAGGGCTGTACTGACAAGCACTAGAACATTAGAGCCATACGAAGTGGTCACCTCTGGGGAACAGGGCTGAGAACAAGGGCACAGGTGCCTTACTTTTCATCTGTACCCTTCTATTACCTTTTAAAAACTGTATACGTTATCTTTTGAATATTTAAAAATTAAATTTAAAATCTTACCCATATAAAAGTTTACATCATAAAAAGGTAATTATGTAAAAGGCTTACCTCCACTAAAGCTGCATTTCTTTTGTCCTGAACAAACACTATTGGCGGCATGTTCCTCAGGGTCTGCTGGGACATCAAAAGGTGCCTGGAGAGAGAAAGAGATTTGTGCAGTCACAGGTGACACTTGGTGGAGGGTTGACAGTGCCAGAAACAGAAAATGTCATCTCACAAAGAGGTGAGACATGATTTTTTTTAATTAATTAATTCATTTATTTTATTTATTTGGCTGCATTGGGTCTTCATTGCTGTGCGTGGGCTTTCTCTAGTTGCAGCGAGCTGGGGCTACTCTTCGTTGCGGTGCACAGGCTTCTCACTGCGGTGGCTTCTCTTGTTGCGGAGCACGGGCTCTAGGCGCGCGGGCTTTAGTGTGGCACACAGACTCAATAGTTGTGGCTTGTGGGCTCTAGAGGGCAGGCTCAGTAGTTGTGGCGCACGGGCTTAATTGCTCCGCGGCATGTGGGATCTTTGGACCAGGGCTCGTACCCGTGTCCCATGCATTGGCAGGCGGATTCTCAACCAGTGGGCCACCAGGGAAGCCCCGAGGCATGAGTTTTGCTTATCACATTCTTCAAAGATGAAGTCTTCCTTAGCCAACTAACTGCCACATTTCAACAGGGATACAAAACGCACGATCACAATTGTTTTTAATTCTCTAAATGCAACTTTTGAGAACCTTATAAATAGTCTGACGTGAACTTGGGACATTCCTGGGCATCACTGTGGCCTTGGGCTCTGTGGTTTGGGCACCAGCAACCTGCCAGTGCTTCGTCCCTCCATCCGACCGACACTCATCGGCAACAGCACCACAGAAGCGTGGCTGCCGGCCGTCAGACACAGAAACAATCTTCACGTTACCCAATCATGCAATACATGCGGATCCAGGGGCGACAAGTATCCAGTGAAAACACTGCTGTGACACACAGCACATGTGCTCAGTGACGCAGTTATGGGAAAACCTTTACACTAAACCTTGGTGATCAAAAGAGTTGGGAAAAGGGACATTCTGTTCAACTGAATTTTCTGTTACCTAAAAACTAACCAGAAAACAGCAGGAACTCCAGTCCCGAGGGCTGCTCTGCCAGGTCTCTGCATCTTTAAGACTGAGGAGAAAACCGAGTAGCTTCTTTACTCTCACCCAGCTCAGCGGTTCTCAAAATCCTTCGTCTCGGGACACCCTTTATACTCTTAAATATTATTGAGGACGCCAAAGACCTTTTGTTTATGTGGGTTACATCTACCAACATATACCAGACTAGAAATTAAAGCTGAAAAATATGTGTATTTATTAATTCATTTAAAGTAACTTTTTTTTTTTTTTTTTGCGGTGCGCGGGCCTCTCACTGCTGTGGCCTCTCCCATTGCGGAGCACAGGCTAGGGACGCGCAGGCTCAGCGGCCATGGCTCACGGGCCTAGCTGCTCAGCGGCATGTGGGATCTTCCCGGACCGGGGCACGAACCGGTGTCCCCTGCGTCGGCAGGCAGACTCTCAATCACTGCGCCACCAGGGAAGCCCACTACTATATTTTAAAAGAAATTAATGAGAAGAGTGGCATTGTTTATGTAGTTGCAAATTCCTTTAATACCTAGCATAATGGAACAGCTGGATTCTCATCTCTGTATCTGTATTCAATCTGTTCTGTTATTTTGTTTAAAATAGAAGAAAATCTGGCCTCACACAGATCTGTAACTGAAAAGGAAAGAGTATATGAACAGCCTTTCAGAAAAGTGTAGATTTTCTTTGATGCTACACAAAAACTCAACAAACAGTAGTTTATTAAAGATTGCAATGTGGAATCTGAAACCAGATCAATGAACAGCATTCTCTGTACATTAAAATCCATTGGCCCTCTTGCCCTTTGAATTGATCTCTCCCCGTGTGTGATTTTGTAACCTCATGCCTTGGTCTTTTAGAAGACCAAGGTGACTGGTTCACCAAGTCACACAGATTTTCAGAGTGATGATGTATTTTACAATACATCACGTCCAATCTCATCAAAAGGGTCTTACGTACCATGAGGCTGTAAAACTCAAAGTGGTGGATACAAGTTTTCTAAAATTCGGATTTTCACTGAAAGCTTAAATTTTACCTCTGGCAACAAATATGGTCAGTTGTGCCCCTGAAGTGACAGGTTCACTTTGCTCACTTTGGAGAAAATGTCTGTCCTATACCCACATCTGAATAACCACAGTTAGTTCACTTCTTTCAATTGAAGTGTCTATTTTGGGTCACAATCAGCAACTGCAGTGTTCCGAGACAACCATCAGAGCTTCTTGCACACTTCCCACCACAGATACTAAAAAGATGTGCCAAAGGGTCGAGATACGCGTCACGGATATTCTTAAATAAAGCTGGCAGTGCACTACCATGAGCATGTGCTGAAGCTACAATGACCACCAGGACATCTGGGCCAGCAGTTTTAGCCCCATGGCTTCAGTACAAAATGTCAACACGGTGAGAACGGAAAACCACACCTCATTGTGAGAAAGCTCTCACTTCATCAACCTCCCCCTACAAAGGAGCTCAGGGGTCCCTGGGGACCCGGGATCACACTGCAAGAACTGCTGACCTAGATTATGGCTTATATGAAGGCGTAAGTTCTGCTCTGAAATTCAAGAAAATGCTTCCCAAATTTTCCTTAAAGCAAAAATAGTGAACAAAACCAGCTGGAAGGCAGGGTCAAGGAGAGGCCTCACCTCATGTGCGCAGCGCTCCTCTGCAGGACGGCCTCCATGTTTGCATTCTGAGCCTCAGAGACAGTCGTCCTCCAGAACACGCGGCAGGCGGAGAAGTCTGAAGTCAGAGAGACCTGAGCCCAGCCCCAGTTACCCTCAGCTCACCTGGGCTCCTGGAGACAGAGTGCGTCAGGACAGGAGCACTAACTCACAGGCAGTCCTGGCTTCAGGCTCCCGCTGCCAGGGCCAGTGCCCCAAGCACAGCGCTGGAGAAGGGGGAAAGGTCCCCTTCCCTGAGCGGAGCCCAACCTCGGCCCCACGCACAGAAACGCCTCAGCTGCTGCTACTGCTCCTCCTCCTTTCCCTCTGGCTGCACGCACTCCGCCCTGGGGGCACAGACGGCAGAAGCAGCCTCCCGTGTCTTTACACCAAGATAAAGGCAGACCGTCCACCACTCACCTGACCCCCAGACCTTCAGACGCCCCACTTCATCACTTACTGGGCTCTGAGCACCCTCGGTGCTGTCTGGCCCCCCCACAACCGTGCATAGCGAGACTCCTGCCTTTGCACCCCACAAGCACCTTCCTCTCCTTAATACCCAGATGGCCACACTGAGCATCCCTCCTGCCTTTTCTAACTGTCAGGCGGCGACAGAGGGGCGAGGCCCGCAGTCCCTCCCTGGCCCCGAGGCCTACCTTGGAGAGCTCCACATTCAAGTCGCAGAGCTCCTGGCTCACTTCCGGGGTGCACAGCAACTCAGTCAGCGCTTTGTAGAGGAGGCCGTTCAGGGCCCTCAGGCGCACGTGGTCTTCCCTCCTGGCTCTCTTGGAGGTGCTCTTTGTCAGGGATGCCAACTGAGACGGCTTGTGAGTCTCCGTTAAGAAGAAAGGCAGACACACAGGCAACATTACAACTGTACATAAACTTGTATAACTGACGATAAAGGTCATTCTCGGCCATCTTAGTTTTCATGAAGATAGTTTATTTTACAGACCAGGACCCTTCTAGATTTTACCTACCATCCTTTAAAGATCAAGAGTACTGCCAAGCATATATTATTTTCCCCCGCAAAATTTTATTGAAATATAATCCACATAGCATAAAATTCTCCCTCTTAAAAAGTACAATTCACTGGTTTCTAGTATATACAGTGTATTTTTTTCTATCAAGAACCATTAATTACATAAACTCTCACAGTACAGGTATATTTCAGAGATACTGCAGGTTCATTCCAGACCATCGCAATAAAGCAAATATCACAATAAAGTGAGTCACACGCATTTTTTGGTTTCTCAGTGCATATAAAAGTTATGTTTACACTATACCGTAGTCTATTAAAGTGTGCAACAGCAATATGTCTAAAATCAATATACATACCTTAATTAAAAATACTGCTAAAAAATGCTAACATCACCTGCTAATGCAGGGTTGCCATAAACCTATTTGTAAAAAACACGGTATCTGGGAAATGCAATAAAACAAGGTATGCCTGTGTATCTACACATATCTGTGTTACACATACACACACACACAAACTGAATGGACATTACCATATTAGAATTTGATAACAGATACGACATCCCGTAAATTTTGTTTTCTTTTTTCTCCGGCCGCACTGTGTGGCATGTGGGATCTTAGTTCCCCAACCAGGGATCAAACCCACGCCCCCTGCAGCCGAAGTGCAGAGTCTTAACCACTGGACTGCCAGGAAGTCCCCTAGTGTAATTTTGCTTTAAAGGTAAAAATTCTGTGGTTCCAGTGTACCTAGTCCCTCCTCTACAGACCTTGTCCCCTCCAATATTGAAATGGAAGGGCCGGAGAGGTGCCGACTTCTGGAGCCTCACACCCACCGAGATTCTCAAGTGGCTCATCGCTACTGCTCTATACTTACCAAGTGAGGGCCCAAGGAAGGACCTTCATACCAAAACTTCTTCCTATGGGGAGAAAATAAGAACTATGCTGGATACTGATGGCAAATCAAATAAGAAACAGTTACAAAAGCTAATGTCATAACTGTTTCTAAGGGGCTAGCCCTGGACACAGAAATTAGGTTACTAGGGGCCTAAAAGATTTAGATACCCAATGAACAGTAGCATGGGTTGTGGGGACAGACAACAGTTTCAGTTCAAGCTCGTAACTTTTACCTAAAGTCCACCTCTCGTCCGAAAGGTAGAGAACGAGGACCTTAAAAACACACCTACCAAACTGCACATGAGCACTGTCCTCTACTGAATAAAGCTGTTTCCCAGGGGAGGGTTAACGACTGATACCGCCACACAACAACGGGGACTGAACAGCTAAGTCAACAGAAGGCAGATGGGGGATCCAGGCCCCTCGCTGTTGCAGATAAGCAAGGGAAGGAAGTGAGAATGATTCGTGTGCTCGTGGATTAGGGCTGGAGATCAGTATGAACTCAAGTTTCACTTGTTACAGCTACAGGTGGTGACACGCAGAAACGTTCCTAGATAAGCACAGACACAGGGATTAACATAAACACTATTTTTTTTTTTGCTTTGCCATCTGAAAGGGTCTAAAAGACAGACACCCCAGTAGCAATAAACATACTAAGCTCTCAGATCATGGTTTCTGACGCCTGTTTCCAATAAAGGAACCAGAGCTCCTTGGAGAAATGGCTGATTCTAGGGCTGAGGCATCCTGTGGTGCCAGAAAGTAAGGAGGTGCTAAAAAAAAAAAAAGTTTTCTAATTTAAAAACTACTTCAAAACCCCGTAACAACGGGATGTGTCAAAGGGATATAGGAGCCACCTGGAAGAGCTCCCAGTGGTCAAAGCTGAAACAACTTGAGCAAAATTAAGTAGTACTGGATTATAACCCATGAGACCATCCTGATGAGTTAATAAATGAAGAGACACATCTCCCCTGCAAAATTTCGAATTCATGAATTTCGAATAATTCCCCACTCCTTAGGCGTGAGCTGCATACGGTGACTTTCCCCCCAAAGAAGACAGTATGGAATTGGGGGGCTGGGCGGTAACTTTACAGTGGATAAACCTGACAGACACAGATGACCTCAGTCATCAAGACCAACATCAACAGTAATACACCACGTTGAGAGCATGTATGTGTCCACAGGATGTGATGAAAATGGCACTTTACATCTGTGGTCTTCCTCCCCAAAACCAAACCCCAGTATACACAAAAGAAGAACATCACGCCAATCCCAACAAAAGGGCATCCTACAAAATATCTAACCAGTACTCTTCAAGCTGTCGAGGTCATCAAAACAGGGACAGTTTGAGAAACTGCCAGTCAAGAGGAGCCTAAAAAGATGACGACTAAATGTAATGCGGTCCCTGGATGGAATACTGGAACGGAAAAAAGACGTTAGGGAAAAACTAAGGAAACGTGAATAAGGCACGGCCTTTAGTTAATAATAATGTATTAATGCTGGTTCATCAGTTGTAACAAATGTGCTGCACCAACATAAGAGGTTAATAGCAGGGAACCTGAGTGTGCTTACATGGGAACTCTACTCATCTTTCCCAATTTTTCTGTAAACCTTAAAGTTTTAAAAAAGTGTATTAAAACAAAAACATACATATATCCATATCTACAACTGAATTAACAATATGAAATCAACATATTTTATTATACTTACCTCTCGTCATAAAAAAACTATCCCGACAAGCTTTCTTTATTCCTCAAATTAACCCCACAGAGAACGCACCAATATGGAAAGGAAATTCTTCCTTCTCTCTTTATGTGATGCAACTACTCTCCCGAAAAACGCTTCTAGTAACAAGAATCATCATCCTTCAGTATCTGTGGGGAATTGGTTCCAAGACCCCAAAGATACCAAAATTGGAGGATGCTCAAAGCGCTGTATTTGCATATAACCTCCGCACATCCTCCCGGATACATTAAATCATCTCTAGGTTACTTAATGTTACGTAAATAGTTGCCAGCAAGGCAAGTTCAGGTTTTGTGTTCTAGAACTTTCTGGAGTTTTTTCGGAACATTTTCAATTCAAGGTTGGTTGAATCCGAGGATTGGGAACCTCGGCCCCAGAGTGGACTGTAAATGTATACATCACTTTGCTTCATAAATTCATGAGGCACTCTTAGCTTTTAGGAGACTTAGAACTTTACCGTCACAGCTGTGTAAAAGAACAGAAAAAAGGCTGGGTGGGAAAAACGTTAACTGTCAGAGGTGGGCTCCCTGGTGAGCTTTCAACAGCCATTAACCTAACAGGCAGAAGCTGCGCTTACTGACGCGGCTGGGAGCTCGGGCGCCGGCCAATGCGCCGGCGGTGAACCCCCCTGCGGACCCCCCGCCCCGCCGAGCGCCCCGCCCGCGGACCCCCCCGCCCGCCGAACCTCCCGCTCCAGGGAGCCCCCCGCCCGCGGACGCCCCGTCCCACGGAGCCCCCCGCCCGCCGAGCCCCCCGCCCCGCCGAGCCCCCGCCCCGCCGAGCCTCCCGCCCGCGAACCCCCTGCCCCGCTAAGCCCCCCGCCCGCGGAGCCACCACGCTGGGTCACAGTCCCCGGCGCCCCCGCCCCCACGCGGGTAACAGTACTTGGTTTTCGAAGCAAATTTCTTGAGTAGGTTCTTGCCGCAGGAGACCGGCGAGCTGTGCAGGCCTCGAGCGCCGCCCAGAAGGAGCCCCACATGGAGACCCCCGGCCCCGCCGAGAGCCGCCCACATGTCCGCTGAGCGACGGCCGACCGGGTGACGCGAGGCGGTGAGACGTGGGGCGGGGAAACGCGGGGCGGGAAGACGTACAAACGGAACGACGTGAGGCGGCTCGGGGCGACGTGGGGCGAGGCGACGTGCGAAGTCGCCGGGAGACTGTGGGCGGGACGAGAGGACGAGGCGGCAGCTGGAGGACAGGTAGGCGGGACGTGAAGCGGCGGGGCGGAGCGACGTGCGGCTAGGGCCGGGGACAGGCGTGACGACGCGTGAGGGAGGGGTGGCTAGACACGGCGTGGGTGGGGTAGTAGGCGGGGCCGGGTGACGTGAAGGACGGGACGCCTGTGGGCGGGGCCAGAGACACATGGTGGGGAGCGGAGCCTGATGACGTAACTGAGGAGCGGGGACGGGACGTGATGACGTTTGCGCGGGGGCAGGGCCAGCTGGCGCGTGGGCGGGGCGACTGGGCCACACCCCCGCCGTTCTCCCACGGCGAGCTGGGTTCAGCCAGAGGCCGCGGAGTGCAGGGGAGGTCGGGACTCGATGGTGGGGAAGCGCACAAACCACCCCGATGCGGAGATTGCGGAGCGAGGAGTACACTTTACGGAAACGCCCGAAGCTAACAGAGAAGGGTGCATTTCAACTCCCTTGCCACAGAATATCAAATGAAGAGCAGGGAGGTAAGAGGTCTTAACTGGGTGGGCGTCCCGGAGCAGAGCCCCTTCTGCCTGCACCCCTAGGAAGGACTCGAGTTTCTTCCTCTTTACGCTGCCAGTTCGTTTGCTCACTTCCTGTAGTACCTCCTCACCAGTCTACGTGGAGAAAGACACAGCTTCCAAACGACTCCAGAAAGGAGGCATAGTCACCTCAGACCCCTCTTCATGGTCATCCCTGATAATTCCATACTGGGCACTCTTTCCCTCCTTGTCTCCCCCGCGCTCATCATTGGCTCCCAGCCCTACCGGCACTGCTTGGTCTTCTCCCCCGCTAGTAAGAACACCGCTTGACAGTGGGGACTTTTTTTCCTATAGCAGCCCCAGCACTTAGAACAGGACTTGGCACATAGAAGGTGCTCAGTAATCCTTTTTTTTTTTTTTTTGAATGATTGAAACAAATGGATAGTGATTAGAGTATCAGGGTGACTATGTAATCCAATAAAGTATCAGAATTTATCAGGTTCGAAAGCAACATAGCTCACTGGGAAATCCGTAGACCTAGTGCAGGCTTTTGGACTTCGGACAAGTAATTCTCTGTGCTCAGTTTCATTACGAATCATAACAACATAACTTCCCTCATACAGCTGCCTTGAGGATGAAGTGAGAGTGTAAGGAAAGCATTTAACAAACTCTCAACGGGTGGTAACTATTATTACTATTCCTTAAGTTTTTTATCTAAGTAGTATTAATTCAATCTATATAATGGACTCTTAACATACAAAGTAAGTGTTTTTTTGCCCATTTAATCTGCCATGTTTTCATCCCATTGAAGTCTCAGCCTACATCAGTCATTTAAATAGCACTTCATTATGAATAGGAAGGCCATTGAGAGAAGCCAGGATGCTTTCAACCAAATTTTCCATTGTCTGTCGTCTTGCTTGATGAGTTAGTTGCAGTTCCAACGTGAGGTGTCAGAGTGATGTTCTTCAACTCCAACAAAGGATGATCTCTGAAATACAGATTAATTGAGGAAAACTATTCAGAGTCGTTTCATTTCTTTAATGTCACGTTATGGTTTCATATCCCCTACCCTGAGATGGGGAAGGCTGTGGGAGCCTTATGGCGTACTCTTAATGACACCTAGGTATGACCACTGCTCATCTAACCCTGGTTTGGGTGACCCAACATTTCTGGGTGTAAAATACGTATCCTAACTGCACCCAGGCCATTAGTTCACAATTGCACAACATGCATGATGGATTAAATGACACTGACCCACAAGACAAGAAAGGGCCTTGGGGAATTAGGTGTTGATCTAGGCATCATGGGACAAGCTGAATGTGCCTTTAATGGGAATAGCATTCAGAGGGGAAAGATTTATTAACTAGAATTAGCAGATTAGAGGGAGCTCTCTTCCGGGAAGAAGGCAAAGGATGGGAGTTAGCCTGGAAAGATAATGAGGTTTTAGTGAAGTAGGTCAGGCAGACTCAAGCATAATGATGGATATATATTAGCACCCAGGGTTGGGAAAGTGCTATGACCTGGCCCAACGGGCATCCTGACTCTTTTAATACAGAGGCCAAAGTAGGCATGTGGCAGTGGTCCCCCATCATAGATACTGAGGCTCAAGGGGCACACCCTTGAGAATCTTATGGACCCCCAAACCTATGGATGTTCTCTGGGGGCACCTGTAATTTATATCAATGCAGTTTGACTCCCCTCACCTCCAGGAATGACTGAAGTAAGACATATCCTGTGGTACAGTTAGCAGTGGTAGAAACTATTCTGAAAAACACTCATCCTCCCCTTACGAAGGAGGTGGGCCATACTATATAACAGCACACGCTGAAAAACAGTACAAGGGTGCGAACTGAGACAGGGTGACTGGCTTTGTCCCAACTGACTTGGAGCCCAGAAAGAACTGAATCACGGCCAACTGTACCAACACCTGCCCATAATAATATCTGGTGTATAGGCAAGAGACAATTTTGTTGAGAAGGCATAGCAAATACCTCTGCAATTGTTATCGATTTGTTATGTAATGAAACTGCATTGTGCCATGACAATATTGCAATATGGTATAACACTGGCATTGTTGGTAAGATTTAAGTACCTCATATAAATAAGTCAGATGATAATACTGACATTGACGATCAATGGGAAATGACTGGCCTGAGGAAATACTAGATTTAGGTAAATATCAGCTAATTTATATACTAAATAGTGCTACACAAGTTCATCATAATGTACAAGTAGTGGTAGATCAAGGGGTTGGGGGTAGCAAGTAATCAAATTAGTACAAAAATACAACGAGTTAGTTTCTTTAAATCTATCCCTGCCCCACACTGGCTCCTCCAAATGTTAGGCGAAGTCATACTGATACTATTGCTGTATCTGTCATATAAATACTGTAATAAATGTAGATAATCCAATAAATATCATTTTGCTCTGAGACAGCTAAGGCCAAGGGCCAGTGGCTGGCCTGTGTAGTAAAGAACTAACTCAGCAGGCAGGCTTGGAGTTCTTGAACCCTGCACATTCCAAAGATAGGACTGGCCTTTGACTGGCCTCTGGAGGATAATCTGTGAGCCCTTGACATATACTGCCTGGTAAGAGTGTCTTATACTTGGGGCCTTGAGCAAAGCCAGATAGTTTATGCTAGTGATTTAATTTGTGGTGAATGCCTGTGTTTGTTCGCCTAGGGCTCTAGGCCAATCTGTATCAGTTTGACCTCTGCAGGGTCTGGAGACTAAGAAGCCAGTGTCAGACATGTGGGCGCTCCACACCTACATGACTGGCCCCGATACCAACGCTGGGATGAGCTTCCCCGGTTGGAAATACTTAACGTGTGTTGTCACCCACCATTGCTGGAGGTGGTGCGCACTGTCCACACCACTCCCATCGGGAGGACAACCGGAAGTGCAGGCCTGGTTCTCCTCGACTCCCCTATAAGTTTTCTCCCTTTGCTGATCTTAAACTGTATCATTTCACTGTAATAAACTGTAACTGTGAGTAGAAAAGCTTTTCTGAGTTCTGCGAGTCTTGCTAGCAAATCATTAAGGCCCAAGGTGATCTTGGGGGCTCCTGGCGCTATTGGCAAATGAATTTTTTCTTTTTAAAATAATACACAGGGGGCTTCCCTGGTGGCGCAGTGGTTGAGAGTCCGCCTGCCGATGCAGGGGACACGGGTTCGTGCCCCGGTCCGGGAGGATCCCCCATGCCGCGGAGCGGCTGGGCCCGTGAGCCATGGCCGCTGAGCCTGCGCGTCTGGAGCCTGTGCTCCGCAACGGGAGAGGCCACAACAGTGAGAGGCCCGCGTACCGCAACAAAATAAAAAATAAAAATAATAATACACAGTAAATCCTTTTGTCAAGCAAAGAATACTTATGTAGTATGACCAAATAACCACAGGTTTCCTACCTTTTTTTTTTTTTTTTTTTTTTTTTTTTTTTTTTTTGCTGTACGCGGGCCTCTCACTGCTGTGGCCTCTCCCGTTGCGGAGCACAGGCTCCGGACACACAGGCTCAGTGGCCATGGCTCGCGGGCCCAGCCGCTCCGCGGCATGTGGGATCTTCCGGGATCGGGGCACGAACCCGTGTCCCCTGCATCGGCAGGCGGACTCTCAACCACTGCGCCACCAGGGAAGCCCAGGTTTCCTACTTTTTAAATTACTTTTTTCACGGTAGGTGGCATCAAAATGTCTCCCTGAAAAACCAAGATGAAAACTCAGACCTATCTGATAAATATCCAGATTAGAAATTAACATGGGTATCTGAATATAAGTTATTCATAAAATAGTTGTTAAACCTCTTGGCCACAAAAATGATTTCACGTGGGACACTGGGAGTGCATCACCTATTAGAATAAACTAAGCTTTGGGATATAACCCTGGTATTTGCCTTGTGACTTGTGAGTAAAAGTTCATTTTAGCAGGCAACAGGGGTGATAACATGACTTCTCCATTTTTGAGTAAGTTGACAACTGTCTACAATGGTCATGCTTCTTTATTTATATTGAAATTATTTTTCGTTCTAGATGAGTGGCTCTCGTATTTGGTCTTTACACTCTTAAAACTTGAGAACCCCGAAGAACAGGTGTTTATGAGGGTGATGCCTGTCAACATTTATTGTATTAGAAATTAAAACTGAAAAAAATTTAATACAGTCATACAGAAGCACACGTTTCATTAGCTGTCAGAGTGATGATGTCATCACATGTCCTTAAGTCTCTGGAAGACTCCACTGTACACTTGTGTGAGAAAACATGAGTGGAAATAAAGAACATCTTACAGTATCATGAAAATAATTTTGACTTGGAAGTTCCTCTCTACTTGCTAGATAGGATGCTGCCTGATTCATGAATTATTAAATAAATCCAGTTAGACCTTTAAAAAGAAAAAGAAAATTAGTTTTGACTTCACAGACCCCCCTGAAAGGGTCTCCAGACCACATTTTGAGAAACTCTGTTCTGAATAAATTATTGTTTTTCTCAGAAATGTCTGTAAGTACTATGACCAATCTTGATAAACTTAGGTATTCAATTTGGTCATAATGTCAAACATTCATCCGACAGTCATTTGCTTACTGGATAGAAATCAAAGCTGGAGGACTCAGAGTTAGGAATAGCCGGGTTAATGAATGACAGCGTCAAGATTCAAACTAAATGACAGAACCAAGACTCCAGTCCCAACAGGCTGGGTCACTGGGTCAACACACACAAGCAAATGAAATTAAATACAAATAAATGTAAACTTCCACACATAAACTTAAAAAAGCAATGGAGAGCATAACAATTTCAAGTTTCGCTGACTAAAAACAACGAGTTAAGGTGCAGTGAGGCTTCGAGGAAGGTGCTGCCAACACAACCTTTGTGTAATTTCTCTACAGTGGTCAGGCCACAACATGAATACCGCGTGCCATTCTCAGGAGCCCATTTTCAAAGGACTGTAAAATCTAAAGTGCTGGAAGGCAAGGTGTCTGGAAATGACATCATTTAGGCTGCAACTGAAGGATATGAAGATACTTAGCCTCAAAAAAAAAAAAAAGGACTAAGATGAAATGTAGTGGTTGTCTTAAAATACGTGAAGGTTTGTAAAGAGGAGCATAATCAGAGTTCGCCTTTGATGCTCCAGAAGGCAAATCAGGGTCGGTGGGTAAAGGGAGGACTACTTGGCTTGATTTCAGAAAGACTGTTCTGTGCAGTCTCCATCCGCGGGGTCTGGGGCCTGAGGACCCTGAGCACCGTGTCCGCGGAGGTGTTGAAGCCGAGGCCTGACCCACTGCGGAACTAGACAGGTCACCAGGGGCCTGCTGAGGCCCCTCCAAGGCCAAGACCCTACACGATTACAACACGTGGCTCAACATGGTCGCAAAAGCCAAAAGCAACAGTTGTCTGAGGACTGCCCAACCTGGATCGGGAAAACCGTAGATCCTGTGTGGCTTCCTTACCTGGGCAGGGGTTCTGGGTTCGTCACATCCAGCGCTGCTGCTTTAATGACCCCAGTCTGAAGGGCTTCCACCGGGGCGTCTTGATCAACTAACAGACCTGGGTGGATGAGACCCCTCCTCGGTAGGTCCCACAGTTAGACAGTGCACTCTGGTCACATTCACTACTGTTCAAACACGTCTTGATCTTGTCACAGGTTTGACAGGGAGCATGTGAACTTCATTCTGCCACTTCGTTCTCAGACACTGAGGGCCTGCTACGTGCCAGGCAGTGCACTAAACCCTTCACAGATGCTGTCTGGCCACCTCCTCCACCTACCCAGCGAAAGTCAATACTCTTTTTACAGGTGAGGCTGGTAGGTGACATGCTCAGCCAAAGTCACATGCTTCTAAAGCGTCTACCCAGATCTGAGGCCACGTCTGTCTGACCCTGAGCCTGGGCCCTGCCACTTCACCACACCGCCTCCCAAAGCCACTGCAGGGTTCCAGGAAACAGCCCCCAGGTAGTAGTTTTAGGCACACATTAAACCAAACAGCCACAAACATCACCCATAGCTGCACTTCAAATACAAGATAGCAGCAGCAGCTGAGAAGGAAACCCCCTCCTCCCAGCAGAGACCTTCAAGGAACCTCCTTCCTGCTGGCGGGCTGAGCCGCCCTACAGGTCAAGACACAGCACCCAGCCTGCCTGTGCTGCTGGTGGAGAAACCTAGTCCCAAGCTCTTTCCTGGGGTGTTTGTTTTTCCAGAATCTTTGTCACCGACCTCTGACATTACCAAAACCATATAATGCACTGGTCCTTCCTGCTCATCTACAGGGTCTGAATTTTCAGAAAACCTTCAAGCATACTAGCTTGGCCCTGTGGGGTTTCCTGGCAAGCCCTGTTTTCCTTGTTTTACGGATGAAAGACACAGGTGGTTGCTGGTAATGCCAGCTCGCACACGTCTTCTGGCCCCCGATCCCAAAGGCAAGCAGCCTGCACGTTTGAGGCCAGCACCGATCCTCACGTGTGCTGGCCCCCGCCGCGTCACGCACTCCGACGCTTTCTTCTTCACAAATGCCACACCAACCCACCAGAAAATCTGGTTATCGCACGGGGCCTAAAGCCTCCTGTATGCAAACACACAAAGCTCTACGTAAATGTCAGAGAACCAACCAAACAAACCAACCCAAAGTTATTTTTTTTAACTGAGGCTCAGAGAATTCATCCCCATAAATTTTGCTTGATTATACGTGGAAGGTCAAACTGTGATTCCGCTACCCAAGGAGATGCCCATACTTGGATCTGAAAACCCCACAGTGTACGATTCTCTGAATACCCCACAGTGTACGATTCTCATTCATTTTGTTACTAATCTGAGGTTCAAAATGATGTGAAGACAAAAATCAGACGTATTTCTAAATATAAAGTAAAACCCCTTTAACTCACCACCCAGCAGCCTAAGTGGCTTTTTCAGACCATTCAGGGAAAAGGTTGGCTGGGAATGCCGAGAGGATGGCCAGGGCTGGGGGCGCGGCCCTCCTGCACAGCCCCCCAGCCTACACACAGCGGTGGAGCAGGCACCTCTGCCGATGTTGAGAGAATGGCGGTGGGCTCCAGGCCACTCAGCTCGCGCCTCCCGATCAGGCCCCGGGCCTGGGGCGTCAGGCCCACAGCCAACATCACAAAGTCCGATCGCTGAAGCAGGTCATCCAGCCTCTCACAGTAAGTGGCCCCAATGTCTTCCTCCTCCTCCGATTTTCTATGAAGGGAGCAAGGGAGAAAAACCACGTTCTCTAGTTAGCAATTCATCAACTCCGGGAAGGAGTTTCTGAGAGGAGCCATGGACTCGGTCTGTCCTCCCGTGGGCCAGACCCCCACCTGGGCCCAGAGGCGGCTGGACCCCGAGGCCAGGGCTCACCCATGGAAACGCCGTGGGCGTCTCTGGGTGCTCTGAGCCCCGTGTCTGTGGGGTGTCACACCAGACTGCGAGCCCCTTGAGGTCAGGAGCTTCCTCTCACTCAACTTGGAGCCCCCAGAGTCTGGTACAAGGCCGATGGTGTCAGACATGCTTTCAGTGACGTCCAGCATTGCTGCATATGGGCAAACATCAGAATTTCCAGAGAAAAACAACACAACAGGAGAGAGCCTGGGAGTGCCATCTGTTCAACAGAGAGCAAGGATCCAAGGGTCTGGTGCAGGCAGGACTGAATGCTCTGTTTTGGGTCCAATCCTAACTCCTGCTGTGGGCACCCCAGACAGCTGATTATTCAACAGAAATTCCAAGCTCCAGGAGGTCACAGCATCCCAGGTAGGCGCTACTGCCCTACAAATATGGAATACAAAAATACATGAATTCTTTCTACACATCTTGGCCCTCGGACCGCCTGAAGGAAAGAGGAATGGCCAGCACACGCTGCCACCGTGAACGCCCCGCCCACCTCACGCGCCTTGTGCCGGCCTCTGCGGCGGCCCTCACCGCACTGGGAGCTGTGACAGCTACCGAAGCCTCGCCACTATCCACTGTGCAAACAGGGTGACTGAAAGGGGGGCAGTCCTGATGTGAAGCCTCCCAGCTCACCCTGCCTCTGGGAGTGGAAATCTATTCCGTGGCAACAGAAGCCACTGAAAGGCTGTGAACAGCGCCATCATCTGGCCGGTCTGCAGACGGGGCTGAAGTTCGAGAGCCGAGAGCAGCCCCTTAGAGGGCGGGTACGGCAGGTGAGAAAGCGGGGGCCTAGGCCGTTGGCAGGTGGCAGCGATGAAGTGAGAGTGAACAGGCAGGTCTGAGGGTTGTTTTGAGACAAAATTAACAGGACTGGGTGTTGGGCTGAATGCTGCCGGTGGAGTATGAGGAAGAGGGTTTCAGGCTGAATACTGTGGGGGGGAAGCATACACCTGTGTGTTATGTGTGTTCAAGTGTGGACAGCATCTCCCATGGTCAGAAAGAATCACTGTACAAACTGAAAGAGAGCACAGCTGTAGGTGAGCCAAAATCTCTTTTCTCTCTGGTGAAATTTTTTCAATGAAGAGAAGATTATCTGCTGCATTTCTGGGTGATCATAAAAAAACAGTCCCTTCCTTGATCATCAATCCTACTTTTCGGAGAAATAGAATAGGGGAATTGTATGAAAAGTGGAGGAATAATATATCTAAACTATATTTAAGGCAGTGATGGTGCAAGTTCTGCTCAGTTAATTTCAAGTCCATTTTCTGAATTTTACCTGTGTTTCCTGTTGTGGTAGAGAATCTCCATTTCACATGCTCTGGCCCTCTGAGCGATCTTATAGCCAATGCTCCCCACGCCCATAATTCCCAGAATGGTCCCTGTCACTTCTTAACCCATCCAGTTTGTAGAAAAGTTCTCCGTATGTGGCGAAATAGCCAACTGATGACCTAAAATAAACACGATGCGGAGTGGGCAGTGGGGACAGCACCACACACAAAATCCCCACAACCCTCACTGGGCCGCCTGAAGGGGAGACGAGGTTACAGGAAGTCCAGGGCGGACCCTGGGCGCTCACTCACTCCTATCCGACAGCAAAATGTTCCTGCAAGGGAAGAATGACAGGAACAGGGCAGTTTCCTCATAACAAACCCCAGCCTCCTGGCAGAATGCTTTAAAAGAGCAACTTCTGGAACTTCCCTGGTGGTGCAGTGGTTAAGACTCCAGGCTCCCATTGCAGGGGGCCCGGGTTCGATCCCTTGTCAGGGAACTAGATCCCACATGCATGCCGCAACTAAGAGTTCATATGCCACAACTAAGGAGCCCATGTGCTGCAACTAAGGAGCAGGCGAGCCGCAACTAAGGAGCCTGCCTGCCGTAACTAAGACCCAGTGCAACCAAATAAATAAATAAATAAATATTTTTTAAAAAACCCAGCAACTTCTTTCACATTAAGGGAGGATTTCTGGTTAAAATTTGTTGGTTTTGGTGTGTGCAAGTGTCTGTACATTTGTGACTACATGTATGTGTATGTGTGTGTGACTGTGCATATGTTTGTGTGTGCATGTGTGTGTGCATGTGTCTGTGAGTGTGCACATGTGAACCAGCAGTCAGAAAGAGAACCGGCTCGGACTTCCCTGGTGGCGCAGTGGTTAAGAATCCTCCTGCCAATGCAGGGGACAGGGGTTCAATCCCTGGTCCAGGAAGATCCCACATGCTGCGGAGCAACTAAGCCCATGCGCCATGACTACTGAGCCTGCGCTCTAGAGCCCGCGAGCCACAACTACTGAAGCCCATGCGCCTAGAGCCCGTGCTCCGCAACAAGAGAAGCCACCGCAGTGAGAAGCCCGTGCACCGCAGCAAGGAGTAGACTCCGCTCGCCGCAGCTAGAGAAAGCCCGCGGGCAGCAACAAAGACCCAACGCAGCCAGAAATTAAAAATTAATGTCCAGTGTGTGGGGAGCTAGGGTTCTGCCTGCTCACTTGTGGGCCTTCACCCCAGGGTAGCATGCTGACCGGCCAGTGAACTACCCCAAGGGCATTTCCACAGTGGTGCTGAAAGTACTTCACACGTTGCGTAGTGAGTGGAATTTGGTGGAGGAGAAAACAGTGTATCATCCAGATCACATGGACTGCATGTGCCTGGGTGCCGAGCTTGGCCCTGACTAGGCTGAAACAACCAAAAGTGGCTCCAAGTCCAGGGCAACAAAGTCCTGGACGTGGTGTGAAGAGATCAGGGCCTTATCAGGTGTGATATTAAGTATCTGTCATCTGACCTCTGGAAAACAAGCGTCTCCTGGCTGTTTACCTTCCACGACTCTCTGAGCTGCGGCCAGCAGCAAGGCCATCCCCAGGTCTGCTGTGGGGTTGGAAACGGCGTGTGGCGTGTTGGCCGCCTTCACACCAAAGCTGGCAACAAGTCCCGGGTGCAGGTGGTCCAGCCCCGCCCCTACGCCGGCAACGATCTTCAAGGAGGGCAGGCTGTGCAGCAGCTCCTGGCTAACGGCCGGCCTTCCGCCCCAGACGTACACGGCTTGGGTCTTTGGACCCAGCTGTGTTTTATTTTCTAAAAATTCTTGCATGGTAATGAGATTAAAGTGTTTCTGCAGATCTCCAGCATGATCTTCACATATACCATGTTGTCCTTCAAGTCCAGACACCAAAACTCCAGGTGGGTCCTGATCGCCCGTGGCCTGCAGAAAGATAGGTGCAATTTCTGCTGTCAAAGAGAGTCTTCAAGAGAACAACCCATATGCTCTTCTACTGCTCTTCAGATTTTCTAAATTACAACAGGACTGGAATTCATTTTATTTCCTGGATAAATTCCTGTAAAACCTGTAACGCAGCAGAGCTGGACTCGGAAGGTGCCAATGCTCCCATCACTGCCACTTTCCTCCCCACCCGACGGGGGTCTGTATTTCTGCCCTTCGGCTGTGGTGGCAGCCTCCGCGCCCCCTCGGACGGCCACTCCTGGTGATCACGCCTTCGTGAGACCCCCAGCCTGGAGTGCACTCCTCATGAAGAGAACGCAGCAGAAGCGAAGGGGGGGGGGGTCCTGCTCTCCCCTGCTCCCCCCTCTCCCAGGGGTGCCAGGGCCATGCTGGGAGGCAGCCCTGTGCCAAGGCCCAAGTGAGTGAGAGGCAGGACTCAAGAGGCTGGCCAACGGCCTGGGAGCCTGGGGATGACCGCAGCCCTGGCCAGCACCTTGACTAAAGTTTCCCGAGGGACCCTGAGCCAGAACCGCCCAGGTAAGCCACTCCTGGACTCTGACCTGAAGACACAGGGTTTTAACAGAGGTTTGTGGTCTTCAGCCACTAAAATTTAGGGTAATTTTATGCAACAATAACTAACAAATAAAACTGACCATCTTTCACTATGAAAGTAAATTAAATTAAATTAAATAATGTTTAAGTTTAAGTTCTTTGTTCCTAATTAAACAGAAGATATTTTTTAACATTTTATAGCTTTCTTCCAGAAAGAAAAGCAGTTGCTTTCAAGAGTTGAGGCTAGTGAATGCATTTTATCTTTGGGTCACAAACTTAGCTAAAAATGTTTACAATGTGTTCAAAGCTCAGAGCATAATGGGCTAAAAAACTTGTGTTTACTTTTTGGACTTTCAGTAAAAGATTAAAAGAGTTTCATTCAAGATAAGATTTTAGTTATTTTTATAGAAAGGAGTCTCAATTCCTGACTGCCTTAACGTTAGTTGTGGAGCAATGATACACATCCATCACACCATTATTGTCAGTGGTCGTACATGGAAAAGATCCAAGATCCTCCAAATGACTCGTGGCTGCTCCAAATGTGAAGAGGGAGAGAGTCCCAGTTGGGACAGATAGACACAGCAGGGATGGGAGCACCGGGCAGATTCAAGGGCTCGCTCCATCCTTGGGCTCTGTCTCTTGCTCTATAATTCTTTTCACAAGCACCAGCCTCTGACCATCTCCACTCATAGCCAGGAGTCCAGCAAAGGAGCATGAGATAGGAAGTGGGACCCGCCATCCACAACCTCCTGAGAAGGGATCTGTGCTCAGAGGAGCGGGTAGGGCCGAAAGACGAGAACTTTGGCTCTGGCACAGCTCTGCGGCTGATCAAATGTCTCCCAGGCTTCCTGCGTTCTTGGTGAAACCGGAGTGATATCAACAGGTAGTGTTTTTTAGTTGCACCGTAAGATCACATTTCATTCTCCTCTCCTAATTTCTGCATAAAGAGAGCTAAGTGGACACGCCTCTGGCAGGTGTCCTTGGATGCACAGTACTGACATGATGGTTAGGTTGGGAGCATACTGACAACGGAGGAACTGACCACAAAGTAGGTGTATTTTTACACAACTGCATTTTGTCTAAGTCAAAAGATAAACCCATGTGTGACATTTGGAAAAGTCAAAAATTTTACAGCTTTGTTTTTGGTTAACTGAGTGATAGTTCAGACATGAAAATGTAGTTAGACTCCGTTTTCTAACTGCTATGTGCATTCTCCTTACACTGTTTAATTTGAACTGCTAGCACGGAGTAAAAATTAGTTTTCTCCTTGCGAAATGATTGCTTAATTAAAAAATAAAAGAATATGTATTAACTTTGTTGAAATTGCCTTCAACAGACTCAAGGCTCTAAATTCAGGATTTTCTTCTTTTAAAGTCCCTGTAAAATTGAGACCCAGAAAGAAAAATATAGAATGAACTTCCAACCTCTTCTTTCAAAGGAAAGTAAGACCGACGTTTGTATAGCACTCACGAGAGGGAAGTGTGGAGGGAGGCATGCAGACCCGTGACCAGTGACTGTGACTGCCCAGCTGGACTCTGGGCCCAGAGGAGGACAGGGCAGGAGGAGCTCTGGGGTAACACAAGTACAGAGAGAACAAATTCAAATCACAGAAGGGGCAAGGACGGGGGCAGGCAAGGGGCAGGGGAGTAAGGAAGGTATTTTTAACTTAAAAAGCAAAAATGAAAATAAAAACCAACTGCAACCAATAAAAATATGTTTTAGTTTTTGGGACAGAGAGAAAGAAACAAAGATGGGGTGAGGGCAGAAAGAGGACAAAGCAGGACCAAGTGCAAAGGAGGAGCTGGGCGTTGGGTTCAGGCTGCTCTGCCTGGCTGTGCTTCCCTCTGAAACTCGCTATCCTCCAACGTAAAGTGAGGGGAACAGACAGCCTGGCATGGTGGCCCTGACAGTGAAAGAGAACATTCAGAGCCTGGAGAACCTACTGCAAGCCTTCAATGAATGGGAGTTACTAATGTTTAAATCTGAACAACAAGTTAGATATTTACCCAAGTGTCTAGAAACAAACTTACACCAAAGAGGGAGACTGAATTCGTACAACACAGTAACATTTCTTAAAATCCTATTTCCTCGGGCTTCCCTGGTGGCGCAGTGGTTGAGAGTCCGCCTGCCGATGCAGGGGACACGGGTTCGTGCCCCGGTCCGGGAGGATCCCACATGCCGCGGAGCGGCTGGGCCCGTGAGCCATGGCCGCTGAGCCTGCGCGTCCGGAGCCTGTGCTCTGCAACGGGAGAGGCCACAACAGTGAGAGGCCCACGTACAGCAAAAAAAAAAAAAAAAAAAAAAAAAAAAAAAAAAAAATCCTATTTCCTCATGAAGCTTCCTCTCTTAATATTTGAGAGGTGAGTCCAATACCACGGCCATCATCCTCACATACCCAACGTGCCAAGACTTGCTTCAAACTGGCGCCAACTGACTTTCATCTTCTCTCCCTGCCACTCCGTCCTCCTACCCTCCCTCCAATCCCTTTCAAAGTCTATCGTCATCTCACCCACCAGGCACTTCCCAGCCCTGCCTATGGGATAAAATTAAAGTTGTTTGGTTTTTGTCCTCTACAGATCCCCGGCCCAGATTCTGCTCCAAAGAGGCTCAGAAAACAGCCTGGAAAAAAAAAAAAGAATTCTCCGTAATGAGGGGTAGGTGACGCCATGGTTAGCCCCTCTGCTTTTATAATCATCCTTAGCTTGATATTCTGGATTTGCTGGAGAAAAATCTGGTCACTCATGACTAGATAAGAGTACCTAAAAATTTAAGATATACCAAAGGGCATATCCTTGAGGGTGTGTTTGCTAGTTCTAGCTTAATGAGAACTGCACTGTTTACACCCTTTATGTGAGGTTTCTCCAGTCACCAGGTATCAACAAATCCAATGTAATTTAAAACCAATACTGTCACAATGTGTCTCAGCAAAAAGAGTTGCTTCCCTCCTAAGAAATGGTTTGTCAGGGCCTGCTAAACATTAAGGAAAAGAAAGACAAAATAAAAAAACTTAGGGACTTGCCTGGTGGCGCAGTGGTTAAGAATCCGCCTGCCAATGCAGGGGACAGGGGTTCGAGCCCAGGTCCGGGAAGATCCCACGTGCCACGGAGCAACTAAGCCCATGTACCACAACTACTGAGCCTGCGCTCTAGAGTCTGTGAGCCACAACTGAAGCCCGCGCGCCTAGAGCCCGTGCTCCACAAGAGAAACCACCGCAGTGAGAAGCCCGCGCACCGCAGTGAAGAGTGGCCCCCGCTCGCCACAACTAGAGAAAGCCCAGGCAGCAATGAAGATCCAAAACAGCCAAAAATAAATATATTTAAAAAACCAAACAAACCTGGATTCATGCAGGGGAATAAACTATAAAATCTGATGGGGATACCTGAATCTATAGATTTAAAGCTTAATCTGACACTACCTGGAGCTTAGAAAAAAGTAAGTACCTGTCCAAAATGACCTTTAGATTCTGGCTATGTCTGAAGCCGCCTTAAGTCTTCTCTCGAATAAGGCAGGTATAAATAACAACAATGTATTTGCCTTATTAAATTCTTCAGGATCGTGCCCTGCGAGCCCAGAAGGGTCTTAGGATTCTAATGCTGCCCCAAGTAAAGTTCGAGGTCAGTCACACCACGCAGCAGAGCTCAGTCCAGTCTCCCGCCCACACCGCGACATCCGGGTCTTTTAAAAAGACCCCAGATTTAAGGGACGGTCCAGCAGGCCCAGTCTCCCAGGCAAGACCCGGACATTAGCAAAGGCGCGAGGTCAAAGAGCGTACTGCTCCCGCCCCAGCCCTACGGCCAGCCACGCGGGAGCCAGGCCCCAAAGCCCGTCGACCGCACCTCCCAGCCACGCCCCCAAACCGCCGACCACACCTTCCAGCCACGCCCTAAGCCCGCCTGCCGTGCCCAAGGCCACGCCCCAAGCCCCACAGCTTGGTCCTCCTGTGCTAGACCCGCCCAATCAACTAGGCCGCGCCCACATCTCCGGCGTTCGGTTCGCGGCCGAGAACTCTGGGCGTCAGGAGTGCGCATGCGAGAAGCCACCTGGAGGGCAGGTTGACGAGGCCCCGTGCCTGGCGGGCGGGCTTCGGATGGGCCTCCTTCAGGAGCGGAGTCTGGGTGGTCGAGTGTGGGGCCTGTGTGGCGGGGAAGGTTGCTGGCCTGCTTCAGCGTGGGGAGTGTGAAAATTTATACACAGAAACCTCATTTAAGATGCAGCCGGGAGTCCAGAACGGATAGCTCTGGCACCACTCCCCCTCGATTGGAGCTACAGCAGGAAAAAGGGCACAACCTCGCTACAGGCGGGGAAGGAAGCCTTTCTCCGAGTCTGGAAACAGCCCAGCCAATGGGAAGCTACTACACTTCCAACTCGGGCTTCCCTCCAATGGCCTCTTTGTTTTTAACAAGCAGCCACGCCCAACTTCCCCTCTCCTCTATAAAAGTTTCCCCTGCTTTGTTCTCTGGACTTGCCTGTGGTTTGCCATAGATTGAGCCTTTTAAATTGCAGTTTTTTGCTGTTCCTGAATAAACCCATTCTGCTAGTAAAGTAATCAGCTATTTATTGTTTTAGGTGGTCGGGTGGGGGGACCTTGCGGGGGCGCATTGTTGGGCAGGGTCTGCACGCTGGCGCCTGGCCGGCTTCTGTGAAGAGCAATCTCACCCTGAGATCAGGACTGCCTTCTTCCCGGGAAAGTGGGCAGTGGATGACGCAGGCCCTCCCTGCGGCAGGAGGCCTTCCCCTTTTTGACACTGCCTAGGCCCTGCTCTAAGTCACCCGCGAGGGTTTACTCCTGTGTCTCCACGGTTCTGGGTCAGTGTGTCACAAATTCAGTCATTTTTCATAGTCACACACCATCTGTGTTGCTATTTACTCATTTCCCCCCCTAAGTAAATTAAAAATCAACTCAAGTGTTTACTTAACTAGTCAAAAATAATATTAACTGGGGATATCTCTGGTATTTTTAAAATTAGACTAGATGGTACTACTGAGAACAGGTAATGGAACACTTACAGTCCTCTTTAGGAAACACTGATGAGTGTTTCATCCAGTGTCCTGGCTTCACTTGCTGCCTTCTACTCTGATGGCTCTCAAATTTTTATCTCCAGCCCAGAACTCCTCTCTGGCAGCTTTCATTACCCTGATGCTAGTCTCCCTACTTCCCTCTCTACAAGTACTCCCTTTGCAATCCTTTCTCCTGTACATGGCAACCTAGATGCCTGAAGGACATATAAATCTGACATGTTAATCCCCAGCTTAAAGCCCCTTGACAGGTCGCCTTGTTCATATGGTAAAGTACAAAATCCTAAGCACAGAGGTCCCATTATCTGGCCTGTCCACCCAGCAAACCACTAGTGTGCGCTGGTCATTTCAGCTGCACATTTACCCAAACTGCCATGCTCCTGGCACTGGACTTGTTCCCTGGCTGCCTGGACTGGACCCCAGCTCTTCCCCTAGTTCTCACTCATCTTGCAGGTCCCCATTTAAGCGTAATATCCTTAAGGAAGCCTTTGCTGAACTCCTTAAACTAAGTGTGTTCCTGCTAAATGTTCTCTTAATACCCTAAACTCTTTACCTGTAGGACTTTGTGAATCCAAATTCAGTGTACGATCTTCTGTGTAATGTCAGGCCTTCTGCTAGACTACACTCCATGAGGGCAGGGACTCAGTCTTGTTATTGTTCTATTTCTTGATAACAGCACCTGATATCCTGTCTGGCACATGTACATGCTCAATAAATATTTGTTCAAAAACTAAAGAATCAATAAAATACAAATAAGGGAGGAAAGCGTCTTAGAACTGTTTGGAAAATCTAGACTGAAAGAGGACATAGAGTTTTACTATTCTATCTCAAGATCTTAAAAATCTCTTGAGAATGCATCGCCTTGCAAAAGTGAATACTACCTGTCACAAAAGATTATTTGGAGTTTTATTACCAACCAGCTACCTAGACTGAGGGCCTCTATTGAATTTGGTCCAGCAAGAAGAATTCACAAATTGCCAGAACCCCTGCTGTGTTCAGTTGGAAGTAAATATAATGAAAAAAATTAGAATTTGATAAAACTGGCCTTAACTTTTAAATTAAATACACGTTATAAATACACAATGTTATAAAATATGCATGTTATGAAAACAGCAATAAAATGAGCCCCTGGTTATATACCACCAAACTTAAGAAATATACCATTACCGCTACTTTTGAATTTCCCTGTGCCACTCCCTGCTGCTCCAGATATAACTCCTATCTTGAATTTTATGATATAGATAGATAGATAGATAGATAGAAAATTTGCCTAAATAATATATTGTCTGGTTTGGCATATTTTTGCATTTTATGTTAATGGAATTATACCTTATGTAGTCTTTGGTAACCTTTTTTTCTAAGTTTGTCAGTATGTGAGATTCATCCCCGTTTATACATGGAGGTGTAGTCATTCATCTTTACAGCTATATAATATCAATAAGTACACCTCAGTTTATCTATTCTTCTGCAGTCGGATATTTGCATTGCTCTTAGGGTAAGTAAGGTTGAGCACTGGCCACTTTCAAAGAGAGCACACTGCATAAATTTGAGGGTTTCTCCCAAGAGTTCAACTCTGGTCCCTTTAGCAGGCCTGGATGTAGAAATTTCTTCAGCTAAGCATACAGTCCTGGGTGACAGGGTCTTTTGCCTCCTGACCATTTCCCACCCAAAGTGAGGGGATCTTTTAGAACTCCTTTGCTTGGCTTGAGGCAGGATGGAAGCATCCCTCTCTTTCCCAAAGAGAAGAGAACGAGAATGGGACTGTACATCACTCCACAACTTCCTCCAAAGAAACGATGTCACAATTTTTCCCTAAGACCTTTTCTTACCTCCTCTTCCATATCCTCAAGAGTGATGGACAAAGAGTGTGTAAACTATTCTCTCCTCTGCAAAATCTGGAAAAAGCTGGTCTGCCTTCTTTATTTGGAATATGGCATTTTAAATCATTTAATCTTCAGTTTGGGGCCTCTGCTGAAATTTGAGAGGAAAGTCTCACTGTAACATTGTCTTACATATGACTTAAAACATTTCTTCTTTTAAAAATGCAAATCCCTCTAGAAAAGTTATAAGCCTCTCCAGTGATTTTTTTTTAGTAACAATTAGTTCAGTCAAATTGCCTCCTTCTCAACTTAACTCAAGCCAGTTGCTCTGCAGGAATGGGCACTCTGTTTGGACATGTGTATCCTTTCCCAGTTAGGAGACACAGGGACATCTTCCACCAAACATCTGTCTTGCTCTTACTTGAGAATATGAGACTGCATTATTTAATGCTTATGTTTAGTCATTTTTTTAAATGAAGAATTCAATTTCTAAAGACAAAATGTAATTCAAGGAACTTCCCTGGTGGTCCAGCGGTAAAGAATCCGCCTTACAATGCAGGGAACATGGGTTCAATCCCTTGTCAGGGAACTAAGATCCCACATGCCCAGGGGCAACTAAGCCCGTGTCCCACAACTACTGAGCTCGCGCATGCCTCAACTAGAGCCCGCCTACCGCAAACTACAGAGCCCACACTCTGGAACCCGCGCGCCACAACTACAGAGCTCATGCACCCTGGAGCCTGCGTGCCACAAGTAGAGAAGAGAAAACCCGTGCACCACAACCAAGAGCCCGCACACCTCAATGAAAGATTCCTCATGCCGCAAGGAAGATCCTGAGTGCCGCGACGAAGACCCGACGGAGCCAAAAATAAATAAATAAATAAATAAATAATCTTTTTAAAAAGTGTAATTCAAGAAGTTTGATTAACTCAGATGATTTAGCCTATTTATTCCCATTTTCTAAATGGTCAGATACTTTTGGAGGAAATGGAAGTAGAAATGCGGAGTCTTGGTCAAATAATCGATTTTTCTTGTCTGGGCTGGTGACTTTTCAGCTCATTCTTTGAGGCCACTATTATCAAAATCAGACAAAGATACCACAAGAAAACCACAGACCAAATATCCCTTGTGAGATACAGACACAAAATCTTCAATAAAATACTAGCAAAGCAAATCCAGCGACATATTTTGAAAAGTTACTGTGACCAAATAGGATTTATCCTAGGAATGCAAGATTGGTTTAACATACAAAAATCAATGAGGTACACCATATTAAGAGAATAAAGGACAAAACTCACATGATCATCTCAATAGATGCATTAGAAAAAGCATCTGACAAAACCTAACAACCTTTCATGATTTAAAAACAAACAAACAAAAACACTCAACAAAGTAGGAATAGAAGAGAATTTCCTTAACCTCATAAAGGGCGTTTGTAAAAAGCCCACAGTAAATATCATACTTAATAGTGAAAGTCTGAATGCTTCCCCCCTAGGATCAGGAACAAGACAAAATGTCTACTCTTGCCACTTCTATTCAACATTGTACTGGATGTTTTAGGGCAGTTAGACAAGGAAAAAATAAAAAGCATCCAGATTGGAAGGGAAGAAGTAAACTGTCCCTATTTGCAGATGATATGATCTTATATATAGAAAATCCCAAGGAATCCACTAAAAACTATTCAAAATAATAAATGATTCAGCAAGGTTGCAGACTACAAGATCACTATACAAAACTCAATTGTATTTTGTGATATACAGAAATATCAAATCACTATGATGTGCACCAGGAATTAACATAGTGTTGTAGGTCAATTATACTTCAAAAAACAAACAAAAAATGCATGGAAAAACAGATAAGATTTGTGGTTACCAGTGGTGGGGGGCTGGGGGAGGGGGAATTGTAAGAAGGTGGTCGGAAGGTACAAACTTCCAGTTATAAGTACTGGAGATGTAATGTACAACATGACTCATATAATTAATACTGCTGTATATTATGTATGAAAGTTGTTAAGAGTATAAATCCTGAGTTCTCATCACAAGGAAAAAGTATTTTTTCTTTTTCTTTTCTTTTGCAGCTATATGAGATACTGGATGCTCACTAAACTTCTTGTGATAATCATTTCATGATGTACATAAGTCAAAGCATTATGCTGTACAACTTAAACTTATACAGTGCTATGTGTCAATTACATCTCAATAAAACTTGGAGAAAAAACAAAATAAATAGAAACAAATGAAAAAAATCGATTCTATTTTGCAGTCTCCGTATTACTATGTTTATTCAGTGTGATAACATAGATTTGTAAAATCTACAAGCATGCAAACATCACTTTCCATATACATTCAAAGATCTTCAAATTGACCTCTACCTAATAGATTCTTAGGAGTAACTGCATTTCTTCATTCTCTTCACAAACCAAGCTGAATGCTCAAGCGGCTCCCTATACATCTGTGCATTTTTGCTGTCACCAGTTGAAGTATATGTGATCGAATTTAATCCCAAACCGGTTTATGCAAATTTTGTGGATTATTGAAGTTACATAATTTAAATGTCCCATAAAACTATGAAGTATGAGTGCAAAAGGCATAGAATGCTTATATCTATGACGACTAAGTTATTTGCTTTAGAAAGGCAATAAAGATGCATCACTAAAGATTTCCATTGAATTATGTGTGGTTGATACAACTGTAAAAGATTCAAAAAATAAAATAAAAATAAAAAATGATTCTTCCCTCCCCCCCAAAAAATCTATTCTATTTCTATACACTGATTATGAATAATCTGAAAATATTTAAAATAACAATTCCATTTAAATAGCATCAAATGGAATAAAATATTTAGGAATAAAATTAATAAAAAGGGCAAGACATGAATACTGGAAACTATAAAAGTCATAAAAATTAAAGAAGTCCTAAATAAATGGAAAGACATCCCATATCCATGGATTGGATGACTTAATAGTGTTAAGATGGCAATACTCCCTAAACTGGTGTACAGATTCAACACAATTCCTATCAAAATGCCAGATGCTTTTTTTTGGGGGGCAGAAATTGACAAACAAATCCTAAAGATCATATGGAAATGCAAGGGACCCAGAATGGCCAAATCAATCTTGACAAGGAACAAAGTCGGAGGACTTACACTTCCTGATTTCAAAACTTATCACGAAGCTACACTAATCAAGCCAGTGTGGTACTGACATAAGGCTAGACATACAGATCAATGGAATTGAATTGAGACTACAGAAATAAATCCTTATATTTAAAGTCAATTGATTTTCAACAAGGGAGCCAAGGCAATTTGATGGGGAAAGAAAACTCTTTCCAATAAATGGTGCTGGGACACTTGGATATCCACATACAAAAGAATAGAGCTGTCAGTCCCTGGTGGGGGAACTAAGATCCCACAAGCCGCGTGGCACCGCCAAAACAAAACAAAACAAAAAACCAAAAGAATAGAGTTGGACACCTACCTAACACCATACATAAAAATTTATTCACAATGGTCATAGACCTAAAAGTAAGAGTTAAAACTTTAAAAGTCTAAGAAGAAAAGAGGAATAAATATTCATGATCTTGAGTCAGGCAATGGTTTCTCAGACACGATACTAAAAGCACAAGCAACAAAGGGAAAAACAGATACCTTGGACTTGATCAAAATTTAAAAGTTTTATGCTGCAAATGATACCAATAAAAAGTGAAAAGTCGGGCTTCCCTGGTGGTGCAGTGCTTGAGAGTCCGCCTGCCGATGCAGGGGATGCGGGTTCGTGCCCCGGTCCGGGAAGATCCCACATGCTGTGGAGTGGCTGGGCCCATGAGCCATGGCCGCTGAACCTGCACGTCCGGAGCCTGTGCCCCGCAACGGGAGAGGCCACAACAGTGAGAGGCCCGCGTACCGCAAAAAAAAAAAAAAAAAGTGAAAAGTCAATTCATAAAAAGGGAGGAAATGTTTTCTTATCATATATTTGATGAGGAATTTCTATCCAGAATATATAAAGAACTCTTCCAACTCAATAATAAAAAGACAACTAATCCATTTTTAAGTGGCCAAAGGAGATGAATAGACATTTCTCCAAATTGCCAATAAGTACATTAAAAGATGCTCTATATCTCTAGCCATTAGGGAAATCCAAGTCAAAACCATAATAAGACATCACTTCACAACTACCAGGGTATCATTGTAAAAAAACAAAAACAAAAACACACAAATAAGAGTAGACACAGATGTGGAGAAATCCAACCCCACCACATTGCTGTTGGAAATGTAAAATGGTATAGCCGCTTTTAAATACAGTTTGGCAATTTCTCAAAACAGTAAACATAATTATCACATGATTCAACCACGCCACCTGCATACCCAAGAGAAATGAAGACTTAAAATCCATACAAAAACTTGTACACAAATGTTCATAGCAGAATTTTTCATAATGGCCAAAGAGTGGAAACAACCCTGATGTCAATTAACTGATGGAGAGATAAAATGCAATATATCCAAACAACAGATTAATCAGCAACAAAAAGGAACCAAGTACAGTTGACCCTTCAACCATGACCCTCTGTGAAGTCAGAAATCCACGCCTAATTTTCCAGTTGGCCCTTCATATCCGCGGTTCCCCATCTGCAGATTTAACCAATTGCAGATCATGTAGTACACATAGTACATGTGTAAGTTCAAACCCCTGTTGCTCAAGCGTCAAGTGTGCTGATGCCTGCTACAGTGTGGGTGAACCTTGAGAGTATTAGGCTAACTGAACGAAGTCAGTCACAAAAGACTACATACTTATGCTTCCATTTACGTGAAATGTCTAGGATAGATTAGTAGTTGACAAAAGCCAAAGGGATGGGAGGAGTATGGTACTGACTGCTAATGAGTACAGGATTTGGGGTGATGAAAATTTTCCATAATCAGACTGTAGTGTTCCACAACTCTGGGAAAAACCATCTTATTTGAAATAGGGGAATCACTTTATGGTATGTGAATAATACCTCAACAAAGCTTTTTAACAAAAGAAGTATATGGAGTGGTGATGGCTGTACAAGGATGTCAACGATGCCACTGAACTATATGGCTAAAATGGTAAATTTTATATTATATATATTTTACCACAATAAAAATGTTTAGAAATACTAATTTAAATAAATTATTTGGGCGCGTGTGAGTCTTACCAGGACTCTTCTGTTAATTACGTGCTTTGACAAGTAAAGCAACTGTGTTTACGTCTGGAAAGCGTGACCGCCAAAATGATTACTTTGGGGGACTTCGTCTGGGAGTAAACGGGGACGAACCCTTCCTCAGCGATGCCATCCTCTCCGTCCAGCCCGGGTCCCGGCGGGCCGGGCCGTCCACCCCGGGCCCCGGTGGCACCGTAGGAGCTCAGACTCCGATGGACTGACCGGAGAGACAGCAGGTCTGGACCAGCCCTACCCAGCCGAACCGCCTCCGAGCCGCTCACTATAAAGACCTCCCAGCCACGCCCATCACTGCGGCGCCCAGTCGGCCCCCAGGCCCCGGCCCGGGGGCGCGCGCACGCACTCGCCGGCGCGCACGCACTGCGGGCGCGCGTTCACGCCCGGAAGGAACGCTGAGCCGCAGGGCCCAGTGTGCGTGCCGGGCCGGGGGCCGGAGGGGGTGGCGAGGGAGGCGTGGGTGTACGACCCCAAGGTTCCCTTCGCCCTGGGTTCTGGGCCGCGGGGCGGAGGCGATCCGTTGGTGGGGTCGGGGTCTGGGGACGAGGTGGACGCGGGCCTGGCCTTCCCGGCAGCGCACCGACTGCCCCGCGGGGTGAGGCCACGTGGGGTGGGGTCTCCGTGGGGTGGGGGCCCCGTGGGTGCGCCGCGCTGGAGCTGGGAGGAGCTGGCCGGTGGTTCCCTCCCGCAGACCCGTCGGCCCCAAGATGTCGTACATGCTCCCGCACCTACACAATGGCTGGCAGGTGGATCAGGCCATCCTCTCGGAAGAAGACCGCGTGGTCGTCATTCGGTTTGGACACGACTGGGACCCTACTTGTATGAAGATGGACGAGGTTCTGTACAGCATAGCTGAAAAGGTAACGCAGCCCCGCCTCACAACGCGCCCCGCCTTCCGTTTGGTCATTTCATCGTGTTGGATTGCTTTGCCGGTAAGATTTAAAAGTGCGGCACGTTCACCGGTGAAAGAGAAGCAGTAAGATTCACAAACGGACAGTCTTCCCTTGGGATGTGAGGATGGCCTCCCTGAAATTGGTCAGAATAGCTTATGTTCTTTTCTGGGAGAATTCTCCATAGATTTTCAAATTTTTAAGAAGTTCATGATCTCTCCCCCCTAAAGAAGTTCATAATTCCTATTAACGTACAGGGGTTTTAACTGAGAGGGTGTTTTCAAAAATTTACATCTGTAGTGCCCAGAGCAAAACACATTTGCAGGCTTTGGCAGGAGCGTAGGAGCTTACTTTGAATAGCTTAGTTTAAAAGAATTGTCCTTTTTTTTTTTGTATCATGTTTATTTGTTGCGTTTATAAAGCAGAACATTTATGTTGATAGCATAGTAAATCCCGTTCTTTTGCTTTGGGTCGGTTCTTTACCCCACCGGTGCTCTTTTAAGTGACTCGATTTATAGCTTAGAGTGACTCAAATGCAGGAAACATTGGGAGAAAGTAGAACTATACTTGTTAGAGCTAATTTTCTTAATTCTTAAATTTAGTACACTGGATTGTCTGTGGCCTTTGTTTGCTGACAATAAAGTGCAATTGTAGGGCACTGTTGAATAACCAGGGCTTAATTCTTTTTCTATAATTGTCTCATAGGGATTCTAAGATAACTTTGATTTAGATTTTTGCAGGTGTAGCAATAGGGCAAAAGGCAAAAGGATGCTAATAAAATATTTAACTTATTAATATTCCATAATAATTTGAGAGGTTATTCATTTTAATGAAGAGTAAAAGTAAGAAACATTGAAGCCATCTTTTCTTTCACAGGAGTAGGATATGCTAATATGGGCTGGGTTAAAATAATGCCTTTGAGTAAAGAGTAACAGGTGTAAGGATATATTTTGTATTTAGGAAAGGAAAAATTATCTGACCTGCCATCGGTAATTTTCACTATCTCCTATTTGGTGAGACAGGCAGAGTTGGGGGAGGTGGTCTTGTGAACATCAGGAACCGTCCTTCTGTGTCTGTCAGCGTAAGTATCGCTTGGAATACCAAAGTGCATCTCAGAGATCCTGATTCTCCAGGTCTGGGGCGAGGTCCAGAAATGGCTTTTTAAAGAAGCTCCCCCAGGGAATTCTGACATGACTTTCAGAATCCCCTCAACGAGGTCAGGGTCAGAGTAGGAGTGCTGTGATTATAGCCATTCCCTTCTTCTTTCTCTTGGGCGCCAAGACATTGAAGGAACTTGAGGAGGTGCCTGGGGAACTCAGGAGAGCGGGATTCTCCCCCAGGGGTCCTCCCAGTCCCGTCAGAGGTCAAGAGTGAGGTGGTGTCAGGGAGTCGTGTCTACATGGCTTAAGCTACAGTAGTCAAGGGCAGAGACTGCAGACTTCAGTGAAGATGGACAAGGACACTTCAATAAGCGAATCATTGCTGTGTTGACTCTGAAGTCACTTAGGTGTGTGTTCTGGATGCTGCCTTGCAGGTGGCGCATAAGCACCAGGGGATGTCCAGACCCGGTTGCCCCCAGCACGAGGCCAGGATGGCAGAGGCGTGAGGGTTGTTTGCTCTTCGTATCTGAGCAAAACTCAGCAAGATACTCTTAGCTAGGAGGCAGATTTTGTGTCAGTGTAGTTTTTAGGGACTTTTACCGGAATTGTTCTTTTCCAATTCCTATATATCAGTCAGAGACCAAATCGCTGTAGTACTAGCAGACGTGCTCTCTTGGTACAGTTTAACTGGGCTCACTTTGAGTGCTTTTCTTTGGTCTTTTAAGTTCCTCCATGTCTTTTGTCCAAAACTTGGATTTCTATTTTAATAAACTTTCAATACTATATTATAGTATAGTTATTCAGAATGCAAGCTTGAAATGCATTACAAGACTATTAATGTTTTATTTTCTACTTAGTATAAGGGCAGAATATGAGTTTATAATTCTGGAAGCCCTTTCTTGGGGAAGCACGATAGGAATTTTTGAAATTTAAGGTTTTAGTATAAAGAACAATTTAACTGTCTATCTCCCTCTGCAGAAACGGCAGATAATGGGGGATCTTCCTCGTCTTGTTGCGAGCCCTGTTTGGATACCCCAGCTGTGTTAAAGTGAGTAAGAGTCCCAGTGCTGAGGCTGGACTGGACTGCTCTGTCCCTGCTGGAACGGGACTCACCGACTCGCTGCTTGGTAGCTCCAGCCCCGCCGCATGCTGCGCTCGTTTTGAGCTGTACGGAAAACACAGAGATGTGTTTAAAAATTTGACAGATGCCTGGAGTTTGGTAGAGTGATAACCAAAATAAAGGTTCCTGTTTAGTGGGTGATTTTACGCACAGCTTCGAAGTGAGACTATTTTGTGGACTCCTGAGCTGCCGTTTTGTAGGAACGCACTTTGCCACAGCTCACTGTTTCTAAATCCCATTATATGTAAGAATAAGTGGGCTGTTTAATTTTGGTCTGTTTAAAAAGCTCATACAGATAGAGTTTAAAATATGCAAAACCTCAGTGATACATAGCCATACGTGCTAATTAGATTGTACATAAGGTAAATGTATTCATGGAACTACTTAGGAATGACTTCAGGGGGTCATTCTTAAGCATGAGATAAAGTAGGTTGAATCAGCAGAAATTTATGCTCAAATGAGGAATCTCATAGGAACCAACAGCCAATCAGGGCAAACAGTAATTTGAGAAAATAAAGTTATCATGAAGTTTTTTGATGGCTTTGAAGTGAACTATCTAAAAATGTAAAAATTGACACTTCAGAAATACATAGTGCCAATTGACAGTCAAGACCATTTTTTCCAGAATTTTAGGTGGGTTCTTAGCTAGTGGAGGAGGGTGGAGGGGTGGCTGGCAGCACCGACGGCCTTCAGCCTTGGTGATTTGCACGAGTTACATTAACCTGGAGGCACCTGGCAGCAGGAAGGACCACGAACTGCGTAATCACTGACTTGCTGAAGAAGCAGCCTGCGTGTAAAATGTGTGGGTTGGAAAGGACAGTTACTAGTTTAGACAATCAAAAGAACATACACTAGAAAACAACTTGATAATAGAAGGGAAGTTTGTACCTCTGGTTCTTGATTTAAAAAAAAAAATACTAGTCAACAGCTGCTTAACATTACTGCAAATATAGTGGGCAAAATATTATTGTAGATACCGTAGACTCCTGCAGGTCAGTTTAAAGTACCATTTAAAAAGGTAAGACCCCTGTGGATATATGGGCACAGAACTGGAAAAAAAGAGGAAATTCCAATAGTTAAATAAACTTCAAAGAAGCACACGTTAAAATAGTGTGCTGTCGTTTTTCAGGTGTATCAGAGGTCTAACTCTTGGGGCGTATGTTGAAAAGCCAATCTAACACTCAGGCAGAAGTGGAGCTGGTACAGCCCTGGGAAGCAGCTCGGCATTGGGTGAAGAGCCCTAAGGACAGCCATGCCTTAGGCTCCCTGGGACTGGTGCTGTGATTGATAGCAAAACTGGAAAGAACCATGATGCCCAGTGAAGGGGGAACATGCTTATGACCGTAATCTCCAGTGTGTGGCACGTAGGCCAGTCACGGTGATAGGTGGGAAATGGACTCCCGGCGTGGTCCTCACGGCAGGTCCCCGAGGCAGGTGCCACGAAGTAGTTTGTCCGGGCTCAGAAATGGGGCGTTAGGATTTAAAGTGGAGCATCTTCTCCCCTGGATGGGATATTATTTGACCATTAAAAATGATTTCCTAAGAGCTTTATTTAGTAACGTGGGGAAACATTGGTTAATGACATTAGCTGGAGAAAAGCAGAATGTATGCAGTTTTCTCACAAGAGAACGTGGGTCTAGGGAAAGGGAAACATTTACTTTTCATTTTAAAGCACTTATATACTATTGATTTTATTTGACTGTCATATACTTTTTTTTTTTTTTTTTTTTTGGCCAGGCTGCGTGGCTGTGTGATGTTAGTTCCCCAACCAGGGATTGAACTCGGGCCCTGGCAGTGAAAGCGCCAAGTCCTAACCACTGGACCGCCAGGCAATTTCCTGATTGTCGTGTACTTTTAAATTATATAACTTGTTTTAAAAATACTGGGCTGGAGACAAAGCAGTGATGTTTCCATTCCATTTCTATGTTTTCAAAATGGACATTTTTTAACTGGAGAAAAGATCATAGACACCCAGCTTATTTCAGTTTTATATAAAAAATACACAAGTGTTATAGTTAATTGCAGATTCATTAGTGGATGTGAAACATTCAGGAGAAATAGTTCAGCCCATGTAGAAAGCATCATGATAGAATCCGTGCAACCCCCTTTAGGAGAAGCTCTTCCAGAGGAGAGAAGCTAGGAGGGTCACAGAATTAGAGAAAGGCCAGCTGGTGCTGTGGGCCTTCTCCTCCCAGAGCTGCAGGGGCTGGAGGACCCGTCAGGGCACCTCCTCTAAGGAAGAAGCGGGACCAGACCATCTCTTAATGCAGGTCTGTTTGAACTCAGGATTAGGTAATTAAGTCCATAATGACAATAATATATTTCCTGAATTTTGAAATGTAAGTTTATTTCTAAAGTTCATTCTTTCAATAAATATCTCAGGTGTGGTTCCCGACCTTGTGAGGCTTCACATTTACCATGATGTGGTTTATGTGGAGGGGAAGAGAAAATGAAATCCTGTAGTGTCAGTTGTTTTCTGCTTCTGAATGAGCTACGGTTTCCTTACTCATCACTGAAGGCAAAAGAAAATAAAGCCTTTTTAGAAAGTCTCACATAAAAACCAGCATTTACAGTGTGAAAATTATATGACATTGAGTTGGGATAGTTGAATGTCCTCATACATGAACTAGTTGAGATATATTCTAGTAACTTTTAAGAGATTGTGGTTTCTCTGGTCGATTTCTGCTTTAACTTGGAGATTTGGAGGTTCTTGGAACCAGAACCAGTTGGCTTTCGTTGGATTGAAAGGTGTCTGGGACTCTTGTTGGATTGTCATTTTATGCTTTTGGAGGCAGATGTGTGTGTGTGTGTTTGTGTTTGGTTATACTGTGATGTTAGTATCTATCTTTTTAATTATACCTGTTTTATTATGTGGGAAGAAATAAAATATGTCTGCTTAGCGAAATTGGATGTGGGCCGAACCTTAAAAACCAGTGGGGTAACTTTTGCCAGGAAGCCGTTCCGCCGGCGCGTGGCTGTGCTTGCCCAGTCCTCCACCTCGGTGTCCGCTGTGGCCACGTGAACACGTGGTGCTCAGCTCACTCTCTCCACCTTCTGCAGGTGTGTTCTCTCCTTTCACCAGGAAAGGGGCGTGTGGCTGGGAGAGACACCTGTTCTTCCCCCACCTCAGCACCGAGGTCTGTCCGCAAAAGAGCGCCCACTAAATGTAAACTTCCTTCCCTCCTTTTTCTGGGTGATGGTGGTTTAAATTTCCGTATTAAATACTTCTTCACATTCCCAAGTAAAGGGGAGAGAACAGTGAACTCCTCTGTACCTACTGCGATCACCAGTATTTTGTCAGTCTTGGACCGTTGAACCCCTCAAACACTTTTCGTGCTGCCGTGTTGAAAGCACATCCCAAATACCATATTATTTCATCTGTAAATTACAGTTAGGTTTTTAGAGTTAGTTTTATATGAAGAAACGTTGTGCATTTTCTGTGAATTTCCGGGGGCTGCTGTAGCAAAGCGCCACAAACCGGGCAGATTAAAACAACAGAAGTTTATTCTCTCACAGCCTGGAGGTCAGAGGTCCGAACTCAAGGTGTTAGCAGGGCCGTGCTCCCTCTGAAACCCTCAAGGGAGAATCCCCTCCTGTTTCTTCCAGCTCCTGGCGTCTTCCGCGATCTGTGGCACTCCTTGGCTTGTAGGTGTGCCTCACTCCAATCCTCCGTGTTCATGTGGCTTCTCCCTTGGTGTGTTTTCACGTGGCCCTTTTCCTGTAGGAACACCAGTCAGATTGGATTAGGGGTCAGACTCCAGTGTGACCTCGTTTGACCTTCACTGATGAGCTCTGCAGGCACCCTTTTTCCAGATCAGGTCACATTCTGAGTACTGGGGGTCAGGACTTCAGTATATCTTCTTGTGGGGTGAAAGGACATAATTCAACCCATGATATAAATTGGTACAAGCTTTCTAAAAGGCATTGAGACAGTATTTACAAGGAGCCTTTAAAATGTCATGTCTTTTGTTCTAAAGATTCTATTTTAGGTGTTTATCCTTAGGAAATAATGAAGTATGTATATGAATTTAAGGGTAATAATGTTCACATGTGAATAATTGATATCAGTGAAAATCTGAATTATTTATATTGATGAAAAGTCAAAGAAAATAACAGAAGAATGGTAAAAATACTGGCATAGGCACTTGGTGAACTGTTATGTAGCCATAAAATTTTGTTTTTGTTTTTCTCTTATGTAAAGTATACGATTCATATAAGAGGATGCTCATAATTAAAGCAGGATGCAAAATCTTGTAGTGTGATCACTCTATGATCACATTTTGTTAAAAGAGTATAAACATATATACCAGAAAAAATGGGAAAGAATATAGTAAAAGTATATTCTCAGCAGTCAGCTCTGGGTGTTGGGGTTCAAGGTTGTTTTATTTATGGTTTTCTGGGTTTTCCAGATGTTCTCTGATGAGCTTGCAGCTACGGAAGAAATTAAAGAACCTTAGTTACCTGCAGTGTGATTTGGGGTGTTAGGCCATTAGTATGTTCAAGTGTCCAGACCTCAGTAAGAGGGGAGTGTGTGGCTGAATTCCAAAGGCATGTTTTAAAGCAGTTGTTTAATGCGTATAATTCAGTATTTGTGAAAGTACAAATTGGAAAAGTTCACATAGATTATTACTAGATCAGCGTGAATAATGTATCTGTGGACGTTATCGGCAGGATTCTCATAACTTGCTGTTCTGAAAAACATTAAATGAGATGTTAATGGACCGTTGCTCAGGACCCTGATCTTCTTGAAGTAATTTCCTACATGGCAGCTCTACTGGGAAAAAATGTTGCAGAGTCAGTTTGAAAATTGTCCTGTTATACACAAATTCTTCTGTTTTTGTTTTTGAATGTGCTTTTGCAGAAAAAAAGTTGATTTGTTATTTTAGTTTTTTTCCCCCAATCTCCTTTACTTTTAGGTTAAAAATTTCGCAGTTATTTATCTTGTGGATATTACAGAAGTACCTGACTTCAACAAAATGTATGAGTTATATGATCCGTGCACTGTCATGTTTTTCTTCAGGTATGTTCTCTTATCTTAAAGTTGTTGTTTAAATTGAATAAATGGTCTGGAAGTTTAATGAGATCAAGATATCTTTAGATTCTTCTATTTAGGAGGAAGTCAGTTATGCAGTCATATTATAATATAGTTTGTATCACCAGGCAATCAATCTTTTAAATAATTTTCAAAGTAACAATTCCAGTTTTAGCATTTACTCAGTAACAAATTACCCTTTTGAAATAACTATCCAGGGACCTAGGGGAAGTGTTATTAAATGGAAGACATTCTCACTGAAATTTAAGATACCTTTAAATTTAATCTGTTGATGAAAAATGTCTTTAAAATAACTCACTTTTTAAATGTATCAGTGACTCTATTTAGCAGCCTTTTGTGATATCCAAGAGGAAAACCTGTGCTTAATTACTTTGCTTATAAATACAAAATCTTGTAAAAAATCTTTTATCCGCTGAGAAATTCTGTTGTGTCCCCTAGTCAGTCAGTCATTGGCTCAAGGAATAGACTCTCCCTAATCACCTTAAATTAATTTGTACCCATGACTGACAGGCTTTGCATGAAAGGGAAACGTGGAGTGGCTACTGGTTAGGTACACAAGAGTCTGATGCAGACGCAAATACCTTTGATGGTATTTATATAATAAAGTTAAGTAACATCATGAGTGAAAAACAAATTCTGTTGTGGAGGTTTAATTTGGAAAGAAATCACCATTTGATACTGTTTTTACTTGTCAAAATTTCGTACTGTTTATTGTTACTACAAAAGTTAGTAAGTAGCGATATAAACATTCGGCCATACTGCAGAAGCAGAGCTCCCTAATGGTCGAGGGAGGTCTGGGTGGAGCGTGCAGGGTGTGTATTCGGTTTCTATTTTCTGTAACAAACTTGGTGGCTGAAAACAACACCATTTATGAGCTCAAGGTCTGTAGGGCAGAGTCCAGGCAGGCTCAGTGGGTTCTGCCTCGGGGTCTCACAAGGCCGGAGTCACAGGCTGGGCTGTCATGTAGGCAGTTGGTCAGGGGAGAATCCACTTGGCTCACGGGAGCTGTGGGCTGGATCCATCTCCCGGTGACTGGGGGTCTGAGGTCTGTTTCCGCCGGGGCCCCTCTCTGCTCCTAGAGGCCCCTCTGTCTTCGAAGCCCTGAGCAGTGAGTTGAGTCCTTTTCGTACAGCTGCTCCAACTTCCTGTTCTGCTTTCAGAGGGCACTTGTGATTGGATTAGACTCACCCAATAATCCAGGAGAGTCTCTTTATTTTAAAATCAACTGATGGGGCTTCCCTGGTGGTGCAGTGGTTGAGAGTCCGCCTGCTGATGCAGGGGACGCGGGTTCGTGCCCCGGTCTGGGAAGATCCCACATGCTGCCGAGCAGCTGGGCCCGTGAGCCATGGCCGCTAAGCCTGCGCTTCCGGAGCCTGTGCTCCGCAATGGGAGAGGCCACAGCAGTGAGAGGCCCGTGTACTGCAAAAAAAAAAAAAAAAAAAAAAAATCAACTGATGAGTAACCTTAGGGACATCTGCAGAATTCCCTTTGCCGTGGAGTGTAACTGATCAGAGGCGTGGTGTCTCATCACAGCACAGTCCCAGGGATTAGGGTGGGAAGTAGCAGGGGGTATTTTAGCATTTTTCCGACTGCAGCCTGCCCTCCGGCTCCAAAAGATTCACATCCCTCCCATGTGCAAAACTGGGTGTGGATGAGGCTTCTCAGGTGACCCATTAAGCACAGCTCCTGGATACAGCTCCTTATCTGTGGCCCCTTCTCCAGGATGCAGTGTGGGACTGGCATAGGAAGCAGTTTGTGTTCACCGGGGGACGTCAGGTTTCGGAAGGGGGCTCTGATGCAGCGCTGGGATCATAGTCCTGGCCCGGTGCCTACCCCTGGGAGGGTCCTACCCAGGTGTTTCTGCCTTTTTTATGAAAGCCACTTGCAGCCGGTTCATTTTTCAACTTGCTTCCTGCCAGCAGCCTCTTGGGGTTGCGTCAGCCCCTCTCACTGCGCGCTCTGTCCCTCGCAGCCTGAGCCAGTCGGGTTTCTGTCCTGGGCACCGGGGCTGCCCTCTGCCCGATGGCTGCTTCCTGGGGGAAGATCCTGTCCTGTGACTGAATTCTGACTTTTAGGTCTTTTCTAGGTTTCAGCAGAAGGCGGTGTGGCCTCTGTGTCAGCAGTTCAGCAGCCATTTCTGGATTTCAGCATCTTTTGCTATCTGGAGAGACTGAGAAGTCTTTTGGGTTAACGGATCTTACTCCGGTTTGTCTCCCTCCTTTTACTATAAGCAGCACGAACCCAGGCAGCGCCTTCAAGACTTTGCTTACGTGTCCTCGGCTGGTATCCATGCTCACCACTTTGGAGCGTCACAGACACTGTGCCGCTGTGCAGCAAGGATCCCTTTCCTCTGCTCCCCGAAATGCATCCCCACCTCCTTCCAAGCCCACGTTTCCACTAACAGGCTGTTTAAGGCAATCTCGGCCTTTTCTGCTGTGCTCCTCACGTTTTCCCAGAGCCCTCCAGGTGGGCCGTGGGCACCGCACTGTGCAGGGCCCACCTGGGCGGGGCTGCCCCGACGGGGACAGGAGGTTGCGGAAAGGAGTCGAGTGGCGCCGCGGCCACCGTGCGTTTCGATGGTTTAGGACGGACGCTGCACTTGGAAAAGGGGACAGAACCTTCTACTGTGTCTGCGACCCAGGATTCTAAGACAAGTAGTAACAGTATTTTAATTAATCTATTCACCAAGTATATATACGTAGAGAGTCCTGCTGGCTTTTATGTCTAGTGCTGGGACGTTAGCTCAGATAAGACAGGGTTCCTCCTATCACAGACCGTCATCTGATGGCGACAGCACAGGGAACCAGCGAGATGCAAGGGGACAGGTGATAAAGGGGTTCCCAGGCCCCGTTGCAGCGTGTGTGCGTGTGCGCGTGTGCGCAGGCTCCCCTGTGCCAACAGGCGATTCTCGGACGCCCTGCTGGTGGGATCTAGAAGTCACCTTCATGAACAAACTCACTGTGACCGGAAGGGTGCTTATGCACCCGCTTCACCCTCATGGCCCTGACGTGTCCTCAGGAACGGAATACCCCATCACTCTTATTGCAGGGAATTCCGAAGGTTTGGGCAGCTGTGAGCCAGGATCTGTGGGCGAAGACCAAATACATATGAGAAATATATTCCTCTGAGTGACCAAGTATATATTTTTCCTATAAATCACAGTATTGCACCAGGTATCTACAGAGGCACAAACACTGAGTGCAGCAGGGTGATGGGCCACGCTCAAAGGCTGCTGGATAAGGTTGGCCTGAGCCACGTGCATCCCAACGGGCGAGCGCAGGCAGGGGCACGGGGCAGCGCAGGCCTCACGTTTGGGGACCTGCAAGGGTGAGGGAGGATGGACAGGTGAGGGCCGGGGGGTGGCGGGCGCTGAGGGGAGAGCGCGGCGGGGCCCGGATGCCCGGTTTCCTGGGCCAGTGTGTGGACTTGGAAGCTTCCTGGAAGTGAGTGTTTGCAGCAAGAGAGAAGCATCAGGTCTGCCTTTTGGAAGCTCGCCCTGGCTGAAAGGAGGCCACGCTGTGACCTCAGGATGGATGGGGCACGCACCACGGAACAGCACCCGGGGGCCAGACGCACAACCTTGCAGAAACAGGAAGCTAAATTGATAAAAGTCAGTGCAGCTGGTACAACAAGCATTAATGTCTTTCTTTTATACAGTGCACATATAAATTCATTTCAGAAAGAAGCGTCTTGAAAAGTCAGTCTACGAAGAATTATAGAAATGCAAAGTATAATATTTATTTCACAATTAGTATGGCTTTCAATAAAATTTACAAGTGCTCGCAAGAACACCATGACAAATGCATACATTGCCTTTTTCAGGTAAATTAGCGCAGCCCTCTGGAAAGCATTTTGTCTTTCCAGGTGACTGAAGCTGTGTCCTTCGGCCTGGATTGCCCTGTAGGTTATTTTTCTTAGGGAGCGCAGAGCAGGCGGAAGGCGCTGTGTGTTTCTTTAAGCAGCATTTAGGTGGTTTCCAGCCTGCTACACAGTGGCGGACCCCCTTGACTGTGTGTGTCCTTGTTCACAGTGGGAGATACAGGCATGTTTTTCATGGGATTCTGTTTCAGAAGGATTTCTATGAGCATTGACCCCCTTTTCCCAACCTACAGGAACAAGCACATCATGATCGATCTGGGCACTGGCAACAACAACAAGATCAACTGGGCCATGGAAGACAAGCAGGAGATGATCGACATCATCGAGACGGTGTACCGGGGGGCCCGGAAGGGCCGCGGCCTGGTCGTGTCCCCGAAGGACTACTCCACCAAGTACAGATACTGAGCCCTCGTCCGGTCCTGGTGCATACAGTGCCGTGGAGTCGTTCTCACGTGGAGATATTTTCAACTATTTAAAGCCTTTGAGGAAGCGTTTGGGAAAGTACACATTAGCTCAAGGAGCTGGAGGGTTTTGCAGTGAGGGTGGCAGTGCCTCAACTTTCAGTCTGCCTGGTCCTGGTATTTTTGTATCAGCAAATACCTGTAAATATCTAGCTGAAATAAATAAAATACATGGTGATGGGGTCACAATCATTTATTTCTTATGAAAAGTAGTGTATAGATTAGCGATTTTGGTAGTCAAGAATTAACTCTTCACTGTTGAGTGAGGTTCAGGTGTGGGTCCCATGGGGCTGCTGTGATTTGCACACTTGTCAGTGAGAGTCTGAGTTTCCTGGGTCTCCTGTAATTAGGGACCTCAGACTGGTGACTTGATGCAGTTCTGGAGGCTGGGGTCAGATCCACGTGTTGGCAGGGCTGGTCCTCTGGGGCCTGACGGGGAGTCTGTTCCTACCCCCCTGCTGGCCCTGGTGGTTTCTGGCATCTCTGGCGTCCCTTGGCTGGTGATGCTTCACCCCAGTCCCAGCCTCTGTCTTCACGCAGTGTTCTCCCCGTGTGCGTGTCTGTGTGCAAGTGTCCCCACTGGGTGGGGGCCACCCTGCTCCAGCATGACCTCATCTCGACTAGTTACACCTGCAACAGCCCCGTCTCTAGAAAGGGCACATTCTGAGGTCCTGGGGTGAGGATTCCCAACATGCGAACTTTCAGGGGGCACAATTCGACCCACAGCAGAACCAAAGGTCTGAGTTCAGGAAAAGGGAAAAATCATCTTTTATTCTTCTGGTTATAAAAACAGTGCGATAATGATTTTTGGATTCCCTTTAAATATAAAAAGTAAGAGGTGTTTCTCATTCCTTCTAAGATTGTATCTAACACGCTTAAATGCATTGTGTTTTCCATAGCAACCATGACCCTTCAGTCCATGTAGCTAGTTTCCTTATCACAATCTCAAGTTTCACTCCTGCGTCTCTTATCCCAGCAGCATGCTGTTGGTTGGAATCTTCACGGGCTCATGTCAGGGCACACGGCCTCTGAGGTGAAGGAGGGGGCATGCAGCATGGACGCAGCCCAGGGCCTGTGTGGGGCGCACCCTGGAGCCCCGACCTGGTTTCACAGCCAGGCTGTGTCGTTCCTGAGGACCTTGGGGGAGTGGACCCCAGAGCTCCGTTTCCTCCCGTGTGAAGGGGATGACGGTGTCTGCTGTCCGACCTGTGCTACACGCAGATCAATTAGAACAGTGCCTGGTGGGCCCTCCGTGGAGTGAAAACACCCACTGCCTCGTCAGATTGACTCATTGTTGAAACATGAGGAGTACATACCAAAGAATGAAATCAACAAATACAAAATAAGCTACACACTCACACGAAGGAGTGTTTTTGTTTTTTTTTTTTGCGGTACGCGGGCCTCTCTGCTGTGGCCTCTCCCGTTGCGGAGCACAGGCTCCGGACGCGCAGGCTCAGCGGCCATGGCCCACGGGCCCAGCCGCCCCGCGGCATGTGGGATCCTCCGGGACCGGGGCACGAACCCGTGTCCCCTGCATCGGCAGGCGGACTCTCAACCACTGCGCCACCAGGGAAGCCCAAGAGTGTACTTTTAAATTGATATAAAATTCAAATGTAAATCTGCAGTTTAATATCTCCAGCTTTAATTTTCCCATTTACAAAATAGTATAATACCATATCAAATGAGGTGCTAATGAAAAAAGTCAACATGACCCCAAGTACCTGGCATATAAGAGACATTCAATAATATATTTCTGGGACTGTATGCAAAATGCCTAATGCAAAGTATTCTGAAACTCTCAAAATTCATTCATTAATTCAAAGAAAATGTCTGAGTAGCATCTGGGCACCTGGGGTGAACAAAATCAATCCAGTTGCTGCCTTGTGGAGAAGACAATCAAATGATCACATAAAAGTAAAATTACAACTGTGATAGTCAGCAAGCGATCCCATAAAATTACTTCAGACCCAGACAGGCGCTCAAGGAAAGAATCTCTGAGGAAATTATTTTCAAGCTGAAATCAGATATAAAAAGTGCTAACTAGGCGTGTGTGTGTGTGTGTGTGTGTGTGTGTGTGTGTGTGCGCGCGTGCGCGCGCACGCTTGCGCCTGTAACTCCATTCCAGAGGGGACCTCAGGAGCCAAGCCCTGTGGTGGGAGGGAGCGGGGCTCGTCTTGCAGGGAGAGTGTAGTGGGATGCGGGGTTGGGGGGGGAGGGGGATGCTGGCAGCTGCGGAGGCTTTGCTTGGGGAAGGAGGTGTAAGGTGACGGAATTTCAGTTCTGAAAAGATCTTTCTTGCCCAAGCTTGGAGCGGCTGAAGGGAGATTTGGGGGGAGTTAAAAATCTATGGTAATAGACTGGGCAATTGTAAACAAGGAAGTGAAATGTGAGAATTTAAAACTTCAGACAACTGCACCCAGAACTTCTGCCTTATAGATTCAACCCTTTATTATTAAGCTTTATGTTTTCATAAGTTTCATAACAGATACATGAATGCAGGATTTGATATTGAAGTAACTCCATTTTACTTAAGTATTCAATGAATACACTGCTTTCTACTAAAATCTTGTGTTAGTCCAGTTTAGATTAGAATAAGAGTATTTAAGTACATGTAAATCCATCTGTTACTTTCCCCTCTTTTCCTTATGAAAACATTCTCATTTCTTTTAAATATATGTAACAGGGTGCTGGAAAATAGCAATTCTTTATAAAAACATTAGGAAGGTATAGAAACAGGTATGATATAAAATGCCACATAATCTCTTTAAAGCTAGATGTCTGTGGTTTGAGTGAATAATTGAGATGTCAGTCAAATGAGCCAATAAAAGGGGATCAGCCTGGGACTTTCTTTAGAAAGAAGTTAGTATATATATATATATATATATATATATATATATATATATATATATAATTTTTTTTTTTAATTTTTTTGCGGTATGCGGGCCTCTCACTGTTGTGGCCTCTCCCGTTGCGGAGCACAGGCTCCGGACGCGCAGGCTCAGTGGCCATGGCTCACGGGCCCAGCCACTCTGCGGCATGTGGGATCTTCCCGGACCGGGGCACGAACCCGTGTCCCCTGCATCGGCAGGTGGACTCTCAACCACTGCGCCAGCAGGGAAGTCCAAAGTTAGTATATTTTTGACAATATCAATGTTTTTATTTTAGTTAATAATAGAAGCTTTCTTTTCTACTTATTTAATTTCTTAAAAATCCTGGACTTTAAATTGTGTTCTATATTATTGATGAAGACTCAAATCTGTTTAGTTTACTTTAATTCAAGTATTTGCCCCAGTTTCTGCTAAAATTATAATTATGGCTAAGATGCTTTGAGATTTTTCACATAATCAAATGGAAATATCGTGATTTTAAACCACCAAGAATATTGAATTTAAATGATGCTATTTTAAAACTTTGGGTTTAAACTTTGGGTTTGCATCACTGTCGGGGGTGTGAAATGAACCTTCTTTCCTTTTCTTAGGTGCATTCTGCTCAGTGTGCTTGGCCTGTGGTCATACTTCTGGCCCTAGTGAAATGTGCAGAGAATTCGTGGATAACAATGCTCATTAAAGCATTATTTATAATAGCAAGGAAGTGAGAAATAACCTCAAAGTCCAAGGAATAGTTAAGGGGATGGTTAAATTATTTCAACCACATAATAGAATATTAGTAACCATAAAAAGTGTGTATGAAACTTTCACCTGGGGAAGAGTGTTTACGATATGAGAACAAGATATTAGATTATAAACAATATGATCAGTTATATAAAAGTGCCTGCATAGAAAAAAATATTGATGGTGGTTAATTCTAAATAGTAGAATTATGAGTGATTTTGACTTTTGTATAAAGAGTATGATTTATTTTATGTGCAGGAATATATATTTTACAATGAGAGCCTTTTTTAGGTGATCAGAGCTCTATGTGTACTTCGGCTCAGAGACAGGTGAATTGAACAATTGTTTGAAAGCATCTCTAACTGACAAAGTAAACTTAGGTGCAATCTTTGTGCATCTCCTTGGTAACTACCTCTATGGGGGCTGGAGTGGGTGAGGGTGTCCCAGGAAGCAATCATGGAGCTCCTGCATCACCTGTTTCTTTGGTTGTCCTTTGATTTGGTTTCCTTTGGTTTGGAGAACATACTGTTAGAATTTGCTTGGACTGGGCAGATTAAACCAAGTCTTCCCCAAAACTGTGTGACTGGAATTATTGAATTGGAATGCAGTTATTAAAAAAGCAACTTCTGGGATTTCCCTGGCAGTCCAGTGGTTAAGACTCTGCACTTCCAATACAGGGGGCGTGGGTTCGATCCCTGGTTGGGGAACTAAGATCCCACATGCTGCAGTGGCCAAAAAAAAAGCAACTTCTATCAGAAAACTGCTTGTGGTATTTTAAAGAAGGATCTATATAGAACTTAATTCTGGAAAAAAAATTGACCTAATATAACTCATGCTTTTCCTCCATGATTTACAAATATTAGGTATGCATTGAAAAGTGTTCTGCCATTTTACAACCATCTTTGTTAAGTGGTTAATCACCTTCTTAATTACATTCTTATTGCATTGCCTTTGTTCTTTTAATCTTTTATTTTACTAAAATGAATTATTAAATTAAATACTAAAAATAAGAACTCGTGTTATGTAGATTATTACTCAAAAAGTACAGTTTTCACTCTTTCACATTTTCAAATGACTGGTCTACTGTCTTCAAGTCTGTAAGAAAAAAGTTGAAAGAAGTAACGATTGATCTATATATCAATTAATGTACAGTTAAGTAAACTGGAATCCAAAGCTATCAATAAAATTAGCTTACTTTCCCATAATTACTAGAAGAGTTTTGTATAGGAAAAATTCGGAATATAGAAAAACCTAAATGTTAAATGATTTTCATTTTAGTCAGATGGAGTCTGTGTGGATTCACAACTTAAGGGGTGTGTTCTTCAAGTGACAAAACATTACTTTGCATCAACAGTGTGGAGAAGTTCTCCTCAGACAACAGCCTGCCTGCTTCCTCACAGCGGGAAAGGTGTTCAGATGTTGTACCAAGTCGGGGCAGCGGGCCAAATCCGCTGGAATACGGAACAGTAGCTCCTACCATCTGGGGGTCATGGACTCCCCTCCCCACAGCAGGAACACAGCAAGTTTAGGGGGTTTGCCGAATCCCCTGAAATCCGCAGCACTGTGTTAGGAATCCTTGACGAAGCAAAACCAACAAGCACAGATTTAGCCAAACAGATTTAGACTCACTCAGGTCCTTCTTTTAATTTAAAAGGCATTATCAGCTTTTAAACACACTTTTAGATATCTGACCTCTCATGCTGCTTTACATAATGGCTGTACGTGCATCAAAAAAGTGAAGTTTTGATACCCACTCATCCATTTAATTTGATGCTTAATATATGGTGGGTTTTGACCAAATTTAAAACAGCCAGCTGGAGTCTGGGTGATGACAGGAAGGAACAAAGTTACTGGCCGCCATCCCCTTCCTGGCAGCATGCCCAGAGTTGGGCTTGGTGCCCTGCAAAACCTGGTCCTCGGCACCCAGAGGGTGGAGGGTGGACAAGGCCCCAGGGCAGGTGGACCCGTCTGACGCAACCTCCCTGGGTAGAGCTAAGTATTCATCCTGCAGACAGAACTGGAGCACCCTCCCCGAGATCTGCAGCTCGTGTGTGCAGGACACAGATTCCAATTACCTTTTCTACCAGGACAGCAGATGTCGAAATTTATAAATAAGTCACTGACAAGTGAACTCACTCTGATTCAGCAGGGTAAGCACGGATGAGCTGCCAGCTGACCTGGGATAACAACTGACAGAGAAATGCGAAAGAAAGGAAAACAACGGCATCGAATTGTTCAACTAAAATTAGCATGTGCTCATAGAATCAGAATATTATGTCAGTGAAACATGCTTGAGTATCTTCATAAAAGACAAAAGGTTTGTGTCTCCAGGTACGTCACACAGATACATGTTCAGTCCAAGACCTGAAGCCAAGCATTTATCTGCATCTTCAAGGTGAAGTGCAGAAAAAAAACAAAAACACTAATTCGAAAAGATACACACGCACCCCAGTGTTCACTGCAGCACTATTTACAATTGCCAAGATACGGAAGCAACCCAAGTGTCCATCAGCAGATGACGGATGGAGAAGAGGTGGTGTGTACATACAATGGAATACTTCTCAGCCATAAAAAAAGAATAAAATTTGCCATTTGCAGCAACATGGATGGACTTGGAGGGCATCATGCTAAGTGAAATAAGTCAGACAGAGAAAGCCAAATACTGTATGATATCACTTATATGTGGGAAATCTAAAAAATATAACAAACTAGTGAATATAACAAAAAAGAAGCAGACTCACAGATATAGAGAACAAATTAGTGGTTACCAGTGGGGAGAGGGAAGGGGGAGGGGCAACTAGGGGTGGGGATGGAGAGGTGCAGACGGTTATGTATAAACTAAGCTACAAGGGGCTTCCCTGGTGGCGCAGTGGTTGAGAGTCCGCCTGCCGATGCAGGGGACACGGGTTCGTGCCCTGGTCTGGGAGGATCCCACATGCCGCAGAGCGGCTGGGCCCGTGAGTCATGGCCGCTGAGCCTGCGTGTCCGGAGCCTGTGCTCCACAACGGGAGAGGCCACAACAGTGAGAGGCCCACGTACCGCCAAAAAAAAAAAAAAAGCTACAAGGATACATTGTACAACATGGGTAATACAGCCAATATTTTCTAATAACTATAAATGGAGTATAACATTTAAAAATTGTGAATCACTACATTGTACACCTGTAACTTATATACTATTGTACGTCAACTACAATAAAAACTTCAATTAAAAAATAAAACTGAGACTAAAAATTAAAAATAAAATAGTAAAAAAAAAAGATGAAATGCAAAATTCCACTGGAAAAGAAATATTTGCATTCTGGGGGGTGGGGTGGGATCCTCAGGAACCACTCATGAAATGGGGTGAGAAGATAATGCACGTGTGTCTTCTTTAAATCCTGCCATGAATGTCTCAAACAGAAGCCACTAGTTGTCATCCCCAAGCACTTATTCATTGTGACTTGTGTTTTGATTGAAAACTAATTTGAGGGATGAGGGTGAAAAGTACTTTAACAAAATCCAATTTTTAAATAATAGTTTTCCTTTAAAATGCGCACTTTTTAAGGAACAATGACAAAGAGTGTTTCTGTTCTATTTAGAAAAGAGCATTTGCGACTTTTTTTTATTATTCCTGAAGGGTTTTCATGTAGTGCAGAAGCAGTAGCTCCCTTAGTGAACAAATATGGGCTTGAATGCTTCAAGACGAAAGCAGAAGATACGTAGACGGTGAACATCTTAGTGCCTTAATACGGCCTCGCCATTTGCTCTTGAGCAGAACTTTCAATCCCAGCTTGCACCATCAAGTCGTTCACATTCTTCTGCAAGTCTTCAATGCGACCTCCCATTTCTTCCAGTACAAGGTTAAGGAGAACAGCACATGGAATACGGGCACCTACCCAGGCCCCTCAAAGCCTCCACGTAAACTGCATCACCAGGGCTGATAAAAATGCCCTGTGGGGGCTTCCCTGGTGGCGCAGTGGTTGAGCGTCCGCCTGCCAATGCCGGACACACGGGTTCGAGCCCTGCTCTGGGAAGATCCCACATGCCACGGAGCAGCTGGCCCCGTGAGCCACAATTACTGAGCCTGCGCTCCTCAACAAGAGAGGCCGCGACAGTGAGAGGCCCGCGCACCGCGATGAGGAGTGGCCCCCACTTGCCACAACTAGAGAAAGCCCTCGCACAGAAACGAAGACCCAACACAGCCATAAATTAAAAAAAAAAAAAAAAAAAGCCCTGTGGTGCATCTAAAATGAGGGAATCAAAGGCAGCAGATGTGTACTAACACCTTAAGTCAGTGCACATGAATCACATCCCCGAGGGTTTGTACGTGCCTTTAATCTTTGCCCAGTTCTGAAACCTTGGCTCCCTTTCCGTGGACATGGATTTGGGCATATGAGGTTGTCTGGTATGTTTAACTATGTTTTAACCAAACTCTAATAAGTATGTAAATACAATGAAAATTAACTGTGTTTAAAATAAACTTTCCTACTGTTTAATTTTATCCTGTTTCAGAATCTCCTTTTCCCTGTGGGAGCCCATCTACAGGATCTCTCTGCAAACAGTTTGCACACATTTTAAGGCAGGAGTTTAATTGTGTGAAGTGAGTTCACTTGGGCAAGTCTTAGGGCAAGTGTCCCCTTTTCTGGATTTTCTTAAACCGGAAACAAACATTCCACCTAACTCTGTTTGAATCCGTGGCTTACCAAACGGCAAGCTGCTGAAGTTACAAAACAAAACAAGGTCAGGAGAGCCAGATAGCGTACCCTACGTTGGAGACCTAACCAGTACATGTGCAGGGCTCTGACCGTTTGGGGGAGTATAAATGCTATTGAGCAGACTGACCAGATTTATTTAGAGCTTGCTGGAAAGCCCCACTGGGTCGTGTGTACTGTAGGCGTGTCCTTGTGTTTTATCCTTGCCTCATGAAGTGCCCTGTATTGCTGGTCAAGCCGGAAGTAATCACCTATGAGCGGTAATTAATACATCAGGATGCCATGTAAAGGCACAGATACAAACACCAGGAAGTCTTAGGTCAACAATTATCCACTAAGAGCAGAAAACAACAAGATAGTCCATGACAGTTCAATAGTCCAAAAGCATTGCAGTATTTGTTATGAGATAGAAAAGGATATTTCTGAGGTTTAACGTTGCAGTCAGAGCTTGAAAGTGTTCTTGAAGTTCCTGAAATAGATTTTCTGCCTGAAAAATGAACCACAAGTGAATATATATTTACTTGTGATGCAGAGCATTCTAAGCACCATGGAAGAGAGCCATCTATATATACAATTAGTTGATTCCTGACAAGGTGTTAAGGCTTTCCCACTCAAAGGGTAAGGAAGATCTATTCAACCAACAGCACTGGAACAGTGCTAGCCAAATGCATAACTCACTAAATAAGCAGGCCCGACCTTTACCTCACACCATTCACAAAAATTAACTCAAAATGATCATACACTTAAATATAAGCAATAAACTATCAGACATCTAGAAGATAACGTAGGAGAAAATCTTATTAACCTTGGGCTCCTCAAAGACTTCTTAAGAAGGCCTGAGACAATCACCAGACACACCCACCGCGGGCCTCTTGGCTCGCCTACACTTGTGGGTATTTATTAGCTGGGGTTGCGGTTGCAGAAATTGTCTACCAGGCCATACGGATACGTCATCTGTGGTGACTGACAGCAGGCGGTATTGCAAGGCGCCTTACAGTTTACAGCTTGAAATCTCATACCATCTACGACACCGGTCACTCCTGGCACCCGTGTATTATCTCCCTTTTAGAGCCCAGGATGTGGAGGCGGATCTCCACCCGGAGCCTGCTTTTACGTATGAAGAAGGCCCTCTGTCAGGAGCTCTTCCCTTCAATCAGGCCAGGAAAACGTGGATTCGAGTGTGCACAGCTAACCAATTCTGTTTAACAAGGCAAACTGCTCAGTCCTGATCACTGGGTGTCTCCTCTCCGGCGCTGCGGCTCCTTCAGCGAACGGGAAGCAGGACCGCGGGCCTCCCGGCGCTGGGCGGGGTGGGAGGGGGGAGGGGGAGAAGGAAGGGGAGGGGGAGGGGAAGGGGAGGGGGAGGGGGAGGGGGAGGGGAGGGTGTCCAGCCCGGGAGCGAAGCTTGGCGCGCGCGGGGTCCGACTCACCGCGTCCCGCAGCGCGCGCCCGCTGGGGGCTTCGGGGCCCCGCGCGGCCATGGGGGTGTCCCCCGGGTCCGGGGTGCGGGGTGTCCAGGTGGGTCGGCTGGTCCCGGGGCCGGTGGCCCTGTCGGCTCCGCTCCGCCGCCCGCGGCTCCCGCGGCGATGGCCGTGGATCCACCCGCGCGGCCCGGGCTGTGCGCCCGAACCGGGCCGAGCAGCCGGGCACGGAGGTGAGGCCGTAGCGGGGCTCAGGTGGCCGTCTGCGCGGGGCGGGACCTCGCCGGACCAGCCGATCCCAGCTACGCTGTTGGCTTCGTTTTCATTGCGTCAGAGCCCAGAGTGAGCACGACCTTTTCATTATCATTGTGGCAAAGAACACACAACCCACAAGTTGCCATTCTCGTTTCAGGGCGCAGTGCGGTGGCGTTAGGTACCTTCACACCGTTGTGCAAACCGCCCCCCCCCCCAACTTCCTAAGCTTCCCAGACCAAGTTCTGCACCCAGGAGACACCGGATCCCCGGCCTTGCCAACCCCTAGCACTCGCCCTTCCCCTGTGTCCCGTCGTGCTTTTGCAAGGTTGTCACCTGTCTAATGGGGGATCCTGGAGGCAGGGGTGGGGATGGAATCTGGCTGCAGTCACCACACAGCCCAAGTTCGCACCGCGGTCCTGGGACCTGTCATCATCCAGGAGGCTCGGCCATCCCTCTGGATCCCTGCCATGTCTGCTGTCAACTTTAAGATTAAGAATATTCATGCTCTGGGACTCCCCTGACGGTCCAGTGGTTAGGACTCCAAGCTCTCCCTGCCAAAGGCCCAGGTTCAGTCCCCAGTTGGGAGAATTCAGATCCCACAAGCAGCACGCTGCATGGTTAAAAAAAAAAGAATAGTTATGCTCTGTGACCAA